>NC_092415.1:204315885-205515885 GCF_040894005.1 Engystomops pustulosus
ATACAGCGGAGGTTCAGTTACATTATATCGTAATATTATAATACAGCGGGGGATCGGTTACATTATATCGTAATATTATAATACAGCGGAGGTTCGGTTACATTATATCGTAATATTATAATACAGCGGGGGATCGGTTACATTATATCGTAATATTATAATACAGCGGAGGTTCGGTTACATTATATCGTAATATTATAATACAGCGGAGGATCGGTTACATTATATCGTAATATTATAATACAGCGGGGGATCGGTTACATTATATCGTAATATTATAATACAGCGGGGGATCGGTTACATTATATCGTAATATTATAATACAGCGGAGGATCGGTTACATTATATCGTAATATTATAATACAGCGGGGGATCGGTTACATTATATCGTAATATTATAATACAGCGGAGGTTCAGTTACATTATATCGTAATATTATAATACAGCGGAGGATCGGTTACATTATATCGTAATATTATAATACAGCGGGGGATCGGTTACATTATATCGTAATATTATAATACAGCGGGGGATCGGTTACATTATATCGTAATATTATAATACAGCGGAGGTTCGGTTACATTATATCGTAATATTATAATACAGCGGAGGATCGGTTACATTATATCGTAATATTATAATACAGCGGAGGATCGGTTACATTATATCGTAATATTATAATACAGCGGGGGATCGGTTACATTATATCGTAATATTATAATACAGCGGGGGATCGGTTACATTATATCGTAATATTATAATACAGCGGGGGATCGGTTACATTATATCGTAATATTATAATACAGCGGAGGTTCGGTTACATTATATCGTAATATTATAATACAGCGGAGGATCGGTTACATTATATCGTAATATTATAATACAGCGGAGGATCGGTTACATTATATCGTAATATTATAATACAGCGGGGGATCGGTTACATTATATCGTAATATTATAATACAGCGGAGGTTCGGTTACATTATATCGTAATATTATAATACAGCGGGGGATCGGTTACATTATATCGTAATATTATAATACAGCGGAGGTTCGGTTACATTATATCGTAATATTATAATACAGCGGAGGTTCGGTTACATTATATCGTAATATTATAATACAGCGGAGGTTCGGTTACATTATATCGTAATATTATAATACAGCGGAGGTTCGGTTACATTATATCGTAATATTATAATACAGCGGAGGTTCGGTTACATTATATCGTAATATTATAATACAGCGGAGGTTCGGTTACATTATATCGTAATATTATAATACAGCGGAGGATCGGTTACATTATATCGTAATATTATAATACAGCGGAGGTTCGGTTACATTATATCGTAATATTATAATACAGCAGAGGATCGGTTACATTATATCGTAATATTATAATACAGCGGGGGATCGGTTACATTATATCGTAATATTATAATACAGCGGAGGATCGGTTACATTATATCGTAATATTATAATACAGCGGAGGTTCGGTTACATTATATCGTAATATTATAATATAGCGGGGGATCGGTTACATTATATCGTAATATTATAATACAGCGGGGGATCGGTTACATTATATCGTAATATTATAATACAGCGGAGGTTCGGTTACATTATATCGTAATATTATAATACAGCGGAGGTTCGGTTACATTATATCGTAATATTATAATACAGCGGAGGTTCGGTTACATTATATCGTAATATTATAATACAGCGGAGGTTCGGTTACATTATATCGTAATATTATAATACAGCGGAGGTTCGGTTACATTATATCGTAATATTATAATATAGCGGGGGATCGGTTACATTATATCGTAATATTATAATACAGCGGAGGTTCGGTTACATTATATCGTAATATTATAATACAGCGGGGGATCGGTTACATTATATCGTAATATTATAATACAGCGGGGGATCGGTTACATTATATCGTAATATTATAATACAGCGGGGGATCGGTTACATTATATCGTAATATTATAATACAGCGGAGGATCGGTTACATTATATCGTAATATTATAATACAGCGGGGGATCGGTTACATTATATCGTAATATTATAATACAGCAGAGGATCGGTTACATTATATCGTAATATTATAATACAGCGGGGGATCGGTTACATTATATCGTAATATTATAATACAGCGGAGGATCGGTTACATTATATCGTAATATTATAATACAGCGGGGGATCGGTTACATTATATCGTAATATTATAATACAGCGGAGGTTCGGTTACATTATATCGTAATATTATAATACAGCGGAGGTTCGGTTACATTATATCGTAATATTATAATACAGCGGAGGTTCGGTTACATTATATCGTAATATTATAATATAGCGGGGGATCGGTTACATTATATCGTAATATTATAATACAGCGGAGGTTCGGTTACATTATATCGTAATATTATAATACAGCGGGGGATCGGTTACATTATATCGTAATATTATAATACAGCGGGGGATCGGTTACATTATATCGTAATATTATAATACAGCGGGGGATCGGTTACATTATATCGTAATATTATAATACAGCGGAGGATCGGTTACATTATATCGTAATATTATAATACAGCGGGGGATCGGTTACATTATATCGTAATATTATAATACAGCAGAGGATCGGTTACATTATATCGTAATATTATAATACAGCGGGGGATCGGTTACATTATATCGTAATATTATAATACAGCGGAGGATCGGTTACATTATATCGTAATATTATAATACAGCGGGGGATCGGTTACATTATATCGTAATATTATAATACAGCAGAGGATCGGTTACATTATATCGTAATAATATAATACAGCGGGGGATCGGTTACATTATATCGTAATATTATAATACAGCAGAGGATCGGTTACATTATATCGTAATAATATAATACAGCGGGGGATCGGTTACATTATATCGTAATATTATAATACAGCGGGGGATCGGTTACATTATATCGTAATATTATAATACAGCGGAGAATCGGTTACATTATATCGTAATATTATAATACAGCGGGGGATCGGTTACATAGACCGGGGCGATACATTGTAACAGAAGGGATCACACGGGTTAAGCTGCTCCTTAACAAGCTCAGAGGCAGAAAATACTTTGCTTTATTGTAAAATCCGCCCTATAAATCTTCCCTTCCAGATATTTTTGGGGAAAATGACATTAAGCGGATGGAAGCGGCGATACCGTCAGTAAGAAGCCTCAAAAGCCGCCAGGGTCGTGATAACTTTGTCACTTTGTTATCTTTCAATAAAGCTTTGGAATCATAAAAAAATAGCAGAAGAAGCTAAAATTTTTATGTAAAAATGAAGTTTTTACCCGTCAGTACAAGATCCGCACAAGGTCCATATTATATATTCCTGATAATTTTCTGATATCAAAGAGAAATTCAGGACATGAAACCATAGAGAGCGGACGCAAAGAGGGGCAGAAGGGGCGGAAACTCACAGATTTCTACCATTGTGGGGCAAATTTATTTTACCCTCGTGCAGGTTTTTTGGTTGCATTTTAGTGACTTTTTGGGCACATTTTGGTATTTTTGGGGTAATTTTTGCTCCTTTTTCCAGCAGTGTGCAGGATTTCTCCGTGGAGCAGTTTCCTGGTTTGCGCCGAATTTCTCTAGTTATTTCTCCTGCTTCCAGATGTTTCCACCTGATTTGATTGATTTGTGCTTAAAAAGTGAATAGAAATGGGTCATTTATCTTATTTCCCCCTCCTTTTTGCGCCTTTTGTGGGTCTATGTTTTGCACCTCATTTGTCTTTGTCGTTTTGGCTCTTTGTGACTGGCGTGTTATTAGGCAATTATTTGCGCCCCTATAAGGGCGTAATAGTATAGCAAATTGGGCGCAAACATCGGTGAAGAGGCGCAATGTAATAGCAAATAGGGCGCACAAAAACACACTGCGGATCGAGGCGTAACATAACAAAAAAGCGCAAAATAGGCACAAAACAGCCATAACACAGCAAAAAGGTGCAAAATCACCAACAGAAGGAAAAGTTAAATGACCCCCAAAGTCACATAAGGACAAAATGTCTGCACATTAGATATATACAAGATACATATCGGGGGTCATTTATCTTATTTCCTCTTCTCTGAGCTCTTTTTGCGCCTTTTGTGACTTTTTTGCTCCTGATTTGTCTTTGTTGTTTTGGATCTATTTCAAATGCAGATTTTTTTTTTTTTTTAGCCTTATTAGATGTAAAAAAAAAATCCCAATTTTGTTGCACAAATCTCACCATTGCCTTCCCTACACACGGTCAGGACTGGCGAGTTATTGCACAATTATTTGCGCCCATATAGGTGGAAGCAGGAGAAATACAAAGACAAATTAGGCGCAAACCAGGAAACTGCTACACTGAGAATTCCGGCAAACTGCGGGAAAAGGGGGGGGGGTTGCGCAATCAAAAAGTCACTAATATACAACCGAAAAGGGCAAATCAGACTAAGATAATCTTAGACAATAGACTCCAAAACCAGGACGCTCGCCCGTCAGACCTGCTGTAGAATAGCGCCACAGCCAGCACCCGGCGCCTGAGGCTGAACCCAGAATTGAGCAAAATCACTGCTTGTTTTCAGGCGTACAAGATACGATAAATCTCCCCCATTATCTCAGGGACCTGCGGCTTCTTCTCTATTTTCTAGGTAGATTGATCAATAGATAGAAGATAAATAGTAAAGAAAAGTCCAGAGCAGTGCAGACAGATCAGGGGGCACAGCCAGATCAGGAGCACAGCCGGATCAGGGGGCACAGCCAGATCAGGAGCACAGCCAGATCAGGGGGCACAGCCAGATCAGGAGCACAGCCAGATCAGGGGGCACAGCCAGATCAGGGGGCACAGCTGGATCAGGGGGCACAGCCGGATCAGGGGGCACAGCCGGATCAGGGGGCACAGCCAGATCAGGAGCACAGCCAGATCAGGGGGCACAGCCAGATCAGGAGCACAGCCGGATCAGGGGGCACAGCCGGATCAGGGGGCACAGCCGGATCAGGGGGCACAGCCAGATCAGGGGGCACAGCCGGATTAGGGGGCACAGCCAGATCAGGAGCACAGCCAGATAAGGGGGCACAGCCAGATCAGGAGCACAGCCAGATCAGGGGGCACAGCCAGATCAGGGGGCACAGCTGGATCAGGGGGCACAGCCGGATCAGGGGGCACAGCCGGATCAGGGGGCACAGCCAGATCAGGAGCACAGCCAGATCAGGGGGCACAGCCAGATCAGGAGCACAGCCGGATCAGGGGGCACAGCCGGATCAGGGGGCACAGCCGGATCAGGGGGCACAGCCAGATCAGGGGGCACAGCCGGATTAGGGGGCACAGCCAGATCAGGGGGAACAGACAGATCAGGGGGCACAGCCAGATCAGGGGGCACAGGCGGATCAGGGGGCACAGGCGGATCAGGGGGCACAGCCGGATCAGGGGGCACAGCCGGATCAGGGGGAACAGACAGATCAGGAGCACAGTCAGATTAGGGGGCACAGCCAGATTAGGGGGCACAGGCGGATTAAGGGGCACAGCCGGATCAGGGGGCACAGCCGGATCAGGGGGCACAGCCGGATCAGGGGGAACAGACAGATCAGGGGGCACAGCCATAGATCCTGTGGGTTAGAGAAGTAAATCCAGTGAAGACAAAGGGTGAAGGGAACAAAAGATTTACCCCTGATCCTAAATTTTTGAACACACCTTGGAGAGCTGGCTCTTCTTTGGATTTATGAATAAATAGATAGATAGATAGATAGATAGATAGATAGATATGAGATATATAGATAGATAGATAGATAGATAGATAGATATGAGATAGATAGATAGATATGAGATAGATAGATAGATAGATAGATATGAGATAGATAGATAGATAGATAGATAGATAGATAGATAGATATGAGATAGATAGATAGATAGATAGGAGATAGATATATAGATAGATAGATAGATAGATAGATAGATAGATAGATATGAGATAGATAGATAGATAGATAGATAGATATGAGATAGATAGATAGATAGATAGATAGATAGATAGGAGATAGATATATAGATAGATAGATAGATAGATATGAGATAGATAGATAGATAGATAGATAGATAGGAGATAGATAGATAGATAGATAGATAGATAGATAGATAGATATGAGATAGATAGATAGATAGATAGATATGAGATAGATAGATAGATAGATAGATAGATAGATAGATAGGAGATAGATATATAGATAGATAGATAGATAGATATGAGATAGATAGATAGATAGATAGATAGATAGATAGATAGATAGGAGATAGATAGATAGATAGATAGATAGATAGATAGATATGAGATAGCTAGATAGATAGGAGATAGATAGATAGATAGATAGATAGATAGATAGATAGATAGATTGATAGATATGAGATAGATATGAGATAGATAGATAGATATATATGAGATAGCTAGATAGATAGATAGGAGATAGATAGATAGATAGATAGGAGATAGATAGATAGATAGATAGATAGATAGATAGATAGATAGATAGATATGAGATAGATAGATAGATATGAGATAGATAGATAGATAGATAGATAGATAGATAGATATGAGATAGATAGATAGATAGATAGATAGATAGATATGAGATAGATAGATAGATAGATAGATAGATAGATAGATAGATTGATAGATAGATAGATAGATAGATAGGAGATACATAGATAGATAGATAGATAGATATGAGATAGATAGATAGATAGATAGATATGAGATAGATAGATAGATAGATAGATAGATATGAGATAGATAGATAGATAGATATGAGATATATAGATAGATAGATATGAGATAGATAGATAGGAGATAGATAAAGAAGTGAAAAGAAGGTAACATAAAGACAAAATGAATAGCTAGATATGTATATATATATATATATATATATATAGAGAGAGAGAGAGAGAGAGAGAGAGAGAGAGAGAGAGAGAGAGAGAGAAACGTATATATAAACAAAAATCCATATCAGCACAGTGTCAAACACCCTAAAAATAGGAGGGTGCAAAAAAGCTTCTATGTCCAGGTAAAAATACATTGATAGTTATCCACACGATGAAAAATGAAGCAGCACAAATGGACCTCTGGATATTGGTGATTTACTGTACTTTACCCCCAGGCTACAATAAACAGCATATATCTACAGTATATATACATCAGATATATAGGACATAGATAATGGGGCTGATGTATCAGGGGGTTTTTTTTGCACCTGTTCCTTTCTTTGAGTTTTTGCGCCTAAATTGTGCCTGAAGGTAAAGGTAATGTTGCGTCACTTTCCCTCTTGTTATTAGCATTTCTATATTTTTATCCAGATGTTTTTATCAATTGTCACTTTTGATTCAGCCGGTATTTCCAGGTAAAAACCCTCTTACCCAACAGCGGCACAGAATCAGACTCAAGCCATGCAGTTTTTAAAATTTGCTCCTAAATATTCTCAAAAAAACTTGCATTCGACAAAGAGCTGAGACTAAAAAAGACAAACGAGGTGCAAAAAATAGGCGAGAAAAGGGCATGAATCACATCGGAACAACAGGAAACTGTGATAAATGACCCTCAGGAACAGTAACTATATAAAGAAAATGTATCTCAGAATATTGTATCTTCATCTATAGAGAATTTTGTTACATTTCTATCACACAGCAAAATAAACCTTTCCATTTTTCTGTTTATTTTTTGAATGTAGACGAGAGAATGTGAGCGACTTCTCCGGGGACTAGAACATCGATGACTCAATCTGTGATGTCACCCGAGAAACCGATTGGTCGATGAAAGATTCCATGAGATTTTTCTGTTACAATTTGTCTGTTCGCTCTCGTTACATCTAATAATTCCAGAATTTGTTAAAAAGTCTAAAAGTAAGGTCAGTATGGGGGGGGGGGGTGCACTGATTTCCCCCCCCCCTCACCCCCCTTTTTGTAGTGTAAAATCCTGGATAGCGCCACATATGGTAGAAAATTCCTCAATTCCCCAGAAATGTTTTAACTGCCTTATAAACGGGAAAAAGGCTCCGGTTCTGCAAGATTCTACCCAACACCTGAGCAAGTTCTAGGACAGAACCTGGAGAGAAGGTCTGGACCAGACAATCGGATTGATCCTCACATTATTACAATCCATTCCCTCGTGTAAAACTGCAACATAATAGCAATAATATAGATACAGGCAGTCCCCGGGATACATACAGGATAGCTTCTGTAGGTTTGTTCTTAAGTTGAATTTGTATGTAAGTCGGAACTGTATATTTTATCATTGTAATCCCAGCCAGAATTTTTTGGGTCTCTGTCACAATTGTATTTTAAAAATGTTGGGTTGTCATAAAAACCAGGATTAACACTAAAGCTTCATTACAGACGTCATTTATAACTGTTACAGCTGATTATTGTAGCCTAGGACTAAAGTGCAATTAATTACCAACATCCAGAGGTCCGTTTGTAACTAGGGGTCGTATGTAAGTCGAGTGTTCTTAAGTAGGGGACCGCCAGTATATATATATATAGTTTCATAGTTTACACGGTTGAAAAAAGACTTGTGTCCATCAAATTCAACCAAGGAAGGGAAGGGATTGGATGAGGAAGAGATTTAGGGGGGAAAAAATCTAAACAATTTATATATGTTTAAAATTTGTGAAAAAATATTATATTAAATTATTATAATTATTATAAATAATGATACATATTATAAAATATTATATTTTTTATATATATTTTTTTTATAGTAGGGAAAATAATACAAATTTTCAAAACGTAAAAAAAGTTATGTGCAGTTTTATATTTAATTAATATTAATATATTATATATTATTAATAAATAATAATAATATATAATGTAGCAAATGTGGAGGAATATAAATGTGAAAAATGGAATTAGGATTAAAGGAAATTTTTTAATTCAAAAATACTTATTTTTTATAAAAAGTTTGTACTAGATATGAGGGAAAATAACACATTTCTATATTATATTATTCCACCAAATGGCGTAAAAAAAAAAAAATTTTAGCCAAATTTTTCTATTCAACACATTCAGTATTATGTGACATTATATTTTTACTGTCTATTTCATTATCGTATTTCAACTTTCTGTAATCCCAATTTGCCCTAAAACCCGATCCTTGAATTATTTAAAAAAAAACAAACATGCAAATATAACAAAAAAATAATGTAGAACAAAGTTTATAGAAATCTTTCAAAAACATCCACAAAATTATCCAAATTAAGTTTTTAAGCAAATCTGAAAACAAAAATCTGTAGAAAACGTAAAATTTTATAGCAAACCCTTCACGGGCAATATTTTAACTTTTATGGGCTGTAAAGGCACGAACAACACGTAGAATAGAGTTAAACTTATACAAAAATTATAATTAAAATAGTTTTAAAAAATAATATAAATAAAATAATAAAATGAAGATGAATAAATAGTGGTTTTCATTGTATAAATTACTCGACCCTGAAACTACTAAAGAGACAACGTACAGCATGAGGAGCAGTGCGACCCCTCAGTAGCCGCTACATTACAGGATTACGATAACATCTTAACGACGCTGCTAAATCAAAAACGAGCTGAATCAGGAAGACTCAGTATTACTAAAAAGTGGAGAAATGAGTAAAGTTTTTGTAATTTGCAAACCGCCTATTTATCACCTGTGGGAAACTTCATCTAAGACTGCGATTTCACGGATCGGCATAAAGTCAATGCGAACGCGCGACCAGAAGATATTCACAATATTTTGAATAAGAAGATTTTAAAAAATGATCTTAATAGCAAATTTTAAACTAATTAAAATATTAAATAATTGTGTTACACAAAATAATAAAGATCGTGACTGACAAGATACAAATATCCACCAAACCCTCAGAAAATAAAGAATAATAAAATGAATACGTTTTTACCCGTAGACGCTGGAGAAAGAAGGAGAAGAAGTGTATCAGCAGGAATATTTTATCTATCTATCTATCCCATATCTATCTATCTCTCTATCTATCCCATATCTATCTATCTATCTCTCTATCTATCGCCTATCTATCTATCTCATATCTATCTATCTATCTATCTATCTATCTATCTCCTATCTATCTATCTATCTATCTATCTCATATCTATCTATCTATCTATCTATCTATCTCATATCTATCTATCTATCTATCTATCTCCTATCTATCTCATATCTATCTATCTATCTATCTATCTATCTATCTATCTATCTATCTATCTATCTATCCCATATCTATCTATCTATCTATCTATCTATCTATCTATCTCCTATCTATCTATCTATCTATCTATCTATCTATCTATCTCCTATCTATCTCATATCTATCTATCTCCTATCTATCTCATATCTATCTATCTATCTATCTATCTCCTATCTATCTATCTATCTATCTATCTATCTATCTATCTCATATCTATCTATCTCGTATCTATCTATCTCCTATCTATCTATCTATCTATCTCTCTATCTCATATCTATCTATCTATCTATCTATCTATCTATCTCCTATCTATCTCATATCTATCTATCTATCTATCTATCGCATATCTATCTCATATCTATCTATCTATCTATCTATCTGTCTATCTATCTATCTCATATCTATCTATCTCATATCTATCTATCTCATATCTATCTATCTATCTATCTCATATCTATCTATCTATCTATCTATCTATCTATCTATCTCCAACTATCTATCTCCAACTATCTATCTATCTCATATCTATCTATCTATCTCATATCTATCTATCTATCTATCTCCAACTATCTATCTATCTATCTCCTATCTATCTATCTATCTCCTATCTATCTATCTATCTATCTATCTATCTATCTATCTATCTCCTATCTATCTATCTATCTCATATCTATCTGTCTCATATCTATCTATCTATCTCTCTCCTATCTATCTCATATCTATCTATCTCCTATCTATCTATCTATCTATCTATCTATCTATCTATCTATCTATCTCCTATCTATCTATCTATCTATCTATCTATCTATCTATCTATCTATCTATCTTTCTATTCATACTTTTTGGTCTAGTTTATTAGTCTATATTTTCCTTGTGTTACATTGGACCTCTGCCTGTTAGTCTCCCATTGCCGCCGGCTGTGGAATATGCAACATTTTTTAATCAAAAAGTTGCAGATTTTTGCGCTAAAAAAGTTGCAAAGTTGGTTGTCCTGTTTCTACCTGCATCGTTCACCACCTGAGACCAGACGAGCTTTTGTATATTTTTTTTTGCAACTTTTTAAAAAGTCACAGAGAGTCAACGCAACGAGCAAGCGACTAAATCTAGAATGATAAGATAAGATTTTTTTACACTAAGGAAAAGAAGAGAAAAAGAGATAAAGCTCGAAGGTCAATGGTAACAATTCTCGCCCCCGAATTTGAAGAATTACCACTGGACGTTACAACTCGCTATGACCTTCAGGTTGTTGACTCAGACAGAAGCCCCTAACCTGGTACCAAGGTGTCAGAGCCCGGGATGGGGAACCTTCCTATCGGTAGAAATAGAAGGAAGGAGGAGAAACATTTTTGGAATCCAAAAAATGTCTTCACTGTAAGTGATGAGAAGCAAATCCCTCTCCGTCGGCTCTTACCTGAGCTGTCACTTTTCCTTTTGCCTGACCTCTTTTCGGTGTCAGACGGGGAGAGGGTCTGCCTGGCATAGTCCCCGCTCACACACGCCGAGCCAGACGAGCTACCACTGCCCAGGTTACTCGCACTGGAACACAATATAGGGGGGCTGCTTCCAAGTTGTGGGGGTCCCGATTCCTGCTGAAGGCAAAGACTATGTCGGGTAGAGGCCAGGTGTGAGGACATCTGAGGAATGTGCCAGTTAGATTGCAAGCTCTGGTGGTGGTGCTGCTGTTGCTGATGGTGATGGTGGTGATGCCCTCGGTGATGCTGACTTCCAAACATTCCCTCCTCGTTGGGGTAGCCAGCGATTATACAAGAGGACGAAGACGAGGATAAATCGGGATAGGACATGTGATCTGATCTTCCGTGAAGGGCCAACGAAGATTGGGCAAAAGGGTGCAAGCTCTGCGAGGTGGCATGGGGGCTGCGCAGGCAGCCGAAGAGCGTGTGTTCCATGGCATGCAAGGTCCAGTTACCGGGGATTAAACTCCACGTCGCTTTCACTTTTCACCGTAAAGCGATATTTTTTCCGAATGGCGGTGGCAGCAGCGGCGCTGGGTAATCCAGGTCTTCAGCCTGGTGGCCGGGCTCCTCTATAGCCTACAAGCACTGACCAGGATGAGCTGTCTGTGCGCTGCTCACATGTCAGGAGTAGGAGAGGTTACAGGCAGCAGAGGTGGTCCCATGGAGCTGCTTTAAGGGGGAAACAACTAAGAGAGGATATAAATAGTGTGTAATGTGAGCCGGGGGCCGGCGCTGCAACACAGCACTGACCACAAACTCCTCCGAAACTTTAACACTCAGCTCTGTAAGATGCCACAACATCGTCCCAGCGCCGGCGACTAGAGCCAGGAGCGGAACGGAGAGGGGGCTTCATTCATTTTATGTAGTGTTTTCATATTTTGTGACTCTATCTCATATCTATCTTATATATATCTCATATCTATGTCATATCTATCTTCTATCTATCTATCTCATATCTATCACAGAAGAGCCCGCACTCCAAAGATAAAGTGAAAAATTGGTGAAGTTTATTTTGCAGCTGGATGCATCTCAGTGTTAATCCTCCTTCAAGCAAATACTAAAATGTTGCATGGAGTGTAATAAACATTGACAATTTTTCACTTCATTTTTGAAGTTCTGCCTCTTTTTGTGGACTTAGGGCCACATTTATCACTTTTGTGCGCCTAAGTGTAGTAGTTGCGCCTAAATTCTGGCGCACTGTTTTGCCAGATTTATCACAAGCTACAACCATCTGTGATAAGTATATTTTCTGCCTCTTATTAATCACTTTACTTTAACACAGTTTAGGCGCAGTTTAGGCGCAATGTTAGATTCAGGCAGTTACATGTCATCCTGCTACAAGCTCCTCTCTGCTTCTCCCACAGCCCAGAATGAAGATAACACTCACAGCAGCACCCAGGTGTGTGACACCCAGCACCCAGTGACCTCCTCAGCAGTGGCTTCTCCTGGAGGGGATCCCCCAGTGCTGATCTCCTGCTGCACCCCTGTAATTCTGCACAGTATCCCCCTCAGATACACTGGTGATACTGTGCAGAATTACATGGGGGACACTTGTATGTAGTATCTGCAACATTCTGCAACATTCTGCAAAGTTCTCTTCTCTCTTGCTGTGAGCTCAGCGTTTTGCAGAATATTTTGTAAATAGAAGGTGATGAACTGTAAATAGAGTCTGCAGCTCCTGTCTGTAATGTATCTATTATATGTTCCAGTGTCTGCAGTGTATCTAATGTATCTATTATATGTTCCAGTGTCTGCAGAGTATCTAATGTATCTATTATATGTTCCAGTGTCTGGCTGAGCTTTGCTGCTAGAAATGAGCTCTTCTGCACAGGGGCTCAGTGCTTTCTTCTCAGATAACGCCACCTTCGGGCTGGAGTGTTTTTGCGCCCGTTTGTGCGCCTAATTGCAAAAGTCGCACGTGATGAATATCATTAGGCGCAGCAAAACATCTGGAATTGAACGATAGATGAGGGAAAGCTGGTTATTTTAGCTGCGCGGCTAATTTGACGTTTAATCGCAAAACGGGCGCAAAAACGGTGCGTCTAAACGAAAAGGCGCAAAAACAACAGAAAAAACAAGTGATAAATGTGGCCCTTAGTTACTAATAGTTTAGGTCAGGAACAATATGGCTTAGCAACCTCCCTTATTGGGGTTAATTGGATTTTCTATATTCGTAATCTATCTCATATCTATCATCTATCTATCTATCTATCTATCTATCTATCTATCTATCTATCTATCTCATATCTATCATCTATCTCATATCTATCTATCTATCTATCTATCTATCTATCTATCTATCTATCTATCTATCTATCTCATATCTATCTATCTCATATCTATCTATCTATCTATCTATCTCATATCTATCTATCTATCTCATATCTATCTATCTATCTATCTATCTATCTATCTATCTATCTATCTATCTCATATCTCTCTATCTATCTCATATCTATCTATCTATCTATCTATCTATCTATCTATCTATCTCATTAAATTTATGCGCCAGATGTATCACTCATTTTTTTTGTAGCTTTTGTGCCTTTTTATATTGTCACATTGTTTTTGCGGCAGTTTTGCGCCTAGACATTAAACTAGCCGTACAGCAAAAATTCCCAGGTTTCCCTCATTTATCCCTCCAATCCAGATGTTTTGCTGCACCTAATAATCATTCATCATTAGCGACTTTTCATTTAGGCGCAAAAAACCTCCAGGCCGAAGGAGGCGCAAACTGAGAAGCAGCACTGAGCTCTTGTGCAGAGCAGTGTATCCCCTGTATAGTACAGCAGCAGAGCAGTGTATCCCCCTGTATAGTACAGCAGCAGAGCAGTGTATCCCCCTGTATAGTACAGCAGCAGAGCAGTGTATCCCCCTGTATAGTACAGCAGCAGAGCAGTGTATCCTAATGTATAGTACAGCAGCAGAGCAGTGTATCCCCTGTATAGTACAGCAGCAGAGCAGTGTATCTCCTGTGTAGTACAGCAGCAGAGCTCAGTCACTGTTTAAACTCTGTGCAGCCTCTGTTTACAGTTCAGAAGCTTCTATTAACAAATAATCTGCAAAAGCAGCAGATCCGAGCAGGATAGAAGAGAAGTGAGTGTGTGTGGGGGGGGGGGAGACAGGACAGAGAAGTGTCCCAGTGTAGCAGGATAGAAGATAAGTTAGTGGGAGCTGCAGACAGAACAGAGAAGTTTCCCCTGTGTAGCAGGATAGAAGAGAAGTGTGTGGGAGCTGCAGACAGTACAGAGAGTTGTACCACGTAGCAGGATAGAAGAGAAGTGAGTGGGAGTTGCAGACAGGACAGAGAAGTGTCCTCATGTAGCAGGATAGAAGAGAAGTAAGTGGGAGTTGCAGACAGGACAGAGAAGTGTCCTCTTGTAGCATGATAAAAGAGAAGTGTAGGGGGAGAGACAGTACAGAGAAGTGTCCCCGTGTAGCAGGATAGAAGAGCAGGGAGAGACAGTACAGAGAAGTGTCCCTGTGTAGCAGGATAGAAGACAAGTGTGTAGGAGCTGCAGACAGGACAGAGAAGTGTCCCGTGTAGCAGCATAGAAGAAGTGAGTCAGGAGGGAGACAGTACAGAGAGGTGTCCCCATGTAGCAGGATAGAAGAGAAGTGATTGGGAGCTGCAGACAGGACAGAGAAGTGTCTCCATGTAGCAGGATAGAAGAGAAGTGAGTGGGAGCTTCAGACAGGGTGGAGAAGTGGCCCAGTGTAGCAGGATAGAAGAGAAGTGAGTGGGGGGAGACAGGATAGAGAAGTGTCCCAGTGTAGCAGGATAGAAGAGAAGTGTACAGGAGCTGCAGACAGGACAGATAAGTGTCATGTGTAGCAGGATGGAAAAGAAGTTTGTTGGAGCTGCAGACAGGACGGTGGGGGGTACCATGTAGCAGGATAGAAGAGAAGTCTGTGGGAGTTGCAGACAGGACAGAGAAGTGTCCTCATGTAGTAGCATGGAAGAGAAGTGTGTGCGAGCTGCACACAGGACAGAGAAGTGTCCTCTTGTAGCATGATAGAAGAGCAGGGAGAGACAGTACAGAGAAGTGTCCCTGTGTAGCAGGATAGAAGAGAAGTGTGTAGGAGCTGAAGACAGGACAGAGAAGTGTCCCGTGTAGCAGCATAGAAGAAGTGAGTCAGGAGGGAGACAGTACAGAGAGGTGTCCCCATGTAGCAGGATAGAAGAGAAGTGATTGGGAGCTGCAGACAGGACAGAGAAGTGTCCTCATGTAGCAGCATGGAAGAGAAGTGTGTGCGAGCTGCACACAGGACAGAGAAGTGTTCCTGTGTTGCAGAATGAAAGAGAGGTGTGTCGGGGGATACAGTACAGAGAAGTGTCCCCATGTAGCAGGATAGAAGAGAACTGAGTGGGAGCTGCACACAGGACTGAGAAGTGTCCTGTGTAGCAGGATAGAAGAGAAGTGAGTGGGAGTTGCGGACAGGACAGAGAAGTGTCTTCATGTAGCAGGGTAGAAGAAAAGTGAGTGGGAGTTGCGGACAGGACAGAGAAGTGTCTTCTTCTCGACGGATAGAAGAGAAGTGTGTGGGAGCTGCAGACAGGACAGAGAAGTGTCCCATGTAGCAGGATAGCAGAGAAGTGTGTAGGGGGGGACAGTACAGAGAAGTGTCCCCATGTAGCAGGATAGAACAAAAGTGAGTGGGAGCTGCAGACAGGACAGAAAAGTGTCCTGTGTAGCAAGATAGAAGAGAAGTGAGTGGGAGCTGCAGACAGGACAGAGAAGTGTCCCGTGTAGCAGGTTACAAGAGAAGTGAGCGGGAGGCGATCTTCTGAAGTGAGTGACCCTCACTGCTGAGAATTTGGAGCAGTGTAGCAGGAGGAGGACCTCCTGGTCCCGACACAGCTGGTACATTTTTCTATCATCTCATATTTATCTAACAATCGGTATATTATCTAGTATCTCATATGTATCTATTATCTATCTCATGTCAATCTATAAATCATCTATTAATCATATCACAAAGTATCAGTGATGTTTCTATAGATCAATAACACAATTCAAGACCCTTTGGGCCACATGTATCACATTTTTTCTGTCGTTTTTGCGCCTTTTCATACTGGCGCACCATTATTGCGCCATTTTTGTGATGAAACTCCAAACTAGCCACATAGCAAAAATATACAGGTTTCCCTCATCTATCTTACCAATCCAGATGTTTTGATGCGCCTAATGATATTCATCACTCGCAACTTTTCATTTAGGTGCAAAAACAGGCGCAAAAACACTCCAGCCCGAAGGTGGCGTAAACTGAGAAGTAGCCCCTTGCAGAGCAGCTCATTCCCAGCAGCAAAGCTCAGCCAAACACTGCAGACACTAGAACAGATAATACAGACATTACATACACTACAGACACTAGTACAGATAATACAGACATTACATACACTACATGCGCTAGTACAGATAACACATACACTGCAGACACTAGTACAGACATTACAGACACTGCAGACAATAGTACAGATAATACAGACACTGCAGACACTAGTACAGATAACACATACACTGCAGACACTAGTACGGATATTACAGACACTGCAGACACTAGTACAGATAATACAGACACTGCAGACACTAGTACAGACACTACATACAATGCATACACTAGTACATACATTACAGACACTGCAGACACTAGTACAGATAATACAGACACTGCAGACACTAGTACAGACACTACATACAATGCAGACACTAGTACATACCCTACAGACACTGCAGACACTAGTACAGACATTACAGACACTGCAGACACTAGTACAGATAATACAGACATTAAAGACACTGCAGACACTAGTACATATAATACAGACATTACATACACTGCAGACACTAGTACAGATAATACAGACATTACATACACTGCAGACACTAGTACAGATAATACAGACACTGCAGACACTAGTACATACATTACAGACACTGCAGACACTAGTACAGACATTACATACACTGCAGACACTAGTACAGATAATACAGACACTGCAGACACTAGTACATACATTACAGACACTGCAGACACTAGTACAGACATTAGATACTCTGCAGACACTAGTACAGATCATACAGACATTACATACACTGCAGATACTAGTACATATAATACAGACATGAGATACTCTGCAGACAGGAGCTGCAGACTCTATTTACAGTTCATCACCTTCTATTTACAAAACATTCTGCAGAATCCTGAGCTCAAAGCAAGAGAGCTAAGAACTTTGCAGAATGTTGCAGATACTACAGACAAGTGTCCCCCATGTAATTCTGCACAGTATCACCAGTGTGTCTGAGGGGGATACTGTGCAGAATTACAGGGGGGCAGCAGGAGACCAGCACTGGGGGATCCCCTCCAGGAGAAGCCACTGCTGAGGAAGTCACTGGGTGCAGGGTGTCACACACCTGGGTGCTGCTGTGAGTGTTATCTTTATTCTGGGCTGTGGGAGAAGCAGAGAGGAGCTTGTAGCAGGATCACATGTAACTGCCCGAATCTAACATTGCGCCTAAACTGCGCCTAAACTGCGCCTAAACTGTGTTATAGTAAAGTGATTAAAGGGCACCTACCACCGCAAATCTACCTATAAAGGTAGATCGGGTGGTAGGTGGATCAATGGGACGTGAGGATAGCCCTTTTAAGGGATAATCCTCACGTCCCGCAATTTTTTGGTAACTTTTATGAATCGTTTATGCTAATTTTATTATGCGGCTACTGGGGCGTGGAGTAGCCGCATCTGAGGTTACACGAGGCGGCTACTCCACGCCCCGGTAGCCACTTTACCCCTCCTACTCACCATCTTCGGCGCGCAGCTGCTCGTAGCTGCACGCCCTTGCCCGACGATCCTGCAGTCTGCGCATGCGCAGAACAGCAGGCCCGCGCCTGTGCAGCCCCGGCTTTGGAGCAGTGACCGCGCAGGCGCGGGCCTGCTGTTCTGCGCATGCGCAGACTGCTGGATCGTCGGACGAGGGCGCGCAGCTAAGAGCAGCTGTGCGCCAAAGATGGTGAGTAGGAGGAGAAAATAGGCTACCGGGGCATGGAGTAGCCGCATCGTGTAACCTCAGATGCGGCTACTCCACGCCCCAGTAGCCGCATAATAAAATTAGCATAAACGATTCATAAAAGTTACCAAAAAATTGCGGGAACGTGAGGATTAGCCCTTAAAAGGGCTATCCTCACGTCCCATTGATCCACCTACCACCCGATCTACCTTTATGGGTAGATTTGTGGTGGTAGATTCGCTTTAATAAGAGGCAGAAAATATACTTATCACAGATGGTTGTAGCTTGTGATAATTCTGGCAAAACAGTGCGCCAGAATTTAGGCGCAACTATTACACTTAGGTGCACAAAATCTATCAATGTGACCCAGGGCCGGATCAAGGGTGGTGGGGGCCCCTGGGCGCAATCTGGTGGGGGTCCTTCCAACAATGTTTTTGGAAGTATGTAACCTGCCAGCCCCCTTTAGTATACAGCCACCAGCCCCCTGTAGAATTTAGCCGCCAGTCCCCTGTAGAAAATGGCCACAAAATAATAAACTTCAAACATACCTCACCTTTCCTTCCAGTGATCCTCACTAACACAGCTGACATCCTAGATCCCTATGTGCGATGTGGGCGGCTGCGCATCACACACAGAGACAGTCATTGACTCAGCTGAGCTGACTGTCGGAAACTGGTGGGGGCCCCTTAAAAAGTGAAAGTGGTGGGGGCCCCGGGGCTAGAGCCCCAAGAGCCCCTCCTTTAATCCATCCCTGGCTAGACCCGGCATTAGCATTACTAGGTCTAGGTATCAATAGGATCCCTACAAATTCCAGGAAATTAACCGGCCACATACTACAGACAACTAAGTTATTGATTGCAAAATCCTGGAAGTCACCAAATTCCCTATCAATTCCAGAATTTTATGCCACTATAAACCCACATTGTTTACTGGAAAAAAACTTTTGCCCTGAGACAAGGTAGTTTAAGTACATTCCACAGCATTTGATGGTCTCAATAAAAAAAGATTTAAAGACGAAAATCTATCAATGTGACCCTTTATATTCCAGCAGTGATTGTCTCTCCGTCAGTAAGACCTTTGGCTGGAGATAAATGATGAGGTTTTCTATGAGGGGAAGACAAATGTTACACAATAACAACAAACTGAAAATGGCAGAAGAGATAAATTGTGGTAAGAAATATCTCCTGGACGTGGAGCAGCGCAGACTCTTCCCAGGAATTACAGAGCAGTAACAAATCATCCGCAACATCTGCAGAGCTGTCAGTCTCTAAAGTCTTCATTAAGGTCACAAATCTTGACCCTATAAAACTGTACAGAAATTAGCTAAAAAGAGAAAAGGGGGAGGGACATTACTGTATAAGACCCCAGTATAACATCTAGGCAGATCCTGTGGGTTCTATGGAAATGCATATTTTGTAAATACAAGGAGTGTATGACATAATAATAACCCTATAATAATACTGCCTGACACTGCTCCAATGGGGACAGGATCATACACTGAAATATAGTGCACACATACTACTGGGAGACACTGGGGCTTATTTACTAAGGGTCGCGGATCGCACTTTCATCGGACTGTTCTTTGACAGGTATTTATCAGGTGTCTGCATTGGGATTGTGACGCACGTGATCGGGTTTTGGCGCAGCTGTGCGGCTTTCATGTGACAGAAATTGGCAGACGATCTGACTGATTCGGACTGAGCGCAGGATTTAGCTTTCAAATTGTGTCGCAAGACTTACATGCACCAGATAGAAGAAGGTGAACTCGGGGGACCTGAGCGGGGAAGCGACACATGCAGGATATCGGGCGCAGGATCTTAGTGACTCCCCGCACAGCGCATTATACACGGACAATGCACTTACATGCACAAGGAAGAAGAAGGTGAACTCCGGGGACCTGAGCGGGGAAGCGGCACATGCAGGATATCGGGCGCACGATCTTAGTGACTCCCCGCACAGCGCATTATACACGGACAATGCACTTACATGCACCAGGAAGAAGAAGGTGAACTCCGGGGACCTGAGCGGGGAAGCGACACATGCAGGATATCGCACGCAGGATCTTAGTGACTCCCCGCACAGCGCACTATACACAGACAATGCACTTACATGCACCAGGAAGAAGAAGGTGAACTCCGGGGACCTGAGCGGGGAAGCGACACATGCAGGATATCGGGCGCAGGATCTTAGTGACTCCCCGCACAGTGCATTATACACGGACAATGCACTTACATGCACCAGGAAGAAGAAGGTGAACTCCGGGGACCTGAGCGGGGAAGCGACACATGCAGGATATCGGGCGCACGATCTTAGTGACTCCCCGGACAACGCATTATACACGAACAATGCACTTACATGCACCAGGAAGAAGTAGGTGAACTACGGGGACCTGAGCGGGGAAGCGACACATGCAGAATATCGGGCGCAGGATCTTAGTGACTCCCGCACAGCACATTATACACGAACAATGCACTTACATGCACCAGGAAGAAGTAGGTGAACTACGGGGACCTGAGCGGGGAAGCGACACATGCAGAATATCGGGCGCAGGATCTTAGTGACTCCCGCACAGCGCATTATACACGAACAATGCACTTACATGCACCAGGAAGAAGTAGGTGTACTCCGGGGACCTGAGCGGGGAAGCGACACATGCAGGATATCAGGGCACGAGCTTAGTGACTCCCTGCACAGCGCATTATACACAGATAATGCACTTACATGCACCAGGAAGAAGAAGGTAAACTCCGGGGACCTGAGCGGGGAAGCGACACATGCAGGATATCGGGCGCAGGATCTTAGTGACTCCCCGCACAGCGCATTATACACGGACAATGCACTTACATGCACCAGGAAGAAGAAGGTGAACTCCAGGGACCTGAGCGGGGAAGCGACACATGCAGGATATCGGGCAAAGGATCTTAGTGACTCCCCGCACAGCGCATTATACACGGACAATGCACTTACATGCACCAGGAAGAAGAAGGTGAACTCCAGGGACCTGAGCGGGGAAGCGACACATGCAGGATATCGGGCAAAGGATCTTAGTGACTCCCCGCACAGCGCATTATACACGGACAATGCACTCACATGCACCAGGAAGAAGAAGGTGAACTCCGGGGACCTGAGCGGGGAAGTGACCCATGCAGGATATCGGGTGTACAATCTTAGTGACTCCCCGCACAGCGCATTATACACGGACAATGCACTTACATGCACCAGGAAGAAGTAGGTGAACTACGGGGACCTGAGCGGGGAAGCGACACATGCAGAATATCGGGCGCACCATCTTAGTGACTCCCGCACAGCGCATTATACATGGACAATGCACTTACATGCACCAGGAAGAAGAAGGTGAACTCCAGGGACCTGAGCGGGGAAGCGACACATGCAGGATATCGGGAGCACGATCTTAGTGACTCCCCGCACAGCGCATTATACACGGACAATGCACTTACATGCACCAGGAAGAAGAAGGTGAACTCCGGGGACCTGAGCGGGGAAGTGACACATGCAGGATATCGGGCGTAGGATCTTAGTGACTCCACGCACAGCGCATTATACACGGACAATGCACTTACATGCACCAGGAAGAAGAAGGTGAACTCCGGGGACCTGAGCGGGGAAGCGACACATGCAGGATATCGGGCGCAGGATCTTAGTGACTCCACGCACAGCGCATTATACACGGACAATGCACTTACATGCACCAGGAAGAAGAAGGTGAACTCCGGGGACCTGAGCGGGGAAGCGACACATGCAGGATATCGGGCGCAGGATCTTAGTGACTCCACGCACAGCGCATTATACACGGACAATGCACTTACATGCACCAGGAAGAAGAAGGTGAACTCCAGGGACCTGAGCGGGGAAGCGACACATGCAGGATATCGGGCGCAGGATCTTAGTGACTCCACGCACAGCGCATTATACACGGACAATGCACTTACATGCACCAGGAAGAAGAAGGTGAACTCCAGGGACCTGAGCGGGGAAGCGACACATGCAGGATATTGGGCGCAGGATCTTAGTGACTCCCCACACAGCGCATTATACACGGACAATGCACTTACATGCACCAGGAAGAAGAAGGTGAACTCCGGGGACCTGAGCGGGGAAGTGACACATGCAGGATATCGGGCGCAGGATCTTAGTGACTCCCCGCACAGCGCATTATACACGGACAATGCACTTACATGCACCAGGAAGAAGAAGGTGAACTCCGGGGACCTGAGCGGGGAAGTGACACATGCAGGATATCGGGCGCAGGATCTTAGTGACTCCCCGCACAGCGCATTATACACGGACAATGCACTTTTGGGGAACTCCTCCGGACAGGTAAGTGAATGTGCCCCAATGTATCTTATAATATGTAACATCACTCTGCTCTCCCCTGACTGTATATACTGTCTCTGGTGTATCCTATCGGATGTGGGATCACACTGCCCTCTCCTGAGTAATATTGTTTGTCTATACTACATGTGTGTGCTCTGCGAAGCATCTGCAATCTTTCCTATGAAATATAACATAAATAATGTTTGCTATGTTACCTGCCTACAGGACACTACATACAATCTGCTCAGCTCCTCCTGCTCTATAACACAATGCAGAAGATAGGACACTATGTGCAATCTACTCGGTTACTGCTCTATAACATGCTGCCTGCAGATAGGACACTATGTGCAATCTACTCAGCTACTGCTCTATAACATGCTGCCTGTAGACTCTACATTCTCGTAGCCTGTGGGTATTTCTGTAGAAGAGTGGCCACATGGTGCTGCTTCTCTGACATGGGTCCACCATTTCTTATACATAAAAGCAGCAGCGGTCAGGGATTACTGGGGTGGGGGAGCCCACGGCTTTAGGGATTTCATAGCCCAATAATACCAGCCAACAAACACCCCACTATGCGACCATATAGACATCACCTCTACTAGGATACATTTAAATTAAAATCAACACCATATATATAATGTATACATACAGGAATCTTTGTAATGTTATCATATCTTTACAGCAAGGCTGATTCTGCTACCAAAAATATGCTAAACCTATTTCTGTATTGATTCTAGGAAGCATTTGACTGACAGCTTTCTAAAATGTATAGGTGGAGGAATGAGCTTGAGAAGTGCGAAAACCCAGAAGTGCCGTGTAAGACCTCAATGAGGACTTGTTACGCACATTCATATTCTGACTTTTTCCCTTCCAGATGAGGAGGGTAAAGGGATCTAAGGGTCTGTCATCACATCCAAATTATTGTGAAACTAAAGGCCCCCAAGTCTAGGAGAGAGGAGCAGTATTATAGTAGTTATATTCTTGTACATAGAGGGTAGTATTATAGTAGTTATATTCTTGTACATAGGGGGCAGTATTATAGTAGTTATATTCTTGTACATAGGGGCAGTATTATAATAGTTATATTCCTGTACATAGGGGGCAGTATTATAGTAGTTATATTCCTGTACATAGGGGGCAGTATTATCGTAGTTATATTCTTGTACATAGGGGGCAGTATTATAGTAGTTATATTCCTGTACATAGGGGGCAGTATTATAGTAGTTATATTCCTGTACATAGGGGGCAGTATTATAGTAGTTATATTCCTGTACATAGGGGGCAGTATTATAGTAGTTATATTCTTGTACATAGGGGGCAGTATTATAGTAGTTATATTCCTGTACATAGGGGGCAGTATTATAGTAGTTATATTCCTGTACATAGGGGACAGTATTATAGTAGATATATTCTTGTACATAGGAGGCAGTATTATAGTAGTTATATTCCTGTACATAGGGGGCAGTATTATAGTAGTTATATTCCTGTACATAGGGGGCAGGATTATAGTAGTTATATTCTTGTACATAGGGGGCAGTATTATAGTAGTTATATTCCTGTACATAGGGGGCAGTATTATAGTAGATATATTCTTGTACATAGGAGGCAGTATTATAGTAGTTATATTCCTGTACATAGGGGGCAGTATTATAGTAGTTATATTCCTGTACATAGGGGGCAGGATTATAGTAGTTATATTCTTGTACATAGGGGGCAGTATTATAGTAGTTATATTCCTGTACACAGGGGGCAGTATTATAGTAGTTATATTCTTGTACATAGGGGGCAGTATTATAGTAGATATATTCTTGTACATAGGGGCAGTATTATAGTAGTTATATTCCTGTACATAGGAGGCAGTATTATAGTAGTTATATTCTTGTACATAGGGGGCAGTATTATAGAAGTTATATTCTTGTACATAGGGGGCAGTATTATAGTAGTTATATTCCTGTACATAGGGGGCAGTATTATAGTAGTTATATTCCTGTACATAGGGGGCAGTATTATAGTAGTTATATTCTTGTACATAGGGGGAAGTATTATAGTAGTTATATTCTTGTACATAGGGGGCAGTATTATAGTAGTTATATTCTTGTACATAGGGGGCAGTATTATAGTAGTTATGTTCTTGTACATAGGGGGCAGTATTATAGTAGTTATATTCTTGTACATAGGGGGCAGTATTATAGTAGGTATATTCCTGTACATAGGGGGCAGTATTATAGTAGTTATATTCTTGTACATAGGGGCAATATTATAGTAGTTATATTCTTGTACACAGGGGTTAGTATTATAGTAGTGATATTCTTGTACATAGGGGACAGTATTATAGTAGTTATATTCTTGTACATAGGGGGCAGTATTATAGTAGTTATATTCTTGTACATAGGGGGCAGTATTATAGTAGTTATATTCCTGTACATAGGGGCAGTATTATAGTAGTTATATTCTTGTACATAGGGCGCAGTATTATAGTAGTTATGTTCTTGTACATAGGGGGCAGTATAATAGTAGTTATATTCTTGTACATAGGGGGCAGTATTATAGTAGTTATATTCTTGTACATAGGGGGCAGTATTATAGTAGTTATATTCCTGTACATAGGGGCAGTATTATAGTAGTTATATTCTTGTACATAGGGGGCAGTATTATAGTAGTTATATTCTTGTACATTGGGGGCAGTATTATAGTAGTTATATTTCTGTACATAGGGGGCAGTATTATAGTAGTTATATTCCTGTACAAAGGGGGCAGTATTATAGTAGTTATATTCCTGTACATAGGGGGCAGTATTATAGTAGTTATATTCTTGTACATAGGGGACAGTATTATAGTAGTTATATTCCTGTACATAGGGGGCAGTATTATAGTAGTTATATTCCTGTACATAGGGGGCAGTATTAAAGTAGTTATATTCTTGTACATAGGGGCAATATTATAGTAGTTATATTCTTGTACACAGGGGTTAGTATTATAGTAGTGATATTCTTGTACATAGGGGACAGTATTATAGTAGTTATATTCTTGTACATAGGGGGCAGTATTATAGTAGTTATATTCCTGTACATAGGGAGCAGTATTATAGTAGTTATATTCTTGTACATAGGGGCAGTATTATGGTAGTTATATTCCTGTACATAGGGGGCAGTATTATAGTAGTTATATTCTTGTACATAGGGGTCAGTATTATAGTAGTGATATTCTTGTTCATAGAGGCAGTGTTATAGTAGTTATATTCCTGTAAATAGAGGGCAGTATTATAGTAGTTATATTCCTGTACATAGGGGGCAGTATTATAGTAGTTATATTCCTGTACATACGGGGCAGTATTATAGTAGTTATATTCTTGTACATAGGGGGCAGTATTATAGTAGTTATATTCTTGTACATAGGAGGAAGTATTATAGTAGTTATATTCCTGTACATAGGGGGCAGTATTATAGTAGTTATATTCCTGTACATAGGAGGAAGTATTATAGTAGTTATATTCTTGTACATAGGGGGCAGTATTATAGTAGTTATATTCTTGTACATAGGGGCAGTATTATAGTAGTTATATTCTTGTACATAGGGGACAGTATTATAGTAGTGATGTTCCTGTACATAAGGGAGAAGTATTATAGTAGTTATATTCTTGTACATAGGGGGCAGTATTATAGTAGTGATGTTCCTGTACATAGGGGACAGTATTATAGTAGTTATATTCCTGTACATAGGGGCAGTATTATAGTAGTTATATCCTGTACATAGGGGGCAGTATTATAGTAGTTATATTCCTGTACATAGGGGGCAGTATTATAGTATTTATATTCTTGTACATAGGGGACAGTATTATAGCAGTTATATTCTTGTACATAGGGGGCAGTATTATAGTAGTTATATTCTTGTACATAGGGGGCTGTATTATAGTAGTTATATTCTTGTACATAGGGGACAGTATTATAGTAGTTATATTCTTTTACATAGGGGGCAGTATTATAGTAGTTATATTCCTGTACATATGGGGCAGTATTATAGTAGTTATATTCCTGTACATAGGGGGCAGTATTATAGTAGTTATATTCTTGTACATAGGGGACAGTATTTTAGTAGTTATATTCCTGTACATAGGGGACAGTATTATAGTAGTTATATTCTTGTACATAGGGGGCAGTATTATAGTAGTTATATTCTTGTACATAGGGGGCAGTATTATAGTAGTTATATTCCTGTACATAGGGGGCAGTATTATAGTAGTTATATTCTTGTACATAGGGGACAGTATTATAGTAGTTATATTCCTGTACATAGGGGGCAGTATTATAGTAGTTATATTCTTGTACATAGGGGGCAGTATTATAGTAGTTATATTCTTGTACATAGGGGGCAGTATTATAGTAGTTATATTCCTGTACATAGGGGGCAGTATTATAGTAGTTATATTCTTGTACATAGGGGGCAGTATTATAGTAGTTATATTCCTGTACATAGGGGGCAGTATTATAGTAATTATATTCTTGTACATAGGGGGCAGTATTATAGTAGTTATATTCCGGTACATAGGGGGCAGTATTATAGTAGTTATATTCTTGTACATAGGGGACAGTATTATAGTAGTTATATTCCTGTACATAGGGGGCAGTGTTATAGTAGTTATATTCTTGTACATAGGGGGCAGTATTATAGTAGTTATATTCCTGTACATAGGGGGCAGTATTATAGTAGTTATATTCTTGTACATAGGGGGCAGTATTATAGTAGTTATATTCTTGTACATAGGGGGCAGTATTATAGTAGTTATATTCTTGCACATAGGGGACAGTATTATACTAGTTATATTCCTGTACATAGGGGGCAGTATTATAGTAGTTATATTCTTGTACATAGGGGGCAGTATTATAGTAGTTATATTCTTGTACACAGGGGGCAGTATTATAGTAGTTATATCCCTGTACATAGGGGGCAGTATTATAGTAGTTATATTCTTGTACATAGGGGCAGTATTATAGTAGTTATATTCTTGTACATAGGGGGCAGTATTATAGTAGGTATATTCTTGTACATAGGAGGCAGTATTATAGTAGTTATATTCTTGTACATAGGGGGCAGTATTATAGTAGTTATATTCCTGTACATAGGAGGCAGTGTTATAGTAGTTATATTCTTGTACACAGGGGACAGTATTATAGTAGTTAAATTATTGTACATAGGGGGCAGTATTATAGTAGTTATATTCTTGTACATAGGAGGCAGTATTATAGTAGTTATATTCTTGTACATAGGGGGCAGTATTATAGTAGTTATATTCTTGTACATAGGGGGCAGTATTATAGTAGTTATATACTTGTACATAGGGGGCAGTAATATACTAGTTATATTCTTGTACATAGGAGGCAGTATTATAGTAGTTATATTCCTGTACATAGGGGGCAGTATTATAGTATTTATATTCTTGTACATAGGGGACAGTATTATAGCAGTTATATTCTTGTACATAGGGGGCAGTATTATAGTAGTTATATTCCTGTACATAGGGGGCAGTATTATAGTATTTATATTCTTGTACATAGGGGACAGTATTATAGCAGTTATATTCTTGTACATAGGGGGCAGTATTATAGTAGTTATATTCTTGTACATAGGGGGCAGTATTATAGTAGTTATATACTTGTACATAGGGGGCAGTAATATACTAGTTATATTCTTGTACATAGGAGGCAGTATTATAGTAGTTATATTCCTGTACATAGGGGGCAGTATTATAGTATTTATATTCTTGTACATAGGGGACAGTATTATAGCAGTTATATTCTTGTACATAGGGGGCAGTATTATAGTAGTTATATTCTTGTACATAGGGGGCTGTATTATAGTAGTTATATTCTTGTACATAGGGGACAGTATTATAGTAGTTATATTCTTTTACATAGGGGGCAGTATTATAGTAGTTATATTCCTGTACATATGGGGCAGTATTATAGTAGTTATATTCCTGTACATAGGGGGCAGTATTATAGTAGTTATATTCTTGTACATAGGGGACAGTATTTTAGTAGTTATATTCCTGTACATAGGGGACAGTATTATAGTAGTTATATTCTTGTACATAGGGGGCAGTATTATAGTAGTTATATTCTTGTACATAGGGGGCAGTATTATAGTAGTTATATTCCTGTACATAGGGGGCAGTATTATAGTAGTTATATTCTTGTACATAGGGGACAGTATTATAGTAGTTATATTCCTGTACATAGGGGGCAGTATTATAGTAGTTATATTCTTGTACATAGGGGGCAGTATTATAGTAGTTATATTCTTGTACATAGGGGGCAGTATTATAGTAGTTATATTCCTGTACATAGGGGGCAGTATTATAGTAGTTATATTCTTGTACATAGGGGGCAGTATTATAGTAGTTATATTCCTGTACATAGGGGGCAGTATTATAGTAATTATATTCTTGTACATAGGGGGCAGTATTATAGTAGTTATATTCCGGTACATAGGGGGCAGTATTATAGTAGTTATATTCTTGTACATAGGGGACAGTATTATAGTAGTTATATTCCTGTACATAGGGGGCAGTGTTATAGTAGTTATATTCTTGTACATAGGGGGCAGTATTATAGTAGTTATATTCCTGTACATAGGGGGCAGTATTATAGTAGTTATATTCTTGTACATAGGGGGCAGTATTATAGTAGTTATATTCTTGTACATAGGGGGCAGTATTATAGTAGTTATATTCTTGCACATAGGGGACAGTATTATACTAGTTATATTCCTGTACATAGGGGGCAGTATTATAGTAGTTATATTCTTGTACATAGGGGGCAGTATTATAGTAGTTATATTCTTGTACACAGGGGGCAGTATTATAGTAGTTATATCCCTGTACATAGGGGGCAGTATTATAGTAGTTATATTCTTGTACATAGGGGCAGTATTATAGTAGTTATATTCTTGTACATAGGGGGCAGTATTATAGTAGGTATATTCTTGTACATAGGAGGCAGTATTATAGTAGTTATATTCTTGTACATAGGGGGCAGTATTATAGTAGTTATATTCTTGTACATAGGTGGCAGTATTATAGTAGTTATATTCCTGTACATAGGGGGCAGTATTATAGTATGTATATTCCTGTACATAGGGGGCAGTATTATAGTAGTTATATTCTTGTACACAGGGGGCAGTATTATAGTAGTTATATTCTTGTACATAGGGGGCAGTATTATAGTAGTTATATTCTTGTACATAGGTGGCAGTATTATAGTAGTTATATTCCTGTACATAGGGGGCAGTATTATAGTATGTATATTCCTGTACATAGGGGGCAGTATTATAGTAGTTATATTCTTGTACATAGGGGGCAGTATTATAGTAGTTATATTCCTGTACATAGGAGGCAGTGTTATAGTAGTTATATTCTTGTACATAGGGGGCAGTATTATAGTAGTTATATTCTTGTACATAGGGGGCAGTATTATAGTAGTTATATTCCTGTACATAGGGGGCAGGATTATAATAATTATGTTGTTGTACATGCTAGACAGTTTTCTAGGTCTTTTCTGTTTGCTGTATTATATATTTGCCGCTTGAGGATGTTTTGAAGGTTTCAGAAGTGTTTTTTACTTAATCTCTTGAGATGTGACAGACATTACTAGCAGATTGCTGAGCCACAGCCAGATCATTTTGAGCAGCTGCTGTGGACATACGATACATGGATAAATTAGCTGAGATTAAAGACACATTTACTGCTTTGTAATTAGAGGTTTCAGAGGAGAAAGGATCCGCTCAGTTCTCCAAAGCTCAAAAACCTTTTGGACCTACGTGCAAACTGATTGTGATAATATGAAAATTTTGCAGGGGAATGTTTCCATACACCGACATCAATGAGATCTTAAAAGTATTTAGAAAACAAGAAGAATCAGAACTCCACTGGGTCGTATGGACTCGCTAAAACTCAAAGGGCCAGTGCCTCCATAGCATGCACCGTACCTAAAACAGTTGTGTGCATGAGACCCAAGTGGGAATACTACAGCAGGTGGAAAGCAGGATCTTGTGCAGTGAGCTCTGCAGATTTTTGTGGCAGATAACTTTTAAAAAAGCATTAGCAAAGCGAGTGTATGAGCTTGGCGGCGAGTGTGCATTGATCCCAAGTGTGTGCAGTGTCATAAGTGTGACTTACGTTTAAGGGACTTAAGTTTGAGGGGCTTTAGCAGGTAACTTCTGTGTTCTGTGTTACTTTGACTGTAAATTCTTCTTTCTGTGCATAATTCTATTGTAATCCCCATTAGAATAATGGACTCCATAAGTGGCATTGCTACACGGTGTACATCCTGTGCCATGTATGCTTTCCTTGAACAGCCGTTCGAGGGGGAATACTGCTGTGTGGGGTGTGTGAAAATTGCTCATCTGGAAGCCCAGATTCTGGATCTAAATGAGCAAGTTTCAAGGCTGCGGGCAATTGATAATATGGAACGAAGTTTGCTGCTCCTGGAGCACAAACTCTCTGGGGAAGATGGGTGTGGGGAGGGAAGTATGGAGGTGCAGAGTGAGGGGGCAGCTAGTTGGGTAACATGTAGAAGGCGGGGTAGAGGGAAGAGTTGTAGAGAGTCTAGTCCTGATCTGGTGCACCCCAATAAGTTTGCCAGGCTGGAGGATGAGGGGGATATCAGCTCTGGGGTAGCAATGCTGCAGAAAGATGTGGCCGCTAGCAACCAGGGGAATGTGTGCTCCAGTAAGAAGGGTAATGGGAGCAGAGGCAAGGTCAGACAGGTGCTGGTAGTGGGAGATTCGATTATTAGGGGAACACACAGGGCAATCTGTCACAAAGACCGTGCATACCGAACAGTGTGTTGTTTGCCGGGTGCTCGGGTTCGGCATGTTGCGGATCGGGTTGATGGATTACTGGGAGGGGCTGGTGAGGAACCAGCGGTCATGGTCCACATTGGCACTAATGACAAAGTAACAGGTAGGTGGAAGGTCCTTAAAAATGATTTCAGAGATTTAGGCCATAAGCTCAGGGCAAGGACCTCAAAGGTAATTTTCTCCGAAATACTGCCTGTACCACGTGCCACACCAGAAAGACAGCGGGAGATCAGGGAGGTAAATAAGTGGCTCAAAAGTTGGTGTAGAAAGGAGGGGTTTGGGTTCATGGATAACTGGGCTGACTTTTCTGTGGGCTACAGGCTCTACAGTAGGGATGGGCTGCACCTCAATGGGGAGGGGGCCGCTGTTTTAGGGGAAAAAATGGCTAGAAGGTTGGAGGAGTGTTTAAACTAGAGACCTGGGGGGAGGGCAACTACACTTGTGCAGGGCAAATAGACGGTGTACATAGAGAGCTGGGAAGAGCCATAGTCCATGGGGGAGGAAGGGGGGCTGGAATGAGATTGGGGAATAAGGACAAAAGGAATACGGACAGGGAAAACCATATAAAGTGTATGTACACAAATGCCAGAAGCCTCACAAACAAAATGGAGGAACTGGAACTCTTGATGTTGGAACGGAAATATGATATAGTGGGTATCAGCGAGACATGGCTGGACAGTAGCTATGACTGGGCTGTTACTATAGATGGTTATAGTCTTTTTAGAAAGGATCGTATAAATAAAAAAGGGGGAGGGGTTTGTTTATATGTGAATTCTTGCCTCAAGCCCGTCTTGCGAGATGACATCAGTAACGCAAATGTGGAGTCCCTATGGGTGGAGATAAGAGGAGGGAAAAATAAAAATAAAATATTACTAGGGGTTTGTTATAAGGCTCCAAATATAATGGAGGCAGCAGAGGAAATGCTGATAAGTGAAATGGATGCGGCTTCAAAGCATGGTGAAGTACTTATCATGGGGGACTTCAATTACCCAGATATTGACTGGGGGGCAGAAACCTGCAGGTCCTTCAAAGGTAGCAGGTTCTTGTCAACAACAAAAGACAATTACCTGTCGCAACTAGTCCTGGAGCCAACAAGAGGGGGGGCACTGCTGGACCTTATCCTTACCAACAGACCTGATAGGGTATCAAAACTACAGGTTGGGGGGAACCTGGGATATAGTGATCATAATATCATTGATTTTGTATTACGCTTTACTAAGCACGTTAGTGAAGGGGCAACCAACACTCTAAACTTCAGGAGGGCAAATTTTCATCAACTAAGGGAAGACCTAAAAGGCATAGACTGGGATAATGCTCTCAAAGACAAAAGCCCCCCCCAAAAATGGGACTTTTTCTCATATATTCTGAAAAAGTCCTGTGAGAAACACATACCTTATGGGAAAAAGCATAAAAGGAACAAGAAAAACCCTATGTGGCTAACTAGTCTTGTAAGGAAAGCAATAAGCGAGAAAGATAAAGCGTTTAAGGTGCTAAAACGTGAAGGTAGCGATGAGGCATTACAGGATTATAGAGAGAAAAACAAATCCTGTAAAAAACAGATAAAGGCCGCAAAAATAGAAACTGAAAGAAATATTGCCAGGGAGAGCAAAAATAATCCCAAATTATTTTTCAAGTATATAAATGATAAGAAACTAAAAACAGAGAGTGTGGGTCCCCTTAGAAATAACATGGGGGTCATGGTGGAAGGAGATGAGGAAAGGGCCAATCTACTGAATGTCGCCTTCTCAACTGTCTTTACCCAGGAAAATCCCCTGGTGGAAGACACAATGAGGAATAATGTAAATTCTTTTTATAATGTCAACAGTTTAACCCAGGAAGAGGTACGGCGCCGCCTCGCAACCACTAAGATAGATAAATCACCTGGGCCAGATGGCATACACCCCCGGGTTCTGCATGAATTATGTACGGTGATAGACAGACCGTTATTTTTAATATTTGAAGATTCACTGAGGACTGGTTATGTTCCACAGGAATGGCGCATGGCAAATGTGGTACCAATATACAAAAAAGGATCAAATAGCGATCCTGGAAACTACAGACCCGTAAGTCTAACTGCTGTGGTGGGGAAAATATTTGAGGGGTTTATTAGAGATGCTATCCTGGAGTATCTCACTGTGCACAACCTTATAACCCAGCGTCAGCATGGGTTTATGAGAGATCGGTCCTGTCAGACTAATCTGATTGGTTTCTACGAGGTGGTAAGTTCAAGACTGGATCTGGGGGACGCTGTGGATGTTGTATATCTGGACTTCTCAAAGGCATTTGACACCGTGCCACATAAAAGGTTGGTATATAAAATGAGACTGCTGGGAATAGGAGAAAATCTGTGTATCTGGGTAAGTAATTGGCTTAGTGATAGAAAACAGAGGGTGGTCATTAATGGCACATTCTCAGATTGGGTTGATGTTACCAGTGGAGTGCCACAGGGGTCAGTATTGGGGCCACTTCTTTTTAATATTTTTATTAATGACCTTGTAGTGGGTTTACACAGTCAAGTTTCAATATTTGCAGATGATACTAAGCTGTGTAAAGTAATAAATACTGAGGTCGATAGTTTAGCATTACAGAGGGATTTGTGGAAGCTTGAGGGATGGGCAGAGAAATGGTTGATGAGGTTTAATGTAGATAAATGTAAAGTTATGCACTTGGGCCATGGAAACAAAAAGTATAATTATGTTCTAAACGGTCAATTACTTAGTAAAACTGAAGCTGAAAAGGACTTGGGCGTATTGGTGGATGGTAAACTTAATTTTAGTGACCAGAGCCAGGCGGCTGCTGCTAAAGCAAATAAAATAATGGGATGTATCAAGAGAGGAATAGATTCTCATGATAAAGACATAGTTCTGCCCTTATACAAATCCCTAGTCAGACCACACATGGAATATTGTGTACAGTTTTGGGCACCAGTATATAAAAAGGATATAGTAGAGCTGGAACGGGTGCAGAGGAGAGCAACCAGGATTATAAGGGGAATGGGGGGACTAGAATACACTGACAGATTACAAAATTTGGGATTATTCAGTTTAGAAAAAAGACGACTGAGGGGAGACCTCATTACAATGTACAAATACCTGAACGGACAGTACAAGGATCTCTCCAAAGATCTTTTTATACCTAGGCCTGTGACCAGGACAAGGGGACATCCTCTACGCCTAGAGGAGAGGAGGTTCTACCATCACCATAGACAAAGGTTCTTTACTGTAAGAGCAGTGAGACTATGGAACTCTCTGCCACAGGAGGTTGTTATGGCCGACTCTATGTACATGTTCAAGAGAGGCCTGGATGACTTTCTGGAGAGAAAAAATATCACGGGTTATGGGGATAAAACATTTATTTAATTCTTGAAGGTTGGACTTGATGGACTTGCGTCTCCTTCCAGCCTTATATACTATGATACTATGATACTATGATGACATGTGACCACCGCACCCATCACTGGCCTCATCAGAGCATGTGACTGCTACAGCATGATGTGACCATTACAGCTTATCACTGGCCTCAACATGAGCACCGCCATCTTTATTGAGATTGTCGCTCCCACGAACGTCATGGGGGCGGAGATCAGTTGCCATCAGACCGGAGGCTGTCTGGTTTCTGAAGATTCGTTACAAGGAGCCAGTGGCTTATTGTAATGAATCCTATGCAAAAACTCCATATACTGCAATAAAGTAAGTAGTATTGCAGTATATGGTAGGAATGATCAGTCCACCTAGGGGTAATGTACCATAGAGGGTCTAAGACATAGTGAAAAAAAGTGTAAAAACTTGTGTAAAAAATTACTAAAATATTAAAATTTCTAATCACCCCTCCTTCCCTAGAACTGATATAAAGGGGCTCATTTACTAAGGGTCCACAGACCGTATTTCCATGTTGCGCCGTATTTTACAGGGGGTTTTGGAGCACGCAATTGGATTTTGCTGGAATCGAGTCGACTTTCATGCAACGCAAATCGGGGGGGGGGGAGGGGTGTTGGCTTGGCCATGGGACAACTCGACGGATTTGGACTGAGCAGGGAATTTAAAAATTGAGTCATAAGACAATGCACTTACAAGCACCGGGAAGAAGAAGGTGAACTCCGTTGGACCTCGGCGGGGAAGTGGCAGATGCAGGAAATCGGGCACATGAGCTACGTGATTCGCGGGAGACCCTAATCTGCGTTGGGCGACGCACCTCGAGGATCGCGACAGGACCGGCTAAGTAAATGTGCCCCAAAATGTAATAAATAGTAAAAATCACAAACACATTGGGGCACATTTACTTACCCGGTCCTGTAGCGATCCCGCGGTGTGTTGTCCGATGCTGTTTTGGGTCTGCCGGGATTCACTAAGATCGTGCGCCCGATATCCAGCAGGTGTCGCTGCTGCGCCAGAGTTCACCTTCTTCTTCCTGGTGCATGTGAGTGCCTGATCTTGCGACACAAATTATTTTTTAAATTCCGCAGTTTGTCCAAATCAGTCGGGTTGTCCGACGGGCACGCCCCCCGATTTCTGTCGTGTGAAAGCCGACGCCGATGTGCCACAATCGGATCGCGTGCGCCAAAATCTCAGGGCAATTCGGCGTGAATCGGAAATATTCGGGAAACCCGATGAAAGTGCGGCATTCGGACCCTTAGTAAATGAGCCCCATTAGGTATCGCCGTGTCCCAAAATGTCCAATCTATCAAAATATAAAAACGGTTATAACCGGCGGTGACCTCCATAACGGAAAATGGCGCCCAAATGTCCGAAATGCGACTTTTACACCATTTTACATGACATAAAAAATGTAATAAAAAGTGATCAAAATGTCGCAAAATCAAAATCAAAAAGTTTTCATTGGTAGCAATGAAGACATCGGCTCATTTCGTAAAAAATGACCCCTCCCCCAGCTCCGGACCCCCAAGTACGAAAAAGTTATTAGCATCAGAAGATGGCAATTTTTTTTTTCTTTTTCGTACACATTCATTTAATTTTTGAAAATGTATTAAAACACAATAAAACCTGTATACATTTGGTATCACCGCGATCGCACCGAACTAAAGAATAATGCAGACGTGTTATTGGGAGCGAAGAGTGAAAGTCGTAAAAACTGAGTCCAAAAGAACGTGACGTGCGTTTTTAAAAAAAAAATTTTTTCCACATTTGGAATTTGTTTCCTGATTCCCAGTACACGGCATAAATAAAATCACAGAAAAGTAACATTTGTAATGCACAAAATAAGCCCTGACACAGCTCTGTACACAGAAAAATGAAAAAGTTATTTATAGATTTATAGATTTTTTAAAGTGAGAAATGAGTGAAAAAACCCTGCGTATTTAAGGGGTTAAATAATTGACTGCTACAGCATGTGACCAGTACAGCCTATCACTGGCCTCATCACAGCATGTGACCTTTATATTACTTACTGCTACAGCATGTAGCCTATTAAAGCCTATCATTGGCCTCATCAGAACATGTGACCACCACAGCCTATCACTGGCCTCATCAGAACATGTGACCTTTACGTAACTGACTGCTACAGGGTGAGACAACACGTGACCACCACAGCCTATCACTGGCCTCATCAGAACATGTGACCTTTATGTAACTGACTGCTACAGGGTGAGACAACACGTGACCACCACAGCCTATCACTGGCCTCATCAGAACATGTGACCTTTACGTAACTGACTGCTACAGGGTGAGACAACACGTGACCACCACAGCCTATCACTGGCCTCATCAGAACATGTGACCTTTATGTAACTGACTTCTACAGGGTGTGGCATGTGACCACCACAGCCTATCACTGGCCTCATCAGAACATGTGACCTTTATGTAACTGACTGCTACAGGGTGTGGCATGTGACCACCACAGCCTATCACTGGCCTCATCAGAACATGTGACCTTTATGTAACTGACTGCTACAGGGTGTGGCATGTGACCACCACAGCCTATCACTGGCCTCATCAGTGCATGTGACCACTACAGCATGTGATGGCTTTTGGCTGCTAATGACTATCACTGGCCTCATCAGTGAACAGTTGAGGCCATTTATAGTCTAAGACAAACAAACGGTCATAGCTTACTTGGTGCGATCACTGGCCTCAATGATCAGCTGCTCCATAATAAACCTGGATGTAGTTACGGGTCTTTTATATATTTCATATCAGCCCCTGATGTGTGACAAAATTTATTAACCCCTTTAATGTTTAAGTCATTGCACATGGATAGGATAAGATTTTTCCCCAACTGGGATGTTTTTTTTTTTTTCTTTATTTTTTATGACTTCACTAATTTCGGAATAAGTTTTATCGTTATTTGCTTTGCAGTAAATTAAATAAAAATGTTCTATAAAAAACCCCAAAATGTTGTGAATGAGTCGTCCTTCATCCCGTCGAGTTTTGTGATCGTTTCCTATATAATCCTCTAACGCGTCCTGTGACCGTTTTATTACATCCGCTCCCGATTTATTTTTTGAATTAGCGGTGAAACGTTGAAATGTTTCTTTTTAATTTCTCGCTTTTATTACGTTTTATTTACTTCTATTTACTGTACGACTATTTACAGGTCCTTAAGAAAATGAGACCTCCAAAGGCCGCGGGTTTGAGACGGAAATTTAATTTTATTTCAAGGGAAATTGCTTTAGCAGACTTAGATTTTTCCAGTGAAAAAAAAAGCATCTGCTGAACTTCCCATGAAGGTTTAGCAGAGAGTTTTCGGCACATCTAGAAATTTCTACTTTAGTTCTTCTTTGTATTTTTTCTACATTTGGTTCCTTTTTATCTTCACTTTCACTTTTTTATCGTCTAATTTTGTTTCTTTTTACTTTTTTTTTTTAATGTATTTTCTTTCCAAATTTTTTTTTGTTTATTGACATACAATGGGGCTCATTTACTAAGTGGGCGAACGCCGGCCGCACTTTGGTCGGGTTTCCTGACAATTTCCGTTTTGCACCGAATTGCCCCGGGATTTTGGTGCACGCGATCGGATTGTGTTGCATCGGCGCAGGCTTGCACGCGACAGAAATCGGGGGGGGGGGCATCGGACAACCCAAGGATTCGGACAACGCACGGGATTTATCATTTAAAATTGGGTCGCAAGACACGCAATTACAAGCACCAGGAAGAAGCATGTGAACTCCGGCGGACTTCGGTGCAGAAGCGACTGATGCAGGAACTCGGGCGCACGAGCTTGGTGATTCGCCCCAGACCCAAATCCTCGTCGGACATCGCGTCATGGGATCGCGACAGGACCGGGTAAGTAAATCTGCCCCAATGTATTAGGATTAGGCTTTCACTTTAAGATATTATGGTTTTATTTGGTTGTTTGTTTTTTTTTACTTTCAGTTCACACAATGGAATTCCACATAACAATCACACCAAGGATTTTGACCCTAGTCCACCGATCCTGTCCAGAATAACTAAGAAAAGATGCCCCCCTCCTTAAATCGAGCATGACCAGTCCAGGTTGCCTACTTGGGTTGCCGGGCCTCCTAACTCCTTGGACCCAATATCTGCCATTATGGCTGCTCTAGTGGTAGTTGCTCTGGTTTGCTGACCAAATATTATGATTGTTATCGATGGGAAGTGGATTTTGGAATGAAGTTTTCCGGTCAAAAAATCTTCTATGTGAATAGATATAGGGTATTATTTGTCATAGAGCCTGCAGACTCTGATTAAGAGTAAAGATATAGGAACCTAAGAATCAACCTGATAAGCCCCTCCCACCACCACCTCCCATCACCTAATGCTTACAATCCTGTTGTCTTCTTTTTTGGTAGAGGAAAAATTAGGCCCCCGTAGGGTACAATGTCCACGTTATAGCTGCTCCCACAGTTTTCTCTATATCTATTGGACTATTAAACCTGTTATGGCAATAGATTATCCTTAACTACGATTTTGGGGGCATCATTATGGTAGATTACAACTATAAAAAATAATCCTTTGTTTTGGTTCCGTTTTTCGTCAACATAAAACAGTTGGAAGGACCTTTGGGAAATTCTCTGAAAAACAAGGGAGGGACAGGTACGGATACCAAAGTGGAAACCACCATTGAAACCACATTGACCTTTCAAAGGAATTTGTTCATGTTCTTAGTAGTTGTGCAGTGTTCTTCTCATTGGCTGAAAACTAAGTCTACGATGTCCTTTTAGTTTAAGATGTTCCACCAAGTGCACACTACTACATCCAACAAAGCTGCTAAGCCGGAATAATATGATATGGCCAAAGAGGATATCCATCTCGATGAGCTAGAACATTCAGATCCATGTTAATGGCCAATTAGAGAACTTCTTTCTGTTTAGGCTTTACAGCAGATTCCATCATTTGTTCTGTGATGAATTCATTGCAGAATGGATAGAAATTGTATTATTACTGATGGAATTTTTAATTGGAAATGATGTAGTGTACATAATAGAATTCCATGAGATTGGACCAGCGGCCAATAATGCAGGTTATCATCTGGTAATTGGTTGGGATTTGGATTCCATCAAGTAATTTGCAGTCTGTGTCAGACTGGGGTTCCTTTGATCTACCAGATAAAATGATTCTTGGGGCCCAACCTCCATCAATGCCTTGGAAATGAACCTTTTCAGCCTCCAAATTTAGTTCTTTTATGGAAGAGGGTGTGAGCCAACCCAAGAATCCTCTAGTAAACTAGTGGTCAACCCAACACTGGCTGCAGTATTATATATAAACAAGAAGGGTCAATGCCATGGCCCATTTGTTGGAGTCCGGTGGGTTAATTCTCTATGTATTACGCTTTGATGCCCTGTCCGAAAGCCGTGTCTCCCTCCTCCCCCTCCGTTCGGCCATAAATTCACTGAATTAGTATTAACCAATTTGTTGGTGCCTATAGTTTACAGACAGCCCATGATCTGTGAAAGTGGAACTTTTCATATCTGCATGTCTTGATTTTATAGGCTTCTACTCAAGAAGGGAGTGATCATTGGGTGACAAGAAGACCATTTACTTGGCTTGGTTCTTTTTCATATTTGGGTCTTTAGTGGACAATAAAGGAGAACATTATCTGGCTTGGTTCTTCTCATAGTCGGGACTATGGTGGGCAATAAAGGAGAACATTATCTGGCTTGGTTCTTCTCATAGTTGGGACTATGGTGGACAATAAAGGAGAACATTATCTAGCTTGGTTCTTCTCATAGTTGGGACTATGGTGGACAATAAAGGAGAATATTATCTAGCTCGGTTCTTCTCATAGTTGGGACTATGGTGGGCAATAAAGGAGAACATTATCTTGCTTGGTTCTTCTCATAGTTGGGACTATGGTGGGCAATAAAGGAGAACATTATCTGGCTTGGTTCTTCTCATAGTTGGGGCTATGGTGGACAATAAAGGAGAACATTATCTGGCTTGGTTCTTCTCATAGTTCGCACTATGGTGGACAATAAAAAAGAACATTTCCACCAAAACCATATTTTTTTAAATTGTTATGAAAATTGTTTCATACATTTTTTTCTATGCTATATACAATATTTAATGCGCTGTACCTTACAGAACATGACCACTTCAGCTGATCCTAACATAGCTCTCGAGGAGTGAAGTCATCTAGATCAGCCTTCCATGTATCAGGGCTCAGAGAATTTCCTGAAGTTGCAGATTTCATCCTGTATGTGGACAGGTTGCATTTTCTTTCAGTGTCAGATGCTAACGACATGCCCTGAAATTGATGGTCAACCTGCCCCTGTCAATCAGAGATTAGGAGAACGAAGGCTGGAGCTCTCGCAAATAGTGTCTGTGACATGGAAAAGGAAAGTGACAACTATAGTCATTATGATTGATATTAGTTAAATATTTAGCTGATTAAATATTTTTCTTAAATAGTTTGAATTAATTTTGTTAAATAGATTTTCTTAATAGGTCACAGATTTTCTTGTTTCTCTCTTTACTGTGTTAAACCAAGGATTTTTTTGTGAAATTGACGATTGATATATTTCCCTCAATCTCTGACTCTCCCTTTAATGTCTCTTTTTCTAAAGGTGCTTTGGATTTCCGTATATTTCCATATTAAGATTGTTGGGTCATCTGTTAGGTTGTATGTTTTACGTTCTTTATATGGTATAATATAAAATAAAAAAATCATGGAAAAAAATTTAAATTAAAAATTCATGGAAAAATATTGATCTTTAAAGCAAAATGGAAATTATTGTGATTGTGACATATTTAAGAAAAAATAAAATATGTGGCACTTGGCATGAAGACAAAAATCCTAAATTGTACAAAGAATCTATTATTTTTTAATACATCTTTACATTTTTAAAAATTTCTTTAAAAATATCCTCTGCCATAGGTTGGAATGGAATTCTCGCCCATATTTTGCCAAATAAATTGTCTATTGTTTTAATGGAAACCTCTCATCCAAATCCATCATTATAAACCAGGGACATTACTCATAGATCCAGACTCCAAATTCTGGTATCTTCTTATACTTTTTAAAATTTTGAATTTTTTTAAATTAAGCTAATGAGTCTGGGGGCTTCATTAGCATAATTTGAAAATCTAATTTTAGAAGGAAGGAGGCCATGGATAACACATATAAAGAAAATACCACAGTCACTGTGCCTGGTTCAATGAGTAAGTGCCCCTGGGTTATCATGATGGATTTGGATGGGAGATTTTCTTTAAAGGATACCAGCCATGAGGAATCTACCATCAGAAGTAGATATGATAGTAGATTCCTCCTTCTGCCTCTGCCCTAATCTGTAATTTAATAATCCTGGAACCTAACTTGTTAAAAACTTTATTTTAGTAATATGTAAATTAACTGCAGAGGCTACTGGGGCAGGGAGAAGCCATAGTTCCCAGTCCCCGGCCAGGCTAGTACACGCCCCAGTAGCCTTTTTAGTTAATTTACATATTACTAAAATAAAGTTTTTAACAAGTTAGGTTCCAGGATTATAAATTTGAAGATTAGGGCAGAGGCAGAAGGAGGAATCTACTATCATATCTACTTCTGATGGTAGATTCCTCATGGTAGGTTTCCTTTAAGTATTTGAGACACTCTTTTGTCCTATGGCAGTTTGAAAAATGTCTACAAATCTACAAAAATAGGAGTAGCTAAGAGAAGTTGCCAAATCCGACAAAAGTTTTTTTTTTTTTGCAGAAAATACTGGTGCAAAGATGTCGGTTAGAAGCTGCATAAGTAAGAAAACAGTGATGAGGCCACATCGGTGGGGCGGATGTACTAAGACTAGAGCTCTCCACTGATACCACACACACCAGGATTATAAAGAGGTTCTCGCCTCATAATGATTTTGGTACATCACTCCCACTGGAGTTATGACCTACACTAGCTGAGGGCTGGTATAGATTTCATTTATAACCTGTTCTGGATATCTGGCTGGCCGAGGTGTCTCCACCCTGGCCTACTTTGCCCCCACTATGCCCCACCTACAGTAACGAGGGGTTCACACAACCCCAAAAAGAGGCACTCCAGATGTTGAAACCTTTATATACCATGTCTACCAGAAAACTAGCATGCAAGGCATGATAAATCCGCAATATTGACTTCTGCAGCCCATACTCAGTGTCATCCGTTGCTGGTGGAGTAAGTGCCCATAAAAGTTACCAAGTGTTTTCTGGCATTTACTGAAAGTGTTTTCTCCAGGTTTCTTCTGTGAAAGTTCATGACTCTAACTCTTTGCATTAATGAAGGTAATAAAGACCCAATCCAATCGTTTGCTCCTTTTTGTAAAACAGATTCAGCTTAATTAATGCCCCTCAGTCCCTAAAAGTTCAGAAAGTTCTGCTCCATTTTTTTGTGCTACAGAAATACACGTGGCACAATTTTTTTTTCCTCTAAGCTCCTTTTTTCCGAATTATTGTGTTTCCCAAACTTAATGTAATTCAAATTCTATTAGACGATGGGAAAAGTCGCTTTATACAGTATAACAAGTTAAAAAGTAGATGCAATGGGACTATATTTTTGATTGACAATGGCAGCTTTGCCGTATTGTGAGTCCCTTGGGATCAAAAGCCAACGGAGGTCACGATGAACCAAAAATATAGAAAACATAGAAATTTTAATTCGCTTTCACTTTTGTGTTTTACTTTTTTTATGGTTCAACATTGTATTTTACTTTTTTTATATCATTTCTAGTAAATACTAAAATCAAGTTTTGCATGTACTTTGCATGTAATTTTTACCTTGTACTATGAATAATTAACAAAGGGAAGATTAAAAAAAAACCTGTACAGGCAGTCCCCGGGTTACGTACAAGATAGGGTCCGGAGGTTTGTTCTTAAGTTGAATTTGTATGTAAGTCGAAACTGTATATTTTATAATTGTGTAAATTTTTTGGCCCCAGTGACATTTGGAGTTTAAACATTTTTTTCTGTAATGGGACCAAGGATTATCAATAAAGCTTCATTACAGACACCTTACAGCTGATCATTGCAGTCTGGGAATATAGTAAAGCATCAAGAGAGCTTCACCAAAGGTCAGAGGGGTCTGTCTGTAACTATGGGTTGTCTGTAAGTCGGGTGCCCTTAAGTAGGGGACCGCCTGTATACATATTTCCAGCCTATAAAATCCTATACTAAAAAAGAATATTTCTGAACATAAATTACACAGCAAATATAAACAAAAAAACAAAACAAAAGTCATAATAAAGAAAAAGCAAAAAAAAAAAAAATTAACATGGAGGCTGAAAAAGTCCTGAAATTGTAAGGAATGTAAAAGGAAATGACCTACAAAATTCACAACACTCGACTGAGAAAAACTTATGTTTAAGATATTATTGAGCCCCATAATTGTCCGAAAACCAAGTCTTCATGTAAAATAAATCTACTGTACGTCCATCTGCTAATGTGTTTAATTGTGTCTATGAAGGAGTCGACATTTCCTTTTAGTCTGTGCCTTTGCTGTTTTTGGATTGAAACATTTGTGTAAAATAACATAAAAAAAAAAATTACTCACCTAATTTTCTTCTATTTAACCTTATGCAATTTTTAAAGCATTTTTAAAAAATTGTAATTTATACATTTATTTTAAAAATAAATCTGACATTTGTTAAAAAAGTAAATTTTCAAGATTTGCTAAACAGTTAATATTTTCTATACGAAAAACAAATTTTTTTTCATATATATATATTTTCCAAAAATAATAAAACTGAATGAATCAGACAGAATATTCGGCAGTTTTTCCTGTGAAGTAGCCCTGACATGGAGAACACGTGTGCGGTTTGTTCATTTACTTGCTCTTGAATGATTTATGTCGTATTAGTTACAACAATATTTATACTGTAGTATCTTTGTTAAAAAAAAAAAAAAGTAGCTCAGCTTTGGAGATTTCCTGTCAAAAATCTTTCTGCTTTTAGCTTGTGCCAGAAAATATTCTCTCAAGATTTCCCGCATTCAATGACACTTAATACAACATGTTATATAGACAAGAGAAGATGACATCGCCCTCACCGCCCGGCAAAGAAATGATAACAACAGTTACCATGAATGGAATGGTAACATCTAAAAAATATCAAATAATTTCTGATACTTAAAGGAACACTGCCCACGAAAATGATAAAATCCCCATCTCATATATTTTATTCTTGTTAAGTCACAGTTAATGATTCATTGTTTTTCGAAGGTCGGGGGATCTTTGTGTCTCCCCGATAAGATAAAAGAGACAACATTTATGAAAAAGGAAGCAAATAAAAGGGGCGTAATATACATTTTTTGTAAATTATTTTTACTTAAACTCAAAAATTACAATAACAATTTTTGGCATCTGTTAAAAAAATTGCCACTAATTTTTTTTTCTCAAAAATGGAATAAAAAGTGCTGAACAATTTTTTAAGTCAAAAAGAAAAGCACATAAAAAACCTAATTGAAGTTTTCTTTTCTTTTTGGTTCACTTTTTGCCCAGAATTAATTGAATTGAAGGTCTAGGGATCTTTGTGTCTCACCGATAAGATGGCATTTATGAAAAGGGAAGCAAATTAAAGGGGCGTAATATACATTTTTGTAAATTTTTTTACTTAAACGCAGAAATTACAACAACAATTTTTGACTTTTTTTTAAAAAAATTACCACGAAACTTTTTTTTTTTCAAAAATGGAATGAAAAGTGTTGAACATAATTGAAGTTTTCATTTCCTTTTGGTTCACTTTTTGCCGCATTTTTTTTGGGAGCTAAAGCCCAGAATGAATTGAATATCTAGATATCTTTTGGTCTACCTGATAAGATAAAAGAGACGGCATTTATGAAAAGGGAAGCAAATTAAAGGGGCGTAATATACATTTTTGTAATTTTTTTGACTTAAACTCAAAAATTACAATAACAATTTTTGTCATTTAAAAAAAAAAAAATCACAATTTTTTTTTCAAAAATCAAATAAAAAATGCTGAACATAATTGAAGTTTTCATTTCCTTTTGGTTCACTTTTTGCCGCAATGTTTTTTAAGCTAAAGCCCAGTATGAATTGAATTGAAGGTCTAGGGATCGGTGTGTCTACCTGATAAGATAAAAGAGACGGCATTTATGAAAAGGGAAGCAAATTAAAGGGGCGTAATATACATTTTTGTATTTTTTTTTTACTTAAACTCAGAAATTACAATAACAATTTTTGTAATATTTTAAAAATTACCACTAATTTTTTTTTTTACAAAAATGGAATAAAAAGGGCTGAACATTTTTTTAAGCCAAAAAGAAAAGCACATAAAAAACATAACTGAAGTTTTCATTTCTTTTTGGTTCACTTTTTGCTGCAATGTTTTTCGAGCTAGAGTCTAGAACGAATTGAGAAGGAAATAAAACTTAAAAAGAAAAAACTTTTCCACCTCTTTCTGAATGAACCAATATTGGCCTAAAAAAAATACATTTTTCAGTCTTATGTGATCGGTTGCAGTAGCTCAACATGTATTTCTATTGTCGAAAGTGGGCACATTCTACTTAAATACTTGACCAACTCAGTAATCTTTCCTCAGTTGACTGAACCCTATGGTATAATAGCAGTCTGTCTACATACACAGGTCTACCCTGCCACGTAATCCATGTTATAAGTGGCTTATTATAGGTCAGGACCCCATTATAGATCTTTAAAGATCGGGGGTCGGTAAGCCATTACCGGTGGTTGGTATGCCAATACCGGGGTCGTTATGTTCCCATAGGATTGGAATACTACAGTATTTCTAGATTCAACTGCAATGTCAATGATCTTTGATGTAGACCTTAAATTTGTAGGATGTCAAATGTACTACATGTTCAATATTTTCAGCAAAACCTAAACTCTGTAGCATTTGCATCCAGTGGGGTCATAACATTTGACAAGTATACTGCACATAAGAAGTCATCTAGGCAGAAGTCATACCCCATGTTGGACTGGGCTTCCTTGGGACCATCAGCGAACATTCATTTTGGGCCAACTTTTTATAAATATTCTCATAATAGACTCTACAGCCGGGCTTCTATGTTTATTTTTTTCAGAATTTTTTTTTTTTTTATGATTTTTTTTAATTATTATATTGAAATCATTTTTGGGATGAATTATCTGTCATGACTAGCCAGGAACAATGGGTATAATAGAAATTAAAGAGGGAGGGCATAGATGTTTAGAGAAATATAGTTACCACATTTTATAACAATTTATTATAATGTTGAATATATAAGTAACATAAAAACACTAGTTTATTTTTATATGTTTTAAATCATTTTTATTGCTATTTATTAACCTTTATTGTATTTTTATGGTTTAAGAAAATCCGGTAATCCCCCAATTTGTTTTTTAACTTTAAAGGTGATTTTACAGCCTAGATGTTACTTTACAGGGGTTGCCCCAAGTTTAAAAGTTATCAAATGTACCAGTGGTCGGCCACTATTGATAAGTGTGTTATACCTTATCCTTTGAACATTGGGAAAAAGTTTTTTGTGGCTTTCCCATTGTAACTGTAGAATGCTCTATTGATAGTGTCTTATGTGGTGTTTTTTCATAGACTCTGTCAGACCAAACATTATCTACATTCAATCCTAACACAATAAATGATAAAAAATAACATGATATCGTGATATCTATTAAATTTTTTGCATTTCAGGGATGTTTTATTTGTTTTTTTTGTTTAGTTGCTAGAGCACCCCTTAACTCTATCTGCAAACTTCTCTTGATCTATAAATGTGCCTGAACAAATATACGGCACAAAAATAATAAATAATTAAAACGTCTGAAAAAAAAACTTTTAAAAAATGGAATGAAAAATGCTGAACATTTTTTTTATGCCAAATAGAAAAGCACATAAAAAACATAATTGAAGTAATCTTTTCTTTTTGGTTCATTTTTTTGCTGCCGTTTTTTTTGAGCTAGTTCCCAGAATTAATTGAAAAGGAAATTAAACTTAAAAAGAAGAAACTTTTCCACCTCTTCCAGCTTGAACCAATATTGGCCTAAAAGAATTTTATTTTTTCAATCTTATCGGTTGGGGTGGTTTAAAGTCTAAAAAAAAAACACATTTTCTAAATATGCTAATAAATTTAAGATTTTGAATTTCTACTTTTTCATTTGTACGGATTGATTTTTTCGAAAATTTTTATTTATTTATTTTTTTTGCATTTTTGTAATTATATTATTAATGATCAATTTTGTGAATTACAACATTAATATTGATTTTTTTGGAAATGTTTATATTTCTTTGCATTTTTGGAATTATATTATTAACGCTCATTTTTGTTTATTACGACATTAATATTGATTTTAAAAAAAATAATACCGTATATACTCGAGTATAAGCCGACCCATATATAAGCCGAGGCCCCTAATTTTACCACAAAAACCTGGTAATACCTATATTTTTTTTTAATCGAGTATAAGCCGAGTTTGGGTTTTCAGCACATTTTTTTTGTACTTGTTTTTTTGTATTTTCTTATACTCCAGTATATATGGTAATTTTTATTTACCAGTATCTAGAAAACTTATCATAAAAACCCCAAATCTGCTTTTCTTACAATAAAATTTTTTTTTAAGGGAAATTATTATTTTGGTTAAATATTTACTCTTTGCAAAAGTAAAGAAAATAATGTATATTTTTAAAATTTGGATTTTTTTAGGGATTTTATTTAAAGGGTCTTAAAAGAAAATAAATCCCCTTTTTAGCGCGTTTTAGGTTTCTCACTAGTTATGAAATATCTTTCTTTTTTTATCCTAAGCAGATACAAAACACGGGTCTCGCTATGATGTTTCACACCTGTCAGTTTCCCAATATTTCATTCCTTTGGAATTTGAGACCAATTTTTTTTTTTTTTTTTTTTTTTTTTACACTGCAGGATATCTGGAATATTAGTCAACATCATAGAGACGGCTGCGCCTGGGTTTTCTCTGGAGATGAAGCCGCTCCTGCCACTAACAATGTATAACTATAAAACTATATTACACATTGTACACGTGTGTTGTAAGGACTTATAGGCACCAGACCAGTGAAAAGCCACATTTCAAATAATTCAAAAAATTCTGGAATTTTTTTTTCCAAATAATTCATGAAAACCTGGAGAATTAGTAGAAATTCCAGAGGCTTGTCGATCAAATCATAAGATCACATAATTTTATTATTTTAGGTCAAAATGCAGCAAGATTTAAGCTCTTCACCCTCCATGACGAATATTTACATAATAATAATAATAATAATAATAATAATAATAATAACCTTTATTTCTATGGCGCTATCATATTCCGGAGCTTTACAAATCATAGGGACAGATACAAATATATTACATTACACAGTAAAAACAGTTATATAGAATAATGGGAGTGAGGGTCCTGCTCACAAGAGCTTACAGTCTATGAGGATGAGGGGGTGACACAAGAGCTTACAGTCTATGAGGATGAGGGGTGACACAAGAGCTTACAGTCTATGAGGATGAGGGGGGACACAAGAGCTTACAGTCTATGAGGATGAGGGGGTGACACAAGAGCTTACAGTCTATGAGGATGAGGGGGTGACACAAGAGCTTACAGTCTATGAAGTGAGGGTGATAAAAGAGCTTACAGTCTATGAGGATGAGGGGGTGACACAAGAGCTTACAGTCTATGAGGATGAGAGGGGACACAAGAGCTTACAGTCTATGAGGATGAGAGGGTGACACAAGAGCTTACAGTCTATGAGGATGAAGGGGTGACACAAGAGCTTACAGTCTATGAGGATGAGGGGGTGACACAAGAGCTTACAGTCTATGAGGATGAGGGGGTGACACAAGAGCTTACAGTCTATGAGGATGAGGGGGTGACACAAGAGCTTACAGTCTATGAGGATGAGGGGGTGACACAAGAGGTTACAGTCTATGAGGATGAGGGGGTGACACAAGAGCTTACAGTCTATGAGGATGAGGGGGTGACACAAGAGCTTACAGTCTATGAGGATGAGGGGGTGACACAAGAGCTTACAGTCTATGAGGATGAGGGGGGTGACACAAGAGCTTACAGTCTATGAGGATGAGGGGGGTGACACAAGAGCTTACAGTCTATGAGGATGAGGGGGTGACACAAGAGCTTACAGTCTATGAGGATGAGGGGAGGACACAAGAGCTTACAGTCTATGAGGATGAGGGGGTGACACAAGAGCTTACAGTCTATGAGGATGTGGAGATGACACAAGAGCTTACAGTCTATGAGGATAAGGGGTGGCACAAGAGCTTACAGTCTATGAGGATGAGCGGGACACAAGAGCTTACAGTCTATGAGGATGAGGGTGTGACACAAGAGCTTACAGTCTATGAGGATGAGGAGGTGACACAAGAGCTTACAGTCTATGAGGATGAGGGGTGACACAAGAGCTTACAGTCTATGAGGATGAGGGGGTGACACAAGAGCTTACAGTCTATGAGGATGAGGGGGGTGACACAAGAGCTTACAGTCTATGAGGATGAGGGGGGTGACACAAGAGCTTACAGTCTATGAGGATGAGGGGGTGACACAAGAGCTTACAGTCTATGAGGATGAGGGGAGGACACAAGAGCTTACAGTCTATGAGGATGAGGGGGTGACACAAGAGCTTACAGTCTATGAGGATGAGCGGGGAAACAAGAGCTTACAGTCTATGAGGATGAGGGATGACACAAGAGCTTACAGTCTATGAGGATGAGGGGGGACACAAGAGCTTACAGTCTATGAGGATGAGGGGGGGGACACAAGAGCTTACAGTCTATGAGGATGAGGGGGGGGACACAAGAGCTTACAGTCTATGAGGATGAGGGGGTGACACAAGAGCTTACAGTCTATGAGGATGAGGGAAGGACACAAGAGCTTATAGTCTATGAGGATGAGGGGGTGACACAAGAGCTTACAGTCTATGAGGATGAGCGGGGACACAAGAGCTTACAGTCTATGAGGATGAGGGATGACACAAGAGCTTACAGTCTATGAGGATGAGGGGGGGGGGACACAAGAGCTTACAGTCTATGAGGATGAGGGGGTGACACAAGAGCTTACAGTCTATGAGGATGAGGGGGTGACACAAGAGCTTACAGTCTATGAGGATGAGCGGGGACACAAGAGCTTACAGTCTATGAGGATGAGGGATGACACAAGAGCTTACAGTCTATGAGGATGAGCGGGACACAAGAGCTTACAGTCTATGAGGATGGGGGGGGGACACAAGAGCTTGCAGTCTATGAGGATGAGGGGACGACACAAGAGCTTACAGTCTATGAGGATGACGGAGTGACACAAGAGCTTACAGTCTATGAGGATGAGGGGGGACACAAGAGCTTACAGTCTATGAGGTTGAGGGGGTGACACAAGAGCTTACAGTCTATGAGGATGAGGGGGACACAAGAGCTTACAGTTTATGAGGATGAGGGGGTGACACAAGAGCTTACAGTCTATGAGGATGAGGGGGGGGACACAAGAGCTTACAGTCTATGAGGATGAGGGGACGACACAAGAGCTTACAGTCTATGAGGATGACGGAGTGACACAAGAGCTTACAGTCTATGAGGATGAGGGGGGACACAAGAGCTTACAGTCTATGAGGTTGAGGGGGTGACACAAGAGCTTACAGTCTATGAGGATGAGGGGGACACAAGAGCTTACAGTCTATGAGGATGAGGGGGTGACACAAGAGCTTACAGTCTATGAGGATGAGGGGGTTACACAAGAGCTTACAGTCTATGAGGATGAGAGGGTGACACAAGAGCTTACAGTCTATGAGGATGAGGGGGGTGACACCAGAGCTTACAGTCTATGAGGATGAGGGGGTGACACAAGAGCTTACAGTCTATGAGGATGAGGGGGGACACAAGAGCTTACAGTCTATGAGGATGAGGGGGACACAAGAGCTTACAGTCTATGAGGATGAAGGGGTGACACAAGAGCTTACAGTCTATGAGGATGAGGGGGGACACAAGAGCTTACAGTCTATGAGAATGAGGGGGTGACACAAGAGCTTACAGTCTATGAGGATGAGGGGCTGACAGAAGAGCTTACAGTCTAAGAGGATGAGGGGGTGACACAAGAGCTTACAGTCTATGAGGATGAGGGGTGACACAAGAGCTTACAGTCTATGAGGATGAGGGGTGACACAAGAGCTTACAGTCTATGAGGATGAGGGGGGACACAAGAGCTTACAGTCTATGAGGATGAGGGGGTGACACAAGAGCTTACAGTCTATGAGGATGAGGGGGACACAAGAGCTTACAGTCTTTGAGGATGAGGGGGTGACACAAGAGCTTACAGTCTATGAGGATGAGGGGGTGACACAAGAGCTTACAGTCTATGAGGATGAGGGGGACACAAGAGCTTACAGTCTTTGAGGATGAGGGGGTGACACAAGAGCTTACAGTCTATGAGGATGAGGGGCTGACAGAAGAGCTTACAGTTTAAGAGGATGAGGGGGGACACAAGAGCTTACAGTCTATGAGGTTGAGGGGGTGACAGAAGAGCTTACAGTCTATGAGGATGAGGGGGACACAAGAGCTTACAGTCTATGAGGATGAGGGGGCAACACAAGAGCTTACAGTCTATGAGGATGAGGGGGTTACACAAGAGCTTACAGTCTATGAGGATGAGAGGGTGACACAAGAGCTTACAGTCTATGAGGATGAGGGGGGTGACACCAGAGCTTACAGTCTATGAGGATGAGGGGGTGACACAAGAGCTTACAGTCTATGAGGATGAGGGGGGACACAAGAGCTTACAGTCTATGAGGATGAGGGGGACACAAGAGCTTACAGTCTATGAGGATGAGGGGGTTACACAAGAGCTTACCGTCTATGAGGATGAGGGGGGACACAAGAGCTTACAGTCTATGAGGATGAGGGGGTGACACAAGAGCTTACAGTCTATGAGGATGAGGGGCTGACAGAAGAGCTTACAGTCTAAGAGGATGAGGGGGTGACACAAGAGCTTACAGTCTATGAGGATGAGGGGTGACACAAGAGCTTACAGTCTATGAGGATGAGGGGTGACACAAGAGCTTACAGTCTATGAGGATGAGGGGGGACACAAGAGCTTACAGTCTATGAGGATGAGGGGGTGACACAAGAGCTTACAGTCTATGAGGATGAGGGGCTGACCTAAGAGCTTACAGTCTAAGAGGATGAGGGGGTGACACAAGAGCTTACAGTCTATGAGGATGAGGGGGACACAAGAGCTTACAGTCTTTGAGGATGAGGGGGTGACACAAGAGCTTACAGTCTATGAGGATGAGGGGGTGACACAAGAGCTTACAGTCTATGAGGATGAGAGGGTGACACAAGAGCTTACAGTCTATGAGGATGAGGTGGTGACACCAGAGCTTACAGTCTATGAGGATAAGGGGGTGACACAAGAGCTTACAGTCTATGAGGATGAGGGGGGACACAAGAGCTTACAGTCTATGAGGATGAGGGGGACACAAGAGCTTACAGTCTATGAGGATGAGGGGGTGACACAAGAGCTTACAGTCTACGAGAATGAGGGAGGACACAAGAGCTTACAGTCTATGAGGATGAAGGGGGGATACAAGAGCTTACAGTCTATGAGGATGAGGGGGGTGACACCAGAACTTACAGTATATGAGGATGAGGGGATGACACAAGAGCTTACAGTCTATGAGGATGAGGGGGACACAAAAGCTTACAGTATATGAGGATGAGGGGGGACACAAGAGCTTACAGTCTATGAGGATGAGGGGGTGACACAAGAGTTTACAGTCTATGATGAGGAGGGGGTGACACAAGAGCTTACAGTTTATGAAGATGAGGGAGTGACACAAGAGCTTACAGTCTATGAGGATGAGGGGGACACAAGAGCTTACAGTCTATGAGGATGAGGGGGTGACACAAGAGCTTACGGTCTATGAGGATGAGGTGGACACAAGAGCTTACAGTCTATGAGGATGAGGGGGACACAAGAGCTTACAGTCTATGAGGATGAGGGGGACACAAAAGCTTACAGTATATGAGGATGAGGGGGGACACAAGAGCTTACAGTCTATGAGGATGAGGGGGTGACACAAGAGTTTACAGTCTATGATGAGGAGGGGGTGACACAAGAGCTTACAGTTTATGAAGATGAGGGAGTGACACAAGAGCTTACAGTCTATGAGGATGAGGGGGACACAAGAGCTTACAGTCTATGAGGATGAGGGGGTGACACAAGAGCTTACGGTCTATGAGGATGATGGGGTGACACAAGAGCTTACAGTCTATGAGGATGAGGTGGACACAAGAGCTTACAGTCTATGAGGATGAGGGGGACACAAGAGCTTACAGTCTATGAGGATGAGGGGGACACAAGTGCTTACAGTCTATGAGGATGAGGGGTGACACAAGAGCTTACAGTCTATGAGGATGAGGGGGACACAAGAGCTTACAGTCTATGAGGATGAGGGGTGAAACAAGAGCTTACAGTCTATGAGGATGAGGGGGGACAAAAGAGCTTACAGTCTATGAGGATGAGGGGGGATACAAGAGCTTAAAGTCTATGAGGATGAGGGGGTGACACAAGAGCTTACAGTCTACGAGGATTAGGGGGGGCACAAGAGCTTACAGTCTATGAGGATGAGGGGGTGACACAAGAGCTTATAGTCTATGAGGATGAGGGGGGATACAAGAGCTTACAGTCTATGAGGATGAGGGGGGACACAAGAGCTTACAGTCTATGAGGATGAGGGGGGACACAAGAGCTTACAGTCTATGAGGATGAGGGGGGACACAAGAGCTTACAGTCTATGAGGATGAGGGGGTGACACAAGAGCTTACAGTCTATGAGGATGAGGAGGTGACACAAGAGCTTACAGTCTATGAGGATGTGGAGATGACACAAGAGCTTACAGTCTATGAGGATGAGGGGTGACACAAGAGCTTACAGTCTATGAGGATGAGGGGGTGACACAAGAGCTTACAGTCTATGAGGATGAGGGGGTGACACAAGAGCTTACAGTCTATGAGGATGAGGGGGTGACACAAGAGCTTACAGTCTTTGAGGATGAGCGGGACACAAGAGCCTACAGTCTATGAGGATGAGGGGGTGACACAAGAGCTTACAGTCTATGAGGATGAGCGGGACACAAGAGCTTACAGTCTATGAGGATGAGGGGTGACACAAGAGCTTACAGTCTATGAGGATTAGGGGGGGCACAAGAGCTTACAGTCATGAGGATGAGGGGGTGACCCAAGAGCTTATAGTCTATGAGGATGAGGGGGGGATACAAGAGTTTACAGTCTATAAGGATGAGGGGGGACACAAGAGCTTACAGTCTATGAGGATGAGGGGGGGGGGGGGACACAAGAGCTTACAGTCTATGAGGATGTGGAGATGACACAAGAGCTTACAGTCTATGAGGATAAGGGGTGGCACAAGAGCTTACAGTCTATGAGGATGAAGGGTGAAACAAGAGCTTACAGTCTATGAGGATGAGGGGGGACACAAGAGCTTACAGTCTATGAGGATGAGGGGGTGATATAAGAGCTTACAGTCTATGAGGATGAGGGGGTGACACAAGAGCTTACAGTCTATGAGGATGAGGGGGGACACAAGAGCTTACAGTCTATGAGGATGAGGGGGGATACAAGAGCTTAAAGTCTATGAGGATGAGGGGGTGACACAAGAGCTTACAGTCTACGAGGATTAGGGGGGGCACAAGAGCTTACAGTCTATGAGGATGAGGGGGTGACACAAGAGCTTATAGTCTATGAGGATGACGGGGGATACCAGAGCTTACAGTCTATGAGGATGAGGGGGGACACAAGAGCTTACAGTCTATGAGGATGAGGGGGTGACACAAGAGCTTATAGTCTATGAGGATGAGGGGGGATACCAGAGCTTACAGTCTATGAGGATGAGGGGGGACACAAGAGCTTACAGTCTATGAGGATGAGGGGGTGACACAAGAGCTTACAGTCTATGAGGATGAGGAGGTGACACAAGAGCTTACAGTCTATGAGGATGTGGAGATGACACAAGAGCTTACAGTCTATGAGGATAAGGGGTGGCACAAGAGCTTACAGTCTATGAGGATGAGCGGGACACAAGAGCTTACAGTCTATGAGGATGAGGGTGTGACACAAGAGCTTACAGTCTATGAGGATGAGGAGGTGACACAAGAGCTTACAGTCTATGAGGATGAGGGGTGACACAAGAGCTTACAGTCTATGAGGATGAGCGGGACACAAGAGCTTACAGTCTATGAGGATGAGGGGGTGACACAAGAGCTTACAGTCTATGAGGATGAGCGGGACACAAGAGCTTACAGTCTATGAGGATGAGGGGGTGACACAAGAGCTTACAGTCTATGAGGATAAGGGGGTGACACAAGAGCTTACAGTCTATGAGTATTGGGGGGGGGCACAAGAGCTTACAGTCTATGAGGATGAGGGGGTGACACAAGAGCTTACAGTCTATGAGGATGAGGGGGTGACACAAGAGCTTACAGTCTATAAGGATGAGGGGGGACACAAGAGCTTACAGTCTATGAGGATGAGGGTGTGACACAAGAGCTTACAGTCTATGAGGATGAGGAGGTGACACAAGAGCTTACAGTCTATGAGGATGTGGAGGTGACACAAGAGCTTACAGTCTATGAGGATGAGGGGTTGACACAAGAGCTTACAGTCTATGAGGATAAGGGGTGGCACAAGAGCTTACAGTCTATGAGGATGAGCGGGACACAAGAGCTTACAGTCTATGAGGATGAGGGGGTGACACAAGAGCTTACAGTCTATGAGGATGAGGGGGACACAAGAGCTTACAGTCTATGAGGATGAGTGGGACACAAGAGCTTACAGTCTATGAGGATGAGGGGTTACACAAGAGCTTACAGTCTATGAGGATGAGGGGGTGACACAAGAGCTTACAGTCTATGAGGATGAGGGGGAAACAGGAGGTATAATAGCTTGCATAATGGTCCAGCCATTCTTTATAAGGGAACAGTATAAAATAAATTAATATATTAAAATTCTGCTGCTTGTACCAGTCATCAGCCGCATCTTATATACAAAGTCCATGGTGAATGTGACTATAGGGAAGTCTGGAGCTCGGTATCTGGTATTTTCCGGATAACAGACGGGAGGAGGACATAGGATGGTTTAGTAATGAGAGAGTTGACATTTCATGCAGTTAGCGAATGTGATAGGCTGCCTAAAGAGATGGGTTTTAACTGCCTGTTTGAAGCTTTGGAGGGTGGTTATTAATCTGATAGTCTGGGGAAGGGCATTCCAGAGAATTGGTGCAGCTCAGGAGAAGTCCTGGAGCACTAAAAAAATATGAAGAGGGCTCACTATTGACCCTTTGATTGCCGCCATTGAAGCCGCCAGGGGCATTTAAAAAATGGCAACGCCATCTCTGTATTGATCGTCGCTCCCTGTGATGACTTCGGGGGGCTGCAATCTGTTGCCATGACAGTTTCAGGTTATACAAAGACCCGAGGCTGTCTCATTTTAGCACATTTATTACAATGTACAATATGCACATATATGTAATAGATGATATGGAAAATCCCTATATACTGCCATACTATAATGAGGCAGTATATGGTAGGATCAATCAGACAACCTAGGGTTAAAGTACCCTAGGGGGTCCGAAAAAAAAGTAAAAAAAATTAAACAAAAAGGAAAATAAAAAATAGAAAAAATGTTGTCCTTAAGAGTTTAAGAGCAGAGAATCCATTAAGGCTCTGGACATACCTTTCCGATATGGACCTTCCATAGGACATATGATCTGAGTTCTGTAGCGGTGCTGCTCCGGAATGTTACCTTATTGCAGGACCTGCGGATACGTTTTGTACCATCTGCCATGCTGAGACTTTGTAGCTTTACAGGTAAGAAGTGTAACTGTGTATAACCAGGACGACTCCGCACCAAGTGTCTCCAGCCTAATGCTGGCAGCAGACAGGAAGGGGACACTGCCAAGTATCCATAGTGGACCTTCCGGAACTAACCCAGACACGGCAAATATTATCAGAAGGAGCTCACACAGTCCTGACTATACACCTCTGTAATACAGGGAAACAGCACCAAGGATGCTGTGAACATACAGGACATTACTTACATCCTGTATTATACTCCAGAGCTGCAGTCACTATTCTGCTGCTGGTGCAGTCACTGTGTACATACATGACATTACTTATCCTGTACTGATCCTGAGTTACATCCTGTATTATACCCCAGAGCTGCACTCACTATTCTGCTGGTGCAGTCACTGTGCACCTACATGACATTACTTATCCTGTACTGATCCTGAGTTACATCCTGTATTATACCCCAGAGCTGCAGTCACTATTCTGCTGCTGGTGCAGTCACTGTGTACATACATGACATTACTTATCCTGTACTGATCCTGAGTTACATCCTGTATTATACCCCAGAGCTGCACTCACTATTCTGCTCCTGGTGCAGTCACTGTGTACATACATGACATTACTTATCCTGTACTGATCCTGAGTTACATCTTGTATTATACCCCAGAGCTGCACTCACTATTCTGCTGCTGGTGCAGTCACTGTGTACATACATGACATTACTTATCCTGTACCGATCCTGAGTTACATCCTGTATTATACCCCAGAGCTGCACTCACTATTCTGCTGCTGGTGCAGTCACTGTGTACATACATGACATTACTTATCCTGTACTGATCCTGAGTTACATCCTGTATTATACCCTAGAGCTGCACTCACTATTCTGCTGCTGGTGCAGTCACTGTGCACCTACATGACATTACTTATCCTGTACTGATCCTGAGTTACATCCTGTATTATACCCCAGAGCTGCACTCACTATTCTGCTGCTGGTGCAGTCACTGTGTACATACATGACATTACTTATCCTGTACTGATCCTGAGTTACATCCTGTATTATACTCCAGAGCTGCACTCACTATTCTGCTGCTGGTGCAGTCACTGTGTACATACATGACATTACTTATCCTGTACTGATCCTGAGTTACATCCTGTATTATACTCCAGAGCTGCACTCACTATTCTGCTGCTGGTGCAGTCACTGTGTACATACATGAAATTACTTATCCTGTACTGATCCTGAGTTACATCCTGTATTATACCCCAGAGCTGCACTCACTATTCTGCTGCTGGTGCAGTCACTGTGTACATACATGACATTATTTATATTTAAGCCTTATAAAAATGAACACATGAACGTCGTTACTCACCTACTTAAGGCCCCACAGTACCGTTGCTGCTGGGTCTGGTCTTGAAGACATTATCAGCCATGAGTATTTTATGTATATTACATGCAGTCAGTAATTTGATGATGAACATGTAGTCATCACTTTTTGTCTATAGAGGACTCATTCCCATGATGATCAGGTGATGCAGTGATAGAATGAGAGATGTTCTTAAAACCATTGTCACCATTATAAACCAATCCACAAGAGCCCGGGGGGGGGGGGGGGGGGATATAGACCAAAAGAATTTGAATTAAAAATAGAATATTTGTGGATGAATATTAAAAATTACAATAAAATACATATATAGAGTAGGAAAATGACTACTAACTAAGGTGTAAGCCATAAAGGCACAAGGCGGGATCCTGTATTATACTCCAGAGCTGCACTCACTATTCTGCTGCTGGTGCAGTCACTGTGTACATACATGACATTACTTATCCTGTACTGATCCTGAGTTACATCCTGTATTATACCCCAGAGCTGCACTCACTATTCTGCTGCTGGTGCAGTCACTGTGTACATACATGACATTACTTATCCTGTACTGATCCTGAGTTACATCCTGTATTATACTCCAGAGCTGCACTCACTAATCTGCTGCTGGTGCAGTCACTGTGTACATATATGACATTACTTATCCTGTACTGATCCTGAGTTACATCCTGTATTATACCCCAGAGCTGCACTCACTAATCTGCTGCTGGTGCAGTCACTGTGTACATACATGACATTACTTATCCTGTACTGATCCTGAGTTACATCCTGTATTATACCCCAGAGCTGCACTCACTATTCTGCTGCTGGTGCAGTCACTGTGTACATACATGACATTACTTATCCTGTACTGATCCTGAGTTACATCCTGTATTATACTCCAGAGCTGCACTCACTATTCTGCTGCTGGTGCAGTCACTGTGTACATACATGACATTACTTATCCTGTACTGATCCTGAGTTACACCCTGTATTATACCCCAGAGCTGCACTCACTATTCTGCTGCTGGTGCAGTCACTGTGTACATACATGACATTACTTATCCTGTACTGATCCTGAGTTACACCCTGTATTATACCCCAGAGCTGCAGTCACTATTCTGCTGCTGGTGCAGTCACTGTGTACATACATGACATTACTTATCCTGTACTGATCCTGAGTTACATCCTGTATTATACCCCAGAGCTGCACTCACTATTCTGCTGCTGGTGCAGTCACTGTGTACATACATGACATTACTTATCCTGTACTGATCCTGAGTTACATCCTGTATTATACCCCAGAGCTGCACTCACTATTCTGCTGCTGGTGCAGTCACTGTGTACATACATGACATTACTTATCCTGTACTGATCCTGAGTTACATCCTGTATTATTCTCCAGAGCTGCACTCACTATTCTGCTGCTGGTGCAGTCACTGTGTACATACATGACATTACTTATCCTGTACTGATCCTGAGTTACATCCTGTATTATTCTCCAGAGCTGCACTCACTATTCTGCTGCTGGTGCAGTCACTGTGTACATACATGACATTATTTATATTTAAGCCTTATAAAAATGAACACATGAACTTTACTCACCTACTTAAGGCCCCACAGTACCGTTGCTGCTGGGTCTGGTCTTGAAGACATTATCAGCCATGTGTATTTTATGTATATTACATGCAGTCAGTAATTTGATGATGAACATGTAGTCATCACTTTTTGTCTATAGAGGACTCATTCCCATGATGATCAGGTGATGCAGTGATAGAATGAGAGATGTTCTTAAAACCATTGTCACCATTATAAACCAATCCACAAGAGCCCGGGAAGGGGGGGGGGGATTTAGACCAAAAGAATTTGAATTAAAAATAGAATATTTGTGGTTGAATATTAAAAATTACAATAAAATACATATATATAGAGTAGGAGAATGACTACTAACTAAGGTGTAAGCCATAAAGGCACAAGGCGGGATCCTCCATACACTTGTATAAATACTGTATAAGTTACATTACACAATTCATTTATAAGTAATGCTACATCCCTCTTAAGAAGAGAACCCAAAAAGCTGTAACATAACTATCCTGAACACAGAATAAACCAAGCCAGCTTACAACAAAAACAGGTATCACGGGGGGGGGGATAAGATTTGGGGATCCAGATGTCAGGGTGCCGCCCGACACGTGTTGCGGAAGAAACTCCTTCATCAGGGGGATGGCACTTGATCTCTCAAAGCAGGTATATAAAGGATGTACCTACCAATCACAGCTGCTTGCCGAGACTGACGCAACACAACGACTCAGAAGTCCATAGCGATGACCCGGAAGTACATCACCGAGACATCCAGTAGGGGCCGAGGCAAAGTAACAAGTACAAAGCCCGGCGCATGCGCCCTAGAATAACCCATTTCACTAAATCGATTCCGATCCTTAGCTTGTTTCTCAAAATCCAAATTGGTCGAGCAAATCCGATGCATCCGTAAAAATTGACCAGTTGGTACTGCGTCATTTGTAGAGGGAGGGTGGGCTGAGGATGCAAATAGGATACAAATAGGAAAGCATTTATCGAGGTTTCCTTACAAAAGACATCAGTGTGTAAGAATCCTTGATTGTCCCGCTTCAATGTAGCATCCAAAAAATCCATACTATGCGTAAGCTACTCCATGTTATTCTAACATTAACATCATTGTTATAAAGCTGGCCAAAAATAGAGGTCAACTGTGCCGTGTGCTCTGCCAGATGATGAAGATATCATCAATGTATCGGGCCCAAAATAGGACCAAGACATTGAGACGGCTCCATCATCTGAGAGGAGAAGATCCCTCTCCCACAGTCCCAGGAAAAGATTCGCATTTGCGGGCGCACAAGCCGCCCCCATCGCGGTTCCTTGGAGCTGCAGGTAGAAGGATCCATCAAAGATGAAGAAATTGTGGGACAATATAAACCTAAGAAAACTCAAAGGTGGATTTTTCTTCACTCTAAATGGACCTATGTAAGAAATAAGCCACTGCCCCTAATCCATCTTCGTGACGGAGGGATGTATAGAAGGATTCTACATCACAGGTAACTAGGAGGTGACTCTCATCCAACTGGATTCCCTCTGATTTGAGTAACAGATCAGAAGAGTAGCTTAAAGGGGTTTTCCCACGAAGGCAAGTTAGGCCCTATCATCAGAATAGAGTCTAACTTGCTGATCAGTGCTGAGACCCCCACAGATCGCGAGAATGAGGGGTCCGACCGACCCCACGCCGCTCCTCAGACTAATGGAGCAGACGGCCGTGCATGACCATACTGGTCCCTTAATCTCTATGGAGCTGCCGAAGATCGCAGAGCACTGAGACCCCCACTGATCAGCAAGTTAGACCCTATCCCGTGGATAGGGCCTATCTTGCCTTCGTGGGACAACCCCTTTAAGTACGAGGGCAGATCACAAACCAATAGTTTCAGAATTTGGTCTCTATCTGCCTGGTTGTTACACCCAGAGATATTGGGCCTACCTGGTGGACAAGCGGCGTTCTTATGAATCCTCGGAAGAAGATATAAAGTAGCAGCAATTGGATCATGTACCATCACCACCATTAGTCATGTGAGTGCAGAGGCCACTGATTGGACAGAAAGATTCCTAAATCTGAAGGGTCGATTACCGCACTCTATGACTCGTCCTTTATACGTCATTAAGGTTTATCCAAAAAACAAATTGGAAACATTTTAGTAACAATCTCATGACTGGCACTTTATCAACTTCACATACAGATTATTTGGAGTCTTCAATTGTCTAAATTAACATAACGGCGGAAGTTCTCATCAGACGTCGATCTCCAGGATTCGCTGCTTTGGTCTCACATATAAAACTAGTGATACGGTAAATTACAAGGTCACCATGAGACGGTATTACATTAATGTCATCTATAAGGGAAGGGACGTAACATAGTATCATAGCATTCCCAGACCCATCTACTCGGTAATAAAAAGTACCGCCACATGTCTATGCCGAGAGATGCTGCACAATACTCCAGGGAGGAAAGTGTTACTGCAACTCACAGATCCGTTAGAGCAAAATGCGTTTCCCAGCTGTGGAATGTCCTGGCACAACGAGGACATTGTCGCCACGTCAGGTACCTAGAGAGGGTCCATATCCTGTCCAAAAACCTCATTCCAGTCAAAAATGTCCCCATAATTATTATCCTAAGAGCAGAATGTTCTCAGGATCTTGATGATAATTATAGGGGGCAGTATTATAGCAGTTATATTCCTGTACATAGGGGGCAGTATTATAGTAGTTATATTCCTGTACATAGGAGGCAGTATTATAGTAGTTCTATTCTTGTACATAGGGAGCAGTATTATAGTAGTTATATTCTCGTACATAGGCGGCAATATTATAGTAGTTATATTCCTGTACATAGGTGGCAGTATTATAGTAGTTATATTCCTGTACATAGGGGGAGTATTATAGTAGTTATATTCCTGTACATAGGGGGCAATATTATAGTAGTTATATTCTTGTACATAGGTGGCAGTATTATAGTAGTTATATTCCTGTACATAGGGGGAGTATTATAGTAGTTATATTCCTGTACATAGGTGGCAGTATTATAGTAGTTATATTCCTGTACATAGGGGGAGTATTATAGTAGTTATATTCCTGTACATAGGGGGAGTATTATAGTAGTTATATTCTTGTACATAGGGGGCAGTATTATAGTAATTATATTCTTGTACATAGGGGGCAGTATTATAGTAGTTATATTCCTGTACATAGGGAGCAGTATTATAGTAGTTATATTCTTGTACATAGGGAGCAGTATTATAGTAGTTATATTCTCGTACATAGGCGGCAATATTATAGTAGTTATATTCCTGTACATAGGTGGCAGTATTATAGTAGTTATATTCCTGTACATAGGGGGAGTATTATAGTAGTTATATTCCTGTACATAGGGGGCAATATTATAGTAGTTATATTCTTGTACATAGGTGGCAGCATTATAGTAGTTATATTCCTGTACATAGGGGGAGTATTATAGTAGTTATATTCCTGTACATAGGGGGCAATATTATAGTAGTTATGTTCTTGTACAATGGGGGCAGTATTATAGTAGTTATATTCTTGTACATAGGGGGCAGTATTATAGTAATTATATTCTTGTACATAGGGGGCAGTATTATAGTAGTTATATTCTTGTACATAGGGGGCAGTATTATAGTAGTTATATTCCTGTACATAGGGGGCAGTATTATAGTAGTTATATTCTTGTACATAGGGGCAGTATTATAGTAGTTATATTCTTGTACATAGGGGCAGTATTATAGTAGTTATATTCTTGTACATAGGGGCAGTATTATAGTAGTTATATTCTTGTACATAGGGGCAGTATTATAGTAGTTGTATTCTTGTACATTGGGGCAGTATTATAGTAGTTATATTCTTGTACATAGGGGGAGTATTATAGTAGTTATATTCTTGTACATAGGGGGCAGTATTATAGTAGTTATATTCTTGTACATAGGGGGCAGTATTATAGTAGTTATATTCTTGTACATAGGAGGCAGTATTATAGTAGTTATATTCCTGTACATAGGGGGCAGTATTATAGTAGTTATATTCTTGTACATAGGGGGCAGTATTATAGTAGTTATATTCTTGTACATAGGAGGCAGTATTATAGTAGTTATATTCCTGTACATAGGGGGCAGTATTATAGTAGTTATATTCCTGTACATAGGGGGCTGTATTATAGTAGTTATATTCTTGTACATAGGGGGAGTATTATAGTAGTTATATTCTTGTACATAGGGGGCAGTATTATAGTAGTTATATTCTTGTACATAGGGGGCAGTATTATAGTAGTTATATTCTTGTACATAGGAGGCAGTATTATAGTAGTTATATTCCTGTACATAGGGGGCAGTATTATAGTAGTTATATTCCTGTACATAGGGGGCAGTATTATAGTAGTTATATTCTTGTACATAGGGGCAGTATTATAGTAGTTATATTCTTGTACATAGGGGCAGTATTATAGTAGTTGTATTCTTGTACATTGGGGCAGTATTATAGTAGTTATATTCTTGTACATAGGGGGAGTATTATAGTAGTTATATTCTTGTACATAGGGGGCAGTATTATAGTAGTTATATTCTTGTACATAGGGGGCAGTATTATAGTAGTTATATTCTTGTACATAGGAGGCAGTATTATAGTAGTTATATTCCTGTACATAGGGGGCAGTATTATAGTAGTTATATTCTTGTACATAGGGGGCAGTATTATAGTAGTTATATTCTTGTACATAGGAGGCAGTATTATAGTAGTTATATTCCTGTACATAGGGGGCAGTATTATAGTAGTTATATTCCTGTACATAGGGGGCTGTATTATAGTAGTTATATTCTTATACATAGGGGGAGTATTATAGTAGTTATATTCTTGTACATAGGGGGCAGTATTATAGTAGTTATATTCTTGTACATAGGGGGCAGTATTATAGTAGTTATATTCTTGTACATAGGAGGCAGTATTATAGTAGTTATATTCCTGTACATAGGGGGCAGTATTATAGTAGTTATATTCCTGTACATAGGGGGCATTATTATAGTAGTTATATTCTTGTACATAGGAGGCAGTATTATAGTAGTTATATTCCTGTACATAGGGGGCAGTATTATAGTAGTTATATTCCTGTACATAGGGGGCTGTATTATAGTAGTTATATTCCTGTACATAGGGGGCGGTATTATAGTAGTTATATTCCTGTAAATAGGGGGCAGTATTATAGTAGTTATATTCTTGTACATAGGGGGCAGTATTATAGTAGTTATATTCCTGTACATAGGGGCAGTATTATAGTAGTTATATTCTTGTACATAGGGGGCAGTATTATAGTAGTTATATTCTCGTACATAGGGGCAGTATTATAGTAGTTATATTCTTGTACATAGGGGACAGTATTATAGTAGTTATATTCTTGTACATAGGGGCAGTATTATAGTAGTTATATTCTTGTACATAGGGGCAGTATTATAGTAGTTATATTCTTGTACATAGGGGGAGTATTATAGTAGTTATATTCTTGTACATAGGGGGCAGTATTATAGTAGTTATATTATTGTACATAGGGGGCAGTATTATAGTAGTTTTATTCCTGTACATAGGGAGCAGTATTATAGTAGTTATATTCCTGTACATAGGGGGCAGTATTATAGTGGTTATATTCCTGTACATAGGGGGCAGTATTATAGTAGTTATATTCTTGTACATAGGGGGCAGTATTATAGTAGTTACATTCTTGTACATAGAGGGCAGTATTATAGTAGTTATATTCTTGTACATAGGGGGAGTATTATAGTAGTTATATTCTTGTACATAGGGGGCAGTATTATAGTAGTTATATTATTGTACATAGGGGGCAGTATTATAGTAGTTTTATTCCTGTACATAGGGGGCAGTATTATAGTAATTATATTCTTGTACATAGGGGGCAGTATTATAGTAGTTATATTCCTGTACATAGGGAGCAGTATTATAGTAGTTATATTCTTGTACATAGGGGGCAGTATTATAGTAGTTATATTCTCGTACATAGGGGGCAATATTATAGTAGTTATATTCCTGTACATAGGTGGCAGTATTATAGTAGTTATATTCCTGTACATAGGGGGAGTATTATAGTAGTTATATTCCTGTACATAGGGGGCAATATTATAGTAGTTATATTCCTGTACATAGGTGGCAGTATTATAGTAGTTATGTTCTTGTACATAGGGGGCAGTATTATAGTAGTTATATTCTTGTACATAGGGGGCAGTATTATAGTAATTATTTTTTTGTACATAGGGGGCAGTATTATAGTAGTTATATTCTTGTACATAGGGGGCGGTATTATAGTAGTTATATTCTTGTACATAGGGGCAGTATTATAGTAGTTATATTCTTGTACATAGGGGACAGTATTATAGTAGTTATATTCTTGTACATAGGGGCAGTATTATAGTAGTTATATTCTTGTACATAGGGGCAGTATTATAGTAGTTATATTCTTGTACATAGGGGCAGTATTATAGTAGTTATATTCTTGTACATTGGGGCAGTATTATAGTAGTTATATTCTTGTACATAGGGGGAGTATTATAGTAGTTATATTCTTGTACATAAGGGGCAGTATTATAGTAGTTATATTATTGTACATAGGGGGCAGTATTATAGTAGTTATATTCTTGTACATAGGAGGCAGTATTATAGTAGTTATATTCCTGTACATGGGGGGCAGTATTATAGTAGTTATATTCCGGTACATAGGGGGCAGTATTATAGTAGTTATATTCCTGTACATTGGGGGCGGTATTATAGTAGTTATATTCCTGTACATAGGGGGCAGTATTATAGTAGTTATATTCCTGTACATAGGGGGCAGTATTATAGTAGTTATATTCTCGTACATAGGGGCAGTATTATAGTAGTTATATTCTTGTACATAGGGGACAGTATTATAGTAGTTATATTCTTGTACATAGGGGGCGGTATTATAGTAGTTATATTCTTGTACATAGGGGCAGTATTATAGTAGTTATATTCTTGTACATAGGGGACAGTATTATAGTAGTTATATTCTTGTACATAGGGGCAGTATTATAGTAGTTATATTCTTGTACATAGGGGCAGTATTATAGTAGTTATATTCTTGTACATAGGGGCAGTATTATAGTAGTTATATTCTTGTACATTGGGGCAGTATTATAGTAGTTATATTCTTGTACATAGGGGGAGTATTATAGTAGTTATATTCTTGTACATAAGGGGCAGTATTATAGTAGTTATATTATTGTACATAGGGGGCAGTATTATAGTAGTTATATTCTTGTACATAGGAGGCAGTATTATAGTAGTTATATTCCTGTACATGGGGGGCAGTATTATAGTAGTTATATTCCGGTACATAGGGGGCAGTATTATAGTAGTTATATTCCTGTACATTGGGGGCGGTATTATAGTAGTTATATTCCTGTACATAGGGGGCAGTATTATAGTAGTTATATTCCTGTACATAGGGGGCAGTATTATAGTAGTTATATTCTCGTACATAGGGGCAGTATTATAGTAGTTATATTCTTGTACATAGGGGACAGTATTATAGTAGTTATATTCTTGTACATAGGGGCAGTATTATAGTATTATATTCTTGTACATAGGGGCAGTATTATAGTAGTTATATTCTTGTACATAGGGGGAGTATTATAGTAGTTATATTCTTGTACATAGGGGGCAGTATTATAGTAGTTATATTATTGTACATAGGGGGCAGTATTATAGTAGTTTTATTCCTGTACATAGGGAGCAGTATTATAGTAGTTATATTCCTGTACATAGGGGGCAGTATTATAGTAGTGATATTCCTGTACATAGGGGGCAGTATTATAGTAGTTATATTCTTGTACATAGGGGGCAGTATTATAGTAGTTACATTCTTGTACATAGAGGGCAGTATTATAGTAGTTATATTCTTGTACATAGGGGGAGTATTATAGTAGTTATATTCTTGTACATAGGGGGCAGTATTATAGTAGTTATATTATTGTACATAGGGGGCAGTATTATAGTAGTTTTATTCCTGTACATAGGGGGCAGTATTATAGTAATTATATTCTTGTACATAGGGGGCAGTATTATAGTAGTTTTATTCCTGTACATAGGGGGCAGTATTATAGTAATTATATTCTTGTACATAGGGGGCAGTATTATAGTAGTTATATTCTCGTACATAGGGGGCAATATTATAGTAGTTATATTCCTGTACATAGGTGGCAGTATTATAGTAGTTATATTCCTGTACATAGGGGGAGTATTATAGTAGTTATATTCCTGTACATAGGGGGCAATATTATAGTAGTTATATTCCTGTACATAGGTGGCAGTATTATAGTAGTTATGTTCTTGTACATAGGGGGCAGTATTATAGTAGTTATTTTCTTGTACATAGGGGGCAGTATTATAGTAATTATTTTTTTGTACATAGGGGGCAGTATTATAGTAGTTATATTCTTGTACATAGGGGGCAGTATTATAGTAGTTATATTCTTGTACATAGGGGCAGTATTATAGTAGTTATATTCTTGTACATAGGGGACAGTATTATAGTAGTTATATTCTTGTACATAGGGGCAGTATTATAGTAGTTATATTCTTGTACATAGGGGCAGTATTATAGTAGTTATATTCTTGTACATAGGGGCAGTATTATAGTAGTTTTATTCTTGTACATTGGGGCAGTATTATAGTAGTTATATTCTTGTACATAGGGGGAGTATTATAGTAGTTATATTCTTGTACATAGGGGGCAGTATTATAGTAGTTATATTATTGTACATAGGGGGCAGTATTATAGTAGTTATATTCTTGTACATAGGAGGCAGTATTATAGTAGTTATATTCCTGTACATAGGGGGCAGTATTATAGTAGTTATATTCCTGTACATAGGGGGCAGTATTATAGTAGTTATATTCTTGTACATAGGAGGCAGTATTATAGTAGTTATATTCCTGTACATGGGGGGCAGTGTTATAGTAGTTATTTTCCGGTACATAGGGGGCAGTATTATAGTAGTTATATTCCTGTACATTGGGGGCGGTATTATATTAGTTATATTCCTGTACATAGGGGGCAGTATTATAGTAGTTATATTCCTGTACATAGGGGACAGTATTATAGTAGTTATATTCTCGTACATAGGGGCAGTATTATAGTAGTTATATTCTTGTACATAGGGGACAGTATTATAGTAGTTATATTCTTGTACATAGGGGCAGTATTATAGTAGTTATATTCTTGTACATAGGGGCAGTATTATAGTAGTTATATTCCTGTACATAGGGGGCAGTATTATAGTAGTTATATTCCTGTACATAGGGGGCAGTATTATAGTAGTTATATTCTTATACATAGAGGGCAGTATTATAGTAGTTATATTCTTGTACATAGGGGGCAGTATTATAGTAGTTATATTCTTGTACATAGGGGGCAGTATTATAGTAGTTATATTCTTGTACATAGGGGGCAGTATTATAGTAGTTATATTCTTGTACATAGGGGGCAGTATTATAGTAGTTATATTCCTGTACATAGGGGGCAGTATTATAGTAGTTATATTCTTGTACATAGTGGGCAGTATTATAGTAGTTATATTCTTATACATAGAGGGCAGTATTATAGTAGTTATATTCTTGTACATAGGGGGAAGTATTATAGTAGTTATATTCTTGTACATAGGGGGCAGTATTATAGTAGTTATATTCCTGTACATGGGGGGCAGTATTATAGTAGTTATATTCTTGTACATAGGGGGCAGTATTATAGTAGTTATATTCTTGTACATAGGGGGCAGTATTATAGTAGTTATATTCTGGTACATAGGGGGCAGTATTATAGTAGTTATATTCTTGTACATAGGGGCAGTATTATAGTAGTTATATTCCTGTACATAGGGGGCAGTATTATAGTAGTTATATTCCTGTACATAGGGGGCAGTATTATAGTAGTTATATTCTTGTACATAGGAGGCAGTATTATAGTAGTTATATTCCTGTACATGGGGGGCAGTATTATAGTAGTTATTTTCCGGTACATAGGGGGCAGTATTATAGTAGTTATATTCCTGTACATTGGGGGCGGTATTATAGTAGTTATATTCCTGTACATAGGGGACAGTATTATAGTAGTTATATTCTTGTACATAGGGGGCAGTATTATAGTAGTTATATTCTTGTACATAGGGGGCAGTATTATAGTAGTTATATTCCTGTACATAGGGGGCAGTATTATAGTAGTTATATTCCTGTACATAGGGGACAGTATTATAGTAGTTATATTCTCGTACATAGGGGCAGTATTATAGTAGTTATATTCTTGTACATAGGGGACAGTATTATAGTAGTTATATTCTTGTACATAGGGGCAGTATTATAGTAGTTATATTCTTGTACATAGGGGCAGTATTATAGTAGTTATATTCCTGTACATAGGGGGCAGTATTATAGTAGTTATATTCCTGTACATAGGGGGCAGTATTATAGTAGTTATATTCTTGTACATAGGGGGCAGTATTATAGTAGTTATATTCTTATACATAGAGGGCAGTATTATAGTAGTTATATTCTTGTACATAGGGGGAAGTATTATAGTAGTTATATTCTTGTACATAGGGGGCAGTATTATAGTAGTTATATTCCTGTACATGGGGGGCAGTATTATAGTAGTTATATTCTTGTACATAGGGGGCAGTATTATAGTAGTTATATTCTTGTACATAGGGGGCAGTATTATAGTAGTTATATTCTGGTACATAGGGGGCAGTATTATAGTAGTTATATTCTTGTACATAGGGGCAGTATTATAGTAGTTATATTCCGGTACATAAGGGGCAGTATTATAGTAGTTATATTCCGGTACATAGGGGGCAGTATTATAGTAGTTATATTCCGGTACATAGGGGGCAGTATTATAGTAGTTATATTCTTTTACATTGGGGCAGTATTATAGTAGTTATATTCCTGAACATAGGGGGCAGTATTATAGTAGTCATATTCTTGTACATAGGGGGCAGTATTATAGTAGTTATATTCTTGTACATAGGGGGCAGTATGATAGTAGTTATATTCTTGTACATAGGGGGCAGTATTATAGTAGTTATATTCTTGTACATAGGGAGCACTATTATAGTAGTTATATTCTTGTACATAGGGGGCAGTATTATAGTAGTTATATTCTTGTACATAGGGGGCAGTATTATAGTAGTTATATTCTTGTACATAGGGGGCAGTATTATAGTAGTTATATTCTTGTACATAGGGGGGCAGTATTATAGTAGTTATATTCTTGTACATAGGGAGCAGTATTATAGTAGTTATATTCTTGTACACAGGAGGCAGTATTATAGTAGTTATATTCTTGTACATAGAGGGCAGTATTATAGTAGTTATATTCTTGTACATAGGGGGCAGTATTATAGTAGTTATATTTTTGTACATATGGGGCAATATTATAGTAGTTATATTCCTGTATATAGGGTGCAGTATTATAGTAGTTATATTCTTGTACATAGGGGGCAGTATTATAGTAGTTATATTCTTGTACATAGGGGGCAGTATTATAGTAGTTATATTCTTGTACATAGGGGGGCAGTATTATAGTAGTGATATTCTTGCATATAGGAGGCAGTATTATAGTAGTTATATTCTTGTACATAGGGGGCAGTATTATAGTAGTTTTATTCCTGTACATAGAGGGCATTATTATAGTAGTTATATTCTTGTACATAAGGGGCAGTATTTTAGTAGTTATATTCTTGTACATAGGGGGGCAGTATTATAGTAGTGATATTCTTGCATATAGGAGGCAGTATTATAGTAGTTATGTTCTTGTACATAGGGGGCAGTATTATAGTAGTTATATTCTTGTACATAAGGGCAGTATTATAGTAGTTATATTCCTGTACATAGGGGGCAGTATTATAGTAGTTATATTCCTGTACATAGGGGGCAGTATTATAGTAGTTATATTCTTGTACATAGGGGGCAGTATTATAGTAGTTATATTCTTGTACATAGGGGGCAGTATTATAGTAGTTATATTCCTGTACATAGGGGGCAGTATTATAGTAGTTATATTCCTGTACATAGGGGGCAGTATTATAGTAGTTATATTCTTGTACATAGGGGGCAGTATTATAGTAGTCATATTCTTGTACATAGGGAGCAGAATAACATTAGTATAACGCTTATAGTAATAACTTCAGAACTCCAGATGGATAATATCTAGTAACATACATTTTTCGATGAGTGATGAGAATTTAGTCTAAGATTGTTTCTCGCTACTCAGTATACTTCTATCTCTATTTGTATATCATCTGCAAAAGAAGTAAGGGAAGAGTTTAATGTCAACACCAGATACAGAACTGACCTTTGCCCTGCTGAATAAACATAGGATCATAGCCTGGAGCTCTCCACCCATCAACGTCAAGCAGCGTGTTCTGTTCCACTGCATCGATAAGTCATTGCTATTAATCCTGGTCCTGATAAGTGTAATAGAACACAGTAATACTTTATGTATCAGCACGGGGGCTTCGGGTCTGGCAGAACATGTGCCAGGGGGTCTGGACTGGTGGAGGCAGCAATAAGTGACTGTGACTTGTATGTGTTATTACAATCCAGGGAAAGGGGAGAAATGGCAACTAACTACAACTTATATTATCTCTTCCCCTTATAGAAAGTGTATTCTATTTTGTAATTTTTTGGATGGGAAAAAGTCCACTCAACATCCAGGACACTTAGTGGCCCATTTATCATATACTGTTGCAAATTGTCCCAGCGTATGATGGTGCCCCTGCTCCCTCGGATGAACCCAATCTAGGAGGAGGCTCCAACTGGGTGGCAGCGCTGCGCCACTGGGGCACTTCTATGCCATGCCTATAGACAATTCACATGCCCAGCACCGCCCCTTCCTGGCCCAACCGGCACAGAGGGCGGAGAAGTTGCATTATCCAGAGTAGAGCGCCGTGGTTATCCCCCTTAGGATCAACTTAGAATCGAACACAAGTCCAGTAAAACTACACTATTGGGGGAATTCATTATTTGTGTTGTAAGGTCTTTTTGGTGCACAAATAATGTGGTTTATTAGACTGAAATTTTAGATTATGGATCAAGGGCTTCTTAAATATGTGCATGAATGAAAAGTGTTTGAAAGTACCCCACATTCATAAAGGTGAAATAGAACTTGGTAGATCAGTTTTTGGTTGGTCTAATTATGCACCAAAATTTGCTCCAAAAAGTCACCAGGAAACTAAAAGTGCACGAAAAGTGTCGGGATTCAAAAGTTGCGCCCAAATAGACAAAATAAAAACAAATGAGTGTCGGAAAAGAAGCTGAACTGTTGCCCCACCACGTTATAAATATGGTGCTGCAAAAAAAAAAAAACTGGCGAAATGCAATGTTCCCTCATATGTCGCATTTTTACAAATATTTCCTACATACCCCCAAAAATGAAGATGTCTCCAATTTTTAGCATTCAATCTTCTAGTCCTTCTCGCTTGACTGGGAGTCAAGATTTGGTTTTACACGAGGCAGGAAGTGATGTCATTGATGGACATGTGCAGATAGGAGGTTATCATATAAAGATAAGATGAAGTGTCTGGTTTTATTGTTTGGTTCCTTAGGCAAGGAGCCAGAATAATTTTAGCTGGGACTCGTTTTCCAGAAAATGCTTGAAAAGTAGTGTAAGTCCAAAGAGATACTTAAATCTGAATCCACTGAAGGACCTTCTACTCACTGCATGACATATTTGCTGAGAAGAACATTTGGCTGGTGTAGTTGGATGTAACCAATATGGGAAGGGGACACGTCAAAGAACAACATGCATTGCTACAACATCCTCAGTATCCACTTACTAATGACCTTCTACTGGTATCGTCCACCAGGCTGCAAGATGTGATGTGCTAGTGATGGGAAGCTTGTCATCAGGCATGGCATGCGGATACAACCCAGGAAGAATTGTGCTTTTTCCCACCATTTCTGCTTCTGATGTCCTTCAGTGTTGAACAGCAGTGTGGTCTTCACATCTCCAGCATCTCCAGCATGGAACTTTATGATCTAGACCAGTGGTTCTCAACCTTTCTAATGCTGTGACCCCGCAATACAGTTCCTCATGTTGCGGTGACCCCAAACCATGTACAAGAATATTGGGGGTCATTTACTAAGGGCCCGATTCGCGTTTTCCCGACGTGTTACCCGAATATTTCCGATTTGCGCCGATTGCCCCGGGATGTTGGCGCACACGATCGGATTGTGGCGCATCGGCGCTGGCATGCACGCAACGGAAATCGGGGGGCGTGGCCGAACGAAAACCAGACGGATTCGGAAAAAACGCCGCATTTAATAACCGAAAATGTGTCGCTTGGGAAGCGCTTACCTTCACCTGGTCCAGCTCAGTGTATTCCGGCGCTTTCCGATGCTTTTCAGCGCAGCAGCGCCACCTGGTGGACGGCGGAGGAACTACCTTCATAAATCCCGTCCGCTGGATCGCGAGTGGGCCGGGTAAGTAAATCTGCCCCATTGTGTTTGTGCCAAAAAATGCAATAAAATCGTGGCTCCGATGGCTATAGGAGACCGCTGTGTTTTGATCGTTCGACCCCCGCCGGGCTCGCGACCCACAGGTTGAGAACCACTGATCTAGACCCTGGAGGCAGCTACTTGACTATTCAGTATATCTTAGATTACTTAGTGTTTTTCACCTACTGCTTCTGATGGAGATATTTCTTCTGGTCCTGGATGTGCAGTCACTTTCCAAATTTGACCAGACCAAAATTACAACTGAGGAACCTTGGAAAGATACTAAGTCAATGGTGTCCTTCAAGATGAGATAACATTTATGTTGTAGTCACAGTTGAGCTCAACCCGCACCGAATCGGCACATGAATGAAAACCTGTCTAGTTCATGGCATTATTTATGATGACCATGTAAAAGGATCTATAAGGCAAAAAGATTTTTTGCCCTTGAGACATTGATACCCATCTATAGGCCAACCGCGGCACAGAGAACAGAGCACTTTCCTGTGGGGGACCCCAAACTATATGTCCTACATCTTAAAGATGGTAAACTGGAAAGGTTACATTTTTTATTGGATTGACCATAGACGCTTGTTGAGCAAATGTGATTTATCCACAAAAACAACTTTTTGATACCAGTGAATAATTGTATGTTATCAGGGAAGCTCCTAAGTTGGATGAGACTCTTTGTTGCTTGTAGAGTCTTCACCATACACTGCATACATACTTTGGCCTTCTGATCCAGTTGGGCAGCTGTGATGCTCTGTAGAATTGCCCCCTAGCCTGCGCCTGGACAGATGTTCTTGCCCCGTGCCGGCCCACACCGCTGTGCACCAGGCTGTGCGTCTATTTCACGTTTTGTACGTGGGATTTCAAGGCCTACAAGCCCTGATAAATGTAGCCAAATATTTGGATAGAAAGGAAAGAGGCCCCACTCCTCCCAGATTTAATATAAATTATGGAAACATTTTAGTAAAATAGATTAAAAACTAAATTTTTCTGCTTTCATGCTTTTATAGATTTCATATATAAAATCCAATATAAATTGGAGTATACCAGCCCACAGAGAAGACTGTGAGTGCCTGCTCAGGTATGTGAGCCATAAGTCTGTCACCACTGCGCTAAGAGGTCTGATCCGATCCCTGAATATAATAGCTTGCTACCCTTCAGTAAGGTGTCTGAAGCAGCTAGTGACGGCTTGAGAATGTATCTTATCTCTGACCAGTAATGGACTATACTATAGGTGGTTTGGGCGGTTGCCCAGGGCTCGAGCCTACTAGAGGGCCCATATCCAACCAAACCACCCCACAAATTTCATACTAAGAGGGGCCTTTACCCATGAAATCTTCATAATATGTTCCTGCTCCTTTTTAGGACCTTTGATGGTCCTCCAAAGCTTCAGAAACATCAGATTTAGAACATGCAGAAAAGGAAATATCCTCCATTCCCCAGGAATGATTCTGGTACCAATGGTAAGAAGTGAGTTTCAGATTTGTCGGGGCTATAATATTCATACAGCCCAGGGCCCCATCACCGTATAAATCCACCACTACCTCTGACTGTGCTTCTCTGCTTCCTGCCCTGATCTGAAACCTCTCTCACGGCTTTGCCTCAACTCTGCCTGCCCCGACCTTACCTGGTATCTTACTACTCTTTGCCTGGTCCCTGGTATTTCAGACTGGTTACTCTCTGCCCTAGGCCAGCCATCAATTCTTATATTGATATATTTAGACCTCTTCAAGAGTAATGGGCCAAATGATCTCCTTGAAGAGACATCTAGATCGTTGTATAAGGGTTAAAGGGTCAAAATCAGGGAGGTTGCTTAGGATTGTCCCAAAGCCAAACCGGTTAGGTGACACCCGGTTGCAACCCGTCTGCATTTTACACTAAAGATTAGGAACTAATATAATTTTTAAAATAGATCCCACAATGTATGATAATAATGGGAATGAGGAGTCACATACAGGTGAGGCTCCGGCTAGTGCTCACACATTGTCCACTTGGCTTGGAATTTTTTTCATTTCTTTAGGTGACAGTATCACTTCTGTCATTTCAACAATATATGTGGTGCTAAGTACATTTCCAGACAGGCCAAATTTTATGGCACAAATCTAGCCAATAGCTCCAACCGGGCCGGCACTAACTACCGTAAGTCCAAGAGAAGAAGAAATACGACCGCTACATCATCTACCGGCCAACCGTCCTGGTGAATACAGAAAAGGAAGGATTAAAAGATTTCACATCGGTAACATGAACATCTGACGGTGACCTGAAGACGCAGAAAAGACATGATCCATTCCTCACACCGTATTGAGCAGCTGGAGAGGAATGTACTGCAGCAAGCTGATCCGTCTGGTTAGAGCGAAGCTTCAATATTGCTCTCTTTTGGCAGCGTCGGATCGGGGGCCGGTTGGGTTTTAGGTTTGTTATTCTAAATTTGTTTTAGCAAACCATGAAAGTGCTGCTGATATACTTGGACACTGCCCCAAAGACTTTGGAAATGTAATAACCTTGTGTGCATAGACACTGGAAAATAATTAAAGGCAATGAACTTTTTTTTTGCTTTTGTATTTTTGTTTCATTTGGAAGTTGTGGTCCATGCAATGTTCTAGCGTTTTCTTTATAGGATTCGGTTGTTGACTTTGTTCTTACATTGTTACATGGTAAGAGTCATTGGAACCTCATCTATGCCAGTTTTTGGTTACAGACCAAAGAAAACAAAAAAAGCAAACCAAACCAAGAAAAAAACAACAAAAAAACAAACAAAAACAAGAAAAAAACTAATAATTTGAAAATCAATTGTGAAAGGTGCACAAAATTAATTAAGGCATAAAATTTTTCACCAATGCCCTTTTTCGTTTTTGCATTTCCATTTATTGCTCCGCCCCATAACTTTTTTTTATTTTTCCATGTACAGAGCTTTATAAGGGCTTTATACTTCCTATTGGGAATATTTAATTTTCGATGCCGTGTACTGGGAAGTGGAAAAAAATTCCAAATACAGTGAACTTGATGAAACACGATTTAGCACCATTTTCTTCTGGGCTATTTTTTATTGGCTTTTACTTTACACTACAAATGACACTTTCCCTTTATTGTTTGGGTCGGTGTGATGCGGATGCCAAATTTATATAGGTTTTCTTAGGTTTTCAAAATATTGAATTTAGGTTTTAAAAAAATGTGTAAATTTGTAAAAGTTTTTTTTCATTTTGCTATCGTCTGACTATGGCCTTTGGAGCCGGGTACGGTGTCATCTTTTGTAAAATGTGTTGATGTTTGCATTAGTACCATTTTTGGGGCTCTACAAGATTTTTATCGCTCCCATTATCCTGCCTCTGTAAACAAACAACTTCCAAACAACTGACCCGACAACTTCCAGTCGCCGGCTATGGCATTGAATCTAATGCTGTGTGAGGTGTATGGCAGTGGTCGGGTGGACGGCCCTGCCTCTGTAAAGTAACAGGCACTGCACTGACGGGAGACAGCGTGGAACAACGGGAGCACCGGAGAAGGTGAGTATAATCTCTTTTTTTGTTTCTTCCCACCCGGACAGTCATGTTTTAGATTAAACCCAAACAACCCCTTTAATTAATTCCCACTGTACACAATGGGGAAAGTGTAATACACTGTTTTACCTGTGGGGGCACTACAGGGAAATGGAATACTTGAACAGCCCTAGATCATAGACTCCGGTAAAAGGGACACTGTGTGGTCATCTTAGCATCTGAGGACACTAATGAAGTCGAAAAGTGTCCAAGATGGACAATAAGGGAACCTCAGGAAACCACGTGCCAAAACTGTATCTTAGAAGCCAACACCCTGCATCGTCTGCACTACATAGGAGACATAAGGAATTTTGGCTAGGTTATCTAGGGCCGACCCTGACACCACAGTGGATTGAAGGCAGCACACCTATAAATAAATGCAAAGAATCGAATATTAAACCATGAATTGGGAACGTTTCCAAAATCTCGTTAGATCCTTATGACAGGGAACACACGTGTTTATCATTTACATCTCATCTATAAGCTATTACACATTATGATATCACAGTTGCATTATGTAGATATTTGGAGTCCTGGAAACGATCAAAATGATCAGGTTGGGCCCGTTCCCAAATGTGACAATGATCTGCTTGTGCTCCATCTCTCTGGCATTGAACGTAATCTATGTCTTCCTTATGGGAATCGTCCCTGATTAGAAAAATATGCATTAAATATTCTTTATTGTGTATCTTCTCTTTATGGTTTCTTATTTGACTGTTATATTTATTGTAAGTCAGCTAAATGTATAGGTGTCCTATAAAAACCCATGAAGAGATTGTGACGATGACATCACAAGACTCAGTCGGAGACACTTTTGGACATTATCTACGGCAATAGATCCAGAGGGATCGCTGCTATGGAAGAGTCCGAACCATTGTAGGAATGAAGCTAGAAGATAAATTGTTGATGTCAGGCAGCTGCATGTAAAGCCTTAGTCACAAGGTTATGGACCCTGTTCTATACAACTATGTACAACTAAGTCCTGTACAATCCCGCGATGCTACGGCATCGAGTCACAAATCTGCGAAATGTTGTTTCCACTTAGGGTTCTATTAAAGGAAACCTACCATCTCAATCTACATATTAAGGTAGATCTGGTGGCAGGTTCATCTAATAAATATCATCTGAGCCCTTTTTAGGGCTGATCTTTCAGTGTCTGCTAAGTTTAGAAATCTTTTATTACCCTAATATGCAAATATGTGAAAGAGGCTACTGGGGCGTGGAGCTACATGGTGTGGCTACTCCATGCCCTAGAAGACTCTTTAGATCGTCCTACTATGAGATCTTTAATGCACAGCTACCACTTTTCCGTCCTCTGCATAGACCGCATGCGCAGTAGCTCCGGTTTCGGAACTGAGTACGTGCAGCCGCCAACTCAAGTGCGTGTGTGTGCGTGCAGCTACCAGGAGCATAATAGGAGGATCGTAAGAGGTTCCTGGGGCGTGGAGTAGACACGCCATGTAGCTTCAGCTCCGGCTACTCCACCCCCAGTAGCCTCTTTCACATATTTGCATATTAGGGTAAAAAATAAAGAGTAATTTCTAAACTTAGTGGGCACTGAAGGATTAACCCTAAAAAGGGCTCAGATGATGAACCTGCCACCGGATCCTCCTTAACAGTTAGGGGTTTTCTAGATGACACAATACTTGGCTTGTCTCTGACCATTCCTCAGGATTAACCTCACAATTAACCGACACAATGGGGGGGGGGGTGAATTAATTAAGACTGGGATTTTAAAAATTCCCCTCATGTGGTGCAGAGCCCCCATCTACTCAGAAGCTCTGCCCTCTTAGTAGATACTGGTGCAAACTCTACTAGTTCGGAGTTGTAGACCAGGCAGAAAAGCCAGGAAACTGGTACGGAGAAGGTATAATGAACCTCCCCCAATAACTCTGCAAATTGCTGACATTGATTTCAACACATGCCCACATACAGTTCTAATCATTGGGATGTACCCTAAAAGAGATCTGAGACTGATTACGGTAACAGTGGCTTGGCCCAATCACTAGTCAACAGAGTCCCCCTACAACTTCATGTTGTCAGCACCGTGTTATGTGATCAATGTTGAACTGGCCCAAAGCAATGGATAAACCAGTGGGCCAAAGGATTACTCCAAGAATGGGAGTTCCAGTAGAAGACAACCCAATGTGAAGGCTGCTTTAGTCTATTTCCTAGGGCACTGATGTGGAATCATGTTATATGGTCTTATGGTGGTCCATGTACACAATGGGGCAGATTTACTTACCCGGTCCATTCGCCATCCAGCGGCGGGTTCTCCAACGCTGATTTGGGTCTTCCGGCGATTCACCATTTAGAGCACCCAATGTCCACCAGGTGTCGCTGCTGCGCTGAAGTCTGTCGGAGTTCACTGGAGTTCACCATCCTATCCTGGGTGCAGGTAAGTGCGTGTCAAGCGACACATTTGGTTTTTTAAAAATTCTGCAGTTTTTCCGAATCCGTCGGGTTTTCCGACGGCAACACCCCCCGATTTCCATCACGTGCATGCCGGCGCCAATGCGCCACAATCTGATCTCGTGCGCCAAAAACCCGGGGCAATTCGGCGCAGATCTGTAATTTTCGGGAAACCCGGCGAAAAAAAGCGATTCTGGCCCTTAGTAAATGACCCCCAATGTGGCAACCAATCACTGTCCACCATGGGGATGTTACTATACACCACATATCAAGAAGTTGCCCAGTGATTCGTTGCTTGATAACCACGTCATCATTTTTGTATCTTTGCAAAATTTCCATTATGTTGTTATGTTTGTTTAATTTCATTATTTTCCTCAAATTTTATGAATATTTTTTTTACTATTTTCCTAGTAATTAGCTATTTTTGGCATATTTTTAAGTCTAACATCTCTTCTTTCCAATCATTAAAATTCTGCTGTTCGTTCGGTAACCCCATGCATTGGCCAGGGGACTCTGATCTCCTCTTGAAGTTATGTTAAGAAGTTTGTGCTCTCGTTAACCTGTGAACAGTTTACACCATGAGGTCATTGGCTCCAGGGTATAATTATCGTCTCATTCATTAGGCCCATCGGAAAGCTCAGTTCCCTTTTCGGCGCGAGGACGGAACAGCCCCTCCCCTTTCACAATGACATGCCAGCGTGTGGGGATCTGGGAGTTGTGCGGCGCACAAGGATCTCCGAGTGACGCATATTTCCAACAATTGAAGGATATCAAGTCAAAAAGTTCTCTTCTGAGTAGTGGGACACTTGGGATTTCGAATAGGTGGAAACCAGTGCATGTGCCCATTTAATACAGGGGGGAGGGAACAATTGTTGGTCTTGGAATGCAGATTACTGGAATTTTACAGGAAATACTCCTAATTCTTCCAGATTCCGAGGCTGCACATCCTCACACACTCAAAGCCTGGCATCTTTTGTAAGCACATAGCGTGACTCTACGAGTCAATATTCTACGGGGACAAGGTGACATTACAATACTTGACATATTTACACGAGGAGCTTCAAAGCAACAAGTATTCTCACTGGTGTCTTTGGGGATTTGGTTTCGGTAATAAATCCTGTGATCTCAACTCCTTTTTTTCTTTTTGTTGTGAGAGGCACAAATTTTCACAAAGTTCCCAGTTGTGTGAGGTTTTAAAAATTACTTGAAATAGTAAAAAAAAAAAAGAGAGAGGTGAAGGATAGGCACAGAGTATACTGCAACTAACAGTAAGTTTTCTACCTCATCCCAAGATCTTAATTCACATCACTTCTGGTCAGTACTTGTCTATAATGTCCTATAAGACCATATCTGATGATTCTGAGAGATAGATGATAGACACAGTCACAGGCTTAGTCTGCTGCAGCCAATAGTAAGTTTTTTTTAATCTCATCCCAAATGCTTTATTCCCTTCAGTACAAATCATTACTTCTCTATAATGTCCTATATAATCCTGCTGATGCTTCTGGGAGATAGATGATAGACACAGTCACAATCAGGGGCTGCTGCAGCTAATAGAAAGTTTTCTATCTCATCCCAAGTTCTTTATTCCCATCAGTACAGGTCTTTAATTCTCTATAATGTCCTATATAATCCTGCTGAGGCTTCTGAGAGATAGATGATAGACACAGTCACAAACAGAGGCTGCTGCAGCTAATAGGAAGTTTTCTGTCTCATCCCATAGTATGATATTATGATCCCAAGTTCTTTATTCCCATCAGTACAGGTCTTTAATTCTCTATAATTTCCTATATAATCCTGCTGAGGCTTCTGAGAGATAATGATAGACACAGTCACAGGCATAGTCTGCTGCAGCTAATAGTAAGTTTTTTTTAATGTCATCCCAAGTGCTTCATTCCCATCAGTACAGGTCTTTACTTCTCCATAATGCCCTATATGACCCTGCTGATGCGTCTGGGAGATATATGATGGCTAATAGTAAGTTTTGTATATCATCTGAAGTGCTTTATTCATATCAATATTAATTCCCTGTAGCATTATCTAGGATACTGCTGCTGCCGAATTTAAGCTCGGGCACCAAAAATACAAATTCTATAACATATCTATTGTCTACTGTTGAACATTTCAAACAATGGCCTATTTTCATTTGGCAGATGAGCCATTGATTCCCCCCAGGTCGCTGGACACTATTCTTCTCCTACATACGACATCAATGCCAGGGGTTTTTTAATAAAATGGCGAGCAGAATATATCAGGACGTCACTTAAAATTTTTTTTTTTTTAATTATTTATGCAGCTTTTTTTTTTTTTTAACTTTTTATTAAATATCAGAGAAGCATACATATAATAAACCACAATAAGGTATAGTAAAGGATATTTTCGGAAGTCCTTGGGGAGGGTCTTGTTTAGTCCCTCCACTCTCCCCTTGTGTGCTAATGTACTTGTATGAACCCCTCGATTTGCCAACTACAGTAGGTGAACCTCCGAGCCGGCTTGTTAGTACCAAACACTATTACTGTATCGCAGTGTATTTTGTAAGCAATTGTATAGACATCTCATAACACGGCTAAAAAATGAAAAAAAAATTTTTTTTTAAAAAAGACTAAAATTCCTAGGAAACTTTTTCAGAAAAGTTTCGTTCTATGCAACCTTAAAGAAAATCTATCATGTGTTTTTAATCATGTGAACCAAACATACCTTGAGAATGCTGTAGCTACACTGATGCAGAAACATATCTTGTTTAATCCGGGAGCCGAGTGGTTTTTTTAAAAAAAAAAACAAGCCCAGGACCTTGGGAAAGCTGGGTGCCTACATAAACACATTACAAACGGGGCTTCCCGAACCGTCAAGACATTACTAATCAACCTGAGCTGGATGACTCAGCACACTGTACAGCAGTGGGAGGGATGGTGCAGTGATTGATTGCTTCTGCCTGTCAGGGACAACACAGTGATGACATATTCTTATCTTATACTAGGAAGGACAAGGCTGGAGCATAATTAGGGTAAGAGGAGAATCTCCGGGGCAGCCACAGGAGCGACAGAACCTCATTATCATCATTTTATAATAGTTTTTTCGACAAAACCACTCTATTCAGACATTAAACAAGATATGTTTCTGCACCAGTGTAGATACAACATTCTCAAGGTTTGTTTGGTTTATAGCGCATGAAATCAAATCCTTTAAGGTTCTCCACTTTAAAACTTACATCTCATATGTGTAATACAAAACCCCTGCAAAAAAAGAAATTGATAATAAAATTTAAAAAAAAACTCAGATTTAACATTACCCCACCCTCCCAAAAAACAGCTTTCTTAAAGGGTTAATGCTGACTTCCATGGGTCAGTGCCATACGCTCCGCTTAAGTCCTTCAGCTTTGGATATGACCTGGTTAATAGTCTGGGATAAGAGCTGAGAACGCGTTTCCGCTCCCCTCCCCCGTCATTACGGCTTTATGTTCTAGGATATGATTAGGATCGGGGGGAAAGTATTTCCAGGATCTGTATTTTCGGTGTAACATTGATCATATTTCTTGGGTTAGTGAATAAAGGAGGAATGTGTCTCGTTATGGTGGAAGCCGGTGCCTGGATGTGATCAGTGGACCTCCTCCGGTACTGAGATCATACACAACATTTAATGGATCTGGAGGAACCTGCATTGTAAATCACCAAGAATACACATGGCCGCCATTCAAAGAGTTTCCGAGGCAGCGTAATCCCTGTATGGTTCCTGCTGGACGGACAGGTGCAACCAGAAACCCACATGAAAGCCGCTCCTAATGGCTTCTGGTGGAGGAGAACGTTTCCTCTCGCGTCTTGTAGATGTATTTAAGGTCTTTACTGCAGCAGAAAAACCTTAAGAGGTCGATCATTAACCACATATAAGGGAAATAATACACAAAAACTAAAATAAGACAAAAAAAATAAACATAAACTAAAATAAAATTTAAAAAAATACAAAAACTTAAATTAAAAAAATAAAACAAAAGCTAAAATAAAAATAAACAAAAACTAAGATTAAAAAAAATAAAACAAAAACATAAACTCTCAGTGCCACATTTTGGGGCATTTATTAATTGTGGCGCAGGGTTCCGTGTTGTTGGCGTATAATATACACTGAAATGTTCGATTGCGGTGCAAGGGGTTAATGAATTGTTGCAGGTCTGAAACGGTTCAGAACCATATCCAGATTCCTGAGGGTGAAATAGGACTCTGTAGACCAAGGTTTTTGTGCCAAAAATTGCACCAAAAAAATTATTGGGAAACTAGAAATGCAGGAAAAGTGTCAGGATTTCAAAGCGGCACAAAAAGAGAAAAAAGGCGCGAGGGAGGGAAAAGGGCGAATATTGTGGCGTCGACATTTCATGAATGATAAATGAGGCGAAGTAACAGGAATAAAATACAAATATGCCAGAAAACTGACAGAAAGCAAAAGATAAGTGCCCCCCATTGTGACAATTTAGAAAGTGAAGTCTTCTCAGAGAAAATCCCAACTAGAAATACCTGACAGACTAAGAGAAGATTATCCTGTATTACTCCCACAGTGGGGAAATTCACACAGTGATGTCACAGTACAGGGATAATACACACAGTGATGTCACAGTACAGGAGATAATACACACAGTGATGTCACAGTACAGGGGATAATACACACAGTGATGTCACAGTACAGGGATAATACACACAGTGATGTCACAGTACAGGGATAATACACACAGTGATGTCACAGTACAGGATAATACACACAGTGATGTCACAGTACAGAGATAATACACACAGTGATGTCACAGTACAGGGATAATACACACAGTGATGTCACAGTACAGGGATAATGCACACAGCGATGTCACAGTACAGAGATAGTACACACAGTGATGTCACAGTACAGAGATAATACACACAGTGATGTCACAGTACAGGGATAATACACACAGTGATGTCACAGTACAGGGATAATACACACAGTGATGTCACAGTACAGGAGATAATACACACAGTGATGTCACAGTACAGGGATAATACACACAGTGATGTCACAGTACAGGGGATAATACACACAGTGATGTCACAGTACAGAGATAATACACACAGTGATGTCACAGTACAGGGATAATACACACAGTGATGTCACAGTACAGGGATAATACACACAGTGATGTCACAGTACAGGAGATAATACACACAGTGATGTCACAGTACAGGGATAATACACACAGTGATGTCACAGTACAGGGATAATACACACAGTGATGTCACAGTACAGAGATAATACACACAGTGATGTCACAGTACAGGGATAATACACACAGTGATGTCACAGTACAGGATAATACACACAGTGATGTCACAGTACAGGAATAATACACACAGTGATGTCACAGTACAGAGATAATACACACAGTGATGTCACAGTACAGGGATAATACACAGTGATGTCACAGTACAGGGATAATACACACAGCGATGTCACAGTACAGAGATAATACACACAGTGATGTCACAGTACAGGGATAATACACACAGTGATGTCACAGTACAGGGATAATACACACAGAGATGTCACAGTACAGGGATAATACACACAGTGATGTCACAGTACAGGGATAGTTACACAGTGATGTCACAGTACAGGGATAATACACACAGTGATGTCACAGTACAGAAATAATACACACAGTGATGTCACAGTACAGGGATAATACACACAGTGATGTCACAGTACAGGATAATATACACAGTGATGTCACAGTACATAGATAATACACACAGTGATGTCACAGTACAGGGATAATACACACAGTGATGTCACAGTACAGGATAATATACACAGTGATGTCACAGTACATAGATAATACACACAGTGATGTCACAGTACAGGGATAATACACACAGTGATGTCACAGTACAGGATAATATACACAGTGATGTCACAGTACATAGATAATACACACAGTGATGTCACAGTACATAGATAATACACACAGTGATGTCACAGTACAGGGATAATACACACAGTGATGTCACAGTACAGAGATAATACACACAGTGATGTCACAGTACAGAGATAATACACACAGTGATGTCACAGTACAGGGATAATACACACAGTGATGTCACAGTACAGGGATAATACACACAGTGATGTCACAGTACAGGGATAATACACACAGTGATGTCACAGTACAGGGATAATACACACAGTGATGTCACAGTACAGGGATAATACACACAGTGATGTCACAGTACAGGGATAATACACACAGTGATGTCACAGTAAAGGGATAGTACACACAGTGATGTCACAGGACAGAGATAATACACACAGTGATGTCACAGTAAAGGGATAGTACACACAGAACGGGGAATATACACACAGTGATGTATTTGTCTTACCCCCCTCCATAGACTGCAAGGAAAATAAATGATTGACTCTCCAAGAATTTATGCCCCGGTTTGGTCACCATTAGTGATAACTGTCCAGTCATTGAATTCCTTATAAGATTCTCAGTTCTTGTGTTCATCCCATAATATCCCCCGAGCCGCCCATGTCCCGTCCAGTCATTGCTCCATCACTCATCGGTCTTGGCCGTTGCCTTGGACTATCCATTTCTGAAGTCTTGTTCGGAGTCCTCTAGGACCTGTCACTAGTCTGACTCGCCTCTCCTCCCTCAATCTCTAACACAAGGGCAGCTGTTAGATAGACAGATACATAGATACAGATTATAGGAGATAGATAAACAGATAGATGATCGATATATAAGGAGATAGATGAGAAGGAACTGCACACGGGCATCAACTAAGGAGTATTAAAGGATAAATACATCCTCTGCCACAAAAGTCCACATACAGGGGGCCCCCTTAGGACAGGGGGCCCTGGGCCAATGCCCAGTTTCCCACCCCTTAACACCTGCCCTGCCTCTACCCAGTGCCACACACGCTTCCTACCTACGGTCCTGTCTCTGAAACAAAAGCTAAATTATCTATATTAGACATCTAAGCAAACGCCCATGAATAGTTTACAATACGAGGACACTGTCCCTTCCTCTAATGTCCCCCCGGGCATCTATGTGCCCCCATCACCTGGTATAATCGCACTAATCACAGTCCCCCAACCACCAAAGCCTCATGGATAAAAACATCTCCAGCGTCTCCCCATTTAGTTTATGGGTTTGTGATTGTAGTTTATGAGCGCTGACATAACATGGACACACATGATAGATGATGATAGATTACACCCAGCAGTGACATAGACCATGGCTCCGGCGGCTCCATCCTCACACACATGCTCGCCAGTTTCATTCATGCAGACTGGCACCTTAAGGTTACCATATGTTTCCCTCTTTGTAGATCTGCATTTAGCCCAAATGTATATTTTCCACTATAAAATCCGCTCCAACATTTGGACTTTGAAGTCTCGTCCCTGAAAAAAAAAAAAAACACCTTGACACATTTTAATGGTCTTTGTTTTGGAATTGCCGACACCTTCTGCTCCGGGTGGAACATTAGTTTTTTTTTTTTAGGAGAACATTAGAGGGGTACAGGTGTGTAACGCACAAGTCACACGGCACAAGGAGCCGGAGAGGAGCTGGTTCTGTAGGGATTGTAGAGGTTAGGAAAAAACTGGGAAGAGAAGACAATGATAGGGGAAGCAGAGAAGATCAGGGACTTCCTAAAATGTAACTAAATGTAACTAAGTAACACAATCGCTCCCATGAGTTACAGATTGTAGGTGCGCCGGCTGGTGTGAACAGTTGTCAGCAGCTTCTGGTGTTTAATGTTGTCAGATGTTAGTTGTCTGTTTATTATGGATGGTGTTAATGGTTGAGAATGAAGCATTTTTTGTTATTCATTATTGATCCCTAAGTTGTTCATTGTTGTTCACTGTCAATTGTTATCTGTTGTTAACTGTTGTCCGTTGCTGAACAATAGTTGTTCTTCAGTCATTGAGGCAAATTTACTTAGCCGGCCCTGTAGCGATCCCCGATCCAGACGGTCCGACGAAAATGAAGTCCGGCACGATTCACGTAGCTGCATGTGTCACTTCCCCACTCAGGACCCCGGAGTTCACCTTCTTCTTCCTGGTGCATGTAAGTGCATTGCCCGTGTATAATGCGCTGTGCTGGGAGTCACTGAGATCGTGCGCCCGATATCCTGCATGTGTCACTTCCCCGCTCAGGTCCCCGGAGTTCACCTTCTTCTTCCTGGTGCATGTAAGTGCATTGTCCGTGTATAATGCGCTGTGTGGGGAGTCACTAAGATCCTGCGCCCGATATCCTGCATGTGTCACTTCCCCGCTCAGGTCCCTGGAGTTCACCTTCTTCTTCCTGGTGCATGTAAGTGCATTGTCCGTGTATAATGCGCTGTGTGGGGAGTCACTAAGATCCTGCGCCCGATATCCTGCATGTGTCACTTCCCCGCTCAGGTCCCCGGAGTTCACCTTCTTCTTCCTGGTGCATGTAAGTGCATTGTCCGTGTATAATGCGCTGTGCGGGGAGTCACTGAGATCGTGCGCCCGATATCCTGCATGTGTCACTTCCCCGTTCAGGTCCCCGGAGTTCACCTTCTTCTTCCTGGTGCATGTAAGTGCATTGTCCGTGTATAATGCGCTGTGTGGGGAGTCACTAAGATCCTGCGCCCGATATCCTGCATGTGTCACTTCCCCGCTCAGGTCCCTGGAGTTCACCTTCTTCTTCCTGGTGCATGTAAGTGCATTGTCCGTGTATAATGCGCTGTGTGGGGAGTCACTAAGATCCTGCGCCCGATATCCTGCATGTGTCACTTCCCCGCTCAGGTCCCCGGAGTTCACCTTCTTCTTCCTGGTGCATGTAAGTGCATTGTCCGTGTATAATGCGCTGTGCGGGGAGTCACTAAGATCCTGCACCCGATATCCTGCATGTGTCGCTTCCCCGCTCAGGTCCCCGGAGTTCACCTTCTTCTTCCTGGTGCATGTAAGTGCATTGTCCGTGTATAATGTGCTGTGCGGGGAGTCACTAAGATCGTGCGGCTTATATCCTGCATGTGTCGCTTCCCCACTCAGGTCCCCGGAGTTCACCTTCTTCTTCCTGGTGCATGTAAGTGCATTGTCCGTGTATAATGTGCTGTGCGGGGAGTCACTAAGATTGTGCCCCGATATCCTGCATGTGTCACTTCCCCGCTCAGGTCCCTGGAGTTCACCTTCTTCTTCCTGGTGCATGTAAGTGCATTGTCCGTGTATAATGTGCTGTGCGGGGAGTCACTAAGATCCTGCGCCTGATATCCTGCATGTGTCGCTTCCCCGCTCAGGTCCCTGGAGTTCACCTTCTTCTTCCTGGTGCATGTAAGTGCATTGTCCGTGTATAATGTGCTGTGTGGGAAGTCACTAAGATCGTGCGGCTTATATCCTGCATGTGTCGCTTCCCCGCTCAGGTCCCCAGAGTTCAAATTCTTCTTCCTGGTGTATGTAAGTGCATTGTCCATGTATAATGCGCTGTGCGGGGAGTCACTAAGATCGTGCGGCTTATATCCTGCATGTGTCGCTTCCCCGCTCAGGTCCCCGGAGTTCACCTTCTTCTTCCTGGTGCATGTAAGTGCATTGTCCGTGTATAATGCGCTGTACGGGAGTCGCTAAGATCGTGCGCCTGATATCCTGCATGTGTCGCTTCCCCGCTCAGGTCCCCGGAGTTCACCTTCTTCTTCCTGGTACATGTAAGTGCATTGTTCGTGTATAATGCGCTGTGCGGGAAGTCACTAAGATCGGGCGTCCGATATCCTGCATGTGTCGCTTCCCCGCTCAGGTCCCCGGAGTTCACCTCCTTCTTCCCGGTGCATGTGCAACACCCTCGCTGATGCAATGGCGAAGGAGTGCTTGCGAATAAGCCCCACAGCATGTCATCACATCACACAGGGGACATTGCAGTGGTAGCTCCTGCCTGGCAGGGCAGGAGTTAAGTGTTTTGTATGATGCTAGATCTGTTATCCAATGATCTGTGTTACATCCTGTCCTCTGTAAGCTGAGATGTGATTGGAGGAGCAGCCACCACCTGACCAGAGGAGTTACAAAACCCCTGGCCAGGAATGTTCTAGAGAAGTCTCTCTCAGGAGGGAGAAGAGACCAGTCCTGGTCAGACCTGAGGGTCTGCAGGACACCAGCTAGAGATTAGTTTAGCCTAGCTTAGATCAGAAGGAGCAGACTGGGAACTCCAGTCCAGAATCTATTCAGCCAGCATACCAGACCAGAGCAGGAAGAGCCTAGCCCCTGCCTCTGAAGAGTGGAGCTAATAGATTAGAGTTAGTGAGGAAAGGGGTATCATCCTACCTTCAAGGGTGATACCTGAAGCACTCCAGCACTCAGCTGTACGAAACAAAATGTATGGCTTTAGAGCCAATCCGGCAAATTGACGCCACTAACAACCAGCCATAGCTATGATTGGCCAGGTGTCGACATGTAGTCACCTGTACCTGCAGCTACTTAAAACTGAATGGGAGCCCTGACTGTAGGTACAACTTTGGGCCAGTACAGGGACAGAGAGTCAACTGCTTCTGGTTCTGTGGATCCTCAGTGCTGTACAGCTGATCAGTGTGGAGTCTGGGTGTCACTTCTTCACCGATCATCTGTTGATGATCTATACTGAGTGTAGTATGGCGGCTCAGCCTCATCCCCTTCTATCGAGCCAAACTGCGATAACATAGACAACTAGGGATGAGCGGACCTGTTAGGGTTTAGATTTGACCGAGTTCGCTCATCCTCACTGGTAACACCAGCACGATACCAAATGTTCTCGATTAAACGCTGCCAACAAAATGGCTTCTGCTTAAGTCACGGAGAGTAAATACAATCTTTAGCCATTTAAAGGAAACCTACCACTTGTAGTGGCAGGTTTCTGATGGCAATACCGAGCACCAGCTCAGGGTGAGATCAGGGTGAGCTGGTGCCGGAGCTTATTTTAGTTAGTGTTTTAAACCGCGGTATCGCGGTTTAAAACACTTTTTAAACGTTGTAGCCGGCGCAGGCAGGTACGCGCTCGGCGCTTACCGTGCACGCGGCTCTCATTCACTTCCTATGTAGCCGCGCGCACAGTAAGCGCCGAGCGCGTACCTGCCTGCGCCGGCTATAAAGTTTAAAAAGTGTTTTAAACCGCGATACCGCGGTTTAAAACACTAACTAAAATAAGCTCCGGCACCAGCTCACCCTGAGCTGGTGCCCGGTATTTCCATCGGAAACCTGCCACTACAAGTGGTAGGTTTCCTTTAAAGAGTTAACACGCATGACCGATTGCAGGCGTTAACGGTGGAGGCTGAGCCCTATCATCGAACCCGAACTGCTGGCTGAAGTCAGACCCAAACCTGCAATGTTCATCCCTGACCCATATTATTTTGGGTTTAGGTTCTCTCATCTGTATAGACAAGCAATGAACAGAGGGGGCGCTATTTCTGGAAGGAAGCAGCAGATTTTTCTAGTCTTTAAATACTTAAAGTCGCCACTCGTTATCTCGGACAAGTTATATTGAGATATGTTATCATAATTGACCTGGTAGTGAATGGGTTAAAATCATGAGTTTTTGATATTATTCAATATTTGAGGAAGTCGAGGGGACGGGTGTAAGAAATAACCTGGTACATGTTGGGAAAACCTGCTGCTTATCAAGGGGGGAAATTCACAGCTTTGTGGAAAGTTCTCATAAAAATCTTCCACTTTCTCTATTGCTTCTTTATGTGTGAATATAAGTTTGTATTTGAGTCAAAGCTGTTTCCATTTATGTCAAATTGTATCAGTAACAATCTGCGCCGCCCCGGAACCGCCTGATGTTATTATCCACAACAGTAAAAATTAATAACTTTTGCAATTTTTGTAAAAAAAAACTTTTTATATATCGGAAGAAAATAACTGGTTAATTTCCTATTGGGGCGAGATGAGATTTGTCTTTGTAGATTGTTAGGAATTAGTGCGGGAGAGTTAGAGGTTTGGAAGGAAAGGAAAAGCTCCTGCTCCAGCACCTGGGCTCCCTGGAGCTCCATTAAGGAAGGAGGAGGGTTTCCTGCTATAGCGGCCATCTGCAGCACGAATAACACCGGCTGAGGGGGAGACAGATAACTCAAGGTGAATAATCTGTGGGTAACAAGGGACGACCATTAGTGCTCAGTTCCCCAATATAATATGTAGCAACATTGTGATATTGCGAGTTACCGGATGATTCTCTTCTGGATTGCACAGATCTGTCCGTGTGTGGTGCCATCTGTGCTCGTACATTGCACCAAAGCCTGTACATGGATATATGATGGGTATTAGAGTGCATGTGCATCATTCTGCTTAAAGGGATTATCCACTATGATGCATGACTTTACAAAGAGGTCAGGGGTCCCTATACATTATTTAAGCTCAATCAAAGCTAGATCCAATGGTAGGTTCCTCCTGACATCCTAACCCGTAAACGACCTTTCTCTAATCCTTCATTGTTGCGAAACCTGATCTAAATTTTATCTTAATGATATGCACATATTTTGGCACGGAGTAGACTTTCCACACCCAAGTAATCTTTGCAGTTCCACCTCTTGCGTGTCCTCGGCACCAGTAGTGCATTATAATGTAGGCAGTTTGGGCAATAGCCGGGGGCCAAGGAAGCACAAGGAGGTGGGAGAGCAGAGACTACAGGGGCGTGGAGTAGCCTTTCCTCTCACAGCCCGGATAGGCTACTCTAGACCCCAGTAGCTGCTGATGAACATTTCATATTACCAAGATAAAGTTTAGATTAGGCAATAATAAAGGATTAGGGAAAGATAGTTTAGGGCCGTTAGGAGGACATTAGGAGGAACCCACCTTAATAGAAACCAACAATGAGGGGGAAAGGGGGAAAAACAGAAAGTACCGTGCATGTAATGTTAGATCCCCAACTCTATGCCCAAGTGGCACCCCTACATAATGTACACATCTAGTCTGATACCTCAGAAGGTTAATCAAACCAATGAAATCCCCCAACAAATGGAAGGAAGAGAGGAAAGACTCATTTATAGTGAATGGATAAAAAGTTGAAACTTTATTTATAGATATAATGTGACAAATACATAAAAAGGATACAATACACACAATGCGGTGAGTCACAGGAAAATTGCAGCCAAGAACCGGGACAGTTAAGGACTAGAGATGAGTGAGTATACTTGTCAGGGCTTGATGCTCGTTCGAGTATTAGAGTACTCGAAACGGCTCGTTGCTCAGACGAGTATTTCCCCTGCTCGAGATCGAGCTTTCACTTAACGAAACTCAGTGAAGAACAGTGAAGAACACATTGCAGATGTTTCCGTACATCTGCTAACTTATCCGAAGACATTAGTGCAGAAAGGTGTTCTTCACAATAGTATGTGAAAAACAATGGGGCAGATTTACTTACCCGGTCCATTCGCGATCCAGCTGCGCAATCTCTGCGCTGGATTCGGGTCCGGCCGGGATTCATTAAGGTAGTTCCTCCGCCGTCCACCAGGTGGCGCTGCTGCGCTGAAAAGCATCGGAACGCGCTGGAGTTCACCGAGCCGGGCTGAGTGAAGGTAAGTGCAAGCTCCGCGACAGATTTTTTGTTTTAAATGCAGCGGTTTTTCCGAATCCGTAGGGTTTTCGTTGGGCCACGCCCCCCGATTTCCGTCGCGTGCATGCCAGCGCCGATGCGCCACAATCCGATCGCGTGCGCCAAAATCCCGGGGCAATTCAGGGGAAATCAGCGCAAATCGGAAATATTCGGGTAACACGTCGGGAAAACGCGAATCAGGCCCTTAGTAAATGACCCCCAATATGTGTGAAGAACACATTGCAGATGTATGGAAACATAGTTTGTTAAACAGCTTTTGACGTTTTTGTGCACAAAAATCTGGCGCAGTTCGTTCATTTGGCGCATTTATGTGCCATTTTCTGGCGCACGGCAGAGTCGGGCACTTAGTGGTTCTGAGTCCCTGCGCCTTATGTGACATAGTGAGCGGCTGTGTTACAGATGTTTGCATGGGATCTATCACTAATTTGCGCCTAAAAAGACGCAAAAAAGGTGCAAAAACGCATCTACTCCGAGCAGCTGCACTTCCAAAAAAACTTCCCTCTTTACTACTAAAAACAAAGATTTTCGTTTGCCAAATGAAGAATTCCCTCTATGTAACATAAAAAATAGCAGTTTTATAATGTAACATTTCTCCAGTAACGACTTCATCATTGTCTATGGCAGTGATAGCGAACCTATGGCACGGGTGCCAGAGGCGGCACTCGGAGCCCTTTTTGTGGGCACCCGGGCCATCGTTCCAGCACACCAGACAGGACTCAAAGAATCTTCCTGCAGTTCCAAGCAACTTAAAAGATGCTGCTTTCAGTGATATTTTGATACTTGCTTCGCTACTTGGGACTGTAGGAAGAGGGAGAATGTGTAGATCAGGCCGAATTATCTTTGGAGGACCTTCTTCTGGTCCCACAATTCTATGTGTGCAGAGGGACACTGGAAAGAAGCTAAAATGATGAAAATTTTCCATCTTTCTACTGTGTTGATGTCCTCAGGAGGCCAATATGATTGAAAATTGTTGAACAGGGAGCAATAAGTTACTGCTTTAACTTTTGGATGGCACCTCGAGATAAATAAGGGGGGTTTTGGGTTGCAGTTTGGGCACTAGGCCGCTAAAAGGTTCGCCATCACTGGTCTATTGGATCATCTCTGGGAGTGATTATTGTCTTATTGTACAGATCTGAGAATATTATCAGTCTCCATTTACTGGACATTATAATAAGAAAGGAAAAGACTAGAGATGAGCGAGCACTAAAATGCTCGGGTACTCGTTATTCGAGACAAACTTTTCCCGATGCTCGAGTGCTCGTTTCGAGTAACGAGCCCCATTGAAGTCAATGGGAGACTCGAGCATTTTTCAAGGGGACCAAGGCTCTGCACAGGGAAGCTTGGCCAAACACCTGGGAACCTCAGAAAAGGATGGAAACACCACGGAAATGGACAGGAAACAGCAGGGGCAGCATGCATGGATGCCTCTGAGGCTGCTTAATCGCACCATTATGCCGAAATTATGGGCCACAGCATGGCCATGACAGAGTGACAGAATGAAGCTAGATAGCATGTAAAACATCCAATAATTGACCCTGACACTATAGGGGACGGCATGCAGAGGCAGCGACAGCAGTGGCAGCAGGCTAGAGAGTGGCATGGCGACATACCCTAAATGGACTCAGGCTTCCAACCAATGGGTGGCAGAGAGGAACCAAAGGAGGTGAGCAAGAAGGGCTCAAATAATATCGGTACATGATAAAAGTTTGCCAGGATATTTTGTGGATTACACAGCAGGGTGGCGACAAAGTTAACATGGAAGCCATGAAAACAACCCAAAATTCTGCCTGACACAGCACGTTTGATAAGGCGGGCATGTATGGAGGCAGTGAACTAGTAGTAGATTAAAGGTGCTGCAGTTAAAACTATGTTAGTTGGTTCTTGGCATGGAGCTGGCGCTCCGCTGCCAGGCGAGCTTTCGCCAATCCAAGCCCCTGTCTCTAGGCTACTCCCCAAACAGCACTTCTAAGAACCTTTTGTATAAGATCAAGTGTAGTAGCGTTCTTATAAGTTTGGGATATGGCGGGTGAGGGGAATGTAAACAGATGCGCAAGAAGCGCTGAAATAATATCCGTAAATGGTAAAAGTTTGCCAGTGTATTTTGTGGATAACACAGCAGGGTGGCGACAAAGTTAACAACTTTGATGTGGAATCCATGAAAACAACCCAAATTTCGGCCTGACAAACCTCGTTTGATAAAGGGACGATGTATGGAGGCAGCTATATGGACGACTTTTGGAGGTAGCAATGGAGACAACGTGTGGAGGTTGCTATGGAGACAATTCAATTTGGATAGTGCCTGTATGTGGCAGTCCAAAAAAGTTTTCAAACCAGAGGAGCAGGTAGGTGGCCCTCCAGAAAAATGGAATAGATTGAGTGCCTGTATGTGGCAGTCCAAAAAAGTTTTTAAACCAGAGGAGCAGGTAGGTGGCCCTCCAGAAAAATGGAATAGATTGAGTGCCTGTATGTTGCAGTCCAAAAAAGTTTTCAAACCAGAGGAGCAGGTAGGTGGCCCTCCAGAAAAATGGAATAGATTGAGTGCCTGTATGTGGCAGTCCAAAAAAGTTTTCAAACCAGAGGAGCAGGTAGGTGGCCCTCCAGAAAAATGGAATAGATTGAGTGCCTGTATGTGGCAGTCCAAAAAAGTTTTCAAACCAGAGGAGCAGGTAGGTGGAGCTCCAGAAAAATTGAATAGATTGAGTGCCTGTATGTGGCACTCCCAAAAATTGTTTAAAACAGAGGACCGGGTCGGTGGCCCTCCAGAAAAATTAAATGCATAAAGTACTATAGCTAGAGCCAGTGGGCCCTGTCAAAAAATAGCCAGTTTCCTCTGCTTTACTGTACAAAGAGCAGGAGAAGGAGGAAAATGAGGAGGAGGAGGAATGGATAAATTATTCAGGTTGAGCTTCCTTCACCTGCTGGAGATTGGAAATTAGGAGAAATCCAGGCTTTATTCATCTTGATAAGCGTCAGCCTGTCAGCGCTGTCAGTCGACAGGCGTGTACGCTTATCGGTGATGATGCCACCAGCTGCACTGAAAACCCGCTCGGACAAGACGCTAGCGGCAGGGCAGGCAAGAACCTCCAAGGCGTACAGCGCCAGTTCGTGCCACATGTCCAGCTTTGAAACCCAGTAGTTGTAGGGAGCTGTGTGATCATTTAGGACGATGGTATGGTCAGCTACGTACTCCCTCACCATCTTTCTGTAAAGATCAGCCCTACTCTGCCGAGACTGGGGACAGGTGACAGTGTCTTTCTGGGGTGACATAAAGCTGGCAAAAGCCTTGTAAAGCGTACCCTTGCCAGTGCTGGACAAGCTGCCTGCTCGCCTACTCTCCCTCGCTACTTGTCCCGCAGAAGTACGCCCTCTGCCGCTAGCGCTGTCAGAAGGGAAATACTGTTTCAGCTTGTGCACCAGGGCCTGCTGGTATTCATGCATTCTCACACTCCTTTCCTCTCCAGGGATGAGAGTGGAAAGATTTTGCTTGTACCGTGGGTCCAGGAGAGTGAACACCCAGTAATCGGTGCTGGAATAAATTCTTTGAACGCGAGGGTCACGGGATAGGCAGCCTAGCATGAAATCTGCCATATGCGCCAGAGTACCAACGCGTAAGAATTCACTCCCCTCACTGGCCTGACTGTCCATTTCCTCCTCCTCCAACTCCTCCAACTCCTCTTCTTCTGCCCATACACGCTCAACAGTGAAGGACTCAACAATGGTCCCCTGTTGTGTCTCGCCAACATTCTCCTCCTCTTCCTCCTCATCCTCCTCCACCTCCACCTCCTCCGATATGCGCTGAGAAACAGACCTAAGGGTGCTTTGGCTATCAACAAGGGAATCTTCTTCCCCCGTCTCTTGTGAGGAGCGCAAAGCTTCCGACTTCATGCTGACCAGAGAGTTTTTCAACAGGCCAAGCAGCGGGATGGTGAGGCTGATGATGGCGGCATCGCCACTGACCATCTGTGTTGACTCCTCAAAGTTACTCAGCACCTGACAGATATCAGACATCCACGTCCACTCCTCATTGTAGACTTGAGGAAGCTGACTGACCTGACTACCAGTTCTGGTGGAAGTTGACATCTGGCAGTCTACAATCGCTCGGCGCTGCTGGTAAACTCTGGATAACATGGTCAGTGTTGAATTCCACCTCGTGGGCACGTCGCACAACAGTCGGTGAGCGGGCAGTTGGAGGCGGCGCTGCGCTGCCCTGAGAGTGGCAGCATCTGTGCTGGACTTCCTGAAATGCGCACAGATGCGGCGCACCTTCGTGAGCAAATCAGACAGATTGGGGTATGTCTTGAGGAAACGCTGAACTATCAGATTTAACACATGGGCCAGGCATGGCACATGTGTCAGTCTGCCGAGTTGCAGAGCCGCCACCAGGTTACGGCCGTTGTCACACACAACCATGCCTGGCTTCAGGTTCAGCGGTGCCAGCCACAGATCAGTCTGCGCCGTGATGCCCTGTAATAGTTCTTGGGCGGTGTGCCTTTTATCGCCTAGGCTCAGCAGTTTGAGCACCGCCTGCTGTCGCTTAGCGACGGCACTGCTGCTGTGCCTAGAGCTACCGACTGATGGCGCCATGCCCACGGATGGTCGTTCGGAGGAGGAGGTGGAGGAGGGGTGGGAGGAGGAGGAGGCATAGTAGGCCTGAAACACCTGTACCGAGGTTGGCCCCGCAATCCTCGGCGTCGGCAGTATATGAGCAGCCGCAGGGTCAGACTCGGTCCCAGCCTCCACCAAGTTAACCCAATGTGCCGTCAGCGATATATAGTGGCCCTGCCCGGCAGCACTCGTCCACGTGTCCGTGGTCAGGTGGACCTTGTCAGAAACGGCGTTGGTCAGGGCACGGATTATGTTGTCTGACACGTGCTGGTGCAGGGCTGGGACGGCACATCGGGAAAAGTAGTGGCGGCTGGGGACCGAATACCGAGGGGCGGCCGCCGCCATGAGGCTGTGAAAGGCCTCGGTCTCTACTAGCCTATAGGGCAGCATCTCCAGGCTTAGCAATCTGGAGATGTGCACATTAAGGGCTTGGGCGTGCGGGTGGGTTGCACTATATTTGCGTTTCCGCTCCAGCGTCTGGGGTATGGAGAGCTGAACGCTGGTGGATGCTGTGGAGGATCGTGGAGGCGACGATGGGGTTTTTGTGGCAGGGTCCTGGGCAGGGGGCTGACTATCAGCTGACACAGGGGAAGGAGCAGTGGTGTGCACGGCCGGAGGTGAACGCGCTTGTTGCCACTGAGTGGGGTGTTTAGCATTCATATGCCTGCGCATACTGGTGGTAGTTAAGCTATTAGTGGTGGAACCCCTGCTGATCCTGGTTTGGCAAATGTGGCACACCACAGTCCGTCGGTCATCCGGTGTTTCCTTAAAGAACCTCCAGACTTCTGAAAATCTAGCCCTCGCCGCAGGAGCCCTCGCCACGGGAGCTTCACTAGTTGACACATTTGGCGCTGATGCACCAGCTCTGGCCCTGCCTCTCCGTCTGGCCCCACCACTGCCTCTTCCAACCTGTTCTGGTCGAGGACTCTCCTCCGTCTCAGAAGCACTGTGTTCATCCGGCCTCTCAACCCAACTTGGGTCTGTCACCTCATCATCCTCCGATCCCTCAGTCTGCTCCCCCCTCGGACTTCCTGCCCTGACAACAACTTCCCCACTGTCTGACAACCGTGTCTCCTCATCGTCGGACACCTCTTTACACACTTCTTCCAGTACGTCAACGAGGTCATCATCACCCACAGACTGCGACTGGTGGAAAACCTGGGCATCGGAAAATTGCTCATCAGCAACCGGACAAGTGGTTTGTGACTGTGGGAAGGGTCCAGAAAACAGTTCCTCAGAGTATGCCGGTTCAAATGGCAAATTTTGCTGGGAGGGGGCAGACTGGGGGGGAGGAGGCTGAGGTGCAGGAGCTGGAGGAGTGCCGATTTCGGTGACATGGGTGGACTGCGTGGAAGACTGACTGGTGGACAAATTGCTCGAAGCATTGTTGGCAATCCACGACATCACCTGTTCGCACTGTTCTGGCCTCAACAGTGCTCTACCACGAGTCCCAGTAACTTCAGACATGAACCTAGGGAGTGTAGCTCTGCGGCGTTCCCCTGCTCCCTCATAAGCAGGTGGTGTCTCACCCCGCCCAGGACCACGGCCTCTGACCCCTGCAGTAGTTGGACGCCCACGTCCCCGCCCTCGTCCTCTACCCCTAGCCCTCGGGTTAAACATTTTGAAAATGAGAGTTATAACTTTATTTTTTTTTTTTAACTTTTTTTTGTGTTTTTTTTTTTTTGTGTTTTTTAGTTTTTAAAACCAAACGATGCTATCCTATTGCTATGGCTATTTTCTAGCCAAGTATGAAAGCACACTACTATGCCAGATGAGATGACGCTGAGTTATGAAAAAAATAAACGTAAAATAAAAAAGGAAATGGCAGACTGTGCCTAATTGAAATACAACCCTGGGCCCTAATAAATTTTCCCACTTCGGTCTTTGCGATGGATATGTGCGTCACTAAGCGCAAAACACAGTGGTCGCAAGTCTCACTACAAATTGCTCACAATTTGCTAGTAGATGCACTGCAACAACTACAGCCACCAGCAGATCAACCAGAAATCAAATATATATAACGCTACTGTAGGCGTAAGTAAGCCGTTTGTATTCTCCTATGGCTATTTTCTAGCCAAGTATGAAAGCACACTACTATGCCAGATGAGATGACACTGAGTTATTAAAAAAATAAACCTAAAATAAAAAGTAACTGGCAGACTGTGCCTAATTGAAATCAAACCCCTAATAAATTGTCCCACTTTGGTGTTTGAGGTGGATATGTGTGTCACTAAGAGCTAAACACAACGGTAGCAAGTCCCCCTGCTAATTCCTCACAATATGGTACTAGCTGCACTACTAGTGCCAGCAAGCCCAGCCACAAGCAAATAAAAAAAAAAAGGATAACGTTATTGTAGCCCTAAGAAGGGCTGTTGGGTTCTTTGAGAATCACTCCTGCCTAACAGTAAGCTAATAGAACGCCCTAACGCTTTCCCTGACCAGCAGCAGCTCTCTCCCTAGCGGCATCCAGACACAGAATGATCCGAGCAGCGCGGGCAGCGGCTAGTCTATCCCAGGGTCACCTGATGTGGCCAGCCAACCACTGCTATCTACGTGTAAGGGTACCACGTCATGCTGGGTGGAGTGCAGAGTCTCCTGGCTTGTGATTGGCTCTGTTTCTGGCCGCCAAAAAGCAAAACGGCGGGAGCTGCCATTTTCTCGAGCTGGCGAAATACTCGTCCGAGCAACGAGCAGTTACGAGTACACTAATGCTCCAACCAGCATCAAGCTCGGACGAGTATGTTCGCTCATCTCTAGAAAAGACTCATTTCAGCAAGAATTTTTTTTTTTAAATATCTATAACTTTTAGTCCCTGCAGTTACATCACAATGAGACTGTTTTGTGTAAAAATGAAGCCCTGAACGTTCTGTCACATTTTTTGAATCTCATTCCATTATTAGTCTCAAATGAGATTTACTTTGTAGGGTAAAAATTAGAGACAAATTAGGCGCAAATGAATGGGACATGAGACAATTCCAAAGTGCATTTACTAAGGCAGAACCAGATCCATCATAGATCAGGAGCCAAAAAGAAGAGCAAACCAGGCGCAAAAATAGGCGAAGCTGAGACCCCCTATGATTAATGTCCCCCACAGTGTTCTTGGTCCATTCCAAACATTGAAGCTTCGGGTCCTCGAATCTGAACCCAGACTTCAGCAAGAAGTGCTCTAAACACGTGATTAGTGCTCAGAACACGGATATCAACAATACAAGTGCCATTGGCAAAGTCGTCACAGGGAGAGGCGATCTTAATGAATTAGCAGTCACCTTGTTAGTTTTACCACAATTGGTGACAGCACCGGTACGGGTGTTACCGATAGCTGCCCGAACCCAAAATGAGCCATCAGGTTCAGATTGGTCCAAACTATGCAAACCCCAATGGATTGGGGGACCCCAGAAATATTTTATGGCCCCCAAGGAGCCACAATCCGACACTATGTAGAGACCCCACTACTTTATATTTTTGAAAGATATCACCACAATTTTTTGTATCCATGTGCTATCATGGAACGATACATTGGGGCAGATTTACTTACCCGGTCCATTCGCGATCCAGCAGCGCGTTCTCTGCGGTGGATTTGGGTCCGGCCGGGATTCATTAAGGCAGTTCCTCCGACGTCCATCAGGTGGCGCTGCTGCGCTGAAGAGCATCGGAACGCACTCAAGTTTACCGGCCTATTCCTAGTGAAGGTAAGTACAAGCTCCGCAACACTTTTCTTTTTTTAAATGCGGCGGTTTTTCCGAATCTGTCGGGTTTTCTGACAGCCACGCCCTCCGATTTCCGTTGCTTGCATGCCAGCGCCGATGCGCCACAATCCGATCGTGTGCGCCAAAATCCCGGGGCAATTCAGGGGAAATCGGCGCAAATCGGAAATATCCGGGTAACACGTCGGGAAAACGCGAATCGGGCCCTTAGTAAATGACCCCCATTGTGATAGTTTTTGACTTATTTGTGGACCCCCACTAATTTATCATTGTGGATTATTTCAAAAATGTATACAAAAAGGACTGAATTATGTCTGTAACTCAGAGACTTTGGAGACATGTAAACCTCAATTCTCAGAATCCAACTTTTAGTACAAGAACCAATAGGTCAAGTATGTAGAATACTCATGAACATATCCCCGGGTGGGAGAATCTCCACTGCTCCCTACATCTGCACTTCTTCACTTTTCATTGGGCTTCACGAAATCTGTAATTCAAAATACTGTAATGACAGTAAATAATATTTTCTAAATGAACATTTCGCTCCAGGTCTTGGACCTCTCTCTATAGTTAGTGTATAATCGACGGAGTAAATGTATTCATAGGAATCACCATACACAGGCGGAAGACGACGCCAAGAACCATTGACGCCAGTAAGTGTCCGAGAAATAAAGTTTCTGGCCCCAAAATATGTAAATCAGTGTTTTTTGGAAAGAGTTTGAGGGCTGGGTGGGAAGATGACTGAGGATACTGACTAATTATCTTGGCCTTAGTCGGAAAGGTCTTCATCTGAGAGCAATATCCGAAAATTGTAAATTTTCACAGATTTATGAACTCTAACATAAATAGAGCCGGAAAAAGAGGTAAAAAAGCGAGAGAAAGGAGCCACGAGCCATAAACATTTTCTGAGAGGTAATAAATCTGTAGAAGTAATGGGAGAATTTATTATAGATGGCAGTAGAGAGTTAAAATTATATAAAAAACACTAATAAAACATTACTACTTTATTAAGAATTAGCTACCGAGGCTCAACATTTTGGTGATTTTTTTTGGCCATTATGTAAACTATTTAGTATCTTTTTTAATTTAACTTTTATTACTTTTAACTAAATAGGTTTTCCTTACAATTTTAGAAACCCCCTGGGGGGCTGGGCAGGGGTGTACGAAATAAAATCATATTTATTCCTTCTTCCGGTTCTAGAATTTCAGTGATCGTGAGTTTCCTTACTGATTTGTCAAGATGCTCAAAAAATGGGGCAGATTTACTTACCCGGTCCATTCGCGATCCAGCGGCGCGTTCTCTGCGGTGGATTCGGGTCTTCCGGCGATTCACTAAGGCAGTTCCCCCGATGTCCACTAGGTGTCGCTGCTGCGCTGAAGTTCGTCAGAATGCACTGAAGTTCACCAAGCTGGGCCGGGTGCAGGTAAGCACGTGACCAGCGACACATTTTTTTTAAAAATGCGTGGTTTTTCCAAATGCGTCGGGTTTTCATACAGCCATGCCCCCGATTTCTGTGCCGTGCACACTGGCGTCGATGCGTCACAATCTGATCGCATGCGCCAAAGACCCGGGGCAATTCAGGGAAAATCGGCACAAAACGGGTAACCCGCCGTAAAAACGCGATTCGGGTCCTTAGTAAATGACCCCCATTGTCTTTGCATATAAGAAGCTGAGGTGTTTTCTAGGCAGTGGATACATTTTTTTTTCATTTTTTCTTTGGCGGTTTGTTTTATTTAGAGAGAGCAACTCTTGGGATGCACAACCAAGGGAAAAAAGTAAGGGAAGAGACAGCAGTTCCTACCTACTTGCCGATCTTACTCTAGACAGGAGGTGACAACTTTGTGATGTTCCCTTCCTGTGCCAAAGTGAAACACAGAGACAAACAGAGGGCAAAACAGGACACAGGAGGTACAGTATGGAGATGGGAGAAGGTCCACAAGGTCACCTGTCATCTCAGACTCCGACAGTCGGGGCTTTATGGCAGAGTCTGCCGACAGAAGCCTCTCCTCGATGCAAGACATATGAAAGCCGAATACAGAGTGCAAAACACATGAAGAATCCCAGACTATGAGGAATAAGTTTCTCTGCTCTGATGACATGAAGATTGAACTTTTGGTGTTAGTTCTAAGACGAAGACTGGCCCAGCCAGAGCCCAGACCTAAACCCAATGGAGAATCTCTGGAGAGATGTGAAAATGGCCTCACCCAACGTTCACCATCCAACCTGAGGGAACCAGAGGATCTACAAGGAAGAGGCAGAGGATCCCCAAATCCAGGGGTGAGGAACTTGTAGCATCTTCCCAAGAAGATTCCTGGTGCCCAAGCTCCAAAGCTGCGTCTACTGACCAGTACCGGGGGCTGAATACTTATCACCGGGGGCTGAATACTTATCACCGGGGGCTGAATACTTATCACCAGGGGCTGAAGACTTATCACCGGGGGCTGAATACTTATCACCAGGAGCTGAATACTCATCACCAGGGGCCAAATACTCATCACCGGGGGCTGAATACTTATCACCGGGGGCTGAATACTTATCACCGGGGGCTGAATACTTATCACCAGGGGCTGAATACTTATCACCGGGGGCTGAATACTTATCACATTTCTGTTTTTTTCTGCCAAGATGGGACAGAGGGCACATTACAGGGAGACAGAGGGCACATTACTGGGGGGGCAGAGGGCACATTACTGGGGGGGGCAGAGTGCACATTACTGGGGGGGCAGAGGGGACATTACTGGGGGCAGAGTGCACATTACTGGGGGGGGGCAGAGTGCACATTACTGGAGGGGGCAGAGGGCACATTACTGGAGGGGGCAGAGGGCACATTACTGGGGGGGGCAGAGTGTACATTACTGGGGGGGCAGAGTGCACATTACTGGGGGGGGCAGAGTGCACATTACTGGGGGGCAGAGTGCACATTACTGGGGGGCAGAGTGTACATTACTGGGGGGGGTCAGAGTGTACATTACTGGGGGGCAGAGTGCACATTACTGGGGGACAGAGGGCACATTACTGGGGGGACAGAGCGCACATTACTGGGAGGGCAGAGTGCACATTACTGGGGGACAGAGTGCACATTACTGGGGGGACAGAGCGCACATTACTGGGAGGGCAGAGGGCACATTACTGGGGGGCAGAGTGCACATTACTGGGGGGCATAGCGCACATTACTGGGGGGCATAGCGCACATTACTGGGGGGCAGAGCGCACATTACTGGGGGGCACAGCGCACATTACTGGGGGGCAGAGCGCACATTACTGGGGGGCAGAGTGCACATTACTGGGGGGGCAGAGTGCACATTACTGGGGGGGCAGAGCGCACATTACTGGGGGGCATAGCGCACATTACTGGGGGGCATAGCGCACATTACTGGGGGGCAGAGCGCACATTACTGGGGGGCACAGCGCACATTACTGGGGGGCAGAGCGCACATTACTGGGGGGCAGAGTGCACATTACTGGGGGGGCAGAGTGCACATTACTGGGGGGGCAGAGCGCACATTCATGAGCAAAGAAAGAACTAATTTGCTTCTTTTGTTACCAATTGGTTGCAACGAAACAAAGAGTAAAAAAATGTAAAGGGGTCTGAATATTTTCCGTACCCATGGTGATTACAAAGGGGGTTATGTATCATTAGGCTCCTTGTGGCAGTTTTATGTCTGTTTTGAAGTCAAAGATGACAGCTCATCCTCTACCCCTTCGGTACATTACAGGCAAAGCACGGCACTGAACCTAAACCGGCCCACATGTTATTACAGAAATGGGAAAAAATTTATTTCTAATTGTGGGAACCCTCTAAAAGATTTTGTATCATGTGACAATTAGACCCGAGTGGCGCCGAATCACAAACCAACCAGAATCAACCAATGGTTGACTAATAACCATGGAGACATCGGCGCAAGAGCGACAATAGATTTTGATATCATATCAAACAAACTTCTGAATTTTTGAACAATTTTTAGACATAGATCAGATTTGTCCTGGGTGCTTTTTTAGAAATTTTTGCAAATTTTCTTCACTACAAGGGGTCCATGGAACCCAATAACAGTGAATGGAGGGTGATTGGGCCTTTTATATGGAATAGTACAAACTTCAACGGAGGTGATAAACATTTCTATACTAAATTTATTGGGGCAGATTTACTTACCCGGCCCATTCGCGATCCAGCGGCGCGTTCTCTGCGCTGGATTCGGGTCCGGACGGGATTTATGAAGGTAGTTCATCCACCGTCCACCAGGTGGCGCTGCTGCGCTGAAAATCATCTCAACGCGCCGGAATACACCGAGCTGGACCAGGTGAAGGTAAGCGCTTCCCAAGCGACACATTTTCGGTTTTTAAATGCGGCGTTTTTTCCGAATCCGTTGGGTTTTCGTTCGGCCACGCCCCCGATTTCCGTTGCGTGCATGCCAGCGCCGATGCGCCACAATCCGATCGTGTGCGCCAAAATCCCGGGGCAATTCAGGTACAATCGGCGCAAATCGGAAATATTCGGGTAACGCGAATCGGGCCCTTAGTAAATGACTCCCATTCTGTTTGATAAAAATGCAGGACAAGTCCCAGAGACCAGATGTGTGCGGAGTTTTTCATGCCCATTCCAAGAAAATTGCCAGCCACAATGTTCACTTCTGTGTCTAAAAAATCTGTTTTATGTTTTTATGTTTTGTTTTTAAAGTTTCGTGCAACTTTTTGTACAACGTGGAAGCCCAGACATTGGGATCATTCCGATCCATGTTTTTCTACTGAAAGCCAATCGTCAGCGGGAATCTTGCCCAATCAATTAACGGAAAAGAAAACTAAAAATAGTTACAAAAGGAAATTGATTTTTTTAATAAGGCCGTTACCCCCCTACAGTAGTAAAAAGTAACATTAAACTTAATTTGGACCATTGTCAGGGTATAAAATCGTCTCATAAAATTTGCAAATCACAAATTCAACTGAGGAACAAAAAGATTTTCTCCAAACGTCCTGCGCCCATTTATCTGGATGTTATCTTTGGAGATGGCGGCTCGTGAATCCTATAGGCATTAGCCGCGGATAGTTTATTGCATATCTGCTGCGTTCAATTAAATGTTTCAATCTATAACTAATTCCAGATTTTCCCGAAACGTAAAGCCATGCTTAGGGATTTGGTAAAATAAATCCTAGTATTACTGTGCCCCCTCCCCAATTCCTGGCTCCTCGTTTTCGTTTTCTTGGAGCGCCGTAGCCGGTTTCCTGACTTCAGCATCCTTCTATTTATTATTAAACATCCCGAAAGTTTAGAGAGTCTCGTATGTGTTAGTTTAATCCAAACAGTCCAAATTACACAAACTAAACACATAAAATATGCATGTTAATTTCGTTTGTGGATACAGGGAGTTTGCAAAAACAACCATTTGAATTTGGGATAAACTCAGTTTCTGGCTAAAAAAATAAACCTCGCGAAGGCAACGAGGCTTGTAGCGCACATGACGACAAGAGCAAGTCAGCGAGGACGGGAACAGGATCCTGGAATAGTTTCCTATGTGTGTGATATATCAACAGATCCGGGCAGAGGAGGGTTGGGTCCAAATAATAAGTCATTTCTAAATAGAGAAAGGGAAATTGGATTCTGGTGGACGGATTTTGCACCATGTGCGGCTGGAGATCGTGTCCGGTATCGCAGCTCAGACCAACTCATCTGAATGCAGTGGGTTGTGGATCCTCTGTGCCAACCTGAACCTTGGGATGTTCCCATATCCGTTGTCTAAATGACCTCACTGGTTTTCTCCCTTTAGATCCTGCACAGGGTTCTGGACTTGTTGTGACAGGATCACCAGGTGGCTATCTCTCATAGAGGGTAAAGATGACAGGTTACCTTGCCAGGTGCAGAGTTGCAAGTTTGGAGAACAAGAGGCAAAGGCAGATAATGGCCAGGAACAAGCTGAGGTCAGGGCCGGTAGAGTTGAGGCGAAGGCCTAAGGTCTTTGAAGGAGGCAAAGATTCAAAGTCAGGTCAAGGTCGGGATCATTATGGAAGGTCAGAAGAACAAAAGAAAGGATCATAAAAAAGGCGCAACACGGGCATGGTGGATAACAAGGGGGTCAATTCATTTTGTGGAGGAAGATGACTCTTATAGCCGGAGACTGGCAGGGACTAGATAAGGATATTTTGGCAGAGGGCATAGTTTTTGGCACAGTTGCATACTATAGGACGCAGGAGGCGGTGACAATGAGCTCTATGGAGTTGGGAGGAGGAAGAACAAATACATAAAAATAAAGATACATGAGTTTAGGGATAAAGGGGATGTACCAATCAGTAGATTTCATTGCCAGGTCTGACAGTAGAGTAGAAATGTGCCATAGCCTGCGCCTTAATGTGTGCAGGCTATATGCAGTGCTTAGGCACCCCGCCCCTTGCACTACCTCCTTCACTTTTACTTCTTTGCTCCTATTCCCAAAAGCTACAACTTCGCTACGCCCCACTACTATGACCCCTTGTGCTTCCATTCCTATAGACTTCAACCCCACTTTATCTCCACTCCTATAGATATTCTCACCCTTGTGACCCCCAGTCCAGTACAATGGGGCAGAATACCTTAACCGGTCTTGTCGCGATCCCGCAGTGTGTTTGTTTTCCGGGGAGGATTTGGGTCTGCTGCGACTCACATAGCTCGTACACCTGAGTTCCTGCATCCGTCACTGCTGCGCCGAGGTCTGCCGGAGTTCACCTTCTTCTTCCCGATGCATGTAAGTGCGTGTCTTGCGACACAATTCTAAATCTTAAATCCTGTGCGTTGTCCAAATCCGTCGGGTTGCTGACGGCCCGACTCCCCGATTTGTGTCATGTGCAAGCCGGCGCCGATGCACCAAAATTCGATCACGTGCACCAAAATCCCGGGGAATTTGGCGCAAAACGGAAATCGTTTGGGAAACCCGACGAAAGTGCGTCCGACGGACCCTTAGTACATGAGCCCCATTGTGACATCTATTTGCTCCCCAGAGATGAAACCCCCAAGCTTCCCAATTTATTACATTACATCACTCATTCCCAAAGATTTTGACACATGGTCAATCTTTAGCAAAAATCTGTACAGGAAATATATAAATTTTTTTTTAAATTCTACTATATGATGACACCCCTTCCACAGCTGGGTGCCCTAGACAGAGGCCTATAGCGCCTAATGTCCGGTACGACCCTGATTACAAGTGTAGGCAGACATTGGGAGGACTCCTGCTGCAGCGCTGAGCCCCAGGTCCTCCAGTCCCTGGCCACGCTGTGCGGTAATGAGTTTATTTTTCTGTGGACACAATCCTTCTTCAGTCATCAATCCGAGTAATTTCAGACGGACGCGCACAGGAATAGTTTCTCAATCAAAATATACGGCATTCTTCTCTACTCCTGGGAGGCAGCTCCTAGAAGGAAGACAATATTTCACCCCTCTCGCTGGTCCTATACATCTTCTACTGGATGGGAAAATATATAAAATCTTTGACGTGTAGATTTTAAAGAATCCAATGTCAGGTCTATTACATGAAACCAGCAGCAGCACAAGCTCCGGCTCCGATCTCCTGGGGCCGCTGGACTTATACTGATGTCAGAAATGTCTTCCCCACTTCATGCTCCGAGATCTATTGTTGTCGGCCTGAACTGTCTACACCCGGGGGAAGGATCCGTGCAGGAGGAATGGAGCCTGGCAGGTTACCCTCCGAATATATCCGACTCTGTCCTAGTGTATCACTGTATACATCCAGCATCTAATATCCTACAATAACACGGAACTCACTGCCGAACCAAGAGAAACCATGTAACAAACATGTAATAGAATCATTGGAGGGGATTATGACACAATGGGGGTCATTTACTTACGCGGTCCTGACGCGATCCAGAGGCGCATTCCCCGCCTCTGGATTTAAAAAATCGTTTTTTCCGCAGTTTTTCCGAATCCGTCGGGTTTTCCAACCGGCCACGCCCCATGATTTCTGTTGCTTGTATGGCGGTGCCGATGCGACACAATCCGATCACCTGCGCCAAAATCCCGGGGCAATTTGCGCAAATCGGAAACATGGATATTGCAACCTTTCGCCCATTTGCCAACTGGACCTTTTTGAAAAGATCTTGCCTGACGTAAAATTGCGTTATAACCTGCGCCATAGAAGCACTATAGTGAGTATGTTCCACATATCCAGTACTGACCCTGAGTTACATCCTGTAGATCTTTTATTAAATTGTAAAATAGAAAACATAACATAAACACAAAACCGAACATTACTAATCCCTCCCCTATTTCACAGTATTCACTCACCTGCTGGTCCAGCCCCATTCACACCTAGCCAACATTTCATAAATAAATAATAATAATAACAATAATAAAACAATCACCAAAATAATGAACCAACAACCCCCACCCAGCCAATGATCACATCAAAACAAAAACACTAGAGATGAGCGAGTATACTCGTCCAGGCTTGATGCTCGTTCGAGTATTACGGTACTCGAAACGGCTCGTTGCTCGGACGAGTATTTCCCCTGCTCGAGATCGAGCATTTAATTAAAAAAACACAGTGAAGAACAATGAAGAATAGAATAAAAACAGTGAACACAGGATCATTTAAGTGAAAAACACAGTAAAGAACACAGTGAAGAATAGATTACAGATGTTCGGCACATCTGCTTACTTGTCGGAAGATACGCGCGGAACGGTGCGAACAAAATAGTATGTGAAGAACAATATATATGTGTGAAGAACACATTGAAGAACACGGTGAGCAGGACAGAGACACCGGGGAGCAGCACAGAGACACCGGGGAGCAGCACAGAGACACCGGGGAGCGGCACGGAGACATCGGGCAGTGGCACGGAGACATCGGGCAGCGGCACGGAGCGGCACGGAGACATCGGGGCACGGAGACATCGGGGCACGGAGACATCGGGGCACGGAGACATCGGGGCACGGAGACATCGGGGCACGGAGACATCGGGCACAGAGACATCGGGGCACAGAGACATCGGGGCACGGAGACATCGGGGCACGGAGACATCGGGGCACGGAGACATCGGGGCACGGTGACATCGGGGCACGGAGACATCGGGGCACGGTGACATCGGGGCACGGTGACATCGGGCAGTGGCACGGAGACATCGGGCAGCGGCACGGAGACATCGGGGAGACTTCAGTGGAAGAAGAGCAGCGGATCCCGGGACCGCGTATCTCCCGACAAGTAAGCAGATGTGCCGAACATCTGCAATCTATTCTTCACTGTGTTTTTCACTTAAATGATCCTGTGTTCACTGTTTTTATTCTATTCTTCACTGTTCTTCACATCTGCTAACTTGTCGGGTAATAAAATACCCGCGGAACAGTGAAGAATAGATTGCAGATGTTTGCATACATCTGCTAACTTATCAGAAGACGTTCTTTTTAAATTAATTAACACATTTTATTCCCGAACCATGGTCCCTTTGAAAAATGCTCGAGTCTCCCATTGACTTCAATGGGGCTCGTTATTCGAGACGAGCACTCGAGCATTTTAGTGCTCGCTCATCTCTAAAAAACACCAATAACAGAAAACAACATAAACCACGCCCCACATTCTATCTATTTTTTTAATAGCCCAAACCATATATAAGTAATATAAAATTAACTAAAAACATCCAACCTTCACCTCCCCCTTCCCTTCCGACATTAGTCCATAGTCCAGAAAGCGCCCCTCCCAACCTAACTACGCCCCCCGCACCACACCACACCATATACAGTATATACAAGAAATAATATATAAAGCATAACAAAACTACATCAAAGCACATAAAGCCCAGGTTCGGCGCCTGCAAGCCCTACATCACTATATACTATATACAAACAAAAATCTACAGTGTAGAATCATCCCAACACCAGGAGAGGAGACGACAGACTAAGGGACACTAAAGGAGAACACCCTCCAAAGGAGAGAGGCCCTCCCCATGCCCAGCCCCTCATACTCCAGAGAGCGCACCTTCACCAGGTCACCCAGAATGTTCCCAACCACCCCATCCCCCGGGTAGGTTCCACGTGTAGTCCACGTGTAGTACTAGGAATAACGTGCAGCGGTCCCGGCCACCCAGGCCTCTGAATGCTCCATAGGCCCACTCCGCATAGGAGAGACCGGCCAACCCGGACAAACTGATGGAAGCGCCCACCAGGTTGTACACCTCTGTGCTAAAGGGACAATGAAGAAGGAAGTGGTCCATGCTCTCCAGCAGACCACCGCACTCCTCCCGGGGACAACCCCTTTCCTCAGAGCTCCTACACTTCAGATTGTCCCTCACACACAGCTTTCCATGGAAGGGGATCCTGATGGAATTCAAAAGACTTAAATCCAACCCCCAGTTCCCAACTTGGGCCATCCCTGAGGGCCTGAGGCTTCTGGAAATGGGTCAACAGAACCCTCTTGTCGAGGAGTTTCCCCATCCCACACAGGAGTATACCCACGGAGGAGCCCTCTCTTTCCAGAGATTTATGACATTGATCTTAATGAATGTATTCACTAGGAACACCACAGGGTTGACCATACACAACCCTCCTTGTCTCCTTGTGTGGTCCACCTTCTGAGCGGCGATCTTAAGCCTGCCGTCCCAGTTTTGCATGGGGTAATCCCCCGGGCCAAATTTTATGCCCAGAACTTTGGCAGAGTCTTGGGGCCCTGGAAGAGTGTCCGGGAGATCAAAGCCCGGACCTCCCTCTCCCAGCCAGAGACTCTCACACTTATCCCGGTCGATCTTGGACCCAGAAGCCTCTGAGTAGCGGTCAACCTCCGACATCACCCATTGCGCCTCCCCTCTCGAGGACACAAAAACGGTGACATCATCGGCATACGCTACCACCCTTAGAGTGGCTTCCGGTGCCGCCTGGTCCATCCCGACTCCCACCAACGGCCCACGATCAACCCTCCTAAGGAGTGGGTCAATCACGAACACGTATAAAAGTGGGCTCAGAGGACAACCCTGGCGAACACCAGACCCGACCTCAAAAGAGCGGCCAATCCAACCGTTCACAAGCGGGAAACTCTCTGCCCCTGCATACAAAACTTTCAGCCAATTGACAAACTCCCCCGGCAGGCCATACCTCAGAAGGACAGACCAGAGGTACTCGTGGTTAACCCGATCAAACGCTTTTGCCTGATCCAAGGACAGCAAGTACCCCTTCCAGTTACCAGCCCTGCCCTGCTCCACTGCCTCCCGGACACAAAGCACAGCACTAAATGTACTGCGGCCTGGAACAGAGCAGTGCTGGGTCCCCGAAAGGAGCCGGGGCGCAAACTGCACCAGCCGATTAAACAGCACCTTTGCCAAAACCTTTCTGTCCGTATTGAGAAGCGCTATGGGCCGCCAGTTCTCAATACGAGATCGGTCCTTACCCTTTGACAGGATGATCAGGGCAGACCTCCTCATTGACTTCGGCAGAGCGCCTGAGGAAAGACACTCATTGAATACCTCAGTCAAGAGGGGAACCAAGGCGTCCTTAAAGGTCTTATAAAACTCAGATGTTAAGCCATCCGGACCCGGCGATTTCTTGAGGGCGAGCCCTTCAATCGCCCGGCTGACTTCCTCTTCCCTGATCATCTCTGTCAAAACATCAAGAGAGGGGTCTACTCCTGGCTCAGGGACAGTTTCAGCCAGGAAAGCCGACATCACATCCCGATCTAGATCCTTCCTGACCAAGAGGTGCGAGTAGAAGGATCTGACGACCTTCAGAATCCCTGATCTGGACCTTTTCAGGGATCCCGTACTGTCAACCAGTCCCGTGACAACTTTATCATTCAGGCTCAGGCTCCTGAGGCTCGAGAGCTGGCGGAAGAATCTCGCCACCCTCTTCTTGAGCATCTCCCACCACTCTGACTTACTGCTACAAAGGCCCAGCAATGGTACCTGGCTCTGAAGAAAGTCCTCAAAGGATTGTCTTATCTCTGCTTCTTCCAGGAGAGACGAATTGAGCTTCCAGTAGCCTCTTCCCATCCGGGGGGTCTCTGTAACATTCAGAGAAAACAAAATTAGACAGTGGTCGGAGAACTCCACCTCGACAACGGACACTGCTGAAGAAATGGCTTCTTCCTTTAAATAAAACCTGTCTATTCTAGACCTACAGCTACCCCTATAATAGGTGAACCCATCCATGGAGTCTTGAACACCTTGGAAAAACCCCAGCAGTCCAGCAGGGTTTTAGAAGACAAACTCTTCTTTATTTGGACATGAGAAAAAAAGTGCAGTAAGGTAGGAACATGATGACCAACGTGTTTCAGAATGACCTAACAAGCCTTGATTATGATTAATACAAAATAGGTCAAGATGAAATGCGTCGGTCATCATGTTCCTATCTGACTGCACTTGTGGCTTTTATCTCATGTCCAAATAAAGAAGAGTTTGTCTCCTACATTCCTGCTGGAGAGCTGGAGGTTTCTCCAAGTTCATCAAGTTTCCCCCGCCTCAAGGAGAACAATGTACATGCACAAATAACAAAGTGCACTCACTAACAGCGAGAGAGTGAGTAGATGTGACCATATTCCTTTATGGAGTTTGGCCCAAGGTCTCTAATTATTCTGGAGTCTGCAGTTATTTATGGGTCTGCTCCTGCTCATTGAGAGGATTCTGACTGAAGTCTGTATTAGAATCTCTTCTCTAGGTCCTGTAATACCCTATAAAAGTCTGGTGTAGGGTCTATAATGATTGAGAAGATCTAATCTGGGGTTTTTATTAGTTTAGGGGTCTGGTCTGGGCTCTGTATTAGTTTAGGGGTCTGGTCTGGGCTCTGTATTAGTTTAGGGGTCTGGTCTGGGGTCTGTATTAGTTTAGGGGTCTGGTTTGGGGTCTGTATTAGTTAAGGGGTCTGGTCTGGGGTCTGTATTAGTTTAGGGGTCTGGTCTGGGGTCTGTATTAGTTAAGGGGTCTGGTCTGGGGTCTGTATTAGTTTAGGGGTCTGGTCTGGGGTCTGTATTAGATTAGGGATCTGGTCTGGGGTCTGTATTAGTTTAGGGGTCTAGTCTCGGGTCTGTATTAGTTCAGAGGATTTGATTTGGGTTCTGTATTAGTTAAGGGGTTTGGTTTGGGGTCTGTATTAGTTTAGGGGTCTGATCTGGGGTCTGTATTAGTTTAGGGGTCTGGTCTGGGGTCTGTATTAGTTTAGGGGTCTGATCTGGGGTCTGTATTAGTTTAGGGGTCTGATCTGGGGTCTGTATTAGTTTAGGGGTCTAGTCTGGGGTCTGTATTAGTTCAGAGGATTTGATTTGGGTTCTGTTTTAGTTAAGGGGTCTGGTATGGGGTCTGTATTAGTTAGGGGTCTGGTCTGGGATCTGTATTAGTTTAGGGGTCTGGTATGGGGTCTGTATTAGTTTAGGGGTCTGGTCTGGGCTTTGTATTAGTTTAGGGGTCTGGTCTGGGGTCTGTATTAGTTTAGGGGTCTGGTCTGGGGTCTGTATTAGTTTAGGGGTCTGGTTTGGGGTCTGTATTAGTTAAGGGGTCTGGTCTGGGGTCTGTATTAGTTTAGGGGTCTGGTCTGGGGTCTGTATTAGTTTAGGGGTCTGGTCTGGGGTCTGTATTAGTTTAGGGGTCTGGTCTGGGGTCTGTATTAGTTTAGGGGTCTGGTTTGGGGTCTGTATTAGTTAAGGGGTCTGGTCTGGGGTCTGTATTAGTTTAGGGGTCTGGTCTGGGGTCTGTATTAGTTAAGGGGTCTGGTCTGGGGTCTGTATTAGTTTAGGGGTCTGGTCTGGGGTCTGTATTAGATTAGGGATCTGGTCTGGGGTCTGTATTAGTTTAGGGGTCTAGTCTCGGGTCTGTATTAGTTCAGAGGATTTGATTTGGGTTCTGTATTAGTTAAGGGGTTTGGTTTGGGGTCTGTATTAGTTTAGGGGTCTGATCTGGGGTCTGTATTAGTTTAGGGGTCTGGTCTGGGGTCTGTATTAGTTTAGGGGTCTGATCTGGGGTCTGTATTAGTTTAGGGGTCTGATCTGGGGTCTGTATTAGTTTAGGGGTCTAGTCTGGGGTCTGTATTAGTTCAGAGGATTTGATTTGGGTTCTGTTTTAGTTAAGGGGTCTGGTATGGGGTCTGTATTAGTTAGGGGTCTGGTCTGGGATCTGTATTAGTTTAGGGGTCTGGTATGGGGTCTGTATTAGTTTAGGGGTCTGGTCTGGGCTTTGTATTAGTTTAGGGGTCTGGTCTGGGGTCTGTATTAGTTTAGGGGTCTGGTCTGGGGTCTGTATTAGTTTAGGGGTCTGGTTTGGGGTCTGTATTAGTTAAGGGGTCTGGTCTGGGGTCTGTATTAGTTTAGGGGTCTGGTCTGGGGTCTGTATTAGTTTAGGGGTCTGGTCTGGGGTCTGTATTAGTTTAGGGGTCTGGTCTGGGGTCTGTATTAGTTTAGGGGTCTGGTTTGGGGTCTGTATTAGTTAAGGGGTCTGGTCTGGGGTCTGTATTAGTTTAGGGGTCTGGTCTGGGGTCTGTATTAGTTTAGGGATCTGGTCTGGGGTCTGTATTAGTTTAGGGGTCTGGTCTGGGGTCTGTATTAGTTTAGGGGTCTAGTCTCGGGTCTGTATTAGTTCAGAGGATTTGATTTGGGTTCTGTATTAGTTAAGGGGTTTGGTTTGGGGTCTGTATTAGTTTAGGGGTCTGATCTGGGGTCTGTATTAGTTTAGGGGTCTGGTCTGGGGTCTGTATTAGTTTAGGGGTCTGGTCTGGGGTCTGTATTAGTTTAGGGGTCTAGTCTGGGGTCTGTATTAGTTCAGAGGATTTGATTTGGGTTCTGTTTTAGTTAAGGGGTCTGGTATGGGGTCTGTATTAGTTAGGGGTCTGGTCTGGGATCTGTATTAGTTTAGGGGTCTGGTATGGGGTCTGTATTAGTTTAGGGGTCTGGTCTGGGCTTTGTATTAGTTTAGGGGTCTGGTCTGGGGTCTGTATTAGTTAGGGGTCTGGTCTGGGATCTGTATTAGTTTAGGGGTCTGGTCTGGGCTTTGTATTAGTTTAGGGGTCTGGTCTGGGGTCTGTATTAGTTAGGGGTCTGGTCTGGGCTCTGTATTAGTTTAGGGGTCTGGTCTGGGCTCTGTATTAGTTTAGGGGTCTGGTCTGAGGTCTGTATTAGTTTAGGGGTCTGGTCTGAGGTCTGTATTAGTTTAGGGGTCTGGTCTGGGGTCTGTATTAGTTGAGGGGTCTGGTCTGGGTTCTGTATTAGTTTAGGGGTCTGGTCTGGGGTCTGTATTAGTTTAGGGGTCTGGTCTGAGGTCTGTATTAGTTTAGGGGTCTGGTCTGGGGTCTGTATTAGTTTAGGGGTCTGGTCTGAGGTCTGTATTAGTTTAGGGGTCTGGTCTGGGGTCTGTATTAGTTTAGGGGTCTGGTCTGGGGTCTGTATTAGTGTAGAGGATTTGATCTGGGTTCTGTATTAGTTTAGGGGTCTGGTGGGGTCTCTATCGGTTCCCCTCATCCCTTGGCAGAGTAGACAGTGTTTGCAGGGAGCATCTCCCGCTCTGGAGGACCTATACTCTACTGCATTAGACAGAATTACCCAACAATTTTGTATATTTTTACTTTCTAACAAACCATCATTCGTATAACAGACCAGGCAGCCACAGGATTCTGTTCTTCTTCTAATACCGGAGACCCTCCTCTATACCATCCTTATACCTTATAAGATGAGTATAACTCGTGTATGAAGTGACACAGCGCCAAGACTTGTGCTGTATTATTGCCCTGAGCAGCAATACCAGGCACAGCCTGTGGACAAGAGAGGCTCTGTGTTATGGAGCTGACCTGCAATACCAGGCACCACCTACAGACATGGGTGGCGCTGTAACTGGGAGGAAAAAAAACTGTAGTACCTAAGATTTTTAGGATTTTTCCAAGGTATGTTTAGCTTTTGATCAATCCCATCCGCTCCAGATTCCCAGCCAGTGATAAGGTGTGAAGATTTTCCTGCTCTTACCTGTCACCTGTTTGTTTTCGGAAATCTGCAGAAGATCGGAACAGACCTGGATCCTGACATCATGTGACTACTGACAGGTAAGAAAACTAAGAGAGGATCAAGATCCCTAATGAAAGGATATTCCCATCCATCCCTCTGATCCCATGTTTATCCACGCGACATTCCGGACTCCGGCCGTAAAAACAGAACGACGGAATCATCTGAAACTTATGGAATACGATAAAATCTTATAAAATGAGTTTGTAATGTTGTAAATTGAAAGCAGATCGGGCGGTTCCTGCAGTTTTACGTCTCTGATTATGTTGTGTGTCGCGTTATATGATGTTTCCAATCGTAAAAATTTTAAAGCTTGGTTGTTCCATAAAATGGGGGTAATTTGTGATGATTTTTGTTGAAAATTGTTCTGTTTTTTTATTCAGTTAGGTTTTTTTTGCTATTTTTTTTAATCATTGTAAAACATCTGATATTATTATGGTGTGAAGTGACATGGGCCGAGCTGAGATGAGATGGATAAGGGATAGATTTGAGAAAAAAAGAGAGAGACAAAGAAAGAATGACGGAGAGAGAGAGAGGGAAGGAAGGAAGGAATGACGGAGAGAGGGAAGGAAGGAATAAAAGAGAGAAACAAATAGGGAAAGAAAGAAAGAAAGAAAGAAAGAAAGAAAGAAAGAAAGAAAGAAAGAAAGAAAGAAAGAAAGAAAGAAAGAAAGAAAGAAAGAAAGAAAGAAAGAAAGAAAGAAAGAAAGAAAGAAAGAAAGAAAGAAAGAAAAAGAAACAAAAGAAGAAAGGAAGGGAAGAAAAAGTAAGAAAGAAAAGAAAAAGGGAAGGGAAGAAGGAGAAAGAGAAGGAGAAGGAGAAAAAGGGAAGAAAGAAGGAAAGAAAGAAAGAAGAAAGAAAAAGAAAATGGTAAGAAAATAAAGAAGGAAAGAAGAGAAAAGAAAGAAGAAAGGAAGGGAAGAAATAGTAGATTCATAGATAATAAATGGGGACCTAAGGGTCGCGGTTCGCACTTTCATCTGACTGGTCACCGTTTTCTGGATTTGCGCCGCTGGGACAGGTATTTAACAGGTGTCTCTTGCACGTTTTTGGATTTTGGTGCAGCTGCGCTGCTTCCATGCGACACATACTAGGGGTCGGGCCATCGTCTGATTCAGACTGAGCGCGGAATTTAACTTTCAAATTGTGTCGCATCCAATGCACTTACATGCACCAGGAAGAAGAAGGTGAACTCCGGGGACCTGAGCGGGGAAGCGACACATGCAGGATATCGGGCGCAGGATCTTAGTGACTCCCCGCACAGCGCATTATACACTGACAATGCACTTACATGCACCAGGAAGAAGAAGGTGAACTCCGGGGACCTGAGCGGGGAAGCGACACATGCAGGATATCGGGCGCAGGATCTTAGTGACTCCCCGCACACCGCATTATACACGGACAATGCACTTACATGCACCAGGAAGAAGAAGGTGAACTACGGGGACCTGAGCGGGGAAGCGACACATGCAGGATATCAGGAGCACGATCTTACTGACTCCCCGCACAGCGCATTATACACGGACAATGCACTTATATGCACCAGGAAGAAGAAGGTGAACTCCGGGGACCTGAGCGGGGAAGCGACACATGCAGGATATCGGGCGCAGGATCTTACTGACTCCCCGCACAGCGCATTATACACGGACAATGCACTTACATGCACCAGGAAGAAGAAGGTGAACTCCAGGGACCTGAGCGGGGAAGCGACACATGCAGGATATCGGGCGCAGGATCTTACTGACTCCCCGCACAGCGCATTATACACGGACAATGCACTTACATGCACCAGGAAGAAGAAGGTGAACTCCAGGGACCTGAGCGGGGAAGTGACACATGCAAGATATCGGGCGCAGGATTTTAGTGACTCCACGCACAGCGCATTATACACGGACAATGCACTTACATGCACCAGGAAGAAGAAGGTGAACTCCGGGGACCTGAGCGGGGAAGCGACACATGCAGGATATCAGGAGCACGATCTTACTGACTCCCCGCACAGCGCATTATACACGGACAATGCACTTACATGCACCAGGAAGAAGAAGGTGAACTCCGGGGACCTGAGCGGGGAAGCGACACAAGCAGGATATCGGGCGCAGGATCTTACTGACTCCCCGCACAGCGCATTATACACGGACAATGCACTTACATGCACCAGGAAGAAGAAGGTGAACTCCAGGGACCTGAGCGGGGAAGCGACACATGCAGGATATCGGGCGCAGGATCTTAGTGACTCCCCGCACAGCGCATTATACACGGACAATGCACTTACATGCACCAGGAAGAAGAAGGTGAACTCCAGGGACCTGAGCGGGGAAGTGACACATGCAGGATATCGGGCGCAGGATCTTAGTGACTCCACGCACAGCGCATTATACACGGACAATGCACTTACATGCACCAGGAAGAAGAAGGTGAACTCCGGGGACCTGAGCGGGGGAGCGACACATGCAGGATATCGGACGCACGATCTTAGTGACTCCCCGCACAGCGCATTATACACGGACAATGCACTTACATGCACCAGGAAGAAGAAGATGAACTCCGGGGACCTGAGCGGGGAAGCGACACATGCAGGATATCGGACGCACGATCTTAGTGACTCCCCGCACAGCGCATTATACACGGACAATGCACTTACATGCACCAGGAAGAAGAAGATGAACTCCGGGGACCTGAGCGGGGAAGCGACACATGCAGGATATTGGGCGCAGGATCTTAGTGACTCCCCGCACAGCGCATTATACACTGACAATGCACTTACATGCACCAGGAAGAAGAAGGTGAACTCCGGGGACCTGAGCGGGGAAGCGACACATGCAGGATATCGGACGCACGATCTTAGTGACTCCCCGCACAGCGCATTATACACGGACAATGCACTTACATGCACCAGGAAGAAGAAGGTGAACTCCGGGGACCTGAGCGGGGAAGCGACACATGCAGGATATCGGGCGCACGATCTTAGTGACTCCCCGCACAGCGTATTATACACGGACAATGCACTTACATGCACCAGGAAGAAGAAGGTGAACTCCGGGGACCTGAGCGGGGAAGCGACACATGCAGGATATCGGGCGCAGGATCTTAGTGACTCTCCGCACAGCGCATTATACACTGACAATGCACTTACATGCACCAGGAAGAAGAAGGTGAACTCCGGGGACCTGAGCGGGGAAGCGACACATGCAGGATATCGGGCGCAGGATCTTAGTGACTCCACGCACAGCGCATTATACACGGACAATGCACTTACATGCACCAGGAAGAAGAAGGTGAACTCCGGGGACCTAAGCGGGGAAGCGACACATGCAGGATATCGGGCGCAGGATCTTACTGACTCCCCGCACAGCGCATTATACACGGATAATGCACTTACATGCACCAGGAAGAAGAAGGTGAACTCCAGGGACCTGAGCGGGGAAGCGACACATGCAGGATATCGGGCGCAGGATCTTAGTGACTCCCCGCACAGCGCATTATACACGGACAATGCACTTACATGCACCAGGAAGAAGAAGGTGAACTCCAGGGACCTGAGCGGGGAAGTGACACATGCAGGATATCGGGCGCAGGATCTTAGTGACTCCACGCACAGCGCATTATACACGGACAATGCACTTACATGCACCAGGAAGAAGAAGGTGAACTCCGGGGACCTGAGCGGGGAAGCGACACATGCAGGATATCGGACGCACGATCTTAGTGACTCCCCGCACAGCGCATTATACACGGACAATGCACTTACATGCACCAGGAAGAAGAAGATGAACTCCGGGGACCTGAGCGGGGAAGCGACACATGCAGGATATTGGGCGCAGGATCTTAGTGACTCCCCGCACAGCGCATTATACACTGACAATGCACTTACATGCACCAGGAAGAAGAAGGTGAACTCCGGGGACCTGAGCGGGGAAGCGACACATGCAGGATATCGGGCGCAGGATCTTAGTGACTCCCCGCACAGCGCATTATACACGGACAATGCACTTACATGCACCAGGAAGAAGAAGGTGAACTCCGGGGACCTGAGCGGGGAAGCGACACATGCAGGATATCGGACGCACGATCTTAGTGACTCCCCGCACAGCGCATTATACACGGACAATGCACTTACATGCACCAGGAAGAAGAAGATGAATTCCGGGGACCTGAGCGGGGAAGCGACACATGCAGGATATTGGGCGCAGGATCTTAGTGACTCCCCGCACAGCGCATTATACACTGACAATGCACTTACATGCACCAGGAAGAAGAAGGTGAACTCCGGGGACCTGAGCGGGGAAGCGACACATGCAGGATATCGGACGCACGATCTTAGTGACTCCCCGCACAGCGCATTATACACGGACAATGCACTTACATGCACCAGGAAGAAGAAGGTGAACTCCGGGGACCTGAGCGGGGAAGTGACACATGCAGGATATCGGACGCACGATCTTAGTGACTCCCCGCACAGCGCATTATACACGGACAATGCACTTACATGCACCAGGAAGAAGAAGGTGAACTCCGGGGACCTGAGCGGGGAAGTGACACATGCAGGATATCGGGCGCAGGATCTTAGTGACTCCCCGCACAGCGCATTATACACGGACAATGCACTTTCTGGGAACTCCAGCGGCCGGGTAAGTAAATTTGTGTAATTGCCCTGCAGTGCCCCCAGAGGAGAAACAAAGCATTACATGGTGCTTATTAAAATCAATGGGGCAGATTTACTTACCCGGCCCATTCGCGATCCAGCGGCGCCTTCTCTGCACAGGATTCGGGTCCGGCTGGGATTTAAGAAGGTAGTTCCTCCGCCGTCCACCAGGTGGCGCTGCTGCGCCGAAAATAATCTTAACGCCCCGGAATGCACCATCCCATAGCAGGTGAAGGTGAGCGCTTCCCAAGCGACACATTTCGGTTTTTAAATGCGGCGGTTTTTCCGAATACGTCGGGTTTTCGTTCGGCCACGCCCCCCGATTTATGTCGCCCCGGCCCCGATGCGCCACAATCCGATCGCGTGCGCCAAAAACCCAGGGCAATTCATGTACAAGCGGCGCAAATTGGAAATATTCGGGTAACACGTCGGGAAAACGCGAATCGGGCCGTTAGTAAATGACCCCCATTGGTTTTCCATGGCTTACTCCCCCAAACTGCGACGGTCTCTTAACAACATGAGGACAGTGTTATGAAGACATTTGTAAGATTTATCTGAGACCTCAGACAATGTGGATTGTTCATCAGTAAAATTCTAGATAATCTCAAAAAATTTACATGAAAAAATCCCCCTCCCTGCCTTAGCCTAAATATTGACTAATGAAACCCCCTGCCCTCTCGTGGATAATTACTTCCCAGGCGTCAAAGCTCATTAGACCAAATGTAGATGAGTCAGATGTGCGGAAGGTGCGGATAGATAATCACATCGTTAGGAATAAATGTATTCTGCTCGTCAAGAAATGGACAAAAACTGCGAGTTCTACATAAAACAGAGCAGCTAATTACCCCCTGGCCCCGCTCCAGCCTCATGCACATGACCCGCGCTGTCAGCACCGCTCCCCGGAGGAATCTCCAGGACTGAGATCTCAGGACGGACAGAATGTTCCGTGGTCTCTGCTGGATTTAGTACAGTCCAGTGTAGCCGTGTTTGCCCTGTGTTCACACCAGACAGGACGGCCAAAGAAAACACAGCTCTTCATTCTATGATTTGCAGTAGATTTTATTTTAGGTTAAAAGATAGATGTTAGATACAGAGATAGATTGATAGATAGATAGATAGATAGATAGATAGATAGATATGAGATAGATAGATAGATAGATAGATAGGAGATAGATAGATATGAGATAGATAGATAGATAGATAGATAGATAGATAGATAGATAGATATGAGATAGATATGAGATAGATAGATAGATAGATAGATAGATAGGAGATAGATAGATAGATAGATAGATAGATAGATAGATATGAGATAGATAGATAGATAGATAGATAGATAGATAGATAGATAGATATGAGATAGATAGATAGATAGATAGATAGATAGATAGATATGAGATAGATAGATAGATAGATATGAGATAGATAGATAGATAGATAGATAGATAGATAGATAGATATGAGATAGATAGATAGATAGATAGATAGATATGAGATAGATAGATAGATAGATATGAGATAGATAGATAGATAGATAGATATGAGATAGATAGATAGATAGATATGAGATAGATAGATAGATATGAGATAGATAGATAGATAGATAGATAGATAGATAGATAGATATGAGATAGATAGATAGATAGATATGAGATAGATAGATAGATAGATAGATATGAGATAGATAGATAGATAGATAGATAGATAGATAGATAGATAGACAGATAGATAGATATGAGATAGATAGATAGATAGATAGGAGATAGATAGGAGATAGATAGATAGATATGAGATAGATAGATAAGAGATAGATAGATAGATATGAGATAGATAGATAGATAGATAGATAGATAGATAGGAGATAGATAGATAGATAGATAGATAGATATGAGATAGATAGATAGATAGATAGATAGGAGATAGATAGATAGATATGAGATAGATAGATAAGAGATAGATAGATAGATAGATAGATAGATAGATAGATATGAGATAGATAGATAGATAGATAGATAGATAGATAGATAGACAGATAGATAGATATGAGATAGATAGATAGATAGATAGATAGATAGATAGATAGGAGATAGATAGGAGATAGATAGATAGATATGAGATAGATAGATAAGAGATAGATAGATAGATATGAGATAGATAGATAGATAGATAGATAGATAGATAGATAGATAGATAGATAGATAGGAGATAGATAGATAGATATGAGATAGATAGATAGATAGATATGAGATAGATAGATAGATAGATAGATAGGAGATAGATAGATAGATAGATAGATAGATAGGAGATAGATAGATAGATAGATAGATATGAGATAGATAGATAGATAGGAGATAGATAGATAGATATGAGATAGATAGATAGATAGATAGATAGAAATAACATACAATGTATAACATTTCTTGGGAAGTGAAATCACTTTGTGAGTCGGATTTTCAGGGCTGATCGGTGCAGAGGTTGAAGAATTTCCATGCACAAGGATTGGACTGAACATAAAGTCGGCATCCGCCCTCGGCCGCAATCACCGCGCCGATCTCTCCAGGATCAGCTAATAAATAGCACAGTATCGGTTTATCTAGTAGCCGGAGTAACGTAAGACGTATTAATGTTCTGGAATCCATTCAAATGCTATTAGTGTACATAAAATACATAACAATATCTGAGCGGGATCATTATTTATAATCAAACCCAGAAGATATCACATCCAAAAAATGTTCTCCAACCACAGAAAGAACCTGAATAGGATGTGCTGGGTGGGGGGGGTGGATGTCGGCCGCCAACTTAACGAGATATACAGAAAAATAGGGAAAAACATCATAAAGAGCGAAATGCTCTGACTATTAAGTTTTCAAAAAAACACTGAACCGAAAAATCCCAAAAAATGGCAAACAGAAAAAGTGGCTTTCCCCAAAGACCATGTTGTGGTTTTGATATTTTTGTGCAATGGAAGGAAAATATTTTTGGTAGTTTCCCTTCTTGTATTTGTAACAATAACAATTTGTAACAATAATTAACCCCTTGTTCCTGTAGGTTGTTAAAAGGGGATTCCAACATCAGGCACATTGGGGCAGATTTACTTACCCATTCCTTCCGGCGATTCACTAAGGTCGTGCGCCCGATGTCCACCAGGTGTCGCTGCTGCGCCGCGGTCCGCCAGAGTTCACCAACCTATTCCCGGTGCATGTCGGTGATTGATTTTGCGACACAATTCAGTTTTTAATACCGTGTTTTTTCCGAATCCGTCAGGTTTTCCGACGGCCATGCCCCCTGATTTCCGTCGCATAAAATCCCATCGTGTGCCCCAAAATCCCAGCGGATTTCGGCGCAAATCAGAAAAAGTCGGGAAATCCGACGAAAGTGCGGCCGCGGAGCCCTTAGTAAATGAGCCCCATTGTCTAAATGATGGTTGAGTAAACTGTTGGTTGTTGAATGCGGCCGGTACATGTTCTCTTTAGCATCGCCCCTTTCCTGACCCCCCAGGGGGTTTCCTGTTCTACCAACTAACCCCTATAATATATTTAGATGTCTATGCAATGGTTGCAGCTTGATTGGCCGCCTCCTTCTGTGTATAAAGATTTGTCTACTGTCCCCGTAAAGATGATAGATGAGAGTAATGAAGTGGTAACATTTCCATAAGCACAATTTTTTGGCTTCTACTGTGTTCCGTAAATCCCTAAATTTGCCATAGTCAAAAGAAAGAAGAGCAAAACCTGCAACAAGAGACAATCACAGGAGTCCAGATTCTTAGCTTTAATAGAGACAGAAAAATTGGGGAAGCGCATCCTGGTGCAATAACGTAACGTATGTGAATGATGGATATCACAGTGTTTACAAGTAATCTGCTCACCTTCTCGTGTTGTGCAAGCGGGAAGGTGCTGCCTCGTCCTAGCTGGCAGGATAACCTCTGGATGAAAGCAGTGTCTGATGTCCCATAGGAAGGAAGAGGGATCCTTGCTCCTTTTGGGGTTTGGAAAAGTTGTAAGCCTTGACATCACTTCCTGTCATGACATCACGTCCTGTCATGACATCACTTCCTGTCATGACATCACTTCCTGTCTAGTGTGTTTAAAAACCATGAGTTTGTTGCATGTGATACAGACCTGATGAAGAATCCAGTCTAGTGACGCGTTGTCTTGTATGATTTCATATATTTTTAATTTTAATAAAGTGCCATCTTATACAAATTTTCTTTGTATGCCGCATATAACTATTAATTTAATTGGGTTGCGCCGGATATGACATCCAACTTTTCCAAAACCCGAAAGGAGCAAGGATCCCTCTGCTTTCCTATGGGTCACCAGATACAGATTCTTAGCCTGTATCTGGGGTCCTGAAAGTGGTGGAGACTACCAGAAGGAACATTATACCAGAGTTGGGAAAACAATAGCTTAGACTAGGTGAGAAGTTATACAGAACCTGAATCAGGATTGAAGAGATGAAGAACCAAGAAATTAGAAGAACCATCAAGTCTATCCGACAAGGGGCAAAGGTCAGAAACATTTGGTGGACTTTTCCAGACACTGATGTCCACAATCAGTATGGAGACTTTTTTTGGAAAAGGTGGAATCAAAGAATTGCTGAATAGCCATGGTAGAAAATGAAAAAATGCTGCAGAGAAAGTCATGATATTCTGTGATTCTTGGCTACTAGGGGACATGTAAAGTCATGATATTCTGTGATTCCTAGCTACTGGGGGACAAGTGGCTTCTAGGGGACATGTAAAGTCATGATATTCTGTGATTCCTAGCTACTGGGGGACAAGCGGCTTCTAGGGGACATGTAAAGTCATGCTGGAGTCAGGAAACTCAAGTTGGGAAGGAGTAGAGCAAAGATTAGGAGCCTCGGAATAAGAAAACATCATGGCTGAAGCATATAATGGTCAGAAGACATCACCCCAAGGTGGACTTTTTAAAAAACTGTGGTCATTGTAACTGGTACAGGGATTGAACAAACAAAGAATCAAAAGATTAGGGATTGGACAAATGGCAGAAGGACAAAAATCGGGAGAAAAAGTCATAACCACAAGAGAAAGAGGTGAAAGGAAGAGTTGGCAAAATTCAACAACACAAAGTTTTTGGAGACAATTATAAAAGTTGTGATATTCTAGGATTCTTAGCTTGGGCGGCTGTAAAGGAGCATAAATCAGGAGATTGATAAAAAGGAGCCCAGGCTAAGAAAAAAAGCAGGAACCTGGGCAGATCTAGAATCATGGTGGAGACGAAGCACTAAGAGGCCAGAAGAGTGCGAGTAAGAGCCAAGAAACGGGTGAAGGACAAAAACAAGCAGTCGGAACCATATGGTGGGCTCTCTGATCTGGAGTAATGTGCATGTTAGGAGTAGTAGCAGTTGATACAGTATGCTGCCTAATATTCCACCCTTCCCTCTAGAATTGTCGATGTTGTGTGAGCAGCTGTGGACGGAGTCTAAGATGTAATTGTCTTCAGAGTCATTTTGTGGTTCTCTAATTGCTCTCCATCACCTCTTGTACAGTTCCCTTAATTCTGGGCTGATGACGAGGTCCCTGGTGGTCATGGCCGTCTACATGTCTGTGTCCTCCTTCCTTATTTTATCTCAGCGTGTTGATTTTATTTGTATCATTTCATTACCCAGCGGTCTATTCAGAAGAGGTTACGACTTCACGAGTCAGCAGGAGGCTGTCTGTTTCTCCTCTCCGTCGTCTTGTAAGGAGATAATTAGATCATATCCTTGAAAGGGATTTGTGGCTTGCTTAAAATTCATTATCTTCAAGCTGTTCATTAAAACTTAGGACGGTCGACATAATGAAAGGTGTGAGAAAGGTTTTTTTTAAAAAAAAAATTGATTGCACTTCTTCAAATGTTACAAAAACATGAGAACCGCAGCCCAAAGAATAAAATGTGACCACGTACGCAAAGTTCTAGTTGGTCAACTGAGGTCAAGACCGGTAGATGGGCAGAGCATCTATTGACGGGTTATTACAAATTTACAGTTATTACACTTTTAGGTAATGTCATTAAATTGCCAAAAAGAGAACCATCAGATCATCTTGTGGCTAGAGATAGGTATGGAATAGATACGTCCTTGAGAACAAGGGAGGTAAAAGAGGATGAAGTCCGGCACCATTCACGTAGCTTGTGCACTCGAGTTCCTGCATCCATCGCTTCCCCACCGAGGTCCGCCGGAGTTCACCTTCTTCTTCCCAGTGGTTGTAAGTGCGTGTCTTGCAACACAATTCAAAGTGTTAAATCCTGCACGTAGTCCGAATCCGTCGGGTTGTCCGATGGCCCGCCCCCCAATTTGTGTCACGTGCAAGCAGGTGCCGATGCGCCAAACTCTGTTCGTGTGCACCAAAATTCCCTGTTAAATGCGGCACAAAATGGAAATCGTCAGGAAACCCGACGAAAATGCGCTCTCCGCGGACCCTTAGTAAATGAGCCCCAATGTTCAACTTGACGTATATCATAAAGGACATCTACCACCATTATGAAGGATTATAAACCAAGCACACTTACATGCTGGTGTGTCTAGTACCTTGAGAGGTACTGGAGGCCCAAGCTGTAATTTTCATTGGGTTTCTTACATATTGATTCTCATAATTGGAACCAGGTGACCTGATGGTCCCAACAACCAACAGCAAAGATACCCTAGAGTCACTTTGCTGTTGGTTGTTCGGACCATCAGGTCACTTGGTTCCAATGATGAGAATCAAAATGTAAGAAACCCAATGACAATCCCAGATTGGGCCTGGAGAACCTCTTAAGGTCTAATCCCTAGGCCTGGGACCCTAGACCAGTGGTGGCGAACCTATGGCACGGGTGCCAGAGGTGGCACTCGGAGCCCTTTCTGTGGGCACCCAGCCTTCACACCAACACAGAGTTTGCCAGATACGACTCAAGGCTTCCTCCTGTGGTCCAAGACAGCCGAGGACGTGCCATGCTCAGCGCTATTTTAAAGCAACATCCTTGGCTGCCAGGACTACAGGAGGAGCGAGAAGGTGTGGACAGAGATGGATTATCATTGAAGCTCCTGCTCTGGGTCCCCTGATTCTTCCTCTTCAGGGGTCCCAGGAGGGAAGCTACAATCCAAATTTCTCCATCATCTTTCTATTGTATTGGTGAACTCAGGACACCAATACGATTAAAACCTGTGATACAGCAGCGATCAATAAGTTACTGCTTAATTTGTCATGTTGGCACTTTGCGACATACAAGTGGGTTTTGGTTGTAGTTTGGGCACTCCTTCTCCAAAAGGTTCGCCATCACTGCCCTAGACCATGAGAGGGTTCTCCAGGCCCAAGCTGGAATTTTCATTGGGTTTCTTACATTTTGATTCTTATCATTTGAAGACCACATGACCTGATGGTCCCAACAACCAACAGCAAAGTGACTCTAGGGTAGCTTGTTGGTTTTTGGGCTCATCTCTGATAGAAGAATCTTCTGCACAGTCACAATTTGTCTTCTCAAAATATGAATAAACTTCAGCATATGTTGGAGTTGTCCTTCCAGGAACCAACTCATTTGGGCACATTTACTAAGGGTCCAAATCACGGTTTTACGCCGGGTTTCCCGAATTTTTACGATTTGCGCCAAATTGCCCCGGGATTTTGGCGCACACGATCGGATTGTGGCGCATCGGCGCCGGTTTCACGTGACAGAAATCGGGGGGTGTGGCCATCGGAAAAAACCCGACGGATTCGGAAAAATCGCAGAATTTAAAAAAGAATTTGTGTCGCAAGAATAGCACTCACATACACCGAGACGGAGGAGGTGAACTCTGGTGAACTCCGGCAGACTTCAGTGCAGCAGCGACACCTAGTGGACATCGGGCACACAACCTTAGTGAATCCCGGCAGAACCCGAATCTGGGTCGGAGAACGCGCCACTGGATCGCCGGGTAAGTAAATGAGCCCTATTGAGTCAGCATTCAGTCTGACACCTTTATAGTTTTTCAGACCTACCTTTCCATTAAGAGAAAATTGAATAAGTATTTTTATGCAAACGAAGTGCACTGGGGGTGGAGCTATACTTACTATGCAGATTATTTTCTCTTTTCTGCTCTGCTACATTATTGCAACGGTGCTTTAACATCTCCCATATAGATATAGACATAAGATATAGGGGGGAAAAAAAATGGACGTCCCAACATAAATAGCTCCGCCTCTGGAGCACAAGGGACACAATTTGCATAAAGATAAAAAGTTAATTTTCTCTTTTTTGATAGATCATAGAGAAACAGCAAAGACATGTCTGGAAAGCTTATCATGTGCCCTACACAATGGTGGTCTGAAATGCGAGGAGATCTTGGAGCTGGGGTGGACCCCTTTAAGAATATGTAGAGAATTTACTGGAATAAGAACCTTAGTAGAACTTGTGTATCTGTTGGGAGCTGAGACCCTCACAGTTATGTGTCGGTGTCCCGGCTCTGCTCGGTGCTGTGCGTTCCGTAATGTAATGGGTCCCCCGGGTCTGTAGAAGTCTCCAGATCTCCATTGTGTTGGGGGTTACACAATCCGCCGCTTCCAGGGGGATCAGTCATCTGCTTGTCTTGTGTGTTTTACACAATGGACGTGGAAGTGCACAATAAAACTTCACATTTCAGACATCTGTTTTTCAAGTTGTAAAGAATCACAGTGACACGTTATAAAAAACAGAGACTTCAGGCTCGGACACGACACATCGAAAAAAGGGAGACCCTTCTAGACACAGCGGGGGCGCACAATATTATCTGGGAACGAATTGGAGAGGCGGGTTTCATTTAGAAGAATTTCTAAATTTGGGGTATGTGTGATCTCACATCTTCATATTAATCGTCTGGATTTGTACATTTTTTAGTGGAATTTTTTGGATTTGCATGGAATTTATGGAATTTTTCACAAATTGCTGCAAAGTTGCATGACGGTGCTTGTGTAATTAAATTCTTTTGTATCTATGGGAGGCTGTGATTTTGGAAAAAAAAATCTGATTTTGACATAGGAGCTATTAACTTTTTGTTTCATCTTTTTTTAAACACATTTGTGAATTGCAACCAAATATTCCATGGCTTTTGTTATAGCTTTTGTGGGAGTGAAAATTGTTGTTCATGTTGTGCATTGTCATACATATAAATCACTTTCACTATAATTATTTATATTATTTTTACATCCCTATAAGTGCATGAACATCCATTTTTATGTAAAAATGAATGGTTTCATTGCACTTTTCTTTTTTTAATAATTTGTGTTTGTCGCAAAGTTGCATGAAGGTGGTCCAGGCTGTCAACTGACAAATGCAACCACGAGGTTGTCTTCTTTCCAAAAATATATAAGTTTTAGAAGTGACTACTTTTTAATCTGTTTTATTGCTATATTTTGCAGGTTGTGATTGTCTCAAATTAAATCTGAAAAACTGATTTTTGGTTAGTTTTAGTGATTTTATGATGATTTATTCATGTAAACACATACTATGAGGTATCTATGAACTCCACAATAATTTTTTTAGATTTAAAAGGAGTGAAGCAAATTATTTTCTGTTGCTGCACAATTTTTATGCATTTGTTAATAAAATGTTACACTTTGAAACAAAATTGCATGGAGGTGCCTATTTCTATGAATTCCTTCATCTGTTTTGAAAATGGGGGAAGCAGTTTATTGGGCATTAGTATAATTCCTTTGCTGTAACTTTGTTTGTACATGTCAAAATAGCAAAAATTGCTTTGGCCAATAATGTGACAAACTTTCCAGAAACATCTCGCAGGGAACGGGGACTTTATCTTAGTCTGATGCCCCTTTTTTTGTTGTATTTTAGTGACTTTTTGAGCACATTTGGGTATTTGTGCAATTTTTTTGCAACTTTTTCCAGCAGGAGTTCGCTGGTTGTTTGCGCCTAATTTGTTTTTGTATTTCTCCTGCTTCCAGATGTTTGCGCCTTATTTAACATTGATTCACCCCTATACGGGTACAAATAATTGTGCAATAAAGTGCCAGTCCTGACCAGGCATAAGAAAGGCAATGGTGAGATGCCTTTACCATGCCCGAGCTATCGGCACTATTCATTTTGGCTCCCAATATGCTAATTAAGCTCTACATTGTCAAGTGGGAGGTGCTATGCAGTCTGCTCCTCCCCTGCACACAGTGGGTGAATAAAATAATGGCCCTTATTGCTCGGGAATGGTGCGTGCTACAGAAAAAAATTCCAACTGCACCAGAATCAGCGAAGTGACGGCTGTTAAAGGGGTTTTTTCCCACTTCGGCAAATTAATGTTATTGTTTATATGATTAAAAATAATACCATTTACAGTATACTTTCTGTATCAGTTCCTCACAGTTTTCTAGATCTCTGCTTCTTTGTTTACAGAAATATGACCATGGACACACAGATGCATGGCTCATTATATCGCTGGTCATATTATGTCACACAGGTGCAAGACTTGTTATTTCCCTGGTCATGTGATGTCACACAGGTGCACGGCTCATTATATCCCTGGTCATATTATGTCACACAGGTGCAAGACTTGTTATTTCCCTGGTCATGTGATGTCACACAGGTGCACAGCTCGTTATATCCCTGATCATGTGATGTCACACAGGTGCACGGCTCGTTATATCCCTGGTCATATTATGTCACACAGGTGCAAGACTTGTTATATCCCTGGTGATGTGATGTCACACATGTGCACAGTTTATTATATCCCTGCTCATGTGATGTCACACAGGTGCACGGCTCATTATATTCCTGGTCATGTGATGTCACACAGGTGCACGGCTCATTATATTCCTGGTCATGTGATGTCACACAGGTGCACGGCTCATTATATTCCTGGTCATGTGATGTCACACAGGTGCACGGCTCATTATATCCCTGGTCATATTATGTCACGCAGGTGCAAGGCTTGTTATTTCCCTGGTCTTGTGATGTCACACAGGTGCATGGCTCATTATATTCCTGGTCATGTGACGTCACACAGGTGCACGGCTCATTATATTCCTGGTCATGTGATGTCACACAGGTGCACGGCTCGTTATATTCCTGGTCATGTGAGGTCACACAGGTGCACGGCTCATTATATTCCTGGTCATGTGATGTCACACAGGTGCACGGCTCATTATATCCCTGGTCATGTGAGGTCACACAGGTGCACGGCTCATTATATTCCTGGTCATGTGATGTCACACAGGACACAGCGCCCGCTGCGAAGATATATAGCGGCTCGTCATGTCTCAAGCTCTTCTGCCCAAACCTGAGATGAGGGGCCTCCTGGCCAAGCGCCTGAGGTTCCACATCATCGGAGCCTTCGTCTTCTCATTGAGCGTCGTTGCAGCCTATAAGTTTGGTGTGGCAGAACCAAGGAAGAGGTCATATGCCAACTTCTACAAGAACTACCATGCAGTGAAGGAGTTCGAGGCAATGAGGGACGCTGGAGTATTCCAGGGTGTGGGCCCCAAAGGCCAATGACAACTCATTGGGGCAGATTTACTGCCATTTGCGATCCAGCAGCGCGTTCTCTGCGGTGGATTAAGGCAGTTCCTCCGACGTCCACCAGGTGGTGCTGCTGCGCTGAAGAGCATCGGAACGCACTCAACTACACCGGCCTATTCCTAGTGAAGGTAAGTGCAAGTCTTGCGACACTTTTCTTTTTTTAAATGCGGCGGTTTTTCCGAATCCGTCAGGTTTTCGTTCGTCCACGACCCCCGATTTCCGTTGCGTGCATGCCGGCGCCGATGCGCCACAATCTGATCGCGTGGGCAATTCAGGGGAAATCGGCGCAAATTGGAAATATTCGGGTAACACGTCGGGAAAACGCAAATCAGGCCCTTAGTAAATGACCCCCATTATATCCCTGGTCATATTATGTCACGCAGGTGCAAGGCTCATTATATCCCTGGTCATGTGATGTCACACAGGTGCACGGCTGGTTATTTTCACAAAGAGTTATCAGAGCTGTGGGATATAACGAGCCGCGCACCTGTGTGACCACGGTCAGTTTTCATTCCACTGGAAATGAACAATGAAGTTTTCTAAAGAATGACAGCAAGCAGAGTTCTAGAAAACCATAAAGAGTTGATACAGAAAGTAGATTGTTTAACTTTTCATTATTCAAACAATATCAATTACTTGGTGAAATGGGACGACCCCTTTAAGGAGTGAAACAACATGGAGGTGGTTAGAGGACTTCTTTAATAACACTTGCAGTTCTATTTTGATGACTACTTTTGCCGCAACTGAACATCATTTTTGGGGGATTTAATTGTATTTTGTACAATTATTTCCTCTCCAGACTCCGGAATTGTATAAATAAATTCGGCTTTCGATTTATCGACTGAATTAGGAAGGTTCCTTCTCCGCTTTGCTTTGTATTTATTCGATATAATGGGAATTCCTTTTAGAATTTTGCTTCGTTTCCCCAGAAAATCGAAGAAGAATTTGTGATTATTTCCATTTTCCTAACATTTAAATGACCCGTAATACAATAAATTTGACTCTTCTCTGTTCATGTCATTATTATATGATGGACCAATCGGTATCATCCTTAAAGGGCCTGTCCAGAATTGTCTGGGCTTCATACAATGAATGCTGTAGCCTCTTTTCTTTCTTCCAAGCACAGCGCCGTACATTATATAGTGGCCGTGCTTGGTATTGCAGCTAAACCCTATTCTTATGAATGGGGCTTAGTTGCTGATTGAGACCTAAGACCTCATGTGGTTGTTGGAAACTCACCGATCTCAAACTTGACCTGAAGGCTACATTGTCTCCATCTTGTTACCTGATTTATACTGGATGTCCTTAATCAGATCTTGGCCCAAGTTCTGGAGAATTTCTGTTTGGTCTGCAGGAATTTCCTGAAAAAACAAGGCTTCCTGCAAACTCCACCTAAATCTCTGCTTCCGAATTTGACGCCTTCTAGGATATTAATAGAATTTTCTCACTACTAATTCCCCCCCCCTTATTTTATCTGGACCCCCTTGGGTGGCAGCTTATTTACCCGCCATGGGTGGTTTCTGTGAATCTGCAGCAGTAATTGATTGCATCCTCTTCCACTTCTATAGATATGTGGGGAATAGCTTAATTGGGGGAACAAGTCCCAAACCCCGCCCCTGTGCAGCAGTCTATAAATAATGTTACCCAGCAGCGTCTGCGCAGCACATTAACCTACAGCTGCAGTATCACATGCAGTGTACATGCTGCAAAAAATCTTCAAGAGCAATTTCGTGCTGACTAACCTTCTGCAGTGACCACTTATGTGCCCCCAGATAAAATCTCACCCATGGGCTGAAGCAAAAATACACAGCATAATAAAGAATTACTTTTATAAGTGCACCGACTCTCACACTGCTGTGCTCCTTGCTCTCTGACCACATCCCTTCCCAGGGCTCTGAGTGACTGATGTAGAATTTGACAAAAAGCCTCCTACAGCTTCTCGGAGCAGAAGTAGGAGCTTTGATGCAGTTCAATGCAGAGAGCACAGAGAACAGCAGTGTGAGGACACGCCCCCAGTGCCAGAGAAGCTGCAATCCTGGAATATAAATCCATATTTCACTGTCCGGCTGCCACTAACAACATACACAAAGATCTGATTCCTCATCACTCTAGGAACAATACCTAACACTGCCTGCAGAGAGCATAAAGCACAGCAGTGTCAGGACACGCCCCCAGTGCACTTGTACAAGCTACAAACCTGGAGTATAAATCCATATATCACAGTCCTGCTGCTACTAACAACATACACAAAGGTCTGATTATGAACCTCTCCTGGGACAATACATAACACTGGCTGTAGAGAGCTCAAAGCACAGCAGTGTGAGGACACACCACCAGTGCACTTGTAGAAGCTACAAACCTGAAGTATAAATCCATCTATCACAGTTCTGCTGTTACTCACAACAACATACACAAAGATCTGATTACACATCTCTCCAGGGACAATGCCTAACACTGGCTGCAGAGAGCACAGAGCACAGCAGTGTGAGGTCTGATTACACATCTCTCCAGGGACAATACATAACACTGGCTGCAGAGAGCACAGAGCACAGCAGTGTGAGGTCTGATTACACATCTCTCCAGGGACAATACATAACCCTGGCTGCAGAGAGCACAGAGCACAGCAGTGTGAGGTCTGATTACACATCTCTCCAGGGACAATGCATAACACTGGCTGCAGAGAGCACAGAGCACAGCAGTGTGAGGACATTCCACAGAGAAATAGGAGAATCTACAATGTCGGACAATAAATCCTCATCATCTCCCAGTCCTGCTGCTACTAACAACATACACAGTAAATGTACTGCAGGAGTCGGCTCATTGTAATGTTCTATTAAAGAGTTTAAGGGATTCATAATAATAACAATAATACAAATAATAGTAACAAAAATGTATAAAAATTCTACTCAATTTGTAAATTTTTAGCAATACTTTAAAAAAAACATTTTTTAATCCTATTTGACCGATTCCCTCGTCTTTCCATGACACTCCGATTGTATCACCGACACATCGCCCGACCTTCTCCTTTAAGAAGTCAAAGCAGCGATACATTGTATATAAACAGGAACGTATAACGCGGCGATTCAGCTTCGTCCTGTGGGAAAGAGCGGGCGGCGTGAGACATTGGAGCGGCTCCAAATCCCATTGTGGTGTTTATTGATAAATTCCACCCTTCTCTCGAGGAATCCGTCCTCCGACTGTGATCCTGTGTCTCTCATCATTGTTAGGAGGGAGGCAGGAAGTGATTACAGTAAATGACCTCGCCGCTGCAAAGCGCTGCGATGGATGCTGGACTCGCTGTGGTTCCCGTGTTCTTGGGGTGGGATGTTTTTTTATATATGTTTTTTTGTCTTTGTTTTGCACAGAAGATCCATCCAGAGTTTGATGATGGGGTCAACCACCCAGGACGGGTACATGCTGTGGCCCTATCACGTGTAGAACCCCTCATACTGGCCCCCACATTTCATAATACCCTATTCCTTTGACCTCACCTTAAATTGTCTCCTTTAAAGTGTCTCCACTTAAATTGTCTACCCTTGCCCCCCCCCCCCAACGTATGCCGCCCTTCTCTAGCACTGCCCAAGTTTTGCTCCCCTTTCTATCTCCCAGCCCCACCTTAGGTATCTCTCCAATGTTATTCCCTCTTTTTTGCACCTCTGGATCACCCCCTTCCCATTCTCTTTCCTTCTTTTTAGATACTCAACCTCCACATTCCGCCGCAGCAGCTCTCTTCTACTCTGCTGCTGTTACCTGTGGCCTAGATACTAGGAGGCAAGGTACGAGGACATAAATCATGCCTGCTGCAGTGGTAGAGGCAAGTTCAGGGCAGGTGGCAATCAAGGGTAAGACAGGGAACAAGCCAAAGATCGGGGCAGGAGGCAATCAAACATAATCCTAGAAATAAGTCAGAGGTCAGAGCACAGGGAGATAAGGATCAGGACGAGAAGAGGTTATCAGAACACAGTAACAGAACACCTTCACCCAGAATACTTAGAATTTTAATGCTTAGACCCCTTTTAAAGGGGAGGTGCCTTTAATCACCAGGCGTGCTGATGGAATGGGCCACATTAGATGCATAGCTCAGCACTTCATACATGCGCCGGACACTAAAACCGTTGAGTAGCAGCTACATCACACAGGATGCCGAGGAGTAGGTACAGGGGGACAGTGATGGCCGTGGCCACCAGTCATGGTAACATTGTGGTGGCCACGCACTAGAGTCATCTGTCATAGACTCCATACACACATCCATGTGCTCTCCTGGGCCATAGCACATGGAAGAAGGGAGGGTCGTGAGCGCTCCTCACCCAACCCCTCTACATAGGTAGATGAGCATTCACACTGAAAAATCTGGGCAAGAATAGGACCTGGCCATACGGCTCGGACACGCTATGGTGAGACTCCGTGTGGTCACCACAATGATGCCACGCACAATGCACCTCTATGGTGGCCGGGAACTAGTTACCGTTTTTGCGGTTGGGACGTTGTAATTTAGACTGTAATTTTTTTTTTAATGAATTCCCCTCTTTAGCTCCTGGTACTCACCACCTTCCGTTACTCATAAAACAAATTCACTCGTCCTCCAGCTGTAGCTCCCAAGTCAATACACGGATTCGCTCTCTAGACCTGGGAAAATAAATACATCCATAAATTATCCTCCCAGACAGCGGCTGCTTCTAATCCAGCGCTTTAGGAAGATTACAAGCAGCATTAGTTATGATAAGACGGTGTGTGCCGCCAAAGGGGGAGGGGCTTCCGCTGCCGGAACCTCATCAACCCAAATACATAGCGACCCTGGAATATACCACCATCTACTTAATGTGGCGCAGGGCATCAGTGTCATAAAGGAATTGGCCTACGAGTTACTAAAATGTTTTATAATCATTTTGAACTGAATTTTAAAAAGTCTGTAGGGAAATTGGAAATTTAAAAGTCCGGAACATCCTGATGGGAACAACTTGTGGATTTGGTAACTAGGTCATGAGAGGATGGAAGAATTCATAGAGACTCCAAAGCTCAGGCTTCATTTACAATCCGGACTTTCTGCTGACACGTATGTGTAGTCAGCTCCTCCCATTCACTTCCTCTCTGGAAAGGAAGTACTCAATCGGTTCAATAGAGGTAAAGTAATGTACAAATCCTTGAGCACTGCAGAGACCTATGAGGTCATAGCCACATCCCACAGTATTTATAGCATCATAGGAAATTGCTATAGCATAACCTACTCTACGTCTGGTGATCACATGATCAATGGGTGTAGAGGCAGGAGCTTCTGTGTCCTACAAGGCCCAAATCAGTTCTTTATTTTGCCTCAAGAGATTGTGTTACCTATGAATCTGGTTCTGTTATGTCATATTTCATCATTTGTATCATTTGAAAAATAAAAAGAGTGAAAAAAAATATCTTCACCACTTTTTTTTGGATTATTGAGATTTAAAAAAAAAAAAATACTAAAAATAATAGAAAAAATTTCCCAAAAATATTTGAATAACAGGCCACGGCCAGGTGTGAAGAAAGAGGCCATGATTTCAAAACCTCCTGATAAACCTTTTATTGCTAAATGAACCGACTACATGACCGAACTTCTGATGATCATAGATTTTAGTTTACAATTAATCTGCATTACAAGTTCTGTGTCAGAATCAAGGACTTACGAGGCCTCGGAGCCCCTGGGGAGAATTACATCTTATAGCATCTTCCCTTCCACTGTGGCTTCTCAGTTTTTTTAGAGCTGCCCAATGTTCTCTATTTAAACATTTTTTTTTTTTAAAGTTAAATTTTTTTTTTTTAAAAAGTTATCATCCAAGAAAAAACTATAATTTTGAAAAACAGCAAAGAATGTTTTTTTCTGCTACTAAAGGTCACACATGGATGGGTTTGAATTCAATTTGAAAAATTACATTTTTTTATTTTACTTTTCTAATTAATAGTTTTTTATTATTTTATTTTTGCTTTCATTTAAATTTTTATTTCATTATTTTACATCTTTTTTTTTTATCACTGTTACGTTTCCACAGAGTAGTTTCTCTTTAATAAAAAACTTTTTTGCAAACTTATCATGTAAGAAAAAACCAAAATTTGGAAAAACAGCAAAGAATTTCTTAATCTGCTACTAAAGGTCACAAATGGATCGGTCGGAGTTAAATTTTTTTAAATTTACATTTTTTATTTTTCATTTTACCTTTGTAATTAAAATTTTTTTCTTATTTTATTTTGTTTCCATTTTAATTTTTTTTACATCTTTTTTTTATCACTGTTAAGTTTCCTGAGAATATTTTCTCTTTTATAAACTTTTATTAGTTGTTCGCTTAGGTTTTTAATTTTTTGTTTGTCAATTTATATAAAATATTGTTAAAGTAAAAAAAATTTTTTCTTGAAATTACACAGAAAAATCCAGATATTTAAATTTGTTGTGAGATGCGTTTACCGGATCTGTGATATGAGGCCCCAATGTGATTGGAGTCTTCTGGTGTCTGTCAGCACCGGGACGTATTCATGAGCCGTTCTGTTTACCACGAAATATAATAATGTCAAATGATAATAACAATGAAGAGAGAAGACGTCCAATATCAACAAACCGAGAAACGCCAAGGAACACACAAAGCGAGAGCCGGGAAACGCTCCCAAATAGAACGGATAATTACTTGTTTACAGCCAAACAGATCAATGGCGGAGTCTTAAAGGGAAGTTCCATCTCATAAAGTAACTGCACCAACAGCATAAAGATCAATGTATAAGAGAAGATATCAGATAATTGTTACCAGAAATGTGAAATAAAGAAAAGCACAGATACTGCGGGAATTTGGCTCAAATCTGAATCAATCGTATATACAGCAGGTACGAAAGACTCAGAAACCTTTGTCATTCTAAGTTTCATTGCAGCCAATTGGTAAGATCAAAAAAGTTATTGTATCTCCTCATTAATGTGTCCCCCCCCAGTAATGGGCATTCTGTTTATAGTAGTTATATTCTTGTACATAGGGGGCAGTATTATAGTAGTTATATTCTTGTACATAGGGGCAGTATTATAGTAGTTATATTCCTGTACATAGGGGGCAGTATTATAGTAGTTATATTCTTGTACATAGGGGGGCAGTATTATAGTAGTTATATTCTTGTACATAGTGGGCAGTATTATAGTAGTTATATTCCTGTACATAGGGGGCAGTATTATAGTAGTTATATTCCTGTACATAGGGGGCAGTATTATAGTAGTTATATTCCTGTACATAGGGGGCAGTATTATAGTAGTTATATTCTTGTACATAGGGGGCAGAATTATAGTAGTTATATTCCTGTACATAGGGGGCAGTATTATAGTAGTTATATTCTTGTACATAGGGGGCAGTATTATAGTAGTTATATTCTTGTACATAGGGAGCAGTATTATAGTAGTTATATTCTTGTACATAGGGGGCAGTATTATAGTAGTTATATTCTTGTACATAGGGAGCAGTATTATAGTAGTTATATTCTTGTACATAGGGGGCAGTATTATAGTAGTTATATTCCTGTACATAGGGGGCAGTATTATAGTAGTTATATTCCTGTACATAGGGAGCAGTATTATAGTAGTTATATTCCTGTACATAGGGGGCAGTATTATAGTAGTTATATTCTTGTACATAGGGGCAGTATTATAGTAGTTATATCCCTGTACATAGGGGGCAGTATTATAGTAGTTATATTCTTGTACATAGGGGGCAGTATTATAGTAGTTATATTCTTGTACATAGGGAGCAGTATTATAGTAGTTATATTCTTGTACATAGGGGGCAGTATTATAGTAGTTATATTCTTGTACATAGGGAGCAGTATTATAGTAGTTATATTCTTGTACATAGGGGGCAGTATTATAGTAGTTATATTCCTGTACATAGGGGGCAGTATTATAGTAGTTATATTCCTGTACATAGGGAGCAGTATTATAGTAGTTATATTCCTGTACATAGGGGGCAGTATTATAGTAGTTATATTCTTGTACATAGGGGCAGTATTATAGTAGTTATATCCCTGTACATAGGGGGCAGTATTATAGTAGTTATATTCTTGTACATAGGGGGCAGTATTATAGTAGTTATATTCTTGTACATAGGGGCAGTATTATAGTAGTTATATTCCTGTACATAGGGGGTAGTATTATAGTAGTTATATTCTTGTACATATGGAGCAGTATTATAATAGTTATATTCTTGTACATAGGGGGCAGTAGTATAGTAGTTATATCCCTGTACATAGGGGCAGTATTATAGTAGTTATATTCCTGTACATAGGGGGCAGTATTATAGTAGTTATATTCTTGTACATAGGGGCAGTATTATAGTAGTTATATCCTTGTACATAGGGGCAGTATTATAGTAGTTATATCCTTGTACATAGGGGCAGTATTATAGTAGTTATATTCCTGTACATAGGGAGCAGTATTATAGTAGTTATATTCTTGTACATAGGAGGCAGTATTATAGTAGTTATATTCTTGTACATAGGGGGCAGTATTATAGTAGTTATATTCCTGTACATAGAGGGCAGTATTATAGTAGTTATATTCTTGTACATAGGGGACAGTATTATAGTAGTTATATTCTTGTACATAGAGGGCAGTATTATAGTAGTTATATTCTTGTACATAGGGGACAGTATTATAGTAGTTATATTCCTGTACATAGGGGGCAGTATTATAGTAGTTATATTCTTGTACATAGGGGGCAGTATTATAGTAGTTATATTCTTGTACATAGGGGGCAGTATTATAGTATTAATATAGTATTATTGTTACTTTGTGTACACTTGATAGTATAAATTTCCCACATTGCATTTGTCACTTTGATAAATGATTCGCGGACAAAAACAAAATCTAGAATGTTTTTAACTCAGAAATTGAAACACAATAGGAAATAAAGAGTAACGTATATGAAGAAATAATGTAGCAATCCCCTGTTAGGTGAATACTGGAATTTGCAGCGTTCAAGCCATATACCTGGTAATTTCCTCTGTGTATTCGGCGCGCTGGATCCTGACATCCTGAATTACACAGAACTTCTGCGGAGATGGAGATGTTATATTATACAGGAGGCAGATAGATGGGGGGGGGGGCTGTCTCCTGACAAACTTTCTTACATGTGGATTTGTCTCCCGGTAGAATGGAGGAAACAGAAGAGATAACCAGAGGATTTGGTTCTTCTCGGATGAAACCTTATAGGACACAAATCGTCCAATTCCGTCACTTTCAGTAAGTAATGATTTACATTGTACCCCTGGAGGTGGAAGCCGTAAGTCCTAAACTCAAAGGTTATGGATCGTCTCTACAAATGGAACATTGGGGGAAAAGACTGGAACAAAGTTACAGCAATAGTAACAGTCACCTATGGGAACCCATGAAGAGGTTTAGTTACATCCAGGTCCAGAAAAATTACTGACACGGGTGCTCCGCTGCCTCCGGTCCCCGTCCCCCTGCCCTCACTTACCTCTCCTGGCTCCTGTCTGTGCTCCCGGTGTGTAGGCCGCACGTCTCCTTGCCTGCAGTTGCGCGCTCTTACCACTAGGGGGAGCGCGTGCAGACTTCTCATGCCTTAAAGGGCCAGCATCCTCCTGATTGGCTCCTGCTAATCCGGCTCGCCCTTATAATCTGGCACCACCCTTCTCTGCCCACCGGATCTTCAGCATTCTAATGGAACTTCCAAGGTTTCCACAGCGGTTCCTGTTGAAGTGATTGCCCATCAGCGTTTCCAGACGCCTCCGTGTCTCCTGCCTCCAGCGTTCCCATACGCTCCTGGTGTGTCCTGTCTTCCAGCGTTTCCAGACGCCTCCGTGTCTCCCGTCTCCAGCGTTCCCATACGCTCCTGGTGTGTCCTGCCTTCCAGCGTTTCCAGACGCCTCCGTGTCTCCCGTCTCCAGCGTTCCCATACGCTCCTTGTATTCCTGTCTTCAGTCCAGCGGTGTCTCCAGTCCGTGCCAGTGTCACCAGTGTTCCTCTGTGTTGCTGCTGTCATTCCAGGCTTGGACTGTTTCCTGCACATCCCTGTACCTTGGCTGCCACCGCGGGCCGCATACCATCTCCCGCGGTGGTCCAGAGGGTCCACTGGTCCACAGACTCCTCCCTCCGGACTCTTCCCACAGAGACTTTTAGTTCCATTTTCTGTGTGACCCGTTACAATTACTCCAAAAATGTATTCAACTTTCACAAATCATTAATTCGAGACATGTAAATATTTACAAATAAACCCAGGAAACCGGGACCTAGTGGGATACAAATTGTTATCAAAATGTGAAAACCCCCTATTTAAAGGGGTTGTCCAGGCTGGGGAGGGCTTCTTAAAATAATAAACATGTTCTCATTTGGTCCGGTGCTCCTAGTGCACCACGCCGCGGTCCATCAGAGCCCTGTCCGTGTATGTTTAGAGGGCCATGGACATTCCATCTCCTTCTGGGCGGCTGGGTACACTCACCCGTCCCCTGTGCCATCGCTGTATCATGGTGACAACCCGGCCAGGAAATTTGGCTGCATCTGACCAATAAGTGAACTACCCCAATCTCTGGAGCCCCAAACAATAGCACAGGAGTGGGGCATAACTACAGGGGTAGCAGTCATAGCAGCTGCTATGGGCCCGGAGTGTCAGGGGGCCCAGCCACCCGAACTGTCACACTAAGAATGGAGGAAGTGCAGTGTTATATACATATTATGCTGCACATTGTACAGTATATGTATATACAGAACATCTTCCAGATAATATAAAGGAGGCGGGAGGGGACAGCAGGACTAGGAATCTCTCATCTCTACTTCCTGCCATATACACACTGGGATGCATGAAGTCAGATCGGTGACCTCTGATGGCCACTGAGATAAGAAGAAGACCTGACAGTGGCAGTGGGTGTGTAGGAGTATATAAATGTATATGTGTGTATATGTGTTGTTTATATGCTCTATATAGGTGTATATATGTGATGTGTATATGTTGTATGTGTGTATTTAGTGGGTATATGCTGTGTGTGTGTATATTGTATTGTATGTATGTGTGTATATAAGTGATGTTAATATGATCTCTCTATATATGTGTGTATATGATGTATGTGGATGTATAAGCTGTATGCCTGTATATGTTACTGTACTGTATATATGTATATATATGTATAAATGGTGTGTATATACTTTATGTATGGATGTTTTGGCCCACATTTACTAAGAACAGTGCAGTGTGTGCTATGTGCAGTGTGTACTGTGTGTACTACCTTGTGTAGTGTACAGGGGGCGTCAGATTCGGGATTTCTGGTGCACGTTCTTCATGAATGTGGCGCCCGCTACACAGCCCCAAAAGAGTGCAACAATTTTTTTTTTTTGGTGCACCTTTAACATGGGGCATGTGACTCAGTTCTGTTGGACTCTGCATTTATCAAAGCACCGACCGAGCACCGGAGCGCCCCCTTCAGTGCAGAAATTTGAAGAATAGCGCAGCCGCACCACAAAAAGTTCACAAATGTGGCACAGACAATTCTTAAATACCTGTGCAAGAAGTCCCCTAGTAATTGTGCCCCTTTGTGTTGTATGTGTGTATATGTGGTGTGTTTATACTGTAAGTAATCATATTATATATCTGCGATATGTGTGTGAATGTGATGTGTATATACTGTATATGTGAGTGCAATGTATGTGTAAGTTTAGAAGAGTATACTGTATGTGTGTATATCAGTGTACAAATATTTTTATATATGTGCAAGATTACAGAGACATGAGTGAGTGTACAAATATGCAGATTTTTATGGGAAAGGGGAGGGGCAAGCAGAAGTCTGCTATCAGATGACTATGCTGAGCCTCCCCTCTAATTATAATGAGATGACCCTGCAGAAATAAACCTCTTAAGATATTGGGGCAGATTTACTTACCCTGGTCCTGTTGCGATCCAGCTGCGCGTTCTCCGACGAGGATTCGGGTCTTCCAGCGATACACTAAGGTCATGCGTCCGATGTCCACCAGGTGTCGCTGCTGCGCCGAGGTCCGCCGGAGTTCACCAACCCATTCCTGGTGCATGTGAGTGATTGATTTTGCAACACAATTCGTTTTTTAAATTCCACGATTTTTCAGACGGCCACGCCCCCCCCCCCGATTTCTGTCGCATGAAAGCTGTCCCGCCGGAATTTGGCGCAAAACTTAAAAAGTCGGGAAACTCGTCGAAAGTGCAGCCACGGAGCCCTTAGTAAATGAGCCCCATTGAGATGATTCTTCGGACCCTTCCCTCTCCTGATAAGTAGATGACTACTACTCCCGTCTCTTATCTTCAATGACAAATAGTTGACTCTGATGGTTATAAAAGGACTCTGCTGCCTCTGTAAATATAATGAGATGACTCCAATGAACCTGCCCAAATCTATACAACAAAGCTGACAAGTCATATACAGGAAACCTCAGCTTATTGTGCCCCAGTGACCAGCGGGAAAACCGGAATATTTTTAGGACCTTTGTTTAACACGAATCGTTAAATATATCATCAAAACGAACTATTTTGTCTTCTCATTAAATATTTATTAGATGTGACGTAGATTTTATATTAAAATTCTCAAATCAAACAGGAAAAAAAATTAGTTTGCGATGTTACGGGATGACATTATGGAACTTTATAGTCCAAATCATTAAAACATTTATTGGAAGCTTTAGTTATGGATAAATAATCAGTTTATAAAGATTATTATTATCCTCCTCCTCCGGACATCTGCAGGTTGTTCTGCGAATCCTCAGCGCGTTTTCTCGATTTTCGTTTGGAAAAAAAAAAACATTAAAGGGGAAATATTTTTAGTGAATTATCAGAAATTCTGTAAAAGTTTTGTTATTTCTATATTCGGCCAAAACAATCTCTGGACAATGACGAATGAGTGAAAGATGGAGGCGAGGAGACGCGGCCACATGGTGGAGCCCCCCCCCCCCCTGCCCTGTGTATCGGGGGGGAGATGAAAGTGTCGGTGATGACGGCCTCACAGCTGGACGCCCATTTAAGCCGCTGCTTTAATATGTTGTAAAAACCAGAGTCAGGATTTAATCTCTTGAAACCTCGGGATCAGCGTTCGGGGCTTTCTCCATAGACTTCAAAGTCGGGGGCCGAGCTTCAGGCGCGGGGCGACGGCTACTACTCAGGTGCAGGGATTGTGCCTGACATTTTCATAGGGTTCATTTCTTGCTGCTTATTACGGTAAGAAGAGGTTTATGGATCCTTGTTCTGAAATCCGAAATTGGTACAGGACCACCTGCACCCCCCCCCCCACCACCACCAGATGTATACACAGGCGCAGAGACCAGGGTGCACAGGGGCCGATAGAGAGGTAGTATCCAGGCCGTAGTGTCAGGAGGGGGCAAATCTGTCACATACAGGATCATAACTGTGACCCCTGTCACATGTAGTTTTACCCAAAAGTTTCCTTTTACACTTCTGTGTGCATTGCCCATGATGCTCTGTAGGACACCATACTACGAGATATTCTTATATAATACTGCGTCTATAGTATAAAGGGCCCCATTATGTGCCTTACACTTGACCAACAAGACCGGAAAGATCAGCAGGATCCTAGAATACACTTTCAGGCATGTAATAACTAGTATCCACACAATTAAAGCTTCTAGGGTGAGATAGAAACTTACTATTCTCTCCAGCAGTAGCCTCTGTCTGTGCCCTCTATCACTCCAAAACATCAGCAGGATCATATAGGACATTATAGAGAAGTACTGACCTGTACTGGTGGGAATAAAGCAGTAGGGGTGACATAGAAACTTACTAGTAATTCCAGCAGTAGCCTCTGTCTCTGCCTTTGTCCCTCCTCTATCACTCAGAAGTATTAACAGGATTGTATAGGTCCTAATAATAATAATAATTCTTTATTTATATAGCGCACACAGATTACGCAGTGCTGCACAAAGCATGACAAATTGGTCTCTGTCCCCATGGGGCTCACAATCTAAACAACCTAACAGTATGTTTTGGAGTGTGGGAGGAAACTGGAGGACCCGGAGGAAACCCACGCAAACACGGAGAGAACATACATTATAGATACGTACTAATCTCTATAGTTGTGATTAAAGCATTTAGGGTTAGTTAGAAACTTCCTACTATCTCCAGAGGCCACTCTCTCTCTCTCTGTCTCCCCTTTATCATACAGAAGCATCAACAATATAATAACCTGTACTGATGGGAATAAAGCACTTGTGGTGAGATAGAAACTTACTATTATCTCCAGCAGCCTCGGTCTGTGCTTGTGTCTCTCCTCTATCACTCTGAAGCATCAGCAGGGTCATATAGGATATTATAGAGAAGCACTAACCTGCACTTATCGATTTTTGGGGGTGAGATTGAAACCTTCCTCTATACTCTTATCTCCAGCACCTGTGTATCTCTTCTCATGCGTTCATAGCAGATATTATAAAGAAGGACTGACCTGCATTGATATAGCACTTATGTTGACGTAGAAGCCTCGGGACAATCATACAGACCAATATAGAGAAGTAATGACCTGTACTTATGTGAATTAAGCATTTAAGGTGAGATAGAAACTTACCATTATCTCCAGCAGCCTCTGTCAGTGCTCTCCTCTCTCACTCAGAAGCATTATGAGAATCGTATATACCAATATACAGAAATATTGGCCTCTACTGTTGTGAATAAAGCATTTGGGGTTGGATAGAAACTTCCTACTATCTCCACTGGCCACTCTCTGTGTCTTTCTTCTATCAAACAGAGTCATCAGAAAGATAAAGACCTCTACTGATGTGAATAAAGCACTTGTGGTGAGATAGATACTTACTATTATCTCCAGCAGCCTCTGTATTTTCCTCTCTCACTCAGAAGCCTCAGGAGGATCGTGTAGACCGATATAGAGAAGTCTTGACCTGTAAGTATTTGAGGTGAGATAGAAACTTACTGTACTGGCTGTGCCTCTTTTTCTCCTATCTTATTCAGATATATCAGCAGCGCCGTATAGGAAAATATAGAGTGGCCCTGACCTGAACTTATGTGAAGAAAGCACTTGGGGTTAGATAGAATCATACAAATATCTTCAGTGGCCTCTCTTTGTGTCTCTCCTGTCTCACTCTTAAGCATCAGCAGTTTCAAAAAGGAGATTACAGAGAAGTCCTGACCTGGACTCATGTGAATAAAGCACTCAGGGCGAGATAGAAGATTGGTTTTATCTTGGTATATATAATACAGTCAAACACAGTTCTGAGCCATATCCTGTAGCTGGCTCACGCTGCTGTCAGTGCGGAGCCCCATATACTACCAGGGGCTGGTGGTGCTGGACCGGAGACACCGAGCAGGGACAGTATTACTTCTCTGTTATTTTGATGCCATCATATTGTATTAATGGAACCGTCTGCATCATTAGGGTGGAGGGACGTGGAGCGTGTTCCTGACGTGACCGATCCTCGCTGGGTTCCATCCTCTCCCGTCCTCGCATCCGTACGACAGATCACATTTCATTAGTGATGAGTCATGAGAACTCTGCGGCCTTTTTATTATTCCATATTAGTCTTCGATTTCAGCCATTTCTCTTAATTTGTAATAAAATGTCTCTTTTGATGTGTTTGCCTGCAGATCGGGGCGGCAGCGGCGGCTGGGGGCGGCCGGGGCCACTAATAAAACACTTGTGTTCCCAGTTATTGTGATGAAAGTGTTGGAGTTTGGCCTCGCACAGATGCCACAGCGGAGTCACCCGAGCAAATCCCCGGCTTCACCTGGAGTGTAAGATGTGCCAGAGCGCGGCGGGATAATGACCCAGCTGTGCACAAGCCTCTCACAGCTGCGCCCCCCCAAAATCCCTCCCGTCCTCCCAACGCTGAACTGTAATCCAGAGAGGGAGCAAAGGCCAGAAAACTTTACTGCCAAAAAAAGAAAAAAGCCGCGTTCATTAGGAAGAGAATAAAAATGTAAAATTAATAAATATTTTTAGGAAATTTCATATATCGGGCCGATGGTTACATTGTATCACAGATTCTCATTAACCCCTTATAGACAATGGCTGTCACACTGCAGTGCAGCTCCCACTCTAAAGGTCCTAAAAGATCCCCCCTCAGGTCAAACGAGTATTATACAGGGCACGGACTAAGCTTTCCAGAAATATCTTTCCAGGTTCTCAGCGATCCGTCATCTTAGGAATAATTCAGTTTTACTCTTTATCCAAATAAGGTTCTCAGTGCATTAGGTGGGACTTTGTCTGCTCTAAGACAGGTAAGATGTACAATCTGCTCAGCTCCTCCTGCTCTATAACATGCTGCCTGCAGAGAGGACACTATATACAATCTGCTCAGCTCCTCCTGCTTTATAACATGCTGCCTGCAGATAGGACACTGTGTACAAACTGCTCAGCTCCTCCTGCTCTATAACATGCTGCCTGCAGATAGGACACTGTGTACAATATGCTCAGCTCCTCCTGCTCTATAACATGCTGCCTGCAGATAGGACACTATGTACAAACTGCTCAGCTCCTCCTGCTCTATAACATGCTGCCTGCAGATAGGACACTGTGTACAATCTGCTCAGCTCCTCCTGCTCTATAACGTGCTGCCTGCAGATAGGACACTTTGTACAATCTGCTCAGCTCCTCCTGCTCTATAAGATGCTGCCTGCAGATAGGACACTATGTACAATCTGCCCAGCTCCTCCTGCTCTATAACATGCTGCCTGCAGATAGGACACTATGTACAAACTGCTCAGCTCCTCCTGCTCTATAACATGCTGCCTGCAGATAGGACAGTATGTACAATCTTCTCAGCTCCTCCTGCTCTATAACATGCTGCCTGCAGATAGGACACTATGTACAATCTGCTCAGCTCCTCCTGCTCTATAACATGCTGCCTGCAGATAGGACACTATGTACAATCTGCTCAGCTCCTCCTGCTCTATAACATGCTGCCTGCAGATAAGACACTGGGGGTCATTTACTAAGGGCCCGATTCGCGTTTTCCCGACGTGTTACCCGAATATTTCCGATTTGCGCCGCTTGTACATGAATTGCCCCGGGTTTTTGGCGCACGCGATCGGATTGTGGCGCATCGGGGCCGGCATGCGCGCGACAGAAATGGGGGGGGCGTGGCCGAACGAAAACCCGACGTATTCGGAAAAACCGCCGCATTTAAAAACCGAAAATGTGTCGCTTGGGGAGCGCTCACCTTCACCTTCTATGGGATGGTGCATTCCGGGGCGTTAAGATTATTTTCGGCGCTGCAGCGCCACCTGGTGGACGGCGGAGGAACTACCATCTTAAATCCCAGCCGGACCCGAATCCTGTGCAGAGAACGCGCCGCTGGATCGCGAATGGGCCGGGTAAGTAAATGTGCCCCACTATGTACCATCTGCACAGCTGAGGTAGTAGACTAGTTGTAGTGAGCTCAGTAGTGTTGCTAGTGCTAGGTGCAGGCAGCCCTTATGATATGTAAGAGCAGTGATTAGCAAGGTCTCTTTTCACAAGGACCATATAGCAGTCACTGTCCTATAGGAACCCGCTATACTGAGCCACTATCTTCCAGCAGAGCAATATGAGACAACACAAAGCCCAGGAAAAGAGTTAACAGATGCAGCTCTGGGTGTGACTAGAGGAAAATTCATAATATCTCTGGCTGGACAATATCAACATATAAGCCACCAATAAAACTAAAACCAACCAATGGGGACAGAATACACCGAAAACTAAACGAGGGGATTTGGGGACATGAAAACAGTAATGATCTCACAAGTGCGATATAAAAAGTTCTGAAATATGTTCTGGATTCATTGAAATGACACAATGTTTAATTTTCCTTTGCACCTTTATTAAATCGAAGGCGAGAACCAATCACGGACGAAAATTTGTTTACTAGAAGGTTTTCAATGCCACATTTTCAAAGTTGGACTGAATTCGACAAAAAAAAAAAAAAAAATTCAAAAAAATCTTCCAAAAAAAAAAAAAAAAAGCAATAAAGCTACCAAACCATAACAGGAAAACCATTAAAATATCAGATCGCTCAACTCTTTGTAGTTTCCGTGCAAACGTTTGAGAACCATAGAAAAATATTTTCCCTTATGGGAAATAATGTTTTAAAATAATTCCAGATGTATTAATTTATACAACAGTTTTGCCTTATACCAGGTAAAAAAAAAAAAAAAAAGATGGAAAAAGTTGGGTTTTCGTTCTATAGGATTGTTCCGGAATTTTAAAAAAAAAAAATTCCTTTTCTTCAGATATATGGCACAGATTTGTTTTTCATCTATGTGGAATGTGGAACTTGGGTTTGGAAGGATTATAGAAGTTCCTTTAAATAAATGTAGGTTGTGCGCTACGTAGAAATATAAGCAGGTGAACGCGCGCCAAACACCATTAAAGGGATACAGGCCAATTTTTTTTTTTTTTATGTACCATAAATGCACCAGTTCCAATCATTACGAAATTTCAGGCAGACAAAAAACAGAGCAGTTTGGGTCTAATAGTCAGGGATGTGTGTTCATCAACCGTAACATGTGAACAGCACATTTCCTCGTAGTCACAGGTCATTGCTATCGTCTGTTTAGTATATTGTTCCATAAAGGCAAAGTAGTAATTACAAATAAATATACAAGGCTATATAAAGATGTAGATGTATATAGATGTATAAAAATAATGATATAAAAAACAATAAGATGATAAAATACCATAACAGTAGATATATATAGATATAGGTAAAGATAATGTAAAAATAAAAATGTTACAATAAAATATAAAACTATGATACAAATAACAATAGGAAGATAAATAACAGTAATATATACAGGTAAAGATAATGTAAAAAAATAAAAATGTTATAATAATATATAAAACGATGATACAAATAACAATAGGATGATAAATAACAGTTATGTATATAGGTAAAGATGTTGTAAAAAATAAAAATGTTATAATAATACATAAAACGATGATACAAAGAACAATAGGAAGATAAATAACAGTTATGTATATAGGTAAAAACAATGTAAAAAAATAAAAATGTTATAATAATATATAAAACTATGGTACACATAACAATAGGAAGATAAATAACAGTTTTGTATATAGGTAAAGATAATGTAAAAAAATAAAAATGTTATAATAATATATAAAACGATGATACAAATAACAATAGGATGATAAATAACAGTTATGTATATAGGTAAAGATAATGTAAAAAAATAAAAATGTTATAATAATATATAAAACTATGGTACATATAACAATAGGAAGATAAATAACAGTTTTGTATATAGGTAAAGATAATGTAAAAAAATAAAAATGTTATAATAATATATAAAACGATGATACAAATAACAATAGGATGATAAATAACAGTTATGTATATAGGTAAAGATAATGTAAAAAAAATTAAAATCTTATAATAATATATAAAACTATGGTACATATAACAATAGGAAGATAAATAACAGTTTTGTATATAGGTAAAGATAATGTAAAAAAATAAAAATCTTATAATAATATATAAAACTATGGTACATATAACAATAGGAAGATAAAATAACAGTTATATATATATATATATATATATATATATATAGGTAAAGATAATGTAAAAAATAATGTTATAATAATACATAAAACGATGATACAAATAACAATAGGAAGACAAATAACAGATATATATATATATAGGTAAAGATAATGTAAAAAATAAAAATGTTATAATAATATATAAAACTATGGTACATATAACAATAGGAAGATAAATAACAGTTTTGTATATAGGTAAAGATAATGTAAAAAAATAAAAATGTTATAATAATATATAAAACGATGATACAAATAACAATAGGATGATAAATAACAGTTATGTATATAGGTAAAGATAATGTAAAAAAAATTAAAATCTTATAATAATATATAAAACTATGGTACATATAACAATAGGAAGATAAATAACAGTTTTGTATATAGGTAAAGATAATGTAAAAAAATAAAAATCTTATAATAATATATAAAACTATGGTACATATAACAATAGGAAGATAAAATAACAGTTATATATATATATATATATATATATATATATATATGTAAAGATAATGTAAAAAATAATGTTATAATAATACATAAAACGATGATACAAATAACAATAGGAAGACAAATAACAGATATATATATATATATATATATATAGGTAAAGATAATGTAAAAAACAAAAATGTTATAATAATATATAAAACTATGATACAAATAACAATCAGAAGATAAATTAATAGAAATAATGATATAAATAACAATGAGATTCTAAAATAATTGACCTTTAAAAATAATAAATGATGAAATATAAACAATGTGGATGGATGTGGAAGATTTTTATTTAGCTGTAAAGTACAGGACATATGTTCAGTATCTAAAGGCTGTGATAATAAATAATAAGAATAATGATGATGAGAAGAAGGAAAGTAAAAATAAAGAAATGCCGGTTATAAGACTTATAAATTACGTGCAGTATAAATATATCATTAACCAATATAAAGTTATATATAAAATAATATCTATATCTCTGCATCCTGTTAAGAAAGGGAGCAGCTGTTATTTAACAGTGACTTCTATCTGTGGGGTTTGTGACTCTAGTGAAGAGAGTGGAAGGGTGATAGGAAGAGGAGGGGAGACGAAAGGGGAGACAGGAAGAGGAGGGGGATGAGTAGAGAACCAGGAAGAGGAGGAGACAGGAAGAGGAGGGGAGAACCAGGAGGAGGAGGGAGATGAGTGGCGAACAAGGAAGAGTGGGGGAAATGAGTAGAGAGACAGAAAAAGAAGAGGAGACGAGAGGAGAGACAGGAAGAGGAGGGAAGATGAATGGAGAACCAGAAGAAGGAGGGGAGATGAGTGGAGACCCAGGAGGAGGCGGGGGGGCAGAAAAAGGAGGAGAGACGAAAGGGGAGACAGGAAGAGGAGGGGGATGAGTAGAGAACCAGGAAGAGGAGGAGACAGGAAGAGGAGGGGAGATGAGTGGAGAACCAGGAGGAGGAGGGAGATGAGTGGTGAACAAGGAAGAGTAGGGGAAATGAGTAGAGAGACAGAAAAAGAAGAGGAGACGAGAGGAGAGACAGGAAGAGGAGGGAAGATGAATGGAGAACCAGAAGAAGGAGGGGAGATGAGTGGAGACCCAGGAGGAGGCGGGGGGGGCAGAAAGAGGAGGGGAAATGATTGGAGAACAAGGAGGAGGAGGAGAGATGAGTGGAGACCCAGGAGGAGTAGGGAGGGGGCAGAAAGAGGAGGGGAGATGAGTAAAGAACCAAAAGGAGGAGGGGAGATGAGTGGAAAACCAGAAGAAGGAAGGGAGATGAGTGGAGACACAGGAGGAGGAAGGGAGATGAGTGGAGACCCAGGAGGAGGAGGGGAGATGAGTGGAGACACAGGAGGAGGAGGGGAGATGAGTGGAGACCCAGGAGGAGGAGGGGAGATTAGTTGAGAACCAGGAGGAGGAGGGGAGATTAGTGGAGACACAGGAGGAGGAGGGGAGATGAGTGGAGACCCAGGAGGAGGAGGGAAAATTAGTGGAGAACCAGGAGGAGGAGGGGAGATCAGTGGAGACCCAGGAGGAGGAGGGGAGATGAGTGGAGAACCAGGAGGAGGAGGGGAGATGAGTGGAGACACAGGAGGAGGAGGGGAGATGAGTGGAGACCCAGGAGGAGGAGGGGAGATAAGTGGAGACCCAGGAGGAGGATTGGAGATTAGTGGAGAACCAGGAGGAGGAGGGGAGATGAGTGGAGAACCAGGAGGAGGAGGGGAGATGAGTGGAGAACCAGGAGGAGGAGGGGAGATGAGTGGAGACCCAGGAGGAGGAGGAGACATTAGTGGAGAACCAGGAGGAGTATTGGAGATTAGTGGAGAACCAGGAGGAGGAGGGGAGATGAGTGGAGACCCAGGAGGAGGAGGGGAGATGAGTGGAGACCCAGGAGGAGGAGGGGACATTAGTGGAGAACCAGGAGGAGGAGGGGAGATAAGTGGAGAACCAGGAGGAGGAGGGGAGATTAGGAGGAGGAGGGGGACATGAGAAGAAGAGAGGGGTGAAACAGATGGGTAGATGAGAGGAGAAACAGAAAAAGGATAGGGTAGAGAAGACAGAAAAAGAAGGAAGTAGAGGGAAGGGGTGAAAGGAAAAGGACAGTGGAGGCAGGAACAGGACAGGACAAGGGAGACCCCAAAAGAAAGAAAGGAGAGGGAAGGGTAGAGGAGGCTTCCATTGGGAGGAATAATGAGCCACTGGTACCTGGAACACTTTACCCTTACAATTTCTTCAGGTGACTGTCGGAGTATAATGTGATTTTATTTTATTTTGTAAATACTTGACGCATTGTTACCGTCTTGTTTACATGTCTCAGTATTTTGCTTCCACTGGATGTGACTTAATGTGAGCTCAACATTACAAGCATCACTCAGCTACAAGCACTCAGCCACAAGCACTCAGCCACAAGCACTCAGCCACAAGCACTCACGCTCCTTAACTTTCCTTCTTCATTCCTCATTTCCTTTGCTTTTCTTGTCTTATCAGATTTCCTTCCTTCAAACTCCCACTAGAAAAATATTGATATATGTTATAATTAATAAAATATTTCTCATTCACTTAAACATAAACAAATATCCACCAAAAATGTATTACACAAAGTTGTAAATAATGCAGGGTCTAAGGGGCAGAGTATGACTTTAGGTTTCTCTATTTAAAGTGTTTTATTTACCTGACTGCTATTATAGGAGGTGCTCAAGACTACACAGCCCGACTGTGATTATAGGGGGAGGTCCAGACTACACAGCCAGACTGCTGTTATAGGTGGAGGTCCAGACTACACAGCCAGACTGCTGTTATAGGTGGAGGTCCAGACTACACAACCAGACTGCTGTTATAGGAGGTGCTCAAGACTACACAGCCCGGCTGTGATTATAGGGGGAGGTCCAGACTACTCAGCCAGACTGCTGTTATAGGGGGAGGTCCAGACTACACAGCCCGACTGTGATTATAGGGGGAGGTCCAGACTACAAAGCCAGACTGAGGTTATAGGGGGAGGTCCAGACTACACCGCCAGACTGCTCTTATAGGGGGAGGTCCAGACTACACAATCATACTCCCGTTATAGGGGAGGACCAGACTACACAGCTAGACTGCTGTTATAGGGGGAGGTCCAGACTACACAGCCAGACTCCTGTTATAGAGGGAGATCCAGACTACACAACCAGACTGCTGTTATAGGGAAGGTCCAGACTACACAGCCAGACTGCGGTTATAGGGGGAGGTCCAGACTACACAGCCAGACTGCTGTTATAGGAGGAGGTCCAGACTACACAGCCAAACTGCTGTTATAGGAGGAGGTCCAGACTGCACAGTCAGACTTCTGTTATAGGGGGAGGTCCAGACTACACAGCCAGACTCCTGTTATAGGGGGAGGTCCAGACTACACAACCAGACTGCTGTTATAGGGGGAGGTCCAGACTACACAGCCAGACTGCTGTTATAGGGGAAGGTACAGACTACACAACCAGACTGGGGTTATAGGAGGAGGTCCAGACTACACAGCCAGACTGCTCTTATAGGAGGAGGTCCAGACTACACAGTCAGACTGCTGTTATAGGAGGAGGTCCAGACTACACAGTCAGACTGGGGTTATAGGGGGAGGTCCAGACTACACAGCCAGACTGCTGTTATAGGGGGAGGTCTAGACTAAACAGCCAGACTGCTGTTATAGGGGAAGGTACAGACTACACAACCAGACTGGGGTTATAGGAGGAGGTCCAGACTACACAGCCAGACTGCTCTTATAGGAGGAGGTCCAGACTACACAGTCAGACTGCTGTTATAGGAGGAGGTCCAGACTACACAGTCAGACTGGGGTTATAGGGGGAGGTCCAGACTACACAGCCAGACTGCTGTTATAGGGGGAGGTCCAGACTACACAGCCAGACTGCTGTTATAGGGGGAGGTCCAGAGTACACAGCCAGACTGCTGTTAGAGGGGGAGGTCCAGACTACACAGCCAGACTGGGGTTATAGGGGAAGGTCCAGACAACACAGCCAGACTGCTGTTATAGGAGGAGGTCCAGACTACACAGCCAGACTGCTGTTATAGGAGGAGGTCCAGACTACACAGTCAGACTGGGGTTATAGGGGGAGGTCCAGACTACACAGCCAGACTGCTGTTAGAGGGGGAGGTCCAGACTACACAGCCAGACTGGGGTTATAGGGGAAGGTCCAGACAACACAGCCAGACTGCTGTTATAGGGGGAGGTCCAGACTACACAGCAAGACTGCTGTAATAGGGGGAGGGCCAGACTACACAGCCAGACTGCTGTTATAGGGGGAGGTCCAGACTACACAGCCAGACTGCTGCTATAGGGGGAGGTACAGACTACACAGCCAGACTGGGGTTATAGGGGGAGGTCCAGACTACACAGCCAGACTGGGGTTATAGGGGAAGGTCCAGACAACACAGCCAGACTGCTGCTATAGGGGGAGGTCCAGACCACACAGCCAGACTGCTGTTATAGGGGGAGGTCCAGACTACACAGCCAGACTGCTGTTATAGGAGGAGGTCCAGACTACACAGTCAGACTGGGGTTATAGGGGGAGGTCCAGACTACACAGCCAGACTGCTGTTAGAGGGGGAGGTCCAGACTACACAGCCAGACTGGGGTTATAGGGAAAGGTCCAGACAACACAGCCAGACTGCTGTTATAGGGGGAGGTCCAGACTACACAGCAAGACTGCTGTTATAGGGGGAGGGCCAGACTACACAGCCAGGCTTCTGTTATAGGGGGAGGTCCAGACTACACAGCCAGACAGCTGCTATAGGGGGAGGTACAGACTACACAGCCAGACTGGGGTTATAGGGGGAGGTCCAGACTACACAGCCAGACTGGGGTTATAGGGGAAGGTCCAGACAACACAGCCAGACTGCTGCTATAGGGGGAGGTCCAGACAACACAGCCAGACTGCTGTTATAGGGGGAGGTCCAGACTACACAGCAAGACTGCTGTTATAGGGGGAGGACCAGACTACACAGCCAGACTGCTGTTATAGGGGGAGGTCCAGACTACACAGCCAGACTGCTGCTATAGGGGGAGGTACAGACTACACAGCCAGACTGGGGATATAGGGGGAGCTCCAGACTACACAGCCAGACTGTGGTTATAGGGGGAGGTACAGAATATACAGCCAGACTGGGGTTATAGGGGGAGCTCCAGACTACACAGCCAGACTGTGGTTATAGGGGGATGTACAGACTACACAGCCAGAGTGGGGTTATAGGGGGCTGACCAGACTACACAGCCAGACTGTGGTTATAGGGGGATGTACAGACGACACAGCCAGAGTGGGGTTATAGGGGGCTGACCAGACTACACAGCCAGACTGTGATTATATGAGGTGCTCAAGACTACACAGTCAGACTGCGGTTATAGGGGGAGGTCCAGACTACACAGCCAGACTGCGGTTATAGGGGGAGGTCCAGACTACACAGCCAGACTGCGGTTATAGGGGGAGGTCCAGACTACACAGCCAAACTACGGTTATAGGGGGAGGTCCAGACTACACAGCCAGACTGCTGTTATAGGAGGAGGTCCAGACTACACAGCCAGACTGCAGTTATAGGGGGAGGTCCAGATTACACAGCCAGACTGTGATTATAGGGGGAGGTCCAGACTACACAGCCAGACTGTGATTATAGGGGGAGGTCCAGACTACACAGCCAAACTACGGTTATAGGGGGAGGTACAGAATACACAGCCAGACTGCAGTTATAGGGGGAGGTCCAGACTACACAGCCAAACTACGGTTACAGGGGGAGGTACAGAATACACAGCCAGACTGCGGTTATAGGGGGAGGTCCAGACTACACAGCCAGACTGGGGCTATAGGGGGAGGTCCAGACTAAACAGCCAGACTGTGATTATAAGGGCATGTCCAGACAACACAGCCAGACTGCTGTTATAGGGGGAGGTACAAACTACACAGCCAGACTGCTGCTATAGGGGGAGGTCCTGACTACACAGCCAGACTGCTGCTATAGGGGGAGGTCCAGACTACACAGCCAGACTGCTGTTATAGGGGGAGGTCCTGACTACACAGCCAGACTGCTGTTATAGATGAGGGTCCAGACTACACAGCCAGACTGCTGTTATAGGGGAGGTCCAGACTACACAGCCAGACTGCTGCTATAGGGGGAGGTCCAGACTACACAGCCAGACTGCTGTTATAGGGGGAGGTCCAGACTACACAGCCAGACTGCTGCTATAGGGGGAGGTCCAGACTACACAGCCAGACTGCTGTTATAGGGGGAGGTCCAGACTACACAGCCAGACTGCTGCTATAGGGGGAGGTCCAGACTACACAGCCAGACTGCTGGGGGAGGTGCACACTGATATTACAGGCTGCATATTGTAATTGTTACATCATAGCAAATAGCAGTCATGGAAGCTGAATTTGGACAGTGAGGTAAGTAACCATTTTCGGTAAGTATGACAGCTGCATTCACTGACAGCATGAAGAGTTCCTGAAAATGGCAAAGTCTAAAACACAAGGCATTATGAAGTAGCAGACGTAACTTTATTTACTTAACCCCTTGATAATCTGAGGTTACGCAGTCTCTTCTTCTATGATACTTATTAGGATCACTGGATCATAAATTAAAGGCAAAACAGAAAGTTTTACATGGGATGGAAGCAGCGGGGGAGGTGAAGGGGCAGAATATTTTATGGGAGACTCTTAGCGCCGGCCCCAAGCTGACACATGACAACATCTCAGTAATTACTGCAGCACACGCGCAGTTAATCTATTTGACATCGGAACGTTTTTTTGGAGACTACATTTACAACCAGGAATCATAAACCGCAGCCCATAAATACACAAGGAAGAACCTGGCCTCAATCCGGGTGCACAAAACACCCCCTAAATACTGCTGAAAATGAGAGTACATAACTCAGCTGCTGCAGAACCTCATCACACACATATCAGATGCTGCAGAACTTCATCATACACACTTCAGCTGCTGCAGAACATCATGAAACAAATGTTGCAGAACCTTATAACTCACTCGTCAGCTGCTGCAGAACCTCATCACACACATCTCAGCTGCTGCAGAACTTCATCACACACAGCTCAGCTGCTGCAGAACTTCATCATACACACTTCAGCTGCTGCAGAACCTCATAACACACACCTCGACTACTGTAGAACATAATAATACACATCTCAGCTGCCGCAGAACCTTATAACACAAATCTCAGCTGCTGCAGAAACTTATCATACCACCTCAGCTAATGCAGAACATACTAATACATATCTCAGCTTCTGCAGAACACCATAATACACCTCAGCTACTGCAGAACCTCATCATACATATCTCAGCTGCAGAAGAACAAGTACACATGGTAGCTGCTGCAGGTTCTGACAATACACACATGAGCTGCTGCAGAACCTCATAACACACCTCTGCTGGTGCAGAAACTCATATTATGATTATATATACACTATGTAGCAGATGACATTGTCAGTGTATTACAGTGTATCTTATGACCATGTGTTCTATTATGTTCGGTAACACTGTACCTTGTTACTATGTTGCGCTTCTTGTGGTCTGTGATCTCAGATATCACATTAGATCTGATGATTTATGACATATGAGATTTGATTGTGTTACGTTGTCACAGATTTTCTGTGACTTTGTATAATATAATGAATGAGATTGTCTAATATCCGGCTGTTAGGCTACATTCACACGAACGTATGGGGGACTTATATACGTCCGACGTATATACGACCGATATATCCTATCTTTTCCCGTAATACGGGGCCGTGCGCCATAGGTTGCTATGGAGAGGGGCGGGGGTGAGCTGCGCTCACCTCCTCCTCCTCTCCCCGTACACTGCCGTTGCCCGCTACTGTATGGTACGGGCGGGCAACGGCAGTGTGCATGTAGCCTTATACTGTATATCTATGACATCATTGTAGATTATTTTGTAACGTTTGATGTTATACGGAAAAATATTATATTAATGAACATTAAACCCTCTCTCTTTGATGTTGTGCAGTGTTATACTATGATTTATTATGCAGTTTTATTAGGTTATATGCTATTATTATGCCATATTATGTTATTTTTGTATTATTACATTATGGTGTTTTATTCTTCTGTTCCATGATGGCCTATTATATAATTATAAAGACTTCTGCTCTGATGTTGGATTATATTACATCATTTTGCAATTTACTGTGGCACATTTACTTACCCATCCCTGGCGCGTTCCCAATGTGCATTGTCCGTGTATAATGCGCTGTGCGGGGAGTCACTAAGATCGTGCGCCCGATATCCTGCATGTGTCACTTCCCCACTCAGGTCTCAGGAGTTCACCTTCTTCTTCCTGGTGCATGTAAGTGCATTGTCCGTGTATAATGCGCAGTGCGGGGAGTCACTAAGATCCTGCGCCCGATATCCTGCATGTGTCACTTCCCCACTCAGGTCTCAGGAGTTCACCTTCTTCTTCCTGGTGCATGTAAGTGCATTGTCCGTGTATAATGCGCTGTGCGGGGAGTCACTAAGATCGCGCGCCCGATATCCTGCATGTGTCACTTCCCCGCTCAGGTCTCTGGAGTTCACCTTCTTCTTTCTGGTGCATGTAAGTGCATTGTCCGTGTATAATGCGCTGTGCGGGGAGTCACTAAGATCCTGCGCCCGATATCCTGCATGTGTCACTTCCCCGCTCAGGTCCCCGGAGTTCACCTTCTTCTTCCTGGTGCATGTAAGTGCATTGTCTGTGTATAATGCGATGTGCGGGGATTCACTAAGATCCTGCATCCGATATCCTGCATGTGTCGCTTCCCCGCTCAGGTCCCCGGAGTTCACCTTCTTCTTCCTGGTGCATGTAAGTGCATTGTCTGTGTATAATGCGCTGTGCGGGGAGTCACTAAGATCGTGCGCCCGATATCCTGCATGTGTCGCTTCCCCGCTCAGGTCCCCAGAGTTCACCTTCTTCTTCCTGGTGCATGTAAGTGCATTGTCTGTGTATAATGCGCTGTGCGGGGAGTCACTAAGATCGTGCGCCCGATATCCTGCATGTGTCACTTCCCCGCTCAGGTCCCCAGAGTTCACCTTCTTCTTCCTGGTGCATGTAAGTGCATTGTCCGTGTATAATGCGCTGTGCAGGGAGTCACTAAGATCGTGCGCCCGATATCCTGCATGTGTCGCTTCCCCGCTCAGGTCCCCGGAGTTCACCTTCTTCTTCCTGGTGCATGTAAGTGCATTGTCCGTGTATAATGCGCTGTGCGGGGAGTCACTAATATCGTGCGCCTGATATCCTGCATGTGTCACTTCCCCGCTCAGGTCCCTGGAGTTCACCTTCTTCTTCCTGGTGCATGTAAGTGCATTGTCTGTGTATAATGCGCTGTGCGGGTAGTCACTAAGATCGTGCGCCCGATATCCTGCATGTGTCGCTTCCCCGCTCAGGTCCCCGGAGTTCACCTTCTTCTTCCTGGTGCATGTAAGTGCATTGTCCGTGTATAATGTGCTGTGCAGGGAGTCACTAAGATCGTGCGCCCGATATCCTGCATGTGTCGCTTCCCTGCTCAGGTCCCCGAAGTTCACCTTCTTCTTCCTGGTGCATGTAAGCGCATTGTCCGTGTATAATGCGCTGTGCGGGGAGTCACTAAGATCCTGCACCCGATATCCTGTATGTGTCGCTTCCCCGCTCAGGTCCCCGGAGTTCACCTTCTTCTTCCTAGTGCATGTAAGTGCATTGTCCGTGTATAATGTGCTGTGCGGGGAGTCACTAAGATCCTGCGCCCGATATCCTGCATGTGTCGCTTCCCCGCTCAGGTCCCTGGAGTTCACCTTCTTCTTCCCGGTGCATGTAAGTGCATTGTCTTGCGACACAATTTGAAAGTTAAATCCCGCGCTCAGTCCAAATCAGTCAGATCGTTCCACGGCCCACCCCCTGATTTCTGTCACATGAAAGCCAACGCTGCTGCACCAAAATCTGATCGCGTGCGACACAATCCCCTTCTAAATCCCAGTCCCAGCGGCGCAAATCCCGAAAACAACGGGAAGTTTGACGGAAATGTGATCCGCGGGCCCTTAGTAAATAAGCCCCATTATGTCTCATTGTATCACCTTGTGTTATATTGTTACATTTTTGCGATTTGTTACGTTATTTTGTTAGATTATGTCTAATTACTTCAAATGTAATATTTCCCGGTGTGATATTTGCCTGAAGTTCTAGTTCGGTTAAGTTAAGCAAACTGAAACCTGAAAGTTTTGTCTGTGTTCGGATCCAGTAATGCTCCACCCAGGTCCAGCTTTGTAGCAGGTGACTGTATACCTGATGCTGCCCCCATCTTGCTGTAGATGCTATTGCCTGAGGCAAGAGGCTCAACTTGCCTCATGGATTGTGCCCCCCTACTGCACAATTGGTGCCGGCACCTGCCCCATTTTCCTGATGATCATCACACCTTGTGACATCCTGAAATTGTTATCAGGAAGCAACAATATTACAGCCAGTGGGATTTAAAGAGTTAACAGTGCAGGAGTAGGGGTAGGGGGGGATTAACCTGAACCCCAAATCCAAACCTAAACTTCTTGCTGAAGTTCATGTTTGGGGACCTGAATATTGCGGTTTCCGGTCCGCTCATCACCTATTATTACATTATTATATTACTTGGTCTTAGATTTCAAAGTTCTATTAATACATCATGTTACATTTTAAGGACGTATGTTGTTATTTTATACCATATTACGTTATTGTGCTACATTATGGCGTCTTACATTACATTGGGGCTTATTTACTAAGGGTCCCAAAACCACATTTCTGTTGGGTTTTCCTACTTTTCGGAGAGCGCGCCGCCGGGACAGGTATGTAGAAGGGGATTGTGTCACACGCGATCGGATTGTGGCGCAATTGCGCCGGCTTTCATCAGGGGGCGGGCTGTCGGATGATCCGGCGGATTTGGACAAACCGCAGGATTTAACTTTAAAATTGTGTCGCAAGTCAAGCACTTGCATGCTCCGGGAAGAAGCTGAACTCCTGGGACCTGAACGGGGAGCGACAAATGCAGGATATCGGGCGCACAATCTTAGTGAATCGCGGCAGAGTTCATCCTCGTCTGACATTTCGGATCAAAGATCGCGCAGGGACCGGGTAAGTAACTGTGTCCCATTGTGTATATGGAGTATTATACTGTTATATCATTGCGTGTTGTATTATTTACTGTTGCTTTCTATGCACTTTTATAAAGACGCCCCTCTCCCCCCCCCCCCCCCTTCAATGTTACACTTTGATTTAACGACCGTCTCATGGACTGTAGAAAACCGCCGACCCCCGGCCCACCCTGACTGCAGATTATCCCCCTGTTGTTATTGAGATGTCGGCTCGGTGGGGACTGACCACATTGTCGGCGGCTTAGTAGGAAGCGGTCAATTTGGAGGCCCCCGGCTTATCTGGCCTCCCTAACCAGAGCAAACACCTCACAAGTGGAGCTGCGGCGGCCGTGCCGGGCGATGCTGGGGAAGATTAATGAGTCCTGGAGTCAGCTGAGCGGCGGCCATCAGGACCCGCACTCACAGGGACGGCACGGAAAGGGATTTGGTAATAGACACTCAACACGTGTTCCCCGGCTGGAGGCCGCCGGCTGTTTAGAAATCCTAATGGTCCATGAACGTAAATTCTTTCAAGACCTTTTAAAGGCGCAGATGTTTCTTAAGAACCTACTTTAAACGAGGATCTGACACGGATTAAAGGCGAGTGCGCCTCTGAAAGCCATCGCCCCCTCGGCTGCCGCTTAATGACGGCCATGTGAGACGCGCTGCGCGCTAATTTTATTTCACGCGCCGCTAGAGACGATATACAGCGAGGGGCTTCACCTATAGGGACCCTCACATCTTCTACTGTGTGCCACGGGGATATGGCGGTGACTCAGTGTAGTGCATTGTGGGAGGAGTAGACTAAAGGTCAACCAAGGTCATAAGTAATATCACTGGCCGCGCCAGGAAGGAATCACATCTAGTGTGCAAATAATACTGCCACATAGTAACACCATAATACTGCCACATAGTAATGCTGTAATACTACCCATACAACACAATAAAAAAGGCCAAAATAATACAACATAATGATCCCTAAATAATACCGCAATTCAGTATCCGAATAAAGCTGCTATATAGTAACACATAACACATAATACTTGCATAGAAAACCCACAGAATACTGTAAATACTTCTAAAATAGAGTATCCAAATAAAACTGCTATATAGTAACACTATAATATCGCCATATATGTAATACAAGATCCATAAAACACAATAGAAAGACCAAAATAATACAGCATAATGATACCTAAATAATACCGCTATACAGTAGCCAAATAAAGCTGACATAATGGGGGTCGTTTACTAAGGGCCCAATTTGCGTTTTCCCGGCGTGTTACCCGAATATTTCCGATTTGCGCCGATTGTACCTGAATTGCCCCGGGATTTTGGCGCACGCGATCGGATTGTGGCGCATCGGCGCCGGCATGCACGCGACGGAAATCGTGGGGGGGGGGGAGGCGTGGCCGAACGAAAACCCGACGGATTCGGAACAACCGCCGCATTTAAAATGTGTCGCTCGGGACGCGCTTACCTTCACTCAGCCCGAGCCGGTGAACTCTGGCGCGTTCAGATGCTTTTCAGTGCAGCAGCGCCACCTGGTGGACGGCGGAGGAACTGCCTTATTAAATCCCGGCCGGACCCGAATACAGCGCAGAGAACGCGACGCTGGATCGCGAATGGACCGGGTAAGTAAATCTGCCCTAATACTCTCAACATGTCTGCCCAACACAACCATTCATGGCCTGAATCACAATATACCGGTAATAACTATACTGCCACACAGTACCATACATAATATTGCCATGCAGTATCCAAATAATACCACCATAAAGTAACACCAACAAATGATCACACAGCAGAAGCATACCGGGCCTAAATAATACTGCCACACACCAAATGTACATATAACACAGCCATCAAAGTAACATATAATACTGCCACATAGTAGTGAAATAAAACTGCCATATAATGCCCACACAACGCAGCAATTCAGGGCCCAAATAATACTGCTATGAAGTAACACACATAATACTGCCATACAGCATAGAAATGTTACTGCTATAAAGACTCACAACACCTCCATAAAATGTCCATACAACAACACTCCCATACATAATACCGCCTAATAAAAGCTCAGCTGTATCTATTAGGTCCTACATCTCAGGAAGGGGTAGCCCAGGGTTATCCTATCAAGCCATCGGGCCTGATCCCTGCAATAGACGGGTCATAGGATGAACATGGTAAGTTTTTGTGTTGATTATGTCAGTGTCGGTATTAAATACAGCATCTCATGGGTTAATGATGACTTCCCACCACCTTCTCCACCTTTCCATCCCCTCATAGACGCCACTTCACTGATTCAGACGCAGTTGGAATTTTTTCTCTAGCTCGCACCGTTCTTGAGCAATGAGTGGCATCTGATTTGGCACTCAATATCCTTATTAGGATCTCCACTTCCAGGTGGGTGGTCCTGGGGCGGAGTTTACAGTCTGGGACCACCCACTTCAGAGCAAAGAACTGGATTGGTATATAAGGAGGCAAAAATGGCAGCACTGATTGCTCAGGAACCGTTTGGGATAGAGAGAAAATTCCAACTGTGTCGGAATCAGCGAGGCGGGGCTTATTAAAGGAGGCAAAAAATTGGAGTTATTGGGTGGGGTAGGAGATCCCCTTTAAAATGTCAGAATATGATTTTATCTATGGTAATTAATACAGTGGGGCACATTTACTTACCAGGTCCATTTGCGATACAGCAGCGCGTTCTGTGGGGAGGATTCGGGTCTTCCGCCGATTCACTAAAGTAGTTCCTCCGACGTCCACCAGGTGTCGCTGCTGCGCTGAAGTTCATCGGAATGCACTGAACTTCACCAAGCCGGGCCGGGTGCAGGTAAGCGCCATTCCAGCAACACTTTTTTAAAAAAATGCGGCGGTTTTCGTATGGCCACGCCGCCCCGATTTTCGTCACGTGCAAAACGGAAACATTCCACGGGTAACGCGACGTAAAAACGCGATTCGGCCCCTTAGTAAATGACCCCCCCCCCCCAATAGGACTACAAGTCTCAGCATAACCTCCTGCTCCCACCTGCACAGCTGTGACATGAAAAGACTGAAATGTGTTTTTCGGGGTTTGAAATTTTTGATGGAAAATAAGTTGTGGCTGATGTTGTAGCCCGGGGGCAGTTCTGGTTCTGGGGATCGTCCCGTACACCTGCCTAATGCGTTCTCCATGGTGACACATGTCGGCGGTCCGGGGGCTGGGGCGGGAGTTTCACAACCAAATTGGACCATAAATGATGAAAAACAAAAGGTCAGGGAAGAAGTAAAGGGGAACACGGAGAAGTGGAAGAGGAAACTGCTAATAGCCACAGCGAGGGTTAAATCACAGTCCCAGGACGTCGCCTCCACTTACCAGCCCCGTGTATCACCCCCCGCCCCCCGAAATATTCACCCCCTAACACCTCTCATCTCCCAAACCAAACCCCAGGAGCAAAGGCAAATCCTTAAAACTGGATATAAAGGGGACGTATCGCTGCAACTTTCTTCAATAAACAGATATTTACAAAATAAACTTTACATTTTTAATATACATTGTAGATATTTTATATTTTGTAAATATTTATTGGGTGGCAGCAGCAAAGAGGTCTCACTTTACTGCAGCCCATGAATGTCTGCATCCCTGCTGGTCTAGTGCTAAGAAGAGGTAAATGTCTGCATCCCTGCTGGGGGGGGGGGGGAGAAGTGGTAAATGACAAATCAATGCTTTTCTAGGGTAGAGAGGGGGGTAGATGTTGCCATCCCTGGTGGTCTAGGGCAGATAGTCTTGATCATTGGTGGTTCAGGGCAGAACTGGGCTCATTGTCTACATCTCTTTAGGCACAGCCCAGTTTGGAGGGAGCAGCAGCTGGTTAGTGTCCATTGTGGATTGGAGCAAGGAAAGGGTTAATATCACTGTCCCTGGTGGTCTGCAGAGGAGATCTCCCTGTAGTAACAATATGGAGAGAAGAATTGACAGAATGATCTCCACAATCCATGATTCTACACAAAGACGACTCACCATGTCCCTCTCATTCTCCCAGACTGCTCCCCCTTCCCCTCTATCACATAGACTGCTCCCCCATCCCCTCTATCACACATACTGCTCCCCCCATCCCCTCTATCACACATACTGCTCCCCCCATCCCCTCTATCACACAGACTGCTCCCCCTCTGCCTCTATATAACACAGACTGCTCCCCCCATCCCTCTATCACACAGACTGCTCCCCCCATCCCCTCTATCACACAGACTGCTCCCCCATCCCCTCTATCACACAGACTGCTCCCCCCATCCCCTCTATCACACAGACTGCTCCCCCCATCCCCTCTATCACACAGACTGCTCCCCCCATCCCCTCTATCACACAGACTGCTCCCCCCATCCCCTCTATCACACAGACTGCTCCCCCCATCCCCTCTATCACACAGACTGCTCCCCCCTTTATCACACAGACTGCTCCCCCCATCCCCTCTATCACACAGACTGCTCCCCCCATCCCCTCTATCACACAGACTGCTTCCCCCATCCCCTCTATCACACAGACTGCTCCCCCGTCCCCTCTATCACACAGACTGCTCCCCCCTTTATCACACAGACTGCTCCCCCGTCCCCTCTATCACACAGACTGCTCCCCCCTTTATCACACAGACTGCTCCCCCGTCCCCTCTATCACACAGACTGCTCCCCCCATCCCCTCTATCACACAGACTGCTCCAACCATCCCCTCTATCACACAGACTGCTCCCCCCATCCCCTCTATCACACAGACTGCTCCCCCCATCCCCTCTATCACACAGACTGCTCCCCCTTCCCCTCTATCACACAGACTGCTCCCCCATCCCCTCTATCACACAGACTGCTTACCCCTGTGACCCTCTATCACACAGACTGCTCCCCCCATCCCCTCTATCACACAGACTGCTCCCCCTGTGCCCCTCTATCACACAGACTGCTCCCCCACCGTCCCCTCTATCACACAGACTGCTCCCCCTGTGCCCCTCTATCACACTGACTGCTCCCCCTGTCCCCTCTATCACACAGACTGCTCCCCCCACCGCCCCCTCTATCACACAGACTGCTCCCCCTGTGCCTCTATATCACACTGACTGCTCCCCCTGTCCCCTCTATCACACAGACTGCTCCCCCTGTGCCCCTCTAACACACAGACTGCTCCCCCTGTCCCCTCTATCACACAGACTGCTCCCCCACCGTCCCCTCTATCACACAGACTGCTCCCCCTGTGCCTCTCTATCACACAGACTGCTCCCCCACCGTCCCCTCTATCACACAGACTGCTCCCCCTGTGCCCCTCTAACACACAGACTGCTCCCCCCATCCCCTCTATCACACAGACTGCTCCCCCGTCCCCTCCATCAAACAGACTGCTCCGCCCATCCCCTCTATCACACAGATTGCTCCCCCGTCCCCTCTATCACAAAGACTGCTCCCTCCATCCCCTCTATCACACAGACTGCTCCCCCCATCCCCTCTATCACAAAGACTGCTCCCCCTGTACCCTCTATCACACAGACTGCTCCCTCCATCCCCTCTATCACACAGACTGCTCCCCCCTTTATCACACAGACTGCTCCCCTGTCCCCTCTATCACACAGACTGCTCCCCCCTTTATCACACAGACTGCTCCCCCGTCCCCTCTATCACACAGACTGCTCCCCCCATCCCCTCTATCACACAGACTGCTCCCCCCATCCCCTCTATCACACAGACTGCTCCCCCCATCCCCTCTATCACACAGACTGCTCCCCCCATCCCCTCTATCACACAGACTGCTCCCCCTTCCCCTCTATCACACAGACTGCTCCCCCACCCTCCCCTCTATCACACAGACTGCTCCCCCATCCCCTCTATCACACAGACTGCTTACCCCTGTGACCCTCTATCACACAGACTGCTCCCCCCATCCCCTCTATCACACAGACTGCTCCCCCTGTGCCCCTCTATCACACAGACTGCTCCCCCATCCCCTCTATCACACAGACTGCTTACCCCTGTGACCCTCTATCACACAGACTGCTCCCCCCATCCCCTCTATCACACAGACTGCTCCCCCTGTGCCCCTCTATCACACAGACTGCTCCCCCACCGTCCCCTCTATCACACAGACTGCTCCCCCTGTGCCCCTCTATCACACTGACTGCTCCCCCTGTCCCCTCTATCACACAGACTGCTCCCCCCACCGCCCCCTCTATCACACAGACTGCTCCCCCTGTGCCTCTATATCACACTGACTGCTCCCCCTGTCCCCTCTATCACACAGACTGCTCCCCCTGTGCCCCTCTAACACACAGACTGCTCCCCCTGTCCCCTCTATCACACAGACTGCTCCCCCACCGTCCCCTCTATCACACAGACTGCTCCCCCTGTGCCTCTCTATCACACAGACTGCTCCCCCACCGTCCCCTCTATCACACAGACTGCTCCCCCTGTGCCCCTCTAACACACAGACTGCTCCCCCCATCCCCTCTATCACACAGACTGCTCCCCCGTCCCCTCCATCAAACAGACTGCTCCGCCCATCCCCTCTATCACACAGATTGCTCCCCCGTCCCCTCTATCACAAAGACTGCTCCCTCCATCCCCTCTATCACACAGACTGCTCCCCCCATCCCCTCTATCACAAAGACTGCTCCCCCTGTACCCTCTATCACACAGACTGCTCCCTCCATCCCCTCTATCACACAGACTGCTCCCCCCATCCCCTCTATCACACAGACTGCTCCCCCTGTGCCCTCTATCACACAGACTGCTCCCCCTTACCACCTATCACACAGACTGCTCCCCCCATCCCCTCTATCACACAGACTGCTCCCCCCATCCCCTCTATCACACAGACTGCTCCCCCCATCCCCTCTATCACACAGACTGCTCCCCCTGTCCCCTCTATCACACAGACTGCTCCCCCACCGTCCCCTCTATCACACAGACTGCTCCCCCATCCCCTCTATCACACAGACTGCTTACCCCTGTGACCCTCTATCACACAGACTGCTCCCCCCATCCCCTCTATCACACAGACTGCTCCCCCTGTGCCCCTCTATCACACAGACTGCTCCCCCACCGTCCCCTCTATCACACAGACTGCTCCCCCATCCCCTCTATCACACAGACTGCTTACCCCTGTGACCCTCTATCACACAGACTGCTCCCCCCATCCCCTCTATCACACAGACTGCTCCCCCTGTGCCCCTCTATCACACAGACTGCTCCCCCACCGTCCCCTCTATCACACAGACTGCTCCCCCTGTGCCTCTATATCACACTGACTGCTCCCCCTGTCCCCTCTATCACACAGACTGCTCCCCCTGTGCCCCTCTAACACACAGACTGCTCCCCCTGTCCCCTCTATCACACAGACTGCTCCCCCACCGTCCCCTCTATCACACAGACTGCTCCCCCTGTGCCTCTCTATCACACAGACTGCTCCCCCACCGTCCCCTCTATCACACAGACTGCTCCCCCTGTGCCCCTCTAACACACAGACTGCTCCCCCCATCCCCTCTATCACACAGACTGCTCCCCCGTCCCCTCCATCAAACAGACTGCTCCCCCTGTCCCCTCTATCACACAGACTGCTCCCCCTTCCCCTCCATCAAACAGACTGCTCCGCCCATCCCCTCTATCACACAGATTGCTCCCCCGTCCCCTCTATCACAAAGACTGCTCCCTCCATCCCCTCTATCACACACACTGCTCGCCCCATCCCCTCTATCACAAAGACTGCTCCCCCTGTACCCTCTATCACACAGACTGCTCCCTCCATCCCCTCTATCACACAGACTGCTCCCCCCATCCCCTCTATCACACAGACTGCTCCCCCTGTGCCCTCTATCACACAGACTGCTCCCCCTTCCCACCTATCACACAGACTGCTCCCCCCATCCCCTCTATCACACAGACTGCTCCCCCCATCCCCTCTATCACACAGACTGCTCCCCCCATCCCCTCTATCACACAGACTGCTCCCCCATCCCCTCTATCACACATACTGCTCCCCCCATCCCCTCTATCACACAGACTGCTCCCCCTGTCCCCTCTATCACACAGACTGCTCCCCCTGTCCCCTCTATCACACAGATTGCTCCCCGGTCCCCTCTATCACACAGACTGCTCCCCCTTCCCACCTATCACACAGACTGCTCCCCCCATCCCCTCTATCACACAGACTGCTCCCCCCATCCCCTCTATCACACAGACTGCTCCACCATCCCCTCTATCACACAGACTGCTCCCCCCATCCCCTCTATCACACAGACTGCTCCCCCCATCCCCTCTATCACACAGACTGCTCCCCCCATCCCCTCTATCACACAGACTGCTCCCCCATCCCCTCTATCACACAGACTGCTCCCCCCATCCCCTCTATCACACAGACTGCTCCCCCATCCCCTCTATCACACATACTGCTCCCCCCATCCCCTCTATCACACAGACTGCTCCCCCTGTCCCCTCTATCACACAGACTGCTCCCCCTGTCCCCTCTATCACACAGATTGCTCCCCGGTCCCCTCTATCACACAGACTGCTCCCCCTTCCCACCTATCACACAGACTGCTCCCCCCATCCCCTCTATCACACAGACTGCTCCCCCCATCCCCTCTATCACACAGACTGCTCCCCCCATCCCCTCTATCACACAGACTGCTCCCCCCATCCCCTTTATCACACAGACTGCTCCCCCTTCCCCTCTATCACACAGACTGCTCCCCCTTCCCCTCCAAACAGACTGCTCCCCCCATCCCCTCTATCACACAGACTGCTCCCCCTGTCCCCTCTATCACACAGACTGCTCCCCCTGTCCCCTCTATCACACTGACTGCTCCCCTGTGACCCTCTATCACACAGACTGCTCCCCCATCGTCCCCTCTATCACACAGACTGCTCCCCCCATCCCCTCTATCACACAGACTGCTCCCCCCATCCCCTCTATCACACAGACTGCTCCCCCCATCCCCTCTATCACACAGACTGCTCCCCCCATCCCCTCTATCACACAGACTGCTCCCCCTGTCCCCTCTATCACACAGACTGCTCCCCCCATCCCCTCTATCACACAGACTGCTCCCCCTTCCCACCTATCACACAGACTGCTCCCCCTTCCCCTCCAACAAACAGACTGCTCCCCCCATCCCCTCTATCACACAGACTGCTCCCCCTGTCCCCTCTATCACACAGACTGCTCCCCCTGACCCTCTATCACACAGACTGCTCCCCCCATCCCCTCTATCACACAGACTGCTCCCCCCATCCCCTATATCACACAGACTGCTCCCCCACCGTCCCCTCTATCACACAGACTGCTCCCCCATCCCCTCTATCACACAGACTGCTTACCCCTGTGACCCTCTATCACACAGACTGCTCCCCCCATCCCCTCTATCACACAGACTGCTCCCCCTGTGCCCCTCTATCACACTGACTGCTCCCCCTGTCCCCTCTATCACACAGACTGCTCCCCCCACCGTCCCCTCTATCACACTGACTGCTCCTCCTGTCCCCTCTATCACACAGACTGCTCCCCCTGTGCCCCTCTAACACACAGACTGCTCCCCCTGTCCCCTCTATCACACAGATTGCTCCCCGGTCCCCTCTATCACACAGACTGCTCCCCCTTCCCACCTATCACACAGACTGCTCCCCCCATCCCCTCTATCACACAGACTGCTACCCCCATACCCTCTATCACACAGACTGCTACCCCCATCCCCTCTATCACACAGACTGCTCCCCCCATCCCCTTTATCACACAGACTGCTCCCCCTTCCCCTCTATCACACAGACTGCTCCCCCTTCCCCTCCATCAAACAGACTGCTCCCCCCATCCCCTCTATCACACAGACTGCTCCCCCTGTCCCCTCTATCACACAGACTGCTCCCCCTGTCCCCTCTATCACACTGACTGCTCCCCTGTGACCCTCTATCACACAGACTGCTCCCCCATCGTCCCCTCTATCACACAGACTGCTCCCCCCATCCCCTCTATCACACAGACTGCTCCCCCCATCCCCTCTATCACACAGACTGCTCCCCCCATCCCCTCTATCACACAGACTGCTCCCCCCATCCCCTCTATCACACAGACTGCTCCCCCTGTCCCCTCTATCACACAGACTGCTCCCCCCATCCCCTCTATCACACAGACTGCTCCCCCTTCCCACCTATCACACAGACTGCTCCCCCTTCCCCTCCATCAAACAGACTGCTCCCCCCATCCCCTCTATCACACAGACTGCTCCCCCTGTCCCCTCTATCACACAGACTGCTCCCCCTGACCCTCTATCACACAGACTGCTCCCCCATCCCCTCTATCACACAGACTGCTCCCCCCATCCCCTATATCACACAGACTGCTCCCCCACCGTCCCCTCTATCACACAGACTGCTCCCCCATCCCCTCTATCACACAGACTGCTTACCCCTGTGACCCTCTATCACACAGACTGCTCCCCCCATCCCCTCTATCACACAGACTGCTCCCCCTGTGCCCCTCTATCACACTGACTGCTCCCCCTGTCCCCTCTATCACACAGACTGCTCCCCCCACCGTCCCCTCTATCACACTGACTGCTCCCCCTGTCCCCTCTATCACACAGACTGCTCCCCCTGTGCCCCTCTAACACACAGACTGCTCCCCCCATCCAATCTATCACACAGACTGCTCCCCCGTCCCCTCCATCAAACAGACTGCTCCCCCTGTCCCCTCTATCACACAGACTGCTCCCCCTTTCCTTCTATCACACAGACTGCTCCCCCCTCTATCACACAGACTGCTCCCCCTGTCCCCTCTATCACACAGACTGCTCCCCCTGTGCCCCTCTATCACACAGACTGCTCCCCCTTCCCCTCCATCAAACAGACTGCTCCCCCCATCCCCTCTATCACACAGACTGCTCCCCCCATCCCCTCTATCACACAGATTGCTCCCCCGTCCCCTCTATCACACAGACTACTCCCTCCATCCCCTCCATCACACAGACTGCTCCCCCTTCCCACCTATCACACAGACTGCTCCCCCTTCCCCTCCATCAAACAGACTGCTCCCCCCATCCCCTCTATCACAAAGACTGCTCCCCCTGTACCCTCTATCACACAGACTGCTCCCCCTGTGCCCTCTATCACACAGACTGCTCCCACCATCCCCTCTATCAAACAGACTGCTCCCCCTGTCCCCTCTATCACACAGACTGCTCCCCCTTCCCACCTATCACACAGACTTCTCCCCCCATCCCCTCTATCACACAGACTGCTCCCCCTGTCCCCTCTATCACACAGACTGCTCCCCCTGTCCCCTCTATCACACAGACTGCTCCCCCCTGTGCCCCTCTATCACACAGATTGTTCCCCCCTTTGCCCCTCTATTACACAGAAGGTTACATAGATGATGCCGGTTACCACCAGTTATTGGTGTTGGTTTCTGCTTTGGCCAGACGAACGCCACGCGCCGCTCTGATGGCACTTGGTGCCGGCGCTATAGCGGCCTGATTACCGGCTGCCACCAAGGCTGCTCATTACAGCGTCCACCCAGACCAGAGCGGGCACCAGTTGGCTACCAAGTTGGGGTTATTCCAGGATTTTAGTGCCCATTGACACTCATGACCGGCTCCCTGGTGCTGGTGTAGTCCCTAGGTGCCAGCATGGGATTGTACTGGTGGGGGGTACAGTTTGATCACTGCCATAGTCCTTCTATGGCTAAAAGGGTCTGTTGGAGGGGGCCAGGTAGGCCTGGTAGGTTTTTTTTATTGGGGCATGATGGAGTGGACCCTAGTGGGTCTGGAGGGTTGGGGGATGTTGCTGGGCCTCGGTGGGTGGCAGGGCCTGAGGATCACAGGGCCTGTTTGGTCACAGGGCCTGGATGAAGGCGGGCAGTGCATCGAGAGCCTAACCCTGTAGATTTGGCCCTCCCTTGGCGAGCACCTCCCAGGTTGCGGTGACAGTCTGATCGCAGCTGGTACGAAGCTCCAATGTGCCACGGCGTGCATGCAACCTAAGGTCACATCGAACAGCAGTAGGGGTTGTTCACAGAGGAGCCGGCACAAAGAGCCAGCTCTTATGCGTGAACGACGGGAGTAGACTCCCTTCAGTGAAACAATAGATCACCTAGCCCCGCCACTAAACGGCTCAACACGCCCCCTTTTAATCTGATAAAATCGGGTTAAAAGTGGTGTGGAGAGGGGGACTGGCGGCCTGACACTCCCTATTATTTATTTAATAGGGAGTCGTTCAGGAGCCAGATGAGCCGGCTCTTCTTAGTTTGGAGCCTAATGATCCATCTCACTAAGAAGAGCCGGACTTCCCATTACTAATTGAAACCTCCGGATGGGCGACCACTGGCCTGGTTGGTTCTCCGTGTGATAAGGCTGCGGCTCAGGTCGGTGTAAGCATCTTCTTCGTGGATCTCCTTCCCCACGGCTCCGAATACCCGTTTATTGTGGATGAGCGATGTGAGCCTCGCAAGCGTCTGTCGGCGGCGGCAGAACTTCGGCATCCTCTCCATCAGCCCGAGGGGGCAGGCTAGGCTGTCTAGACATGTGCGGCTGTGTCCGGTGGTCCTCCGCTCTAACTGGGGCAGCCCTGCATTCTCCGGGACCAAGACCATCCTTGGCTGGTAGGTCTAGTGGTGGCCCAGGAGTCTGCACCAAAGGGGCATGGAAACACAGGGGGAAAGATTGGGGAGAGGAAGAAGTCTGCTGGAGCGTGTACAGGCAGCCACCAACCGCGGCGCCATCTTGAAATACATTGATATAAATAGTCGATTGTATGTGCGTCTCACAGACACTGAAACAATTGATTCTCTCTTCTTCCCGCAATCTCCTGCCTGGCACAGGTCGCCCCCTCAAGCACCGGGCCCGGGGGCTTCCGAGAAGATTTTTGTACAATTGATAATAATAAAGTTTGTTGAGAAGTGTCCGCACGTTTCAGCACATTCTGGTATTTTCACCATTTTCTGGCAAAGTTATTGTACATTTCCCTCTGGACCTGAACCAACTCGAATATCTCCAATATCTATCATCAATGTCACACGGAGCTCATAAACCCAAAGTCTCAAGATAAGAGCGAGGATGTCAGAAGGAATGAAGGATGGAAAGATCCTGCGGTGAGATAATTCTGAGATTTATTCTGTGTGGTTACAAGATAAACATCACATGAACCGGAGACCGATGACAACCCGAACAGCGCACAAGACGCAGGGAGGTGTCAGGGATGTTTCCTTCAAGCATAAGAGTCCAAAAGCCTCTCCCAGGACTACAAGGAACTGATAGTCAGCACAGAAATCCTCTGGTGTATATCTATACCGTATACACATCAACGAGGGATTATATCATCATACCGTACATCACCCAACGTAACCGAGTAGCCGCAGACTATATCACAGGGCAGAGAGTAATGGCCCCCTATGTACAAGAATATAACTACTATAATACTGCCCCCTATGTACAAGAATATAACTACTATAATACTGCCCCCTATGTACAAGAATATAACTACTATAATACTGCCCCTAATGTACAAGAATATAACTATTATAATACTGCCCCCTATGTACAGGGATATAACTACTATAATACCGCCCCCTATGTACAAGAATATAACTACTATAATACTGCCCCCTATGTACAGGAATATAACTACTATAATACTGCCCCCTATGTACAAGAATATAACTACTATAATACTGCCCCCTATGTACAAGAATATAACTACTATAATACTGCCCCCTATGTACAAGAATATAACTACTATAATACTGCCCCTATGTACAGGAATATAACTACTATAATACTGCCCCCTATGTACAGGAATATAACTACTATAATACTACCCCCTATGTACAGGAATATAACTACTATAATACTACCCCCTATGTACAGGAATATAACTACTATAATACTGCCCCCCTATGTACAAGAATATAACTACTATAATACTGCCCCTATGTACAGGAATATAACTACTATAATACTGCCCCCTATGTACAGGAATATAACTACTATAATACTGCCCCCTATGTACAAGACTATAACTACTATAATACTGCTCCCTATGTACAGGAATATAACTACTATAATACTGCCCCCTATGTATGATATATAACTACTATAATACTGCCCCCTATGTACAGGAATATAACTACTATAATACTGCCCCCTATGTACAGGAATATAACTACTATAATACTGCCCCCTCTGTACAGGAATATAACTACTATAATACTGCTACCTATGTACAAGAATATAACTACTATAATACTGCCCCCTATGTACAGGAATATAACTACTATAATACTGCCCCCTATGTACAGGAATATAACTACTATAATACTGCCCCCTCTGTACAAGAATATAACTACTATAATACTGCCCCCTATGTACAAGAATATAACTACTATAATACTGCCCCCTATGTACAAGAATATAACTACTATAATACTGCCTCCTATGTACAAGAATATAACTACTATAATACTGCCTCCTATGTACAGGAATATAACTACTATAATACTTCCCCCTATGTACAAGAATATAACTACTATAATACTGCCTCCTATGTACAAGAATATAACTACTATAATACTGCCCCTATGTACAGGAATATAACTACTATAATACTGCCCCCTATGTACAGGAATATAACTACTATAATACTGCCCCTATGTACAGGAATATAACTACTATAATACTGCCCCCTATGTACTGGAATATAACTACTATAATACTGCCCCCTATGTACAGGAATATAACTACTATAATACTGCCCCCTATGTACAGGAATATAACTACTATAATACTGCTACCTATGTACAAGAATATAACTACTATAATAATGCCCCCTATGTACAGGAATATAACTACTATAATACTGCCCCCTATGTACAGGAATATAACTACTATAATACTGCCCCCTATGTACAGGAATATAACTACTATAATACTGCCCCCTCTGTACAAGAATATAACTACTATAATACTGCCCCCTATGTACAGGAAAATAACTACTATAATACTGCCCCCTCTGTACAAGAATATAACTACTATAATACTGCCCCCTTTGTACAGGAATATAACTACTATAATACTGCCCCCTATGTACAAGAATATAACTACTATAATACTGCCCCCTATGTACAAGAATATAACTACTATAATACTGCCCCTTATGTACAGGAATATAACTACTATAATACTGCCTCCTATGTACAGGAATATAACTACTATAATACTGCCCCCTATGTACAAGAATATAACTACTATAATACTGCCCCCTATGTACAAGAATATAACTACTATAATACTGCCCCCTATGTACAGGAATATAACTACTATAATACTGCCCCTATGTACAGGAATATAACTACTATAATACTGCCCCCTATGTACAGGAATATAACTACTATAATACTGCCCCTATGTAAAGGAATATAACTACTATAATACTGCCCCTATGTACAGGAATATAACTACTATAATACTGCCCCCTATGTACAGGAATATAACTACTATAATACTGCCCCCTATGTACAGGAATATAACTACTATAATACTGCCTCCTATGTACAAGAATATAACTACTATAATACTGCCCCCTATGTACAAGAATATAACTACTATAATACTGCCCCCTATGTACAGGAATATAACTACTATAATACTGCCTCCTATGTACAAGAATATAACTACTATAATACTGCCCCCTATGTACAAGAATATAACTACTATAATACTGCCCCCTATGTACAAGAATATAACTACTATAATACTGCCTCCTATGTACAAGAATATAACTACTATAATACTGCCTCCTATGTACAGGAATATAACTACTATAATACTTCCCCCTATGTACAAGAATATAACTACTATAATACTGCCTCCTATGTACAAGAATATAACTACTATAATACTGCCCCTATGTACAGGAATATAACTACTATAATACTGCCCCCTATGTACAGGAATATAACTACTATAATACTGCCCCTATGTACAGGAATATAACTACTATAATACTGCCCCCTATGTACTGGAATATAACTACTATAATACTGCCCCCTATGTACAGGAATATAACTACTATAATACTGCCCCCTATGTACAGGAATATAACTACTATAATACTGCTACCTATGTACAAGAATATAACTACTATAATAATGCCCCCTATGTACAGGAATATAACTACTATAATACTGCCCCCTATGTACAGGAATATAACTACTATAATACTGCCCCCTATGTACAGGAATATAACTACTATAATACTGCCCCCTCTGTACAAGAATATAACTACTATAATACTGCCCCCTATGTACAGGAAAATAACTACTATAATACTGCCTCCTCTGTACAGGAATATAACTACTATAATACTGCTACCTATGTACAAGAATATAACTACTATAATACTGCCCCCTATGTACAAGAATATAACTACTATAATACTGCCCCCTATGTACAAGAATATAACTACTATAATACTGCCTCCTATGTACAAGAATATAACTACTATAATACTGCCTCCTATGTACAGGAATATAACTACTATAATACTTCCCCCTATGTACAAGAATATAACTACTATAATACTGCCTCCTATGTACAAGAATATAACTACTATAATACTGCCCCTATGTACAGGAATATAACTACTATAATACTGCCCCCTATGTACAGGAATATAACTACTATAATACTGCCCCTATGTACAGGAATATAACTACTATAATACTGCCCCCTATGTACTGGAATATAACTACTATAATACTGCCCCCTATGTACAGGAATATAACTACTATAATACTGCCCCCTATGTACAGGAATATAACTACTATAATACTGCTACCTATGTACAAGAATATAACTACTATAATAATGCCCCCTATGTACAGGAATATAACTACTATAATACTGCCCCCTATGTACAGGAATATAACTACTATAATACTGCCCCCTATGTACAGGAATATAACTACTATAATACTGCCCCCTCTGTACAAGAATATAACTACTATAATACTGCCTCCTATGTACAAGAATATAACTACTATAATACTGCCTCCTATGAACAGGAATATAACTACTATAATACTTCCCCCTCTGTACAAGAATATAACTACTATAATACTGCCTCCTATGTACAAGAATATAACTACTATAATACTGCCCCTATGTACAGGGATATAACTACTATAATACTGCCCCCTATGTACAGGAATATAACTACTATAATACTGCCCCTATGTACAGGAATATAACTACTATAATACTGCCCCCTATGTACTGGAATATAACTACTATAATACTGCCCCCTATGTACAGGAATATAACTACTATAATACTGCCCCCTATGTACAGGAATATAACTACTATAATACTGCTACCTATGTACAAGAATATAACTACTATAATACTGCCCCCTATGTACAAGAATATAACTACTATAATACTGCCCCCTATGTACAGGAATATAACTACTATAATACTGCCTCCTATGTACAGGAATATAAATACTATAATACTGCCCCCTATGTACAAGAATATAAATACTATAATACTGCCCCCTATGTACAAGAATATAACTACTATAATACTGCCCCCTATGTACAAGAATATAACTACTATAATACTGCCCCCTATGTACAGTAATATAACTACTATAATACTGCCTCCTATGTACAGGAATATAAATACTATAATACTGCCCCCTATGTACAAGAATATAAATACTATAATACTGCCCCCTATGTACAAGAATATAACTACTATAATACTGCCCCCTATGTACAAGAATATAACTACTATAATACTGCCTCCTATGTACAAGAATATAACTACTATAATACTGCCTCCTATGAACAGGAATATAACTACTATAATACTTCCCCCTCTGTACAAGAATATAACTACTATAATACTGCCTCCTATGTACAAGAATATAACTACTATAATACTGCCCCTATGTACAGGGATATAACTACTATAATACTGCCCCCTATGTACAGGAATATAACTACTATAATACTGCCCCTATGTACAGGAATATAACTACTATAATACTGCCCCCTATGTACTGGAATATAACTACTATAATACTGCCCCCTATGTACAGGAATATAACTACTATAATACTGCCCCCTATGTACAGGAATATAACTACTATAATACTGCCTCCTATGTACAGGAATATAAATACTATAATACTGCCCCCTATGTACAAGAATATAAATACTATAATACTGCCCCCTATGTACAAGAATATAACTACTATAATACTGCCCCCTATGTACAAGAATATAACTACTATAATACTGCCCCCTATGTACAGGAATGTAACTACTATAATACTGCCTCCTATGTACAAGAATATAACTACTATAATACTGCCCCCTATGTACAGGAATATAACTACTATAATACTGCCTCCTATGTACAAGAATATAACTACTATAATACTGCCCCCTATGTACAAGAATATAACTACTATAATACTGCCCCCTATGTACAGGAATATAACTACTATAATACTGCCTCCTATGTACAGGAATATAAATACTATAATACTGCCCCCTATGTACAAGAATATAAATACTATAATACTGCCCCCTATGTACAAGAATATAACTACTATAATACTGCCCCCTATGTACAAGAATATAACTACTATAATACTGCCCCCTATGTACAGGAATATAACTACTATAATACTGCCTCCTATGTACAAGAATATAACTACTATAATACTGGCCCCTATGTACAGGAATATAACTACTATAATACTGCCCCCTGTGTACAAGAATATAACTACTATAATACTGCCCCCTATGTACAGGAATATAACTACTATAATACTGCCTCCTATGTACAAGAATATAACTACTATAATACTGCCCCCTATGTACAGGAATATAACTACTATAATACTGCCTCCTATGTACAAGAATATAACTACTATAATACTGGCCCCTATGTACAGGAATATAACTACTATAATACTGCCCCCTGTGTACAAGAATATAACTACTATAATACTGCCCCCTATGTACAAGAATATAACTACTATAATACTGCCTCCTATGTACAAGAATATAACTACTATAATACTGCCCCCTATGTACAAGAATATAACTACTATAATACTGCCCCCTATGTACAGGAATATAACTACTATAATACTGCCCCCTGTGTACAGGAATATAACTACTATAATACTGCCCCCTATGTACAAGAATATAACTACTATAATACTGCCCCCTGTGTACAAGAATATAACTACTATAATACTGCCCCCTATGTACAAGAATATAACTACTATAATACTGCCCCCTATGTACAAGAATATAACTACTATAATACTGCCTCCTATGTACAGGAATATAACTACTATAATACTGCCCCCTATGTACAAGAATATAACTACTATAATACTGCCCCCTATGTACAGGAATATAACTACTATAATACTGCCTCCTATGTACAAGAATATAACTACTATAATACTGCCCCCTATGTACAGGAATATAACTACTATAATACTGCCTCCTATGTACAAGAATATAACTACTATAATACTGGCCCCTATGTACAAGAATATAACTACTATAATACTGCCCCCTATGTACAAGAATATAACTACTATAATACTGCTCCCTATGTACAAGAATATAACTACTATAATACTGCCTCCTATGTACAAGAATATAACTACTATAATACTGGCCCCTATGTACACGAATATAACTACTATAATACTGCCCCCTATGTACAGGAATGAGTCTGTATTTATGTAGTGATTGTATACTGAACGTACATCTTGGTTATGTGACCCCTGCATGCCCCCTGACCTGTGTGTAATATACCGTATTCGGGATGTTGCACGTTGTGTCTTCTGTGATATTCGGAAGTTGCAGTTATAGAAATTGTTTCCTGACATTAAGTATTTAGATGTTTTATTTTGCAGCGAAGGAAACTGGGGAGCAGGCTGTGTGTCTGTAGTCCCGGCTTCCTATGGAGGGAGACGTGCGCCGGGCATCACTGTTACAGTCAGTGGGATCTTATATCCTTCGAACTCAGGAAATGGTAGAAAAAAATGGCGACTTTTTAATGGTCTGATAAATCTCATTTCTAAATAAGCCCAACAAAGTATGTGATCTAGGAGGAACCTGACAGCAGCTGTGACCATACAGGCTGCAGTCAGTGTTATGTATTGTCCCTGGAGAGATGTGTAATCAGACCTCACACTGCTGTGCTCTGTGCTCTCTACAACCGCTGTTATATATTGTCCCTGGACAGATGTGTAATCAGACCTCACACTGCTGTGCTCTGTGCTCTCTGCAGCCAGTGTTATGTATTGTCCCTGGAGAGATGTGTAATTAGACCTCACACTGCTGTGCTCTGTGTTCTCTGCAGCCAGTGTTATGTATTGTCCCAGGAGAGATGTGTAATCAGACCTTACACTGCTGTGCTCTGTGCTCTCTGCAGCCAGTGTTATGTATTGTCCCTGGAGAGATGTGTAATCAGACTTCACACTGCTGTGCTCTGTGCTCTCTGCAGCCAGTGTTATTTATTGTCCCTGGAGATATGTGTAATCAGACGTCACACTGCTCTGCTCTGTGCTCTCTGCAGCCAATGTTATGTATTGTCCCTGGAGAGATGTGTAATCAGACCTCACACTGCTGTGCTCTGTGCTCTCTGCAGCCTGTGTCATGTATTGTCCCTTGAGAGATGTGTAATCAGACCTCACACTGCTGTGCTCTGTGCTCTCTACAGCCAGTGTTATGTATTGTCCCTGGAGAGATGTGTAATCATACCTCACACTGCTGTGCTCTGTGCTCTGTGCAGCCAGTGTTATGTATTGTCCCTGGAGAGATGTGTAATCAGACCTCACACTGCTGTGATCTGTGCTCTCTGCAGCCAGTGTTATGTATTGTCCCTGGAGAGATGTGTAATCAGACCTCACACTGCTGCGTTCTGTGCTCTCTGCAGCCAGTGTTATGTATTGCCCCTGGAGAGATGTGTAATCAGACCTCACACTGCTGTGCTCTCTGCAGCCAGTGTTATGTATTGTCCCTGGAGAGATGTATAATTAGACCTCACACTGCTGTGCTCTGTGCTCTCTGCAGCCAGTGTTATGTATTGTCCCTGGAGAGATGTGTAATCAGACCTCACACTGCTGTGCTCTCCGCAGCCAATGTTATGTATTGTCCCTGGAGAGATGTGACCTCACACTGCTGTGCTCTGTGCTCTCTGCAGCCTGTGTCATGTATTGTCCCTGGAGAGATGTGTAATCAGACCTCACACTGTTGTGCTCTGTGCTCTCTGCAGTCAGTGTTATGTATTGTCCCTGGAGAGATGTGTAATCAGACCTCACACTGTTGTGCTCTGTGCTCTCTGCAGCCAGAGTTATGTATTGTCCCTGGAGAGATGTGTAATCAGACCTCACACTGTTGTGCTCTGTGCTCTCTGCAGCCAGTGTTAGGTATTATCCCTGGAGAGATGTGTAATCAGACCTCACACTGCTGTGCTCTGTGCTCTCTGCAGCCAGTGTTATGTATTGTGCCTGGAGAGATGTGTAATCAGACCTCACACTGTTGTGCTCTGTGATCTCTGCAGCCAGTGTTATGTATTGTCCCTGGAGAGATGTGTAATCAGACCTCACACTGCTGTGCTCTGTGTTCTCTGCAGCCTGTGTTCTGTATTGTCCCTGGAGAGATGTGTAATCAGACCTCACACTGCTGTGCTCTGTGCTCTCTGCAGCCAGTGTTATGTAATGTCCCTGGAGAGATGTGTAATCAGACCTCACACTGCTGTGCTCTGTGCTGTCTGCAGCCAGTGTTATGTATTGTCCCTGGAAAGATGTGTAATCAGAACTTTCTGTATATTGTTAGTAGTAGCAGGACTGTGGATTTATATTGTAACCTTATAGCTTCTTCAAGTGCACTGGGGACGTGTCCTCACACTGCTGTGCTCTATGCTCTCTGCAGACAGTGTTGACTATTGTCCCTGGAGAGATATGTAATCAGACCTCACACTGCTGTGCTCTGTGCTCTCTGCAGACAGTGTTGACTATTGTCCCTGGAGAGATGTGTAATCAGACCTCACACTGCTGTGCTCTGTGCTCTCTGCAGCCAGTGTTATGCATTGTCCCTGGAGAGATGTGTAATCAGACCTCACACTGCTGTGCTCTCTGCAGCCAATGTTATGTATTGTCCCTGGAGAGATGTGACCTCACACTGCTGTGCTCTCTGCAGCCTGTGTCATGTATTGTCCCTGGAGAGATGTGTAATCAGACCTCACACTGTTGTGCTCTGTGCTCTCTGCAGTCAGTGTTATGTATTGTCCCTGGAGAGATGTGTAATCAGACCTCACACTGTTGTGCTCTGTGCTCTCTGCAGCCAGTGTTATGTATTGTCCCTGGAGAGATGTGTAATCAGACCTCACACTGTTGTGCTCTGTGCTCTCTGCAGCCAGTGTTAGGTATTATCCCTGGAGAGATGTGTAATCAGACCTCACACTGCTGTGCTCTGTGCTCTCTGCAGCCAGTGTTATGTATTGTGCCTGGAGAGATGTGTAATCAGACATCACACTGTTGTGCTCTGTGATCTCTGCAGCCAGTGTTATGTATTGTCCCTGGAGAGATGTGTAATCAGACCTCACACTGCTGTGCTCTGTGCTCTCTGCAGCCAGTGTTCTGTATTGTCCCTGGAGAGATGTGTAATCAGACCTCACACTGCTGTGCTCTGTGCTCTCTGCAGCCAGTGTTATGTAATGTCCCTGGAGAGATGTGTAATCAGACCTCACACTGCTGTGCTCTGTGCTCTCTGCAGCCAGTGTTATGTATTGTCCCTGGAAAGATGTGTAATCAGAACTTTCTGTATATTGTTAGTAGTAGCAGGACTGTGGATTTATATTGTAACCTTATAGCTTCTTCAAGTGCACTGGGGACGTGTCCTCACACTGCTGTGCTCTATGCTCTCTGCAGACAGTGTTGACTATTGTCCCTGGAGAGATATGTAATCAGACCTCACACTGCTGTGCTCTGTGCTCTCTGCAGACAGTGTTGACTATTGTCCCTGGAGAGATGTGTAATCAGACCTCACACTGCTGTGCTCTGTGCTCTCTGCAGCCAGTGTTATGCATTGTCCCTGGAGAGATGTGTAATCAGACCTCACACTGCTGTGCTCTCTGCAGCCAATGTTATGTATTGTCCCTGGAGAGATGTGACCTCACACTGCTGTGCTCTCTGCAGCCTGTGTCATGTATTGTCCCTGGAGAGATGTGTAATCAGACCTCACACTGTTGTGCTCTGTGCTCTCTGCAGTCAGTGTTATGTATTGTCCCTGGAGAGATGTGTAATCAGACCTCACACTGTTGTGCTCTGTGCTCTCTGCAGCCAGTGTTATGTATTGTCCCTGGAGAGATGTGTAATCAGACCTCACACTGTTGTGCTCTGTGCTCTCTGCAGCCAGTGTTAGGTATTATCCCTGGAGAGATGTGTAATCAGACCTCACACTGCTGTGCTCTGTGCTCTCTGCAGCCAGTGTTATGTATTGTGCCTGGAGAGATGTGTAATCAGACCTCACACTGTTGTGCTCTCTGCAGCCAGTGTTATGTATTGTCCCTGGAGAGATGTATAATTAGACCTCACACTGCTGTGCTCTGTGCTCTCTGCAGCCAGTGTTATGTATTGTCCCTGGAGAGATGTGTAATCAGACCTCACACTGCTGTGCTCTCCGCAGCCAATGTTATGTATTGTCCCTGGAGAGATGTGACCTCACACTGCTGTGCTCTGTGCTCTCTGCAGCCTGTGTCATGTATTGTCCCTGGAGAGATGTGTAATCAGACCTCACACTGTTGTGCTCTGTGCTCTCTGCAGTCAGTGTTATGTATTGTCCCTGGAGAGATGTGTAATCAGACCTCACACTGTTGTGCTCTGTGCTCTCTGCAGCCAGTGTTATGTATTGTCCCTGGAGAGATGTGTAATCAGACCTCACACTGTTGTGCTCTGTGCTCTCTGCAGCCAGTGTTAGGTATTATCCCTGGAGAGATGTGTAATCAGACCTCACACTGCTGTGCTCTGTGCTCTCTGCAGCCAGTGTTATGTATTGTGCCTGGAGAGATGTGTAATCAGACCTCACACTGTTGTGCTCTGTGATCTCTGCAGCCAGTGTTATGTATTGTCCCTGGAGAGATGTGTAATCAGACCTCACACTGCTGTGCTCTGTGTTCTCTGCAGCCTGTGTTCTGTATTGTCCCTGGAGAGATGTGTAATCAGACCTCACACTGCTGTGCTCTGTGCTCTCTGCAGCCAGTGTTATGTAATGTCCCTGGAGAGATGTGTAATCAGACCTCACACTGCTGTGCTCTGTGCTCTCTGCAGCCAGTGTTATGTATTGTCCCTGGAAAGATGTGTAATCAGAACTTTCTGTATATTGTTAGTAGTAGCAGGACTGTGGATTTATATTGTAACCTTATAGCTTCTTCAAGTGCACTGGGGACGTGTCCTCACACTGCTGTGCTCTATGCTCTCTGCAGACAGTGTTGACTATTGTCCCTGGAGAGATATGTAATCAGACCTCACACTGCTGTGCTCTGTGCTCTCTGCAGACAGTGTTGACTATTGTCCCTGGAGAGATGTGTAATCAGACCTCACACTGCTGTGCTCTGTGCTCTCTGCAGCCAGTGTTATGCATTGTCCCTGGAGAGATGTGTAATCAGACCTCACACTGCTGTGCTCTCTGCAGCCAATGTTATGTATTGTCCCTGGAGAGATGTGACCTCACACTGCTGTGCTCTCTGCAGCCTGTGTCATGTATTGTCCCTGGAGAGATGTGTAATCAGACCTCACACTGTTGTGCTCTGTGCTCTCTGCAGTCAGTGTTATGTATTGTCCCTGGAGAGATGTGTAATCAGACCTCACACTGTTGTGCTCTGTGCTCTCTGCAGCCAGTGTTATGTATTGTCCCTGGAGAGATGTGTAATCAGACCTCACACTGTTGTGCTCTGTGCTCTCTGCAGCCAGTGTTAGGTATTATCCCTGGAGAGATGTGTAATCAGACCTCACACTGCTGTGCTCTGTGCTCTCTGCAGCCAGTGTTATGTATTGTGCCTGGAGAGATGTGTAATCAGACCTCACACTGTTGTGCTCTGTGATCTCTGCAGCCAGTGTTATGTATTGTCCCTGGAGAGATGTGTAATCAGACCTCACACTGCTGTGCTCTGTGCTCTCTGCAGCCAGTGTTCTGTATTGTCCCTGGAGAGATGTGTAATCAGACCTCACACTGCTGTGCTCTGTGCTCTCTGCAGCCAGTGTTATGTAATGTCCCTGGAGAGATGTGTAATCAGACCTCACACTGCTGTGCTCTGTGCTCTCTGCAGCCAGTGTTATGTATTGTCCCTGGAAAGATGTGTAATCAGAACTTTCTGTATATTGTTAGTAGTAGCAGGACTGTGGATTTATATTGTAACCTTATAGCTTCTTCAAGTGCACTGGGGACGTGTCCTCACACTGCTGTGCTCTATGCTCTCTGCAGACAGTGTTGACTATTGTCCCTGGAGAGATGTGTAATCAGACCTCACACTGCTGTGCTCTGTGCTCTATGCAGACAGTGTTGACTATTGTCCCTGGAGAGATGTGTAAGCAGACCTTTATGTATGTTATCAGTAGCTGTAGGTGATAAATGGATTTATATTTCAGGATTTGAGCATAATTAACTGCACTGGGCAGGGTGTCCTCACACTGTTGTGCTCTGTGCATTGAGCTGCTCCACTGAACTCTGTCCTCCAGACTACTCTGACTGCTTTTCTATCCAACCAGAAGCTTGATGCAGTGGTCAAATCACAGGAAGAAGTGAATGGTTGTGATCGATCTAAATGCAGGGAGTAAAGAGCACAGCAGTGTGAGGACTCCCCCCCGGATCTACAATACTAGAATTTCTGCCTGACCTCCTAGACTGACATTAATATTAAAACATGTAATGCACTGAACACTGTTCACACTGAGGTTTCAGATTAAATAGAAATCTCTGGAGAGGGGAGAAGTGATCAGAAAATGAGTGATAGAGGAGAGACAGAGGAAGAGACAGAGGCTGCTGCAGATAATAGGAGGTTTCTATCTCACCCCAAATGCTTTACTTACATTGGTACAGGTCAGCGCTGCTCTATAATGTCCTATATGATCCCTCTGAGTGATAGAGGAGAGACAGAGGCTTCTGGAGATAATAGGAGGTTTCTATCTCACCCCAAATGCTTTACTTACAACAGTACAGGTCAGCGCTGCTCTATAATGTCCTATATGATCCCTCTGAGTGTTAGAGGAGAGAAAGAGGCTTCTGGAGATAATAGGAGGTTTCTATCTCACCCCAAATGCTTTACTTACAACAGTACAGGTCAGCGCTGCTCTATAATGTCCTATATGATCCCTCTGAGTGATAGAGGAGAGACAGAGGCTTCTGGAGATAATAGGAGGTTTCTATCTCACCCCAAATGCTTTACTTACAACAGTACAGGTCAGCGCTGCTCTATAATGTCCCATATGATCCCTCTGAGTAATAGAGGAAGAGACAGAGGCTTCTGGAGATAATAGGAGGTTTCTATCTCACCCCAAATGCTTTACTTACAACAGTACAGGTCAGCGCTGCTCTATAATGTCCCATATGATCCCTCTGAGTAATAGAGGAAGAGACAGAGGCTTCTGGAGATAATAGGAGGTTTCTATCTCACCCCAAATGCTTTACTTACATTGGTACAGGTCAGCGCTGCTCTATAATGTCCTATACGAACCCTCTGAGTGATAGAGGAGAGACATTGGCAGAAGCTTCTGGAGATAATAGTAAGTTTTCTATCGGACCCTAAGTGCTTTATTCCCATCACTACAGGTGATTATTCTCTATAACATTATATATGACTCTAATAATGCATCTGAGAAATATATTAGAGCAGAATCTCTTCTACTTTCTGCATGCAGTGATAGGAGGCATCCTGCAAGGGTCTAGTTATCATGTGTGGAGGACGTCTCCAGCGCCGATGATGATGAATCTGCAGTTTTGTCCTTATAGGAGATGACGGGATAATCAGATCTCATGAAGCTTCTCACACTTGTCAGTCAATGAATCACAGCTCAGTGTTACAGCTCATGGTGCGGAACCCAGGGAGTCCTGGGAGGAAATGTGCGATGTCTCCTGCCATCTAGTGGCCACATGCAGGAATGCGGCGCTAGAGAGAGCATTGTCTAGAACAGTGATGGCTAACCTATGGCACTGGTGCCAGAGGTGGCACTCAGAGCCCTTTCTGTGGGCAGAGAACGTGCCGCTGGATCGCAAACGGACCGGGTAAGTAAATCTGCCCCAGACAGCAGCAGTGACCGAGAGAAAAGAGAGGATATTGTATGACATGTTGGACACTATATACACTCCCTGATGCAGTATATGGATCACAGACATTGTATATGTCTTGGTTAGAGTTCAGGGGGAGGGCAGTTTCTAGGTCATTTTGCCAAGAGGGCTTAAAAATTTGTCATCCTATCGCCAGAGTTACGTTGAAACTTTGATAATACATACCTCAGCTTCTGGATAACATCAGAATACACACCTCAACTGTAGGACAATGTCATAATACACACCTCAGCTTATGGATAACATCAGAATACACACCTCAACTGTAGGACAATGTCATAATACACTCCTCAGCTGTTGCAGAACATCACATTACACACCTCAGCTGTTGCAGAACATCACATTACACACTTCAGCTGTTGGATAGCAACACAATACACAGCTCAGCTGCTGAAGAACATCACATTACAACCCTTAGCTCATCATAGATACCTTAACTCCTGGAAAATGTCATAATACACACCTCAGCTGCTGTAGAACATCACATTACACACCTCAGCTGCTGAAGAACATCACATTACACACATTAGCTGCTGCAGAATATAATCATACATGTCTTAGCTGCTGCAGAACTCACCATATTCACATCAGCTGCTGCAGAATATCACAATATACACCGCAGCTGCTGCAGGTCATAAAAAACATCTCAGCTACAGACACATGCATGTAGACACACATGCATACATACAGACACATGCATGTATACACACATGCATACATACAGACACATGCATGTATACACACATGCATACATACAGACACATGCATGTATACACACATGCATACATACAGACACATGCATGTATACACACATGCATACATACAGACACATGCATGTATACACACATGCATACATACAGACACATGCATGTATACACACATGCATACATACAGACACATGCATGTATACACACATACATACAGACACATGCATGTAGACACACATGCATACATACAGACACATGCATGTATACACACATGCATACATACAGACACCTGCATGTATACACACATACATACATACAGACACCTGCATGTATACACACATACATACAGACACATGCATGCAGACACAAATACATACATACAGACACATGCATGCAGACACACATACATACATACAGACACATGCATGTATACACACATACATAATGACACATGCATGTAGACACACATACATACAGACACATGCATGCAGACACACATACATACATACAGACGCATGCATGTAGACACACATACATACATACAGACACATGCATGTATACACACATACATACATACAGACACATGCATGCAGACACACATACATACAGACACATGCATGTAAACACACATACATACATAGAGACACATGCATGTAGACACACATAGATACATACATACAGACACATGGTTGTGCTTCATGCACTTATATGTATTTAATAAAAATTATAAACATTTATTTTCACATCCACATATTTCTGACATATAAATTACCCACAGTGACATCTGTCCTGCAGTCTCCCAGAAGGCAGTGGGCTGCACATGGATCACTCTCCTCTCTTCCTGTGCTGTCTGAGGGCCACAAACTCTCCTTCAGTGCCCCCTCCTCTCATCTCACTGACCCGACTGCTGCAGGAGTGAAGGGTAGACGGCACATCCCGCCCAGTAATCTTCTTATATTTGTTATCCATGGCCACCTTCCTAAAATAAACTTCCTAAATTATGCTAATGAGACATTCCATGCTGTTACACATTCACAGGCTGTTAAACTGTTACCAACCCCCCCCCCTGCACTTCCCACTTTCCTCTGCCAGATGATCTCAAACAGTGGGAGGAGGAAGTTCTCCTGCACAGTGTAACAGTCTGTGAAGCTGCAGCACAGAAATGCTCTGGTAACGCCCCCCAGGGGCCTTCTGTCTCATTATAATTTAAGGGTTATAGTTCAGGGAGTAGTCAGGGTTATAGTGCAGGGGGTAGTCAGGGTTATAGTGCAGGGGGTAGTCAGGGTTATAGTGCAGGGTGTAGTCAGGGTTATAGGGCAGGGTGTAGTCAGGGTTATAGTGCAGGGTGTAGTCAGGGTTATAGTGCAGGGGGTAGTCAGGGTTATAGTGCAGGGGGTAGTCAGGGTTATAGTGCAGGGGGTAGTCAGGGTTATAGTGCAGGGGGTAGTCAGGGTTATAGGTCAGGGTGTAGTCGGGGTTATAGTGCAGGGGGTAGTCGGGGTTATAGGTCAGGGAGTAGTCAGGGTTATAGGTCAGGGTTTAGTCAGGGTTATAGTGCAGGGTGTAGTCAGGGTTATAGTGCAGGGGGTAGTCAGGGTTATAGTGCAGGGGGTAGTCAGGGTTATAGTGCAGGGGGTAGTCAGGGTTATAGTGCAGGGGGTAGTCAGGGTTATAGGTCAGGGTGTAGTCAGGGTTATAGTGCAGGGGGTAGTCGGGGTTATAGGGCAGGGTGTAGTCAGGGTTATAGTGCAGGGGGTAGTCAGGGTTATAGGGCAGGGTGTAGTCAGGGTTATAGTGCAGGGGGTAGTCAGGGTTATAGGGCAGGGTGTAGTCAGGGTTATAGGGCAGGGGGTAGTCAGGGTTATAGGGCAGGGTGTAGTCAGGGTTATAGTGCAGGGGGTAGTCAGGGTTATAGTGCAGGGGGTAGTCAGGGTTATAGTGCAGGGGGTAGTCAGGGTTATAGTGCAGGGGGTAGTCAGGGTTATAGTGCAGGGGGTAGTCAGGGTTATAGGTCAGGGTGTAGTCAGGGTTATAGTGCAGGGGGTAGTCGGGGTTATAGGTCAGGGAGTAGTCAGGGTTATAGGTCAGGGTTTAGTCAGGGTTATAGTGCAGGGTGTAGTCAGGGTTATAGTGCAGGGGGTAGTCAGGGTTATAGTGCAGTGTGTAGTCAGGGTTATAGGTCAGGGAGTAGTCAGGGTCATAGTGCAGGGGGTAGTCAGGGTCATAGTGCAGGGGGTAGTCAGGGTCATAGTGCAGGGGGTAGTCAGGGTCATAGTGCAGAGGGTAGTCAGGGTCATAGTGCAGGGGGTAGTCAGGGTCATAGTGCAGGGGGTAGTCAGGGTTATAGGGCAAGGGGTAGTCAGGGTTATAGTGCAGGGGGTAGTCAGGGTTATAGTGCAGGGGGTAGTCAGGGTTATAGGGCAAGGGGTAGTCAGGGTTATAGTGCAGGGGGTAGTCAGGGTTATAGGTCAGGGAGTAGTCAGGGTCATAGTGCAGGGGGTAGTCCCTGTATATAAGCAGGTATAGGGCACAGTATGAGGAAATAATGAATGATCTCTTACATAGTCACAATTTAGTTACAAATACCCTTTAAAGGGGTTATCCGGGACCATAAAAATTCACCAAATGTTCCCAGTAGTCATCAATCATCACCCCAATGACCATGCCTTACCTTTATTCAAACTTTGAATCCTCCCTGCATATGGGGTTACACATCAGCCTGCAAATGTTTACAATCAGAGCTTCCTGTATGAACGTTTTTGTGCTGCAGAAACTACACTCCCCACAGTGCATTGTGCTGTAAACACAGCAGGGAGTGTATCCACCCATTCCAGCCTACACGGTGCTGGCAAGCCCGCCCACTACACCTTCTAGGCTCTGCTGCATCCAGCCCACTACACCTTCCTATTTCCTGCTAGTGCACAGAGAATGGGACACATTTACTTACCCCATCCACAGAGTTCACCAAAAGATATCCTGCATGTGTCGCTTCCCCGCTCAGGTCCGACAGAGCTCAATCAGTCGGATCGTCCGACAGATCACAACCCCCCCCCCCCCCCCCCCGATTTCTATTGCATGAAAGCCAGCGCAGCCGCGTCACAATCTGATCGCAGGCGACACAATCCCCAGTTAAATACCTGTCACAGCGACGCAAATCCCGAAAATGTCAGAAAAACCAATGAAAGTGCTGCCGCGGGCCCTTAGTACATAAGCCCCATTATCTGTAAGATACAACTGGGCCACTGCAGATAAGGAGCCTGAGCTGTTCCCATTATATCTTTATTGTGGTGGGCAAAAGCAATTCAAACAGTTCACTACTGGGTTCTGCACCAGGACAGATGTTGGTGTGTTCACATATGTCATAGGGTTGGTCACACATTAATTGTAGAAAGCTCTTATGTGACCATTGCCCCATGACATATATGAACGCATGAGTTCACAAAGGTATATATGCATATTTTTATCGAATGTGGCTATGTGATTACATTACTACTACCACAATGTATACAGATGTATGGCATGTGGATAGTATGTGCATTGGATGCATGAAGGCAAATCCACATGCACGCACAATCCACAGAAGTTGTCAGTGTGTGGATTGTGGTGCGTGCATGTGGATTTGCCTTCATGCATCCAATGCACATACCATCCACATGCCATACATCTGTATACATTGTGGTACCTACGGATTGGACCAGGGACCCGCGGAGTTATGCAGCGAAGGTGGGCATGCGCAGTAGACGGAGCGAAGTACTGTCCCAACTGCGCATGCGTCTTGGAGACTCGACACCGCCGCCCCCAGAATCTAAAGAGGACCAAAACCCCGCCCATCCGTCCCGCAGGAGGTGAGAGCGATGTAGACGTGACGTCAGCGGAAGAGGAGAAAGGAGAAGACGCAGCGTCACGTGACCAACTCCGGAGCCGCGGAAAGAAGACACTTTTTAAAAGGTAAGTATATTAGAAAGTTAGTTAGATTACAGGTAGATGTAGAATAGTTAGGGAAAGTTTAGTCCCGGACAACCCCTTTAAGGTCATTACTGCTCCAGTCCCGAGGGGTTAAGGGTGTGGATATTTTTGGAATTCTCTTCTATGGATTTTTTTTTAAGCCAGATCCATGATATTGTTTCGGAAAACAGGGAAGACGTTCTCATGGACCAAGTTTAGGTGTTTCCATAATAATGAAGTGTCAGCTGAGGTCAGGGAGGTCGTCCGAGGTCGGAGAAGCAGAGAATAACAAGGATGACTTCATTCCCGGCCGTCTATTAATAATCCACAGAAGCCGATTTTCCTTCTTATTTCCGACACAATATTATGTTTGGCCGCTGTTCATCGATACTTAGTATTTGTTTTCTGTATCCAGGATGATGGGGCCGGCGGGTGCGAATCCGGAGAACCTGATCTCTTCATCAGGACCCTTGACGTGATGGATGAAGTTTTAACAAGGAAGAGAGGAATTACTGGATTATTGACTAATGTAATCAGATTAATAACATGATCTACAATATAGAAGACAAGACAGAGACAACAATCCCAGAAGTGGAGAGTCTTAAAGGAAACCTGTCAGCAGCTTTTACACCAATAAAATAACAAAAACCTCGAGTGAGGCATGAAATTTATTTTTTCTCGAATTTCTTCCTTTCCAACCAAACTCACCTGTTTATCTGTAGAAAAAAATCACCTTGTGTAAATAATTTTAGAAAAGTCAATTTTTTGGCAGAGATGAGTCACTTTTATTGACTAGAAGAGGAGCAGCTGTTTAGACATCCCTATCTTGGGCTCTGTAGCACCTGGTGTAATGAATCTGGTGGAGATACAAGCAGTGAGAATGTGAGCTGCAGATACAGATCCAATTTCCGACTTTGTCCTTTACTGCTTGAGTCTCCGGTTAAGTAGGTCAAATCATCCTGTGATGTATTTTTAAAAAGTTGAAATTCTTATCTTAAATATGACACCAGCACCATGTTTCTAGGTGCTACAGAACAGAAGATATAGACACCTGAAATGAACCTCCCCCTGCAGCCTCTTAACTAGACCTAAAAAAAATCTGTTTATCATAATATTGATTTATAATAATTCCATTTATAATTTTTTTTATTTATTCTTATTGAATTTGTTTCTATTAACTATATAAAAATATCTATATTAACAGAAAAAATATTTATTATAGTAAAATAATAAATATTAACATGCTATTTTTATATTAATTTTGCAGCAGATGTTTTTTGGTTTATTTTTTTTATTGGACACATACTTTTTTTTTTATTTCATGGCATGGTTTTTTGGGGAATTTTTTTTTAGAACAAGTAATTTAATAACTATGGCTACAATGTATCTGTGTTGGCATGAAATGACCTGTCAACATTTTAGTGCAGCTCAAACCTCCGCACCAAGAAAAAAAATAAACATTTTAAAAGTCAAAAAAGAAATATTAACAATTAATTAATAATTAAAATTTTTGTGCAGATTTCTCTTAACACTTTATTCTTTTATTACCAGTTTCTTGTAACCAAGAAGTTGAGAAGAAAGGATTCTAAATATGCAACAATAACCACAAGTCGATGTCTGTGTAAAAACAGGAAGCGGGATTTCCCCAGGCAGTTACTTTTCCTTATGAGAAAAGCAGCTGCTACTATCTCCTTACACGCAGGAGCGGAGCCCGGAGGATGCACCGAAAAATCCTTGTGTTCTGGACATTTCCTCCATTGTCCTACATAGGAACGTATCGTCTCCCTCATATACTCAATGGTGGCCGTTATAACCTCACATGGACCCGCCCTGGAAAACACCCCCGGCCCCAATCACAAAAATACTTCTTATTCAAATTTTTCTTACTTTACATAATATTTTGAAATATACTTATACATTTTGTAACATACAAATATTATGGTTTAATATGGTCATCTTTTAATTATTGTAATTCTTCTCTGTACATCTAGAGGCTGGAGGTTCCTCCATTCTTCTCTGTACATCTAGAGGCTGGAGGTTCCTCCATTCTTCTTTATACATCTAGAGGCTGGAGGTTCCCCCATTCTTCTTTGTACATCTAGAGGCTGGAGGTTCCTCCATTCTTCTCTGTACATCTAGAGGCTGGAGGTTCCCCCATTCTTCTTTATACATCTAGAGGCTGGAGGTTCCTCCATTCTTCTCTGTACATCTAGAGGCTGGAGGTTCCCCCATTCTTCTTTGTACATGTAGAGGCTGGAGGTTCCCCCATTCTTCTTTGTACATCTAGGGGCTGGAGGTTCCCCCATTCTTCTTTGTACATCTAGAGGCTGGAGGTTCCCCCATTCTTCTTTGCACATCTAGAGGCTGGAGGTTCCCCCATTCTTCTCTGTACATCTAGAGGCTGGAGGTTCCCCCATTCTTCTTTGTACATCTAGAGGCTGGAGGTTCCTCCATTCTTCTCTGTACATCTAGAGGCTGGAGGTTCCCCCATTCTTCTTTATACATCTAGAGGCTGGAGGTTCCTCCATTCTTCTCTGTACATCTAGAGGCTGGAGGTTCCCCCATTCTTCTTTGTACATGTAGAGGCTGGAGGTTCCCCCATTCTTCTTTGTACATCTAGGGGCTGGAGGTTCCCCCATTCTTCTTTGTACATCTAGAGGCTGGAGGTTCCCCCATTCTTCTTTGCACATCTAGAGGCTGGATGTTTCCCCATTCTTCTTTGTACATCTAGAGGCTGGAGGTTCCTCCATTCTTCTTTATACATCTAGAGGCTGGAGGTTCCCCCATTCTTCTTTGTACATCTAGAGGCTGGAGGTTCCTCCATTCTTCTTTATACATCTAGAGGCTGGAGGTTCCTCCATTCTTCTCTGTACATCTAGAGGCTGGAGGTTCCCCCATTCTTCTTTGTACATCTAGAGGCTGGAGGTTCCCCCATTCTTCTTTGTACATCTAGGGGCTGGAGGTTCCCCCATTCTTCTTTGTACATCTAGAGGCTGGAGGTTCCCCCATTCTCCTTTGTACATCTAGAGGCTGGAGGTTCCCCCCATTCTTCTTTGTACATCTAGAGGCTGGAGGTTCCTCCATTCTTCTTTGTACATCTAGAGGCTGGAGGTTCCCCCATTCCTCTCTGTACATCTAGAGGCTGGAGGTTCCCCCATTCTTCTTTGTACATCTAGAGGCTGGAGGTTCCCCCCATTCTCCTTTGTACATCTAGAGGCTGGAGGTTCCCCCCATTCTTCTTTGTACATCTAGAGGCTGGAGGTTCCTCCATTCTTCTTTGTACATCTAGAGGCTGGAGGTTCCCCCCATTCTTCTCTGTACATCTAGAGGCTGGAGGTTCCCCCATTCTTCTCTGTACATCTAGAGGCTGGAGGTTCCCCCATTCTTCTCTGTACATCTAGAAGCTGGAGGTTCCCCCATTCTTCTCTGTACATCTAGAGGCTGGAGGTTCCCCCTTTCTTCTTTGTACATCTAGAGGCTGGAGGTTCCCACATTCTTCTCTGTACATCTAGAGGCTGGAGGTTCCCCCATTCTTCTCTGTACATCTAGAGGCTGGAGGTTCCCCCTTTCTTCTCTGTACATCTAGAGGCTGGAGGTTCCCCCATTCTTCTTTGCACATCTAGAGGCTGGAGGTTCCTCCATTCTTCTTTGTACTTCTAGAGGCTGGAGGTTCCCCCATTCTTCTTTATACATCTAGAGGCTGGAGGTTCCCCCATTCTTCTCTGTACATCTAGAGGCTGGAGGTTCCCCCTTTCTTCTCTGTACATCTAGAGGCTGGAGGTTCCTCCATTCTTCTTTGCACATCTAGAGGCTGGAGGTTCCCCCATTCTTCTCTGTACATCTAGAGGCTGGAGGTTCCCCCATTCTTCTTTATACATCTAGAGGCTGGAGGTTCCCCCATTCTTCTCTGTACATGTAGAGGCTGGAGGTTCCCCCATTCTTCTTTGTACATCTAGAGGCTGGAGGTTCCCCCATTCTTCTTTGTACATCTAGAGGCTGGAGGTTCCTTTATTCTTCTTTGCACATCTAGAGGCTGAAGGTTCCTCCATTCTTCTTTGTACATCTAGAGGCTGGAGGTTCCTTTATTCTTCTTTGTACATCTAGAGGCTGGAGGTTCCCCCATTCTTCTCTGTACATCTAGAGGCTGGAGGTTCCCCATTCTTCTTTATACATCTAGAGGCTGGAGGTTCCCCCATTCTTCTCTGTACATCTAGAGGCTGGAGGTTCCCCCATTCATCTTTGTACATCTAGAGGCTGGAGGTTCCTTTATTCTTCTTTGTACATCTAGTGGCTGGAGGTTCCTTTATTCTTATTTATACGCTTCTTTATATGCTTAGACACATCGGTCGGAGGACATTTGTGAAGCCTCAGATTTGCAGTGGGATTGGACACTGCACACACAAGGATCTGCTGTTATGTCCCTTCCATTGTAACTATGGTTGTAGGTTTGGGGTGGGGGCATCCTACTGAAAGGTGAACCTACCTCCCAGTCTCTGGTCTTCTGCTATAATAGTTATTGTCTCCTCTGAGCAGAGCCCCTTGTTCCACACTCTTGCTGTGCCCCTGCATAGTACAGGACTTCTTATGGCTCAGTAATGGCTTCTTGTAGATTTGTGGAGGACACATCTAATAGTCGTCCTGTAGACAGAATCTCTCCCTGAGATGTGGGTCTCTGCGGGTGCTGCACCTCAGTGGACCTTGGTCTGGGCTGGGCTGTCAGGGGGTGATGGGCAGCATGTCCTGGTACGATGGATTGTGCTCTAGGAGATGCTCAGAGCTCCTAACCCTGCTGTGCTCTGTGCCACAAAGCTATCCCTGAACTGTCTGCTTCGCTCCTGGGTTTTCATGATGAAGGTTGTGCACTGATGGCCTCTAACAAACCTCACAGAACATCTGGAGTTATACTGGGAATACATCACATCTAGATCTTACTAATGAGGAGACGCCTAAAGGGAATTGGACACTGGATTATATTTTGATGGATCAGAGTACGGGGGGGGGGGGGGGGGGGGTTTAAATATGCAAAAAAAAAATCTCAGATTTTATTGATAAGCAAAAATGTGTAAAAGCTCCTATTATTATCATCTTTATACTGGATACTTTGTGTTTCTCCATCAGATAAAATATCGATATATTATATATAGTTTGTGGCTGAAACATTTATAAATGAGGAAAGGTTGTGGGGGTGTGAAGCCTTCTGCACCCCCCTGCAGCAGAGAGGGGAGGGGTGATCAGTACAATGGGTGGGGGGTGTCAGGTTAGCCTGGGATGGATCACTTTGGGGCTCGGTGCTGCACACATCTGTGTAACATGTGTTGTCAGGTTTTGTATTTTAATGACTTGTCCTATAAAACTGACATAAAGTCGTCCCAGAGCGACGTGAGCCGAGATCCCACCGCCCGTCACCGGGAGAGACCCCCGAGTGCAGACCCTTACAGTGCAGGGATCTGGCTCCTGTACAGCCGCACCTCACAACAATCTCCAACATGGGGGGGGGGACATATACCCTCCGAAATATACTGGATAAAGGTGGAAATGATATAAATATTACACCCAGCTCCATTAATTAAAGGGGATGTCCAAACCCTTAATATCATTAATTCTATTCAGAATGTCCCTATGGTGTAAGGAGGGTCTTCTCCATGGAGGATTCAACCAGATGGGGAGTCCACGTATTGCATGTAATACCTTGTCTCCCCTGTGGTGGCGCTGTAGAAGCACATAGCATGTCCTCATAATGTAATGTCCTTATCCCAGGATAGTCCTCCCTGTATACTGCCCCATATCCTATGGCCCTCCCCACTGTATCCCACCTCCTATATGTGCAATGCCCCCCTATGGACCCCATGTAATGCATCTTACCAACATATAGTGCCCCTCTTATTTATAATTCCCACTTTCTGTCATCCCCCGCCTATAGTAGTCCCCTCCTTATAACTCACCCTTCTACTAATAAGGAGGGCCCAGTGTTACTATAGGGGGTACTAGAGGCAATGAGGGTCACACTGGATGTATCCTCTATCATACTAAGATATTATATAGACTCTACAGTAACAATATCCCTTGATTTGTACAGCGCTGCGGAATATGATGGCGCTATATAAGGAGTTATTATTAATAATCGGCTGATGACCGGACCACGTGTGTGACTGGACCCTGTGACGAGGATAATTCCAGCTTCTTCTATCTATCTGTATGACTGATGTGTAATAACACTGGGCCACCAGGACACGAGAACCACATAGCACTCATTCTTATGTATAGGACGACAGCTCCACCTAGTGGTGCAGCCTCAGAATACAGGGACGCAGACCAGAGACTTAGGGGGACATTAATCATAGTCTGTTGGACAGTTTTGAGTGTTTTTTAGCGCAAAAATCTGGCGCACGGCAAAGTCCGGCACTTAGTGGTTCTGGGTCCCTGCGTCTTATCTGGAACATATTCCATAAGGAGAGTGGCATCAATGGAGGAGAATTTGTCCGGACAAAAATATATTTGAGATGGAATCTAAAGAGTCAACTACTAAAATCTCCTGAGATCCTGGGGATCGGCTGGGACTTAGGACGAGTGTTCTCGTCCTGGTGATGGCGCTGGCACTGCGGAGGAGGCTATTACTATATATAGTACATAATATCATTAGGGGATATAATAGTGTCTAGAGAAGCCCAACATTCAAGGGAACCCGTCACCAGTCATGTCATTTTGAGCTGCTGACAGGTTCCAATAGCCTATGTTATGCTGTTTTTAAGAATCCCTTTGTCAGTATCCATAATCATTTCAGTACTTTATAAAACTTTATTTCAGATTACCTTAGGGAAATGTCTTCTCTCCTCCAAACTCATCCAGCTACCCCCCCCCCCCCATTACCACATGCTGATGGCAGGGAGCCAGGTAATGTGAAATAAAGTTTTATAAAGTAGTGGCAGTATTCAGAATGCTGGAAAATGCATTTTTAAAATCATTATAGCAATGAGACTACTGGAGCATGTTACCAGCTCAAAAAGACATTCCTGATGACAGGTTCTCTTCCAGGTTCTTGCTTGCCCCCAGTCTGTATATGGGATCAAAGCCACCAGTGGAAGCTGATTGGCTGAAAACAAAGGGCAGCTTTGAAGGATATGAGGATGTACATAAAAGTGGATGTACTATCGATGCCGGTGTCATCACCGATAACCATCGTTCTGTCCTTACTAGTGTGAACACTGCTCTGTTACTTCTTTGCCGTCTTGATTATGTACCACACTCTGCAGTCTCCGTTCTGGTTCACTAATAGTTAACCTGTTGTGATGGACAGAATCATTGTCCTATCAGCGAGTGGACCGGGATTCTGATATCACATAAAAGGTCCTGGGAATAAATATACCTGCTTGTGTGTATACTGTCTGCTCATATCTGGTATATCCTGACCACTTGGCAGGTTTATTCCTTTTGTTTAGTGATTTGGTACTTTGTTGTCCTCTAGGTTTCTACCTCGGCTCTGACTATTCTTCCTATTCATGTCTTTTTCTCTTTTGTTGTTGTCACTTAGCGGTAAGCAGGGACTGTCACTCAGTTACCTGCAATCGCCCAGGGTGGATCAAGCAAAGAGGTTAGGAAAGTCTGGGCAGTATTATAGTAGTTATATTCTTGTACATAGGGGGCAGTATTATAGTTGTTAAATTCTTGTACATAGGGGACAGTATTATAGTAGTTATATCCTTGTACATAGGGGGCAGTATTATAGTAGTTATATTCTTGTACATAGGGGGCAGTATTATAGTAGTTATATTCTTGTACATAGGGGGCAGTATTATAGTAGTTATATTCTTGTACATAGGGGACAGTATTATAGTAGTTATATTCTTGTACATAGGGGGTAGTATTATAGTAGTTATATTCTTGTACATAGGGGGCAGTATTATAGTAGTTATATTCTTGTATATAGGGGGCAGTATTATAGTAGTTATATTCTTGTACATAGGAGGCAGTATTATAGTAGTTATATTCTTGTACATAGGGGGCAGTATTATAGTAGTTATATTCCTGTACATAGGGGGCAGTATTATAGTAGTTATATTCCTGTACATAGGGGGCAGTATTATAGTAGTTATATTCCTGTACATAGGGCGCAGTATTATAGTAGTTATAATAATGTACATAGGGGAGCAGTATTATAGTAGTTATATTCTTGTACAAAGGGGCAGTATTATAGTAGTTATATTCTTGTACATAGGGTGCAGTATTATAGTAGTCATATTCCTGTACAAAGGGGGCAGTATTATAGTAGTTATATTCTTGTACATAGGGGGCAGTATTATAGTAGTTATATTCTTGTACATAGAGGGCAGTATTATAGTAGTTATATTCTTGTACATAGGGTGCAGTATTATAGTAGTCATATTCCTGTACAAAGGGGGCAGTATTATAGTAGTTATATTCTTGTACATAGGGAGCAGTATTATAGTAGTTATATTCCTGTACATAGGGGGCAGTATTATAGTAGTTATATTATTGTACATAGGGGGCAGTATTATAGTAGTTATATTCTTGTACATAGGGGGCAGTATTATAGTAGTTATATTCTTGTACATAGGGGGCAGTATTATAGTAGTTATATTCTTGTACATAGGGGGCAGTATTATAGTAGTTATATTCCTGTACATAGGGGCAGTATTATAGTAGTTATATTCTTGTACATAGGGGGCAGTATTATAGTAGTTATATTCCTGTACATAGGGGGCAGTATTATAGTAGTTATATTCTTGTACATAGGGGGCAGTATTATAGTAGTTATATTCTTGAACATAGGGCGCAGTATTATAGTAGTTATATTCCTGTACATAGGGGGCAGTATTATAGTAGTTATAATAATGTACATAGGGGAGCAGTATTATAGTAGTTATATTCTTGTACATAGGGGCAGTATTATAGTAGTTATATTCTTGTACATAGGGTGCAGTATTATAGTAGTCATATTCCTGTACATAGGGGGCAGTATTATAGTAGTTATATTCTTGTACATAGGGGGCAGTATTATAGTAGTTATATTCTTGTACATAGGGGGCAGTATTATAGTAATTATATTCTTGTACATAGGGGGCAGTATTATAGTAGTTATATTCCTGTACATAGGGCGCAGTATTATAGTAGTTATATTCCTGTACATAGGGGGCAGTATTATGGTAGTTATATTAATGTACATAGGGGAGCAGTATTATAGTAGTTATATTCTTGTACATAGGGGCAGTATTATAGTAGTTATATTCTTGTACATAGGGGGCAGTAATATAGTAGTTATATTCTTGTACATAGGGGGCAGTATTATAGTAGTTATATTCTTGTACATAGGGGCAGTATTATAGTAGTTATATTACTGTACATAGGGGGGCAGTATATAGTAGTTATATTCTTGTACATAGGGGGGCAGTATATAGTAGTTATATTCTTGTACATAGGGGGCAGTATTATAGTAGTTATATTTTTGTACATAGGGGGCAGTATTATAGTAGTTATATTCCTGTACATAGGGGGCAGTATTACAGTAGTTATATTCCTGTACATAGAGGGCGGTATTATAGTAGTTATATTCTTGTACGTAGGGGGAGTATTATAGTAGTTATATTCCTGTACATAGGGGGCAGTATTATAGTAGTTATATTCTTGTACATAGGGGGAGTATTATAGTAGTTATATTCCTGTACATAGGGGGCAGTATTATAGTAGTTATATTCTTGTACATAGGGGCAGTATTATAGTAGTTATATTCTTGTACATAGGGGGCAGTATTATAGTAGTTATATTCCTGTACATAGGGGCAGTATTATAGTAGTTATATTCTTGTACATAGGGGCAGTATTATAGTAGTTATATTCTTGTACATAGGGGCAGTATTATAGTAGTTATATTCTTGTACATAGGGGCAGTATTATAGTAGTTATATTCTTGTACATAGGGGGCAGTATTATAGTAGTTATATTCCTGTACATAGGGGCAGTATTATAGTAGTTATATTCTTGTACATAGGGTGCAGTATTATAGTAGTCATATTCCTGTACATAGGGGGCAGTATTATAGTAGTTATATTCTTGTACATAGGGGGCAGTATTATAGTAGTTATATTCCTGTACATAGGGCGCAGTATTATAGTAGTTATATTCCTGTACATAGGGGGCAGTATTATGGTAGTTATATTAATGTACATAGGGGAGCAGTATTATAGTAGTTATATTCTTGTACATAGGGGGCAGTAATATAGTAGTTATATTCTTGTACATAGGGGGCAGTATTATAGTAGTTATATTCTTGTACATAGGGGCAGTATTATAGTAGTTATATTACTGTACATAGGGGGGCAGTATATAGTAGTTATATTCTTGTACATAGGGGGGCAGTATATAGTAGTTATATTCTTGTACATAGGGGGCAGTATTATAGTAGTTATATTTTTGTACATAGGGGGCAGTATTATAGTAGTTATATTCCTGTACATAGGGGGCAGTATTACAGTAGTTATATTCCTGTACATAGAGGGCGGTATTATAGTAGTTATATTCTTGTACGTAGGGGGAGTATTATAGTAGTTATATTCCTGTACATAGGGGGCAGTATTATAGTAGTTATATTCTTGTACATAGGGGGAGTATTATAGTAGTTATATTCCTGTACATAGGGGGCAGTATTATAGTAGTTATATTCTTGTACATAGGGGCAGTATTATAGTAGTTATATTCTTGTACATAGGGGGCAGTATTATAGTAGTTATATTCCTGTACATAGGGGCAGTATTATAGTAGTTATATTCTTGTACATAGGGTGCAGTATTATAGTAGTCATATTCCTGTACATAGGGGGCAGTATTATAGTAGTTATATTCTTGTACATAGGGGGCAGTATTATAGTAGTTATATTCTTGTACATAGGGGGCAGTATTATAGTAATTATATTCTTGTACATAGGGGGCAGTATTATAGAAGTTATATTCCTGTACATAGGGCGCAGTATTATAGTAGTTATATTCCTGTACATAGGGGGCGGTATTACAGTAGTTATATTCCTGTACATAGAGGGCGGTATTATAGTAGTTATATTCTTGTACGTAGGGGGAGTATTATAGTAGTTATATTCTTGTACATAGGGGGAGTATTATAGTAGTTATATTCCTGTACATAGGGGGCAGTATTATAGTAGTTATATTCTTGTACATAGGGGCAGTATTATAGTAGTTATATTCTTGTACATAGGGGGCAGTATTATAGTAGTTATATTCCTGTACATAGGGGCAGTATTATAGTAGTTATATTCTTGTACATAGGGGGCAGTATTATAGTAGTTATATTCTTGTACATAGGGGGCAGTATTATAGTAGTTATATTCTTGTACATAGGGGGCAGTATTATAGTAGTTATATTCCTGTACATAGGGCGCAGTATTATAGTAGTTATATTCCTGTACATAGGGGGCAGTATTATAGTAGTTATATTAATGTACATAGGGGGCAGTATTATAGTAGTTATATTCTTGTACATAGGGGGCAGTATTACAGTAGTTATATTCCTGTACATAGAGGGCAGTATTATAGTAGTTATATTCTTGTACATAGGGGGAGTATTATAGTAGTTATATTCTTGTACATAGGGGGCAGTATTATAGTAGTTATATTCTTGTACATAGGGGGCAGTATTATAGTAGTTATATTATTGTACATAGGGGGCAGTATTATAGTAGTTATATTCTTGTACATAGAGGGCAGTATTACAGTAGTTATATTCTTGTACATAGGGGGCAGTATTATAGTAGTTATATTCTTGAACATAGGGGGCAGTATTATAGTAGTTATATCCCTGTACATAGGGGCCGTATTATAGTAGTTATATTCTTGTACATAGGGGGAGTATTATAGTAGTTATATTCTTGTACATAGGGGGCAGTATTATAGTAGTTATATTCTTGTACATAGGGGGCAGTATTATAGTAGTTATATTCCTGTACATAGGGGGCAGTATTATAGTAGTTATATTCCTGTACATAGGGGGCAGTATTATAGTAGTTATATTCCTGTACATAGGGGGCAGAATTATAGTAGTTATATTCCTGTACATAGGGGGCAGTATTATAGTAGTTATATTCTTGTACATAGGGGGCAGTGTTATAGTAGTTATATTCTTGTACATAGGGGGCAGTATTATAGTAGTTATATTATTGTACATAGGGGTCAGTATTATAGTAGTTATATTCTTGTACATAGGGGTCAGTATTATAGTAGTTATATTCTTGTACATAGGGGGCAGTATTATAGTAGTTATATTCTTGTACATAGGGGTCAGTATTATAGTAGTTATATTCTTGTACATAGGGGGCAGTATTATAGTAGTTATATTCTTGTACATAGGGGGCAGTATTATAGTAGTTATATTCTTGTACATAGGGGGCAGTATTATAGTAGTTATATTCTTGTACATAGGGGGCAGTATTATAGTAGTTATATTCTTGTACATAGGGGGCAGTATTATAGTAGTTATATTCCTGTACATAGGGGGCAGTATTATAGTAGTTATATTCCTGTACATAGGGGGCAGTATTATAGTAGTTATATTCCTGTACATAGGGGCAGTATTATAGTAGTTATATTCCTGTACATAGGGGGCAGTATTATAGTAGTTATATTCCTGTACATAGGGGGCAGTATTATAGTAGTTATATTCCTGTACATAGGGGGCAGAATTATAGTAGTTATATTCCTGTACATAGGGGGCAGTATTATAGTAGTTATATTCTTGTACATAGGGGGCAGTGTTATAGTAGTTATATTCTTGTACATAGGGAGCAGTATTATAGTAGTTATATTCTTGTACATAGGGGGCAGTATTATAGTAGTTATATTCTTGTATATAGGGGGCAGTATTATAGTAGTTATATTCCTGTACATAGGGGGCAGTATTATAGTAGTTATAGTCTTGTACATAGGGGGCAGTATTATAGTAGTTATATTCCTGTACATAGGGAGCAGTATTATAGTAGTTATATTCCTGTACATAGGGGGCAGTATTATAGTAGTTATATTCCTGTACATAGGGGGCAGTATTATAGTAGTTATAGTCTTGTACATAGGGGGCAGTGTTATAGTAGTTATATTCTTGTACATAGGGAGCAGTATTATAGTAGTTATATTCTTGTACATAGGGGGCAGTATTATAGTAGTTATAGTCTTGTATATAGGGGGCAGTATTATAGTAGTTATATTCCTGTACATAGGGGGCAGTATTATAGTAGTTATAGTCTTGTACATAGGGGGCAGTATTATAGTAGTTATATTCTTGTATATAGGAGCAGTATTCTGATGGTTGTATTCCCTGGACCCAGCAGTAGGTGGAGCTGTAGCCCTATGTGAGAGGCAGCATTGGTGTAACTCTGCGTTGACTCTCTAATCACATCTATCACTTTCCCGACACATTTTTGGAGGATCATATTTTTTCACTTTTTATCACATTCAAAACAAAGAACAATCAGAGGAAAGACATTTCGGTGCCAAAACCTCTGGAAGGTAGAATAAAGAGATCATTTACCCACCAATTACACGGGGATATCTTTGATCTGGCGCTAGGACGGCCACTCCCAAATCAATTACAGACGTCAGGCTTCCTTCCTGCGCTCTTCTGCTCCTCCTTAGGTAATAGCGATAAATCCCGGTGACCTTGTTCCTCTCTTGATCGCGGCTTTACGTGCAGACAATATCTGCTTCACACATGGCACCAGGAAAGGGGAGATCACGAGATTCGTCTTCTTTGTATCGTTTCTTTCCATCCCCTCCATTAAAATCAAATTCTTATGTGAAACTAAAATCTTCCGTCTTCTACTCCAGTCACATCCAAAGCTGCGTCTAAGCTGCTGCCTCGCCTTTACACTGTGTCTACAAATAAGATACATTGTAGCCATGGACGGTGATACAGTTGTAGGAAATACGTTTATTTTGATACTTTACACTTCAGTATCAGTTTCCATACATTTAAAGGGATATTCCCGCCCCAGATATCGATGACTCCTCCCCCTGGGATATATTTAGCGCTACGAATGATTTGAATGGAGAACACCTGGTCAGTTCTGAACAGTCCTTTATCCTAAATTTTTGAGATTGGAATATCCCTTTAAGAGTGGCACATATGTCATATGGAGTATACAATGAAGAACGTCTTCAGATGTAGCAGAGCTGAGTTTGTTAAGAGCGTAGATGAGGTTTTCACATCACATAAATGATATTAGGGGGGATGTATATATATATATAATCTAGGACATATTGACCATCTATCCTCACCATGGGTCACCCGTATATATGACTGGTGGGGCTCCGACGCCCGGACCCTGCACTGATGAGTTGTCCTGTGGGTTGATGGCAGAAGAAGAGAGATCTGTCCACTGTATAGTGGCCATGTGAGGTATTGCAGCTCTTCTGCACCAGAACCAGACCCTTTATCATTAGTGCAGGGGTCTGGATGACGGATCTACCCAAATAGATGCCAAAGTATAGGTCATAAGTATAACATTATAGCCTTAAAGGGGACCTCCACCAACTCTAATATTCTGCATATTATAGGCGTCGCTCCACTGATTCAGACGCAGTTGGAATTTTTTCTCCTTCCCCCACCGTTCCTGAGCAATCACTGCTCTTAGGTTGGTGGCACACATGGCGTTTTGAACCCGTTTTTGGGACATTTTTAAGCAGTCCATTAAAAAATACATGCGTTTTTACGTTTCTGACCGTTTTTCCCAATTATCATAATTATCACAATTGGGAGAAAACAGACAAAAATGGAAAAAAACGGATGCGTTTTTTCACAGATTGCTTAAAAGCGGCTTAAAAAATGGGTTCAAAACGCCACGTGTGCCATGGTTCGGCACCCGATATGTTAATTAGTCTCTCTGCTGTCAGGTGGGTGGAGCCAAGACTCCTTACCTAAGGCCTAATTAGCATAACTGGAAGTGAAATGAACAGCTCTGCTACATCTGTCCATGTATTAGCCCCACACTCCCCCCCTTTCCGGCTCCGCAGGATCCTTCACACGACCATAACCTGACCGATGAGCGCCGGGTTCCTGTCCGTGATCAGCGCTGCGATGATTGCAGCCGCCTGCCGGGCGCCCTCCTCCAGTTGTGATTCCTCCTGTGTATAATAAAAAGGGACATGTCCGCCGTGTCACTCAGTTTACATGTTTGATTACACATCAGCAATACAGGGGACAAGACCCCAAATCTTGTGATCAGTCTGGAAAAATCCTTATTGCTGCCACCAGGGGGAGCTCCCGGGCTGCACAATAATAAACTCATAATTAATAATAATAATTATTATTTATTTATATAGCGCGCACAGATTACGCAGCGCTGCACAAAGCATGACAAATTGCCCTCAACCTCCAGTGGTACTACCCTAGATATTAACCCATAATAAATCCTAGACCTCCAGGGACAAGAGATAATCACACAGTACCCTCCACTAGCAGGGATTATGTATTAACCCATAAATATCCTAGACAAGGATCTAAATATTAAAGGGGTTGTCCAATTGATATTGTTTGTTTGATGAAAGGTTATAACATTTTCCAATAAACTTTCTATATCAATTCTTTTCTGATTTCTATATCTCTGCTTGCTGTCATTGTTTTCTTCCTGTCGATAAACACCGCTCTAGGATCATGTGATGTCACACAGGTGAGCGGCTCGTTATAACACACAGTGTAGTTAAAGCTGTGTGATGCTAATGAGCCGTGCACCTGTGTGACATCACATGACCATGGAGCGGTGTATATGTGCAGAAAGTAAAGACTGAGGGCGCGTTCACGCACTGCGTTGCGTCACGTTCATAACGTGATGCAAGCCCACAGGGGGCGGGGCTCAGGCCCCTGGAAAACGCATGCGATTGATAACATTTCTCTGAAAACGCATATGCGATTGGCCCGAGCCCCGCCCCCTGTGCACTAGCGTCACGTTATGAACGCGTTTACACGATGCATTGCGTTTTTTAATGCGTCCTTGACGCATTTCAAAGGCTTCAGCTTTGACCACGTGCTGAGGTGACACTGTGGCAGATTTACTTACCCGGTCCATTTGCGATCCAGCGACGCGCTCTCCGACGTGGATTCGGGCCAGCCAGGATTCACTAAGGTAGTGCGCCCGATGCCACCAGGTGTCACTGCTGCGCCGAGGTCCGCCGGAGTTCACCGTCCTATTCCTGGCGCATGTAAGTGTGTGTCAAGCACTTATTTTTTTTTTTAAATAGCGTGATTTTTCCGACGGCCACGCCCCTGTTTTTCGTCGAATGCAAGCCGGCGCCGATGCGACACAATCCCATCGCCTGCGCCAAAAACCCAATTCAGACCCTTAGTAAATGTGCCCCATTGTGTTTTAGCAGATGCAGTGGAAACACAATGGGGGTCATTTACTAAGGGCCTGATTTGCGTTTTTCCGACGGGTTATGCGAATATTTCCAATTTGTGCCAATTTTCCCTGAATTGCCCAGGGATTTTGGCACATCGGCGCTGGCATGCACGTGACGGAAATGGGGGGGGCGTGGCCGTAAAAGAAAAACGACGGATTCGGAAAACCCGCTGCATTTTTAAAAAAAATGAACGCGCCGCTGAATCGCAAATGGACCGGGTGAGTAAATCTGCCCCAATGTAACCTCAGCATGTGATTACGGCTGAAGCCTTTGGAATGCGTCAAAAACGCATCGAAAAACGTGACGCAACGCATCGCCTGAAATCGCCCCGAAGCTTCCTGTTCAAGGACAGCAAGCAGAGATCTAGAATATTGTGATTATTATATATATGTATTATATGATATATATTGAACAACCTTAGACATGATAGTATCAGTAACCTCCAGATATAAAATATATATGAGCAGATGGCAGTATACGGCTCAGGGGTGAGTGATATTCCACAGCAGATACAATAACTATTCTCCACTAGTGTCAGGAGCGGCGCCCCTTCTCCTCTGTGCACCCCCTCAGAGCGCCCCTGTATCTGACCCCCAAATCGTTTCCACATTTCCCTACAAATCCCACAGTCCGGGCTGCGGAGGAGCCGTGTGATGGGAGCTCCATGAGAGTAGTAGTGTTATTGTAGGACACTATTCAGGGGGGGCATAATATTACTGTGTCCTTGGGGTGACGTCTGACAGTGACAGGCAGATCTGATGAGGGTTGTGCTCCTGCCGCCGCTGCTGACAGAGACCTTGACATCTGAAGTTTCTGTTCTATGTTTCTAAGTTTCTGTTCGGATACAAGGAAACCGATCACAGCCGGAGCCAGAAAATGTCCACAAACACAGCAGACACATTTATTATAGCATCTGCGCCAGTTTTCTGTCTGATTTTACGCCAGTTTTATGTTGCAGCTGCTCTGTATCCCACGAGACAGAAAAATGTGCGCCTAAAGGGGCTGTTACTGCTTAGCCGGAGCATGCGCCACATTTATTCCTGACGTGCAACAAAATCCTGCAGGATCAACAAAGTGAACCAAAAAAAAGATGGTGCCCATTTCCCGAGCAGCGCAGGGGGCGCCACATTCATAGACCGAGCACCACTACACCGGGCAATGCACATAGTACATGTCTGGCTATGATAAATATTTTTAGACATCCTTAATCCAGTGGTGATGCATTTTATACTGCTCAGTGCTCAAAATCCCTGCATAGAAACCTGAAAATCTGTAGTCACCACTAGGGGGAGCTCAATGTATAGTGGGATATTATTTATGTGTAGTAGGCACCCCCAAGTGGAGGCTTTATAAACAGTATGTAGTAATCTCCTGAGCTCCCCCTAGTGGTGGCTGTATATACAGTATGTAGTAATCTCCTGAGCTCATCTTAATTGTGGCTGTATATACAGTATGTAGTAATCTCCTGAGCTCCCCCTAGTGGTGGCTGTATATACAGTATGTAGTAATCTCCTGAGCTCCTCCTAGTGGTAGCTGTATATACAGTATGTAGTAATCTCCTGAGCTCCTCCTAGTGGTGGCTGTATATACAGTATGTAGTAATCTCCTGAGCTCCCCCTAGTGGTGTCTGTATATATACAGTATGTAGTAATCTCCTGAGCTCCTCCTAGTGGTGGCTGTATATATATACAGTATGTAGTAATCTCCTGAGCTCCCCATAGTGGTGGCTGTATATACAGTATGTAGTAATCTCCTGAGCTCATCTTAGTTGTAGCTGTATATACAGTATGTAGTAATCTCCTGAGCTCCCCCTAGTGGAGGCTGTATATACAGTATGTAGTAATCTCCTGAGCTCCCCCTAGTGGTGGCTGTATATACAGTATGTAGTAATCTCCTGAGCTCATCTTAGTTGTGGCTGTATATACAGTATGTAGTAATCTCCTGAGCTCCCCCTAGTGGAGGCTGTATATACAGTATGTAGTAATCTCCTGAGCTCCCCCTAGTGAAGGCTGTATATACAGTATGTAGTAATCTCCTGAGCTCCCCCTAGTGGTGGCTGTATATACAGTATGTAGTAATCTCCTGAGCTCATCTTAGTTGTGGCTGTATATACAGTATGTAGTGATCTCCTGATCTCCCCCTAGTGGTGGCTGTATATACAGTATGTAGTAATCTCCTGAGCTCCTCCTAGTGGTGGCTGTATATACAGTATGTAGTAATCTCCTGAGCTCCTCCTAGTGGTGGCTGTATATACAGTATGTAGTAATCTCATGAGCTCCCCCTAGTGGTGGCTGTATATATATACAGTATGTAGTAATCTCCTGAGCTCCTCCTAGTGGTGGCTGTATATATATACAGTATGTAGTAATCTCCTGAGCTCCCCATAGTGGTGGCTGTATATATATACAGTATGTAGTAATCTCCTGAGCTCCCCATAGTGGTGGCTGTATATACAGTATGTAGTAATCTCCTGAGCACCCCCTAGTGGTGGCTGTATATATATACAGTACGTAGTAATCTCCTGAGCTCCCCATAGTGGTGGCTGTATATACAGTATGTAGTAATCTCCTGAGCTCCTCCTAGTGGTGGCTGTATATATATATACAGTATGTAGTAATCTCCTGAGCTCCCCATAGTGGTGGCTGTATATACAGTATGTAGTAATCTCCTGAGCACCCCCTAGTGGTGGCTGTATATACAGTATGTAGTAATCTCCTGAGCTCATCTTAGTTGTAGCTGTATATACAGTATGTAGTAATCTCCTGAGCTCCCTCTAGTGGTGTCTGTATATACAGTATGTAGTAATCTCCTGAGCTCCTCCTAGTGGTGGCTTTATATACAGTATGTAGTAATCTCCTGAGCTCCCACTAGTGGTGGCTGTATATACAGTATGTAGTAATCTCCTGAGCTCCCCCTAGTGGTGGCTGTATATACAGTATGTAGTAATCTCCTGAGCTCCTCCTAGTGGTGGCTGTATATACAGTATGTAGTAATCTCCTGAGCTCCCCCTAGTGGTGGCTGTATATACAGTATGTAGTAATCCTCTGTCCTCCCCCTAGTGGTGGCTGTATATACAGTATGTAGTAATCTCCTGAGCTCCCCCTAGTGGTGGCTGTATATACAGTATTGTAGTAATCTCCTGAGCTCCTACTAGTGGTGGCTGTATATATAGTATGTAGGAATCTACTAAACTCCAGCTAGTGGTTTCTGTCTGATTTTACGCCAGTTTTATGTTGCAGCTGCTCTGTATCCCACGAGACAGAAAAATGTGCAGCTAAAGGAGCTGTTACTGCTTAGCCGGAGCATGCGCCACATTTATTCCTGACGTGCAACAAAATCCTGGAGGATCAACAAAGTGAACCAAAAAAAAGATGGTGCCCATTTCCCGAGCAGCGCAGGGGGCGCCACATTCATAGACCGAGCACCACTACACCGGGCAATGCACATAGTACATGTCTGGCTATGATAAATATTTTTAGACATCCTTAATCCAGTGGTGATGCATTTTATACTGCTCAGTGCTCAAAATCCCTACATAGAAACCTGAAAATCTGTAGTCACCACTAGGGGGAGCTCAATGTATAGTGGGATATTATTTATGTGTAGTAGGCACCCCCAAGTGGAGGCTTTATAAACAGTATGTAGTAATCTCCTGAGCTCCCCCTAGTGGTGGCTGTATATACAGTATGTAGTAATCTCCTGAGCTCCCCCTAGTGGTGTCTGTACATACAGTATGTAGTAATCTCCTGAGCTCCCCCTAGTGTGGCTGTATATACAGTATGTAGTAATCTCCTGAGCTCATCTTAATTGTGGCTGTATATACAGTATGTAGTAATCTCCTGAGCTCCCCCTAGTGGTGGCTGTATATACAGTATGTAGTAATCTCCTGAGCTCCTCCTAGTGGTGGCTGTATATACAGTATGTAGTAATCTCTTGAGCTCCTCCTAGTGGTGGCTGTATATACAGTATGTAGTAATCTCCTGAGCTCCCCCTAGTGGTGTCTGTATATATACAGTATGTAGTAATCTCCTGAGCTCCTCCTAGTGGTGGCTGTATATATATACAGTATGTAGTAATCTCCTGAGCTCCCCATAGTGGTGGCTGTATATACAGTATGTAGTAATCTCCTGAGCTCATCTTAGTTGTAGCTGTATATACAGTATGTAGTAATCTCCTGAGCTCCCCCTAGTGGAGGCTGTATATACAGTATGTAGTAATCTCCTGAGCTCCCCCTAGTGGTGGCTGTATATACAGTATGTAGTAATCTCCTGAGCTCATCTTAGTTGTGGCTGTATATACAGTATGTAGTAATCTCCTGAGCTCCCCCTAGTGGAGGCTGTATATACAGTATGTAGTAATCTCCTGAGCTCCCCCTAGTGAAGGCTGTATATACAGTATGTAGTAATCTCCTGAGCTCCCCCTAGTGGTGGCTGTATATACAGTATGTAGTAATCTCCTGAGCTCATCTTAGTTGTGGCTGTATATACAGTATGTAGTAATCTCCTGATCTCCCCCTAGTGGTGGCTGTATATACAGTATGTAGTAATCTCCTGAGCTCCTCCTAGTGGTGGCTGTATATACAGTATGTAGTAATCTCATGAGCTCCCCCTAGTGGTGGCTGTATATATATACAGTATGTAGTAATCTCCTGAGCTCCTCCTAGTGGTGGCTGTATATATATACAGTATGTAGTAATCTCCTGAGCTCCCCATAGTGGTGGCTGTATATATATACAGTATGTAGTAATCTCCTGAGCTCCCCATAGTGGTGGCTGTATATACAGTATGTAGTAATCTCCTGAGCTCATCTTAGTTGTGGCTGTATATACAGTATGTAGTAATCTCCTGATCTCCCCCTAGTGGTGGCTGTATATACAGTATGTAGTAATCTCCTGAGCTCCTCCTAGTGGTGGCTGTATATACAGTATGTAGTAATCTCATGAGCTCCCCCTAGTGGTGGCTGTATATATATACAGTATGTAGTAATCTCCTGAGCTCCTCCTAGTGGTGGCTGTATATATATACAGTATGTAGTAATCTCCTGAGCTCCCCATAGTGGTGGCTGTATATATATACAGTATGTAGTAATCTCCTGAGCTCCCCATAGTGGTGGCTGTATATACAGTATGTAGTAATCTCCTGAGCACCCCCTAGTGGTGGCTGTATATATATACAGTACGTAGTAATCTCCTGAGCTCCCCATAGTGGTGGCTGTATATACAGTATGTAGTAATCTCCTGAGCTCCTCCTAGTGGTGGCTGTATATATATATACAGTATGTAGTAATCTCCTGAGCTCCCCATAGTGGTGGCTGTATATACAGTATGTAGTAATCTCCTGAGCACCCCCTAGTGGTGGCTGTATATACAGTATGTAGTAATCTCCTGAGCTCATCTTAGTTGTAGCTGTATATACAGTATGTAGTAATCTCCTGAGCTCCCTCTAGTGGTGTCTGTATATACAGTATGTAGTAATCTCCTGAGCTCCTCCTAGTGGTGGCTTTATATACAGTATGTAGTAATCTCCTGAGCTCCCACTAGTGGTGGCTGTATATACAGTATGTAGTAATCTCCTGAGCTCCCCCTAGTGGTGGCTGTATATACAGTATGTAGTAATCTCCTGAGCTCCTCCTAGTGGTGGCTGTATATACAGTATGTAGTAATCTCCTGAGCTCCCCCTAGTGGTGGCTGTATATACAGTATGTAGTAATCCTCTGTGCTCCCCCTAGTGGTGGCTGTATATACAGTATGTAGTAATCTCCTGAGCTCCCCCTAGTGGTGGCTGTATATACAGTATTGTAGTAATCTCCTGAGCTCCTACTAGTGGTGGCTGTATATATAGTATGTAGGAATCTACTAAACTCCAGCTAGTGGTGGCTGTATATACAGTATGTAGTAATCCCCTGAGCTCCCCCTAGTGGTGGCTGTATATACAGTATGTAGTAATCTCCTGAGCTCCTCCCTAGTGGTGGCTGTATATACAGTATGTAGTAATCTCCTGAGCTCCCCCCTAGTGGTGGCTGTATATACAGAATGCAGGAATCTCCTGAGCTCCCTCTAGTGGTGGCTCTATATACAGTATGTAGTAATCTCCTGAGCTCCTCCTAGTGGTGGCTGTATATACAGTATGTAGTAATCTCCTGAGCTCCCCCTAGTGGTGGTGTATAAAAAGTATGTAGTAATCTCCTGAGCTCCCCCTAGTGGTGGCTGTATATACAGTATGGAGTAATCTCCTGAGCTCCTCCTAGTGGTGGTGTATATACAGTATGTAGTAATCTCCTGAACTCCCCCTAGTGGTGGCTGTATATACAGTATGTAGTAATCTCCTGAGCTCCCCCTAGTGGAGGCTGTATATACAGTATGTAGTAATCTCCTAAGCTCCCCCTAGTGGTGGCTGTATATACAGTATGTAGTAATCTCCTGAGCCCATCTTAGTTGTGGCTATATATACAGTATGTAGTAATCTCCTGATCTCCCCCTAGTGGTGGCTGTATATACAGTATGTAGTAATCTCCTGAGCTCCTCCTAGTGGTGGCTGTACATACAGTATGTAGTAATCTCCTGAGCTCCTCCTAGTGGTGGCTGTATATACAGTATGTAGTAATCTCATGAGCTCCCCCTAGTGGTGGCTGTATATATATACAGTATGTAGTAATCTCCTGAGCTCCCCATAGTGGTGGCTGTATATACAGTATGTAGTAATCTCCTGAGCACCCCCTAGTGGTGGCTGTATATACAGTATGTAGTAATCTCCTGAGCTCATCTTAGTTGTAGCTGTATATACAGTATGTAGAAATCTCCTGAGCTCCTCCTAGTGGTGGCTTTATATAAAGTATGTAGTAATCTCCTGAGCTCCCCCTAGTGGTGGCTGTATATACAGTATGTAGTAATCTCCTGAGCTCCCCCTAGTGGTGGCTGTATATACAGTATGTAGTAATCTCCTGAGCTCCTCCTAGTGGTGGCTGTATATACAGTATGTAGTAATCTCCTGAGCTCCTCCTAGTGGTGGCTGTATATACAGTATGTAGTAATCTCCTGAGCTCCCCCCTAGTGGTGGCTGTATATACAGAATGCAGTAATCTCCTGAGCTCCCTCTAGTGGTGGCTGTATATACAGTATGTAGTAATCTCCTGAGCTCCTCCTAGTGGTGGCTGTATATACAGTATGGAGTAATCTCCTGAGCTCCTCCTAGTGGTGGTGTATATACAGTATGTAGTAATCTCCTGAACTCCCCCTAGTGGTGGCTGTATATCGTATTTAGTAATCTCCTAAGCTACACATAGTGGTGGCTGTATATACAGTATGTAGTAATCTCCTGAGCTCCTCTTAGTGGTGACTGTATATACAGTAGGTAGTAATCTCCTGAGCTCCCCCTAGTGGAGCCTGTATATACAGTATGTAGTAATCTCCTGAGCTCCTCCTAGTGGTGGCTGTGTATACAGTATGTAGTAATCTCCTGAGCTCCCCCTAGTGGTGGTGTATATACAGTATCAAGTAATCTCCTGAGCTCTCCCTAGTGGTGGCTGTATATACAGTATGTAGTAATCTCCTGAGCTCCCCCTAGTGGTGGTTCTATATACAGTATGTAGTAATCTCCTGAGCTGCCCCTAGTGGGGTCTGTATATACAGTATGTAATAATCTCCTGAGCTCCTCCTAGTGGTGGCTGTACATATAGTATGTAGTAATCTCCTGAGCTCCTCCTAGTGGTGGCTGTATATACAGTATGTAGTAATCTCCTGAGCTCCTCCTAGTGGTGGCTGTATATACAGTATGTAGTAATCTCCTGAGCTCCCCCTAGTGGTGGCTGTATATACAGTATGTAGTAATCACCTGAGCTCCCCCTAGTGGTGGCTGTATATACAGTATGTAGTAATCTCCTGAGCTCCCCCTAGTGGTGGCTGTATATACAGTATGTAGTAATCTCCTGAGCTCCTCCTAGTGGTGGCTGTATATACAGTATGTAGTAATCTGCTGAGCTCCCCCTAGTGGTGGCTGTATATACAGTATGTAGTAATCACCTGAGCTCCCCCTAGTGGTGGCTGTATATACAGTATGTAGTAATCTCCTGAGCTCCCACTAGTGGTGGCTGTATATACAGTATGTAGTAATCTCCTGAGCTCCTCCTAGTGGTGGCTGTATATACAGTATGTAGTAATCTCCTGAGCTCCTCCTAGTGGTGGCTGTATATACAGTATGTAGTAATCTCCTGACCTCCCCCTAGTGGTGGCTGTATATACAGTATGTAGTAATCTCCTGAGCTCCTCCTAGTGGTGGCTGTATATACAGTATGTAGTAATCTCCTGAGCTCCCCCTAGTGGTGGCTGTATATACAGTATGTAGTAATCACCTGAGCTCCCCCTAGTGGTGGCTGTATATACAGTATGTAGTAATCTCCTGAGCTCCCCCTAGTGGTGGCTGTATATACAGTATGTAGTAATCTCCTGAGCTCCTACTAGTGGTGGCTGTATATACAGTATGTAGTAATCTCCTGAGCTCCCCCTAGTGGTGGCTGTATATACAGTATGTAGTAATCACCTTAGCTCCCCCTAGTGGTGGCTGTATATACAGTATGTAGTAATCTCCTGAGCTCCCCCTAGTGGTGGCTGTATATACAGTATGTAGTAATCTCCTGAGCTCCTCCTAGTGGTGGCTGTATATACAGTATGTAGTAATCTCCTGAGCTCCCCCTAGTGGTGGCTGTATATACAGTATGTAGTAATCTCCTGAGCTCCTCCTAGTGGTGGCTGTATATACAGTATGTAGTAATCTCCTGAGCTCCCCCTAGTGGTGGCTGTATATACAGTATGTAGTAATCACCTGAGCTCCCCCTAGTGGTGGCTGTATATACAGTATGTAGCAATCTCCTGAGCTCTCCCTAGTGGTGGCTGTATATACAGTATGTAGTAATCTCCTGAGCTCCCCAAGTGGTGTCTGTATATACAGTATATAGTAATCTCCTGAGCTCCCCCTAGTGGTGGCTGTATATACAGTATGTAGAAATCTCCTGAGCTCCTCCTAGTGGTGGATGTATATACAGTATGTAGTAATATCCTGAGCTCCCCCTAGTGGTGGCTGTATATACAGTATGTAGTAATCTCCTGAGCTCCCCCTAGTGGTGGCTGTATATACAGTATGTAGTAATCTCCTGAGCTGACTCTAGTGGTGGCTGTATATACAGTGAGGCACATTTACCAAGTTCCCTGTGCCAGTTTTCTGTTGGACTCTTCAACATTCTGTTAGGTGCAAACTGCTTGCACAGGTATTTAAGAAGTGTCCGCACCACATATGTGTCATCGAGTTTCGTGGCGCGGCTGCACTATTCTTCATGCGACACAAATTTCTGCACTGAAGGGGGTGTGCTGGCGTAGTTAACTTCGGAGCTAGTGACGGTGGTGTATACAGTATGTAATAATCGCATCTACTCTACTTTGAGAGGCCAAAATAAAGGTGTAAAATATAAGTGGGGGGGGGGAATGGGGGGAGGGGCAATATACCAAGGGGGGGCTACTATACATTGTAAGGGAACAGTGTCAAGTGAAAATCTCAAGAAGTGAAGTTTTATACTGTGTAGACTCTCCAAATGGGACAATTTGCACCAATCAGATGTCAGATTATGGCGCCACTACTCCTGCGTATATTGCGGATCAGACGGACAGTCGGCGAGCGCCTGTTATGTAAATTTTACGCCAATCTAATCGTATCCGGCCGCAGCTTCGGGGGAGTCTGCCCTCGGCTTCCCACCAGAGTTTACTCATCTGTTCGTGTTATGACTTTCCAGTCGGCCGTGTAGAAACAGACGCCTATTGTGATTTCACAAACAATTATCTCGCCTTGACCGACCACCCGCAATTCCGTACCCCCCCCCCCCCCATCGTATAATTGTGCCAGGTCTATGTATTACGCCAGGCGGATCCTCGCCCTTCGGAAAGACCTCTGCGAAAATAAACTGACCTTGAAAGTAGAATTGTGTCATCCCCCAGGACGGCATAGAGGAGCCAAGGTTTAGGTTATACCCCCCCAGCCCCCTGTAAAGTACACAGCATCAGGGTCTACACCGATTACAGGACGCAGACGCCGAGCGGCTTTAATCACATTTGTTGTTTTTCTCGTTTTTCTCTGGGAACATAGAAATAATATTTGTCACTGGATACAGAGTTACACGATCAAGATGTTTGAATGAAGAAGAAATATGACGGAGGTGCAGAGAGGGATGATGGGAGACAAGATGTCTGGAGGCAGAGGGAGCTCTAAAGGGAACCTGTCGGCAGCTGTGACCATAAAGCCAGTGTTATGTATTGTCCCTGGAGAGATGTGTAATCAGACCTCACAATGCTGTGCTCTGTTCTCTCTGCAGCCAGTGTTATGTATTGTCCCTGGAGAGATGTGTAATCAGACCTCACACTGCTGTGCTCTGTACTCTCTGCAGCCATTGTTATGTATTATCCCTGGAGAGATGTGTAATCAGACCTCACACTGCTGTGCTCTTTGCTCTCTGCAGTCAGTGTTATGTATTGTCCCTGGAGAGATGTGTAATCAGACCTCACACTGCTGTGCTCTGTGCTCTCTGCAGCCAGTGTTATGTATTGTCCCTGGAGAGATGTGTAATCAGACCTCACACTGCTGTGCTCTGTGCTCTCTGCAGCCAGTGTTATGTATTGTCCCTGGAGAGATGTGTAATCAGACCTCACACTGCTGTGCTCTGTGCTCTCTGCAGCCAGTGTTATGTATTGTCCCTGGAGAGATGTGTAATCAGACCTTAGAATCAGCAGGACTGTGATATATGAATTTATATTCCAGGATTGTAGCTTCTGTACGTGCACTGGGTGCATGTCCTCACACTGCTGTGCTCTGTGCTCTGTGCAGCCAGTGTGATATATTGTCCCGGGAAAGAAGTGTAATTAGACCTTTGTGTATGTTGTTAGAAACACCGGGACTATGAAATATGGGTTCATATTCCAGGAATGTAATTTCTTCAAGTGCACTGGGGATGTGTCCTCACACTGCTGTGCTCTGTGCAGCCAGTGTTATGTATTGTCCCTGGAGAGATGTGTACTCATACCTCACACTGCTGTGCTCTGTGCTCTCTGCAGCCAGTGTTATGTATTGTCCCTGGAGAGATGTGTAATCAGACCTCACACTGCTGTGCTCTGTGCTCTCTGCAGCCAGTGTTATGTATTGTCCCTGGAGAGATGTGTAATCAGACCTCACACTGCTGTGCTCTGTGCTCTCTGCAGCCAGTGTTATGTATTGTCCCTGGAGAGATGTGTAATCAGACCTCACACTGCTGTGCTCTGTTCTCTCTGCTGCCAGTGTTATATATTGTCCCTGGAGAGATGTGTAATCAGACCTCACACTGCTGTGCTCTGTGCTCTCTGCAGCCAGTGTTATGTACTGTCCCTGGAGAGATGTGTAATCAGACCTCACACTGCTGTGCTCTGTGCTCTCTGCAGTCAGTGTTATGTATTGTCCCTGGAGAGATGTGTAATCAGACCTCACACTGCTGTGCTCTGTGCTCTCTGCAGCCAGTGTTATATATTGTCCCTGGAGAGATGTGTAATCAGACTTTTGTGTATATTGATAGAAGCATCAAGACTGTGATATATATATTTATATTTCAGGATTGTAGCTTCTCCAAATGCACTGAGGGGTTATCCTCACGCTGCTGTGCTCTGTGCATTGAGCAGCTTCTCCCCTTTGATGTAAAGTAGTAGCAGGTTTCTGGTTGGATACTTTATCAGCTACTGGGAGGACTGAATGTGAAGTGCTGGGCATGAGGACACCCCCCTTCCCCAGTGCAATGGGTAAAGCTACATTCCTGGAATATAAATTAATTTTCCAAAGTCCTGCTGCTATTAAATATCTCCCCAGGGAAAATACCCAACACTGCCCGAATTGTCACCCCAGCTGAAACATTCCCTGGATGGTAGATGGTGGTTTTTTAAAAAAAAAAAAAACTCCAAAATGAGTCCCTTCAATGCTTAATGAGGTCTCTACATAGAGGTCCCTTCCCAAACACAAGATGAATACTCGGCCAATGACAGGCTTGTGCCCTCATTACACAGCATCTGGCTCCCAACTTTGTATATGGGCTAATATGACCCGGTAGTATAGTAACTGGTAACCCTACCAGCAGGAGGCGCCATACAGTAACATAATAACATCTATATCAATGCTCAGAGGTTGCCTATGCAAAAAAAGTAAAAAAAGATAGAACCCCCTATAACTACTCCTAGCCCAAGAGTCCCAGAAGTTTCCTCTCTCTCCAAATTTCTCATACAAATTAGATGAATAAAAGGATAAGACATAATATAACACAAACATTCATCAAGCTACTGCCACCAGGGGGAGCTCCGGAGCTGACTGCAGACTGTACATACATAGGAATCAATGACAAGACTGTATACAGTCAGCTCCTGAGCTCCCCCTAGTGCTGAATACAGGCAGCACTATTAGGAAACTCGATGTCTGTGGAATTATGTGCTCTAATGAAATAACAGAGCCCCCCTCCTCCCGAAAATCAAGAAATTAATTAACAAGGTACAAATATCCCTAAATAAAACGAGAGATGACAATCCATATAAACGAGGCATTTGTGTCGGCTCACTCCAGCAAACCCTCACGTGAGTCAGATTTCTGGAGCCTGGGACACATGTGCTTTGTGTTAACCCATGACAATCTGCCTCCAGTTATGCGCCCGTCAGGTTGTAGCGGGGGCTCCTGAGCTCATGAGGTAGAGGATAGACGGGAGACGTCTTCACAAGGACAGTAACAGGCGTGAAAGGGACGTGACACATGAAAAAGACCAGCAGGCGGCGACTAGCAGGATACATGGGGGGCATCGAGCACAGATCAAGGGGCCACAGCACTAAATTACCAAGAAACCCCCTCTAAGGCCAAGAAAGCACACAAATCATCATAATGGGAACCATAACAGTGTCATCCAACTCTCCCATAATCCTGAATGACAAACCTCCCAATAGAAGATAAGGGTGAAATAGCGAGACACATAGATTTATGCCTCAGAGGATGTGAAAGTGCGAGACAACAACAATGTATGTTATTTACAGAACAACCTGATACATTCTGCTACCAGGTAACAACAATGGCAAACAGATCTAATCTACTGTATCTGCATCTGGGAAAGCTGAATGACTGATGTCTACCTCAGCCCGAGATATAACCGATCTGCACTATACTGCTGCTCCACAGCCCCAATACTTATCCTGTACTGATCCTGAGTTACATCCTGTATTATACTCCAGAGCTACACTCACTATTCTGCTGCTGGTGCAGTCACTGTGTACACACATGACATTACTTATCCTGTACTTATCCTGAGTTACAACCTGTATTATACTCCAGAGCTGCACTCACTATTCTGCTGCTGGTGCAGTCACTGTGTACATACATGACATTACTTATCCTGTACTGATCCTGAGTTACATTATGTATTATACCCCAGAGCTGCACTCACTATTCTGCTGCTGGTGCAGTCACTGTGTACATAAATGACATTACTTATCCTGTACTGATCCTGAGTTACATCCTGTATTATACCCCAGAGCTGCATTCACTATTCTGCTCCTGGTGCAGTCACTGTGTACATACATGACATTACTTATCCTGTACTGACCCTGAGTTACATCCTGTATTATACCCCAGAGCTGCACTCACTATTCTGCTGCTGGTGCAGTCACTGTGTACATAAATGACATTACTTATCCTGTACTGATACTGAGTTACATCCTGTATTATACCCCAGAGCTACACTCACTATTCTGCTGCTGGTGCAGTCACTGTGTACATACATGACATTACTTATCCTGTACTGATCCTGAGTTACATCCTGTATTATACTCCAGAGCTGCACTCACTATTCTGCTGCTGGAGCAGTCACTGTGTACATACATGACATTACTTATCCTGTACTGATCCTGAGTTACATCCTGTATTATACCCCAGAGCTGCACTCACTATTCTGCTGCTGGTGCAGTGACTGTGTACATACATGACATTACTTATCCTGTACTGATCCTGAGTTACATCCTGTATTACACCCCAGAGCTGCACTCACTATTCTGCTGCTGGTGGTGCAGTCACTGTGTACATACATGACATTACTTATCCTGTACTGATCCTGAGTTACATCCTGTATTATACCCCAGAGCTGCACTCACTATTCTGCTGCTGGTGCAGTCACTGTGTACATACATGACATTACTTATCCTGTACTGATCCTGAGTTACATCCTGTATTATACACCAGAGCTGCACTCACTATTCTGCTGCTGGTGTAGTCACTGTGTACATACATGACATTACTTATCCTGTACTGATCCTGAGTTACATCCTGTATTATGATCAAATCCTCTTTGTGTTGTTGGGGCAGTTTTTTGTCTTTGTAGTTTCATGTGGATACAATTTAACACATGTTCATTTTTATATCATCTCCCTGATCTCATGCTTGAACTTCACCTTACCCTAAAGATGAAACACAATGTGGAGGTGATGTCAGCGCTCAGACACAATGTAACCATAAACCAATCAGGAAACAATGAAATACAGCGCTATGTCCTGGGCATGGGGCTTCTTCCTATACTTCAGTCTCTGGGCATGGGGGCTTCTTCCTATACTTCAGTCTCTGGGCATGGGGCTACTTCCTATACTTCAGTCTCTGGGCATGGAGGCTTCTTCCTATACTTCAGTCTCTCGGGATGGGGCTTCTTCCTATACTTCAGTCTCTCGGGATGGGGCTTCTTCCTATACTTCAGTCTCTCGGGATGGGGCTTATTCCTATACTTCAGTCTCTGGGCATGGGGCTTCTACCTATACTTCAGTCTCTAGGCATGGGACTTCTTCCTATACTTCAGTCTCTTGGCATGGGGCTTTGTCCTATACTACAGTCTCTGGGCATGGGGGCACTGTAGATACACTCTTGCTCTGCAGCCTTGATATTGTTTCTACCTCAGTGAAGTAGTTAGTCATTGCATCCCTAGTTTTCTTGGACAGTGAATGGAGATAATTCCTGTAATCCTGGTGATCAAGGACAGTAAGTGCCTTAGTGCTAGTGATAAAGGTTTATATAAACATTCCTAGTAGTTTTGAGCAGTTAATGGGGCACATTTACTTACCCGTCCGCTCGAGTTCCCCAAAAGTGTATTGTCCAATGTCCTGTGCCGCGATTCACTAAGATTGTGCGCCCGATATCCTGCATGTGTCGCTTCCCCGCTCAGGTCCCTGGAGTTCACCTTCTTCTTCCTGGTACATGTAAGTGCATTGTCGGTGTATAATGCGCTGTGCGGGGAGTCACTAAGATCGTGCATCCGATATTCTGCATGTGTCGCTTCCCCGCTCAGGTCCCTGGAGTTCACCTTCTTCCTGGTGCATGTAAGTGCATTGTCCGTGTATAATGCGCTGTGCGGGGAGTCACTAAGATTGTGCGCCCGATATCCTACATGTGTCGCTTCCCTGCTCAGGTCCCTGGAGTTCACCTTCTTCTTCCTGGTGCATGTAAGTGCATTGTCTGTGTATAATGCGCTGTGCGGGGAGTCACTAAGATCCTGCGCCCGATATCCTGCATGTGTCACTTCCCCGCTCAGGTCCCCGGAGTTCACCTTCTTCTTCCTGGTGCATGTAAGTGCATTGTCCGTGTATAATGCGCTGTGCGGGGAGTCACTAAGATCCTGCGCCTGATATCCTGCATGTGTCGCTTCCCCGCTCAGGTCCGCAGAGTTCACCTTCTTCTTGCTGGTGCATGTAAGTGCATTGTCTTGTGACACAATTTGAAAGTTAAATCCCGCGCTCAGTCCGAGATCTTTTTAGATTCAGTGATCTAAAACTATAAAAGTCTTAGGACAATGCTTAGGGCAGTGAAATAGTTCAGATTCCTGCTCATGGGTCATGAAGCGGTTAATGCTGCATACTTGGGGTCCACTTAGCCACACACTTCTGTAGCCCTCAGCATTGCCCAGGCCTGATAAAAGGCTAAAACCCTAAATCTTCAGACTTGAGAATGGAAGGGGGAGCTGTAACCCCTAGAGCTGCACAGTTCTCTCTATAAACAGGCACTTTGCCCAAGAAATAACTCAGGAATCATGAATTTCCTTCCATGAACTTAGTTGAGTCCCAGGTTTTGTTTTTACAGTGCTTCCATCATTACTTCAATTCTTTGCACCATAGTCATCCAGTGTAACCCCCAAAATTCAGTCCTAGTGACCATGTTTCTAACCTAGGCTCATTCCTTAGCTTTGCTACTTTGCCCCATCCTTACCAGCTGGTCTCCTCTTATGACTCCGGCTTGTTGATGACCTTTAGCCCAAACGATGACTCATCGATGACCGGTGAACTTAACCGGCATGCCCTGACCTTTAGCCCAACTCTCCAGGTTGCCTGAACTCTGACTGTCCTGACCTCAGCAAATACCTGACCCTGGTGCAGCACATTGGCCACTCTGGACCCACAGGTCAGTTGCAACAAACACGGAGACTACTCTTGGAGGAAGCCACCTGATGACCTGATGACCTGATTCTCATATGGGGGTTAAAGGGTGAATACCAATGGTGTAGCCCTTAATCCATGGGAGAAGCCCAAACCAAGCCAAACCTATAGGGAGGCACAAGTCTCTTGCCGTTACAACCAACACTTGTCATATGTCATTGAAATATTGAGTTATAAGAAGAAATTCCAACATTTTCCATCCTGGAAGACCACCCAAACCGAATCTGACAACCTGCTCCGAAAAACGGCCAAACAAAACAAACCCATGGAAGAAAATCCTGGATGGAAGTGGCCAAGAACCTGAAGTATTTGTTTTCTCGTCCATGGTCACACAACCGAGGGATAATTGATGATTGTCCCGTGTGAGTGTTTGAGTTCCGGGTATCGGTTCTCGTCAGGGCCGGATTGCTCGCGGTTGCGCTCGCTCATCGTACGCCCTCCATAACGCTCATTACCAACAATTATCTAAAGTATTATTTCTAAGACTTCCTCAGGTTTTTTTTTTTTTTCATTTCTCAGGTGGAAGCAATTATATAAGTGGAGGACCCCCAGAGCGGGAGGGGGTGGGCCCCGGCCGGCATGGGGCGAGCTGTGGGAGTCAATTAGATGGAATATTACTGTACACAAACAGGAATAGTAATGAGCCGGAGTTTATTTTATCGCGGCTCGGCCCGTGCGTAAGACGATCGCGGTCCTATGTGTTTAAGTCAACAAAACAAATGACTGCCGTCTGCCGCTACGACCCGGGATGTTTAACTAGGAAAATAATAGGCTGTGACGGATTTTAGGATTGTTGATGCAGGCGGAGAATGGCCCCCTTTTTAAAATGAAGAACAGATTTGGAGGGAGAAAATCTGAAGATGACGGGATGGAGGATTTCCAGATTTGTAAATTGCTGAGTCGACAGGTGAATAGGAATAAAACTGCCTCTACCATGTGTAGTGAAGGAGATGTAGCACCAGTAGTACCAGTACCTCGCTCTGACCCAATGGGGGTCATTTACTAAGGGCCCGATTCGGGTTTTTCCGGCGGGTTACGCAAATTTTTCAGTTTTTCGCCGATTTTCCCTGTATTGCCCCGGGATTTTGGCGCACGCGATCGAACTATGGCGCATCGGCGCCGGCATGGCGCAATGGAAATCGGGGGGCGTGGCCGAACGAAAATCCAACGGATTCGGAGAAACCGAAAAAAAAAAAAAAAGTGTCGGTGCACACGCACTTACCTTCACTAAGTATAGGATTGTGAACTCCGGCGGACTTCAGCGCAGCAGCGACACCTGGTGGATGTCGGAGGAACTGCCTTAATAAATCCCGGCCGGACCCGAATCCACCGCAGAGAACGCGCTGCGGGAACGTGAATGGACCGGGTAAGTAAATCTGCCCCAATGACTCTGGTTCTAAATATACAGGAAATCTACCATCAAGATCCAACCTGATAAACCAGGGACATTACTCACCGTGACTGTGGTATCCTCTTTGTTATCCTGAAGAGCTTATGGGGGTGTTACCAGAACCCCTCCCTGCTGCAGCTTAACATGCTGTTACACTGTGCAGGTGCGCCCACATCTGCTGCGTGCTGAAACTTCCTCTGCTGGAGTCAGATAACAGCAGGCAGGAGAGGGATTGTTGAGGGAACAGGGGGGGGGGGGGTGAGACAGTGTAACAGCTTGTGAAGCTACAGCACAGAGGAGGATTAGTAACACCCCCCTGAAACCCTTCTGGCTCGTTATAATTATAAAAGTTGAGTTTACAAGGAAGGAGGCCATTGGTAACAAATATTAGACAATTACCGCACTCATGGTGCCTGGGTCTATGGGTAAGTGTCCCGGATTTATCAAGATTTTGATGGCTGTTCTCTCAACTTATCTCTCCTGCCCTGACCTTGGCCTGTCCCATGGTGCTTAGCACCAGTTTCTATTAACCATTTGGTCAGTGATCACAGGCAGGGAGCAGATTGCAAGGGGTATGAACCTGATGGTTTCCACATAAGAAAGTCCAATTCCTCATATTTTACCATACAAAGTAGTAACAGTAATATAGAAAGATTCATTCATTTGACCACCAGCTCCTAGAGGTAAGTGACCTACCATAGACTACAACAGTGGACACCTAGAAAGGTTCTCCAATAGAGTAACATGTGTAATGCAAGAAACTACAGCAGTAGGGACTCCCAGGACAGATTGCTCAAGTCGCCCGGAGGTTCAAGCGCCAACTGGCAACCTTAACCTCAGGGCTTAACCTCTGTCTGCAACGTTCTGTTACTTCTAGTTATCTGGGAGACGTGGACAATTAGATGATGAGCTACGTGGAAACCATAAATGGTGGATTTAATGGGAACGCTCTATTAGACTGTCACCTCCAGCTGTGTTTACACATCGGGATATCCTCGCTGATTAACTAATCATCCGCACCGTCTCCATCTGTCCTGCTGGTGGCCACTGATGGAAGACTCACGTCTGTATATTTTTCCTATAAATCAAATACAATTGCAGATTTATTGACTCAATATGAAGTCTTCCTGCCTGACATGTGCATCAGCACCAAAGGATGACATAGACTTATGGTCACAGCAGCACAGAGTATTTTACTATCAGTCTGTTAGTCATATGTGCGGCAGTTGTCAGTGGGGGGGAGAATGGCCCACAGCAGCACAGAGTATTTAAAGGGAGAAGCATCCTGATCTTGGTGGAGGACAGGGAGTTACAGTATGGTTGGAGCAGGTTTTCTGAGCAGCACAGAGTATTTAAGGAAAGAATGTTGGAGGTCATAAATAAGGATTTACACTGTAGAAGACGTGATCTCTATACAGGTGGTCCCCTACTTATACAGTTCCGACTTACATACAAATTCAACTTAAGAACAAACCTACAGAACCTACATGTACATAACCTTGGGAGCTCCTGGAGCAGGTCCTCACACTGAAAATTTCACTATATCTTCTATAAATATAAATCCATATATCACAGTCCTGCTGCTACTAACACCATACAGAAAGGTCTGATAACACAACTCTCCAGGGACAATACCTAACACCGGTTGCAGAGAACACAAAGCACTTCAGTGTGAGGACACACCCCCAGTGCACTTGGAGAAGCTACAATCCAGGAATAGACTAGAAATCCATACATCACAGTCCTGCTTCTACTAACAATATACAGAAAGGTCTTCTCCGGGGCCACTGTGTGCTACCAGCATAGTCATTCTGAGATTCACAGAATTAAACATCACACATTCCCCCCTCTGGATCATTTCTGTAACATATTAGAAGAGAAAATGTAACAAAAAGAAAGAAACATTTTCCCGTCCGTTTCTAACGTTCCATGTGAGAACTGGAAATAATTGGGGACAATCAGTTTCCAGCAGTTACTCACATAATCCAACCGTAAATCCAAACAGCGGCTTGAATCAATAGACACGGCAGCCGCCTCCAAGCCAGGGGCTCCGGCTCTGCCGCACATATCCTCTAGGCACCAGGGACTAGGTCACATATCCTCTAGGCACCAGGGACTAGGTCACATATCCTCTAGGCACCAGGGACTAGGTCACATATCCTCTAGGCACCAGGGACTAGGTCACATATCCTCTAGGCACCAGGGACTAGGTCACATGTCCAGGGATACTAGGGACTAGGTCACATATCCAGGGACACCAGGGACTAGGTCACATATACAGGGACACTAGGGACTAGGTCACATATCCGGGGACACTAGGGACTAAGTCACATATCCAGGGACACTAGGGACTAGGTCACATATCTAGGGACACCAGGGAGTAGGTCACATATCCAGGGACACCAGGAACTAGGTCACATATCCAGGGACACTAGGGACAAGGTCACATATCCAGGGACACTAGGGACTAAGTCACATATCCAGGGACACTAGGGACTAAGTCACATATCCAGGGACACCAGGGAGTAGGTCACATATCCAGGGACACCAGGGACTAAGTCACATATCCAGGGACACCAGGGACCCCCCTTTTAGACAACATTTACTGAATACCCTCAGGAAGACGACACACAATACACTAATCATCAGCGATGTCTATTTTAGGGGGTGTCCTTTGGGTACAGGGTCTATACCCCCTGTGACTGTATCTGTTGGTCGATAGGTTGTCAGCTGGAGAAACCTCACACATAGTTACAGGCAAAGTCATGGATCAGTCCCAAGCTGAGTCCTACAGAAGAAACAAAAGCCTATTATCCTGCGGGAATGGAGAATTACCGTAAGTGCTTGGCGGCGGCAGGAGCCTCAGTATATGAAGGGAAATCTTCTGGACGCCCTCGGGGGTGCTGGGACTTTTCCTAAAATGTTCTCTGTAACATTAATTGCTGCGCTCTGATACCTTTAAATAGATACAATACTGCAATACACGCTACATAGAGAGGGGGGGATTATAGATTATGTTTGTTACCCCTTTATAAGCGCATTCTTCTATCAACTCTTTGCTCTTTGGGTAGGTGTTTCAGCCTCCATATTGATGTGGTGCAGTCTTACCCTCCCCAGTCACCCCCCAAATAACCAAAAACTTTGATTTCCTTGAAAAGTTTCTACTTTGCGGAATCTTGTTCACCCCATCGTCATACGCCATTGCCGTCCCTTTCCCAGGCGCTGGAGCCATCACCGGACCTGAATGGCGCGCTTCATGTGCGGCTGCCATCACATTGTCCCCAGGACGAGACGTACAAAAGACCTTCACAAGTAAAAAAGAGAAAAAACAAAGCTCCTTGCATAAGACGGTAATAAGTCCTCGTCACGGACTACACAGGGGGCCATTGTACCACCCCCGTGCTAGGAAAGGACCGTGCCAAGCAAACGCCTCCAGCGCTAAATAATCTTCCCTTGCGTCATATATAGAACCTTTATTATTACTTTCTTATTATTTTTAGCTGTTACATGTAGTGCCAAAAATGACTGCCAGGTACTTTAACAGCAAGGATAGCCCCCCCCCACCTCCTAATGGCGCTCTATGGACCCCCAGAAAATACTGACAAGGGGGTAAGTAACGGTCAGTGCCTGAAATGAATGGTAACCTTCAAATGTTGCACAATTTACTTCTTAAGATACAAGATGATTTACAATTTGGATACATTGGGGGTCATTTACTAAGGGCCCGATTTGCGTTTTCCCAACGTGTTACCCGAATATTTCCGATTTGCACGCGACGGAAATCGGGGGCGTGGCCGAACAAAAACCCGACGGATTCGGAAAAACCGCCGCATTTAAGACAAAAAATGTGTCGCGAAAATTACACTTACCTTCACCAGGTATAGGCCGGTGAATTTCAGGGCATTCCAGCGCGCCTCCGGGGAACTTCAGCGCAGCAGCGCCACCTGGTGGACGGAGGAGGAACTACCTTAGTGAATCCCGGCCGGACCCGAATCCAGCGCAGAGAACGCGCCGCTGGATCGCGAACGGACCGGTTAAGTAAATCTGCCCCATAGTATGAGACTTTTTTCCATTGACACAAAAAGTTATTTTCTTTAACATTTTCAAGTTCTAGTTATAGAACAGATATGGACACAAAGTCCAGACTTTCAGCTTTAATTTCAGGGGATCCACATTAAATTTGGATGAAGAATTTAGGAATTCCACATTTCTATGGCAATTTCTATGCCACAGAAGCAGCCATCTCCATGACATGTGGGCATGGAGGGGACATAGAGGTGTGTGGCAGGCGGCAGGGTGGGTTTTGGGTAATTTTGAAAAACTAAAACAATGACAGGTCGGACCTGGCGTAGTTTTGAACGGGGCCGCGCCACCCACTGGATACATCAAAAAGCCTGAGGGTGGTGGCACACAAGGCATTTTGAACCTGTTTTTAGGCCGTTTTTAAGCAGTCTGTTAAAAAAGATAATTGGAATTATTAATTGGATTATTAAGATAATTGGAAAATGGACAAAAACGGTCAAAACGCCACGTGTGCCACCACCCTGAGACTCTTGATGTATCCGGCGGGATGTGCGGGGCATGGCCACTATCATACGTCATTGCACAAGCACTGCCGTATGATAAATCTCCCCCCTCGAGTTGATTTGAGGTGCGATTTTTGCATTTGGAAAGATTTTGCTGTGAAGAAAACGTGCTGAAAGGAGCTCTCCACAAAGGGGAAACGAGCCATCGCTGAGCTGCCAAAACAGAAAGAACCCATTTAAGAAATTTCTACATTATTCAGAGAGGCAAAATCTACAGTTTGGTAGAAAGAAAGTACTGGTGACCTGGACACTGACGGAAGACAACAGAAACAAACTAGGAGAACAACTCTGCAGGATGTAGAGAATGTATCAGTATCCGAATGTACCAGAAAGAGAAGACTGAGAATAAGAGAAGCCTCAAGAACAAAAAGGCTAAAAAACATCTAAAAAAATGTCAATGTCCTAAAAGAACTAAGATCATCCTCTACCAGAATGATGGAAAGAAAATACTCTGGTGAGGCCAAGCTCATGATCACAAGTATACTTCAACATGTGTGATTGCCCCTGACTGCCAGGGGCACCGGGTCACTAGTGTGATGGCTGGGCAGGCATGGCTGCCAGGGTCACTGGGTCACTAGTGTGATGGCTGGGCAGGCATGGCTGCCAGGGGCACTGATGGGTCACTAGTGTGATGGCTGGGCAGGCATGACTGCCAGGGGCACCGGGTCACTAGTGTGATGGCTGGGCAGGCATGGCTGCCAGTGGCACCGGATCACTGGTGTGATGGCTGGGGATGCATGGCTGCCAGGGGCACTGGGTCACGAATGTGATGGCTGGGCAGGCATGGCTGGCAGTGGCACTGGATCACTAGTGTGATGGCTGGGGATGCATGGCTGCCAGGGGCACTGGGTCACTAGTGTGATGGCTGGGCAGGCATGGCTGCCAGGGGCACCGGGTCACTAGTGTGATGGCTGGGCAGGCATGGCTGCCAGGGGCACTGATGCGTCACTAGTGTGATGGCTGGGCAGGCATGGCTGCCAGGGGCACTGGGTCACGAATGTGATGGCTGGGCAGGCATGGCTGGCAGTGGCACTGGATCACTAGTGTGATGGCTGGGGATGCATGGCTGCCAGGGGCACTGGGTCACTAGTGTGATGGCTGGGCAGGCATGGCTGCCAGGGGCACCGGGTCACTAGTGTGATGGCTGGGCAGGCATGGCTGCCAGGGGCACTGATGGGTCACTAGTGTGATGGCTGGGCAGGCATGGCTGCCAGTGGCACCGGATCACTGGTGTGATGGCTGGGGATGCATGGCTGCCAGGGGCACTGGGTTACGAATGTGATGGCTGGGGATGCATGGCTGGCAGTGGCACTGGATCACTAGTGTGATGGCTGGGGATGCATGGCTGCCAGGGGCACTGGGTCACTAGTGTGATGGCTGGGCAGGCATGGCTGCCAGGGGCACTGGGTCACGAATGTGATGGCTGGGGATGCATGGCTGGCAGTGGCACTGGATCACTAGTGTGATGGCTGGGGATGCATGGCTGCCAGGGGCACTGGGTCACTAGTGTGATGGCTGGGGATGCATGGCTGCCAGGGGCACTGGGTCACTAGTGTGATGGCTGGGCAGGCATGGCAGCCAGGGGCACTGGGTCACGAATGTGATGGCTGGGAATGCATGGCTGCCAGGGGCACTGGGTCACGAATGTGATGGCTGGGAATGCATGGCTGCCAGGGGCACCGGGTCACTAGTGTGATGGCTGGGCAGGCATGGCTGCCAGGGGCACCGGGTCACTAGTGTGATGGCTGGGCAGGCATGGCTGCCAGGGGCACCGGGTCACTAGTGTGGTGGTTGGGCAGGCATGGCTGCCAGGGGCACCGGGTCACTAGTGTGATGGCTGGGCAGGCATGGCTGCCAGGGTCACTGGGTCACTAGTGTGGTGGCTGGGCAGGCATGGCTGCCAGGGTCACTGGGTCACTAGTGTGGTGGCTGGGCAGGCATGGCTGCCAGGGTCACTGGGTCACTAGTGTGGTGGCTGGGCAGGCATGGCTGCCAGGGGCACTGGGTCACTAGTGTGGTGGCTGGGCAGGCATGGCTGCCAGGGGCACTGGGTCACTAGTGTGGTGGTTGGGCAGGCATGGCTGCCAGGGGCACTGGGTCACTAGTGTGATGGCTGGGGCAGGCATGGCTGCCAGGGGCACTGGGTCACTAGTGTGATGGCTGGGGCAGGCATGGCTGCCAGGGGCACCAGGTCACTAGTGTGATGGCTGGGGATGCATGGCTGCTAGTGGCACTGGGTCACTAGTGTGATGGCTGGGCAGGCATGGCTGCCAGGGGCACCAGGTCACTAGTGTGATGGCTGGGCAGGCATGGCTGCCAGGGGCACTGGATCACTAGTGTGGTGGCTGGGCAGGCATGGCTGCCAGGGTCACTGGGTCACTAGAGTGGTGGCTGGGCAGGCATGGCTGCCAGGGTCACTGGGTCACTAGTGTGGTGGCTGGGCAGGCATGGCTGCCAATGGATCCAGAGAGTGAAAAGCTTGCAGCACTGGCATGTTGAAAAATAGTAAGTAAAATTCCAAATTCTTTATTTTATCTTGTTAAAATCTTTCTTTAAAAAAGTTTATAGTCCATCATGATGGAAAGGAGGTCACAGGTCACGCATTTCAAGCTGTAGCATGAGCTCTTACCTAGGTCATACCTAAGAGCTCACACTAGAGCTTGAAGCGCGTGACCTGTGACCTCCTTTCCATCATGATGGGCTATAATCTTTTTATAGGAAAGATTTTAACAAGATGAAATAAAGAATTTGGAATTTTCCTTACTATTCTTCAATGTGCCAGTGCTGGAAGCTTTTCACTCACTGGATTCATGTCTCTGGAACCGCACCAGCCTTTGCTCCACGTGCACGACCACAAAGAAAACAATATAGGAACCACAGGCAGGTGAGCCACAATCTCAATGCCATATTTTTTCTATTGTATTTTGTGATGGCTGCCAGTGGCCCTGGGTCACTAGTGGTTATGCATGATGTGACCCAGGAGAGAAGCAGTCGGATGAATTCTGGGTACTCAGAGACATACTGTGCACTTAGATCCAGCCAATTGCAGCCAAATCGATTGATCTGATGGATAATGAGCCAAAACATAAAGCCAAAGATGTGCAATATTCTTGAATTGCCAAGTTATTCCCGGATATGAAACCTATATTAAACCCATATTAAACCTAACTGAACTCTTAAGGGTGTAATGACAAACACCATCCTGGTTTTCGCCCTTTAACCCCTATAAAGAAATAGGGACTTTGATACATAGAGACCGCCAGGTCGCTACCTCTTCAAGCGGTCCGTTGTAGGTCACCAGTAGAGACACCAATGCAATACATCAGGGGTCAGGTACTAGCCAAAGTCCAGGGCGTTGGTCAGGCAGGTAATAGACATAATCAGCAGAAAGCCAGTGGCATCAAGAGAGATTGAGATCAAGAAACAGATGAGAAGTTGAGAAAGTAACCAAAGTGCCTTAAGTAACCAGAAGTCTCATTGGACCGGCGATGCACACAATGGTGGGGGGAAGTGGCTGATCCAAGTGTTGGAGTCCCCATTCTACGTGCCTAGAGGAGAGGACAGAGACCCTCTATGTTCTATCATGTAGTTATCCATGACTAAATCTCTGTAATGATTTATTTCGAGGGTAGGCTGTCACTTGTAGTACCCCAGTGTATAAATAGTTAGGCAGGGACTAGTAGTACTCTAAAGCTCCGGTGTTTAATAAGTTAGGCTGGGACTTGTTGTACCTCATTGTTGCAGAATCTCATGCCAATAATGTAGCCACACAATCCTGTATTAAGAATCCATTTGCTGCAGCTGTTGTCATGATCACCCCTTAAAGGGAACCTGGCAGTAAATTTTCAGCCCCTGCATAGCATCTTATGAGGAGGTTAATATGATAAAGATCAGGCAGTAGCAGGAGCCCAGAGCACTATGGGATTTGGCAAAGAATTCTCATGTAATCCCTTCATGCCTGGGATGATGGGCAGGTAAACAGAAGGGTCCGGTGGTCCGCACTTAGGATTACACACTATTATATTTACATTGTTTCGCCACTTAGATGCCAATGTTCTGATGAAATCCAAACTCATGAAGCTGTGAACACTTAGCGCAGACTCAGGTTTACACATGTCACCCTGGAGAGAGACGTGACTGTGATTCCGAGCCTTGCCCGCATCCTCCACCAAGCTACATGCGGCACATTCCAGAAAAGAGGCATAAACACTGGATGGATGGTAGAAAGGGGCCGTGTCAGATGTATATACTGCACAAATAGCTGACAGATGGCTGGATGTCAGGAATATTATGCTACAGAATATTTATGTCCAAGATCACACAAGTTCTGCTTCGTCAAAGATGCAAAAATATGTCCATTCCGTACGGGGGCAGAAGGAGATGACAAGCGTCTGGTATGTAAAGTTCTGCTTCTAGGGAGACTTTAAAGGGGTTGTCAAGGAACCTAGAGCAACTTTCTTCCAAAGCCAGGACCCATTTTGATCAGAACCAAAACTCATGGGCCAGGAGACTGGTTCAGCATCTTTAACCCCACATTCCACCTTCCTAGTAAAATAATTAAGAATTCCTGTTGTAACTGACCAAGTTCTCTGTGAAACACACTGGGCCACATTTATCAGAACTACTGCAGTCTGTACTATGTGCAGTTGCCTGTGTAGTCTGAAGGGGGCGCCAGATTAATCAAAAGTGGTGCACGTTCTTTATTGCACTGCTTGGAAGTGGGCACCATTATTTTTCTGGTGCACTTTGTTCATGCTGCAGAATTGTGGCACAGATACAGTGGTGGCGCACGGCAGATCACGTAGCAGCAGAGAGCAGGGCATTGGCCGCAAGGCTCAAGCATCACATGAGCAGCTGCAGCGTTTTACCGACCTGGCTGCTCGGCCGGGGCACTTCAGGCCGAGCAGGCGGTGGGCCCCACCTCAGTAGTCGGCAGCCGTGGCCACGGGCTCTTCAATTGTACCGTGCTGTGCACACTTTGCAAATACTCCACCACGGCGCTCATTCGTGTCTCCCCCTCCTCCTGCTGGATAGACTCCCAGCCCGCCTCCAGGACATGCCACGGCCATGGTTATTTTAATGTGGCATGTCCTGGCTTTCTTATGCTACCCAGTTAGTGTGTCCTGAGTCCTGCCGCCCTCACATTGTCCACCGCCCGAGGCAAAATTCTCAACTCGCCTCTTGGCTGGTGCGCCCCTAAACTTACGGTGGTGTACAACTCCGCTATAACATGCAAACATTCAGTCCTAAAGAGCTCAGGCTATAACTAGTGTGTAGGCTAGCCCTCTCCCTCCCCCTTTCCTAAGGGAAATCATGGAAATCACTGGTGATTGGCAAGTAATTGCGATTATTTCAGGCCTTTTAAGCCAAAAAAGTAGCGTATAAACCTGATAAATGTCCCCCATGGACCAAGTTTCATGCGGTAGACAAGGGTGGGCTGGACACTGTAGGAGATCTAAATGGAAGTCTCATTCCTCATTCCATACCAAAATACGTCCTTGTATCTCTCGTATCTTTACGAGTTCTCGCGTCATAACCCTGGCTAGTCCTGACTACAGATCGGTGCTGCTTGCCCTGACCTCAGGTTGCTCCTGACTATTCTCTGCCAAATTTCTGAGCTTTCACATGACCACCTCTTGACTTCCAACCTGGGTCAGATGCCACCTATAGCAGGACTACAGAGAGAAAGCAATGAGGTGACCCTCTCCAAGTGCCTGGGGGTTAAAGTAGGAAAATCTGGAGGAGGGAATCTACATGGAAGTCTCATCCTCACCATTTGTTCCACAAATACATCCTTGTATCTCAATCCTTATGAGTTCTTGCGTGATAACCCTGGCTAGTCCTGTGCTGCAAGCCCTGACCTTGACTTTTCTCAAATCCCCTCCTCTTGACCTCCAACTTGGGTCAGGTGCCACCTAAAGTGGTACTCCTCAGAGACAGTGGGGGTCATTTACTAAGGGCCCGATTCGCGTTTTCCCGACGTGTTACCCCGGCGTGGCCGAACGAAAACCCGACGGATTCGGGGAAAAACCGCCGCATTTAAAACAAATAAAGTGTCGCGTTGCTTGCACTTACCTTCACTAGGAATAGGCCGGTGAATTTTAGTGCATTCCGATGCTCTTCAGCGCAGCAGCGCCACCTGGTGGACGTCGGAGGAACTGCCTTAATGAATCCCGGCCGGACCCGAATCCACCGCAGAGAACGCGCCACTGGATCGCGAATGGACCGGGTAAGTAAATCTGCCCCAGTGAGGTGGTGATTCTCTCTTAGTGCCCTGGGGTTAAGGTATGAAAATCAATGGAGCAACTTAATGTCCTTTGAAGATACCTTGGTCAGGTGGTCCAGTGAGTCCACAACCTGCTGCTTATTACACTGTGTATAGTTGCACAGTATACATTCAGCTCCTGAGCTCCCTCTACTGGTGCCCACCGGCAGACTGCAATTTATAGATTAATTTGCATGTGTATGGAGATATGTATAGAAAATGGAGGATTCTGTCCATAATAATGACCACGGAAAGATGGGAGACCGCCCTAGCAGTGTCTAATTGTGGCTCCTTTCCAAAAGCAGTAATAGATAATAACACAATGCTTTGGGGCTTGAACGTCTGAATCGTCTGCAAGTTTACATAGAAGAAAATTAACATTTGTTTTCTGTTTTATTTTTAATTGTTTTTCCCATTACTTTCTCCAGACTGTCCCAAAGCTAAAAATATCCCAAAATTTCCATGTATGAAGTCATCCAAGAATGGAAATTATTCTAATTTCCAGCATTAAAAACATCCGTGCGGTCCCTGGGGGCCCGTGTGTGGTTCTGTATTGGGCCCCAGGACACGGTGAAGGTCTCTTGTAATACACTCATTGATCCCTGGGATGTGGGGAGCGCTGGGATTCTACAATATCCTGTGTTCACAGCAGAAGGTAATAATCTCACCATTAATTAGGAAAATTCTATTAATTACTGCAGACAAGGAGTCTTAGGGAAGGAGAGAAGGAAACGGCTCAACATGTCCAGAAACTGATGTCCTGTATGTATTGTGCTACAATGAGGGAGAATGTTATAGATAGATATTACATGGATAGATACTAGGAGATAGATACAGATAAATAAATGCATAGACAGAAAGATAGAGATAGATAGATAGATAGATAGATATGAGATAGATAGATAGATAGATAGATAGATAGATAGATAGATAGATAGGAGATAGATAGATAGATAGATAGATATGAGATAGATAGATAGATAGAAGATGAATAGATAGATAGATAGATTGATAGGAGATAGATAGATAGATAGATAGATAGATAGGAGATAGATAGAGATAGATAGATAGATAGATAGATAGATAGATAGATAGATAGATATGAAATAGATAGAGATAGATAGGAGATAGATAGATAGGAGATAGATAGATAGGAGATAGATAGATAGATATGAGATAGATAGACAGACAGATAGATAGATAGATAGATAGATCGATAGATAGGAGATGGATAGAGATAGATAGATAGATAGGAGATAGATAGATAGATAGGAGATAGCTAGATATGAAATAGATAGAGATAGATAGGAGATAGATAGATAGGAGATAGATAGATAGATAGATAGATAGATAGGAGATAGATAGATATGAGATAGATAGATAGAAAGATAGATAGATAGATAGATAGATAGATAGATAGATAGATAGATAGATAGGAGATAGATAGATAGATATGAGATAGATAGATAGATATGAGATAGATAGATAGAGATAGATAGATGTGAGATAGATAGATATGAGATAGATGTGAGATAGATAGATATGAGATAGATGTGAGATAGATAGATAGATAGATAGATACGTAGGGAAAGTCCAAACAGCACATCTAAGAGAAGTAGTGGTGGGTGCAGGCACTCAGAACCAGGCTTTAGGTCCTCCAACGTAGATAATTGAAAGTAGGCAGCACTCCAAATATAGTGAAAAAAACGGGTGTTCTTTATTCCATGTTAGGGTACAGTGAAGTACAGAAGCAGCGACGTTTCGGCTCCAAAGAGCCTTTCTCAAGCAAAGTGAAAACAGTGGAGCTCACATATATACCAAACATAGTGGTCACATGATTACATAGCACCCACCCCCTCATTAGCATATTGCGTCAGCATACTCAAAAGCAATATGCATGAAATGTCTACAAAACAATGGATTAATGTGTACATCATGAAAGTGCAAGTGCTTAAAATGCAATTCATACAATTAGATTGCAGTATGGTTAAATCTGTGCAGTTTGAAGTGCCCAGTGCAGTGTAGCAGAATGAACAAATTACAATTACACATAGTAAAAAGAAGTTACGGGTTCTCACCATCATTTCCACTTGCTGCGAAAAAATAGATAAATAGATAGCTAACCTGCAAGCGCGCCGATCACTTACACGTGTGACACGCATCCGTGGAGCGCAAGTCATAGAAGGCATAATGCGCATGACTGGAAGTACTGTGAGTACGTTACCCAGGGAACCGAATGCCAACACTTATGTTACTGGAACCGGGCTATGCGGTGCGATCGGCACCTTAAAGTAATTTGCGTGTGTCACGCTTAGTGTGGAAAAGCCAAATGGCACCTTGGAGGGCATATATATTACCAGAACCAGACACTACGGTGCGGTCGGCACCTTAAGGTTATTTGCGTGTGTCACGCTAGATTTAAAGGGGTCAAGTGGCACGGCAGAGGGCATATCCAGTGTCAAATCGGCACATATAGTGTCAAAAAACTGACAGTTGAGGAGGGAGGTAACGGGTCAAGTCCCTGTGTATCCAGGGAACAAGGACCCACACTCCCCATGTCATCCCGGCAGGGACAAGACTTAAAGGGCCACTCATTAGGCACATAGCATGACCCCTTCGTATCAAGGATACCTTAATTATTAAAGAACATTACATGTGTGTAAATATGAAGACCATAAAGTGCAGCAGCAGATCCCCAGGCTCGCAAGAAAATCACAAAGAGAAAAAATGGCAGAAAAAATACAGTTAGCACAAAATTAGCAGCATATGGTGGTATAGGATGGTGAGAGTATTCCCGATACTGGCTTCAAAATATTCTTATATTCATATGTTCTGAAAAACAGAGAAAAAGAGCTTTAGGAATATTACTCAATAATTTTAGACATGTTAGACATTCATTAAAGGTGTAATCACTCTATTAATATACATCCTGTTGGATATCACAAAGGTACCTAGGCTAGAACATAACAACAAGCATTTCAAATACCGGTCAATTTAAAATCAACATTGAGCCCCCTTGGTCTGAGGGTACCAAGGGTATGTATCCATTCTAGTTCCTTCTTTTTTAATATGCGTTCCCTGTCCCCTCCTCTACGTGGTGGGGGTACGTGATCGATTAATTGAAAACGTAGATCTTTCTCTACATGGCCTGCTTCGATAAAGTGTTTCGACACTGGGAGGTCTCTTCTACCGCTGCGTATCGTGTAGCGGTGCTGGTTGAATCTAATTTTAAATTCAAGTGTGGTTTCGCCGATATAGGCGAAACCACAAGGACAGTTCAGTTTGTAAATGACGTAGCTACTATCACAACTAAGGTAGTGTTTTATTTTATATTCAACATTGTCATGTAGGAACACTGCACCTTTGTCCATTTGTTTGCAGTTGATGCAACTGCGGCAGGGATAAGAGCCCTTATTTAGTCGACCCATGATCCCTGTTTGTCTATTTGTGCGCATAGGACCCACATCTGATCTGACTAACCGGTCTTTTATAGAATGTGACTTTCGGTAAGAAAAAAAGAGGGGGATTTTGGAACTCAGGGACATGGACAGGACTCCCTGATAATTTGGGCCAGTGTCTACGGACTATGTTGGAGATCGCAATGCTTTGTTCGCTGTATGTGGACACAAAAGTGAGTCTTTTCATGTTGGACTCTCTTGTAACAGGAGATAGTAGTTTGGATCTGTCTATTTGTTGGGTTTTATCTAGATTTTTCTTAATAATATTGCGAGGGTAACCCCGTTGTGAGAACTTGTCGGCCATAGTTTGTAAATTTTCATCTACTTTATGTGGGTCACTGGTGATGCGTTTCACCCTCAAGAGCTGGCTATAAGGTAAAGTTCTCACCATTGCTCGAGGGTGATGACTCTCGTACCTCAATAGAGTGTTTTTGTCGGTAGGTTTAACATATAGGTCAGTGTGAAGCGACCCTTCACTATATATAACTCGCACATCCAAAAATTGAATCTCACTCTTAGAGTGCACCAATGTAAATTTTATGGAGTCATCAATAGTGTTCAAATATGAATGAAACTCCAGCAATTCCTGCTCTGACCCTGTCTACAAGAGGAAGACGTCATCTATGTACCTCCACCACCGCAGGCAATGCCTGAAGTGGGTGGAGGCATAGATGGCGTCTTCCTCCAGGACCCTCATCACAATGTTAGCGTATGTTGGTGCCATATTGGCACCCATTGCAACCCCCATTAGTTGCAAAAAGAACTCGTCCCCAAATAAAAAATAGTTGTTTCTTAGAACTAGTTCCAAAAGGTCAACAATAAATGTCTGTGTTCTGGGCGTATATCCCTCTGTGGATAATTTGCGTCTAACTGCATCTATCCCCCTTTCATGATCAATCGACGTATATAAGGATATGACGTCAAAAGATGCTAACCAGATGTCACATGGGATGTTGGTTTCTACTTCTGTCAGCTTATTTATGAAGTCAGTTGTATCCTGAATATAGGATTGCCCTGAAATGGAAAGATTGCGCAAAATTCTATCAAGGAAAATTGTTATATTAGAGAATATAGACCCACTGCCAGATACAATCGGCCTGCCGGGCGGAGATATAAGACATTTATGTATTTTGGGCAATATGTACAGAACAGGTGTGATTGGATGTTCAATCACTAAGAAACTGTACATATCCCTATCAATGACGTCATCAGATATAGCTTCATCCAATATATGTTTAATCTTCCTAGCCAGGGAAAATTTGGGGTCAGATGGTATCTTGCAATAGACCTTGTTGTCTGCTAATTGTCTGCGGATTTCTGCAACATATGAGCCGGTGTCCATGTCGTCGTCATGGACACCAGCTCATATGTTGCAGAAATCCGCAGACAATTAGCAGACAACAAGGTCTATTGCAAGATACCATCTGACCCCAAATTTTCCCTGGCTAGGAAGATTAAACATATATTGGATGAAGCTATATCTGATGACGTCATTGATAGGGATATGTACAGATTCTTAGTGATTGAACATCCAATCACACCTGTTCTGTACATATTGCCCAAAATACATAAATGTCTTATATCTCCGCCCGGCAGGCCGATTGTATCTGGCAGTGGGTCTATATTCTCTAATATAACAATTTTCCTTGATAGAATTTTGCACAATCTTTCCATTTCAGGGCAATCCTATATTCAGGATACAACTGACTTCATAAATAAGCTGACAGAAGTAGAAACCAACATCCCATGTGACATCTGGTTAGCATCTTTTGACGTCATATCCTTATATACGTCGATTGATCATGAAAGGGGGATAGATGCAGTTAGACGCAAATTATCCACAGAGGGATATACGCCCAGAACACAGACATTTATTGTTGACCTTTTGGAACTAGTTCTAAGAAACAACTATTTTTTATTTGGGGACGAGTTCTTTTTGCAACTAATGGGGGTTGCAATGGGTGCCAATATGGCACCAACATACGCTAACATTGTGATGAGGGTCCTGGAGGAAGACGCCATCTATGCCTCCACCCACTTCAGGCATTGCCTGCGGTGGTGGAGGTACATAGATGACGTCTTCCTCTTGTAGACAGGGTCAGAGCAGGAATTGCTGGAGTTTCATTCATATTTGAACACTATTGATGACTCCATAAAATTTACATTGGTGCACTCTAAGAGTGAGATTCAATTTTTGGATGTGCGAGTTATATATAGTGAAGGGTCGCTTCACACTGACCTATATGTTAAACCTACCGACAAAAACACTCTATTGAGGTACGAGAGTCATCACCCTCGAGCAATGGTGAGAACTTTACCTTATAGCCAGCTCTTGAGGGTGAAACGCATCACCAGTGACCCACATAAAGTAGATGAAAATTTACAAACTATGGCCGACAAGTTCTCACAACGGGGTTACCCTCGCAATATTATTAAGAAAAATCTAGATAAAACCCAACAAATAGACAGATCCAAACTACTATCTCCTGTTACAAGAGAGTCCAACATGAAAAGACTCCCTTTTGTGTCCACATACAGCGAACAAAGCATTGCGATCTCCAACATAGTCCGTAGACACTGGCCCAAATTATCAGGGAGTCCTGTCCATGTCCCTGAGTTCCAAAATCCCCCTCTTTTTTTCTTACCGAAAGTCACATTCTATAAAAGACCGGTTAGTCAGATCAGATGTGGGTCCTATGCGCACAAATAGACAAACAGGGATCATGGGTCGACTAAATAAGGGCTCTTATCCCTGCCGCAGTTGCATCAACTGCAAACAAATGGACAAAGGTGCAGTGTTCCTACATGACAATGTTGAATATAAAATAAAACACTACCTTAGTTGTGATAGTAGCTACGTCATTTACAAACTGAACTGTCCTTGTGGTTTCGCCTATATCGGCGAAACCACACTTGAATTTAAAATTAGATTCAACCAGCACCGCTACACGATACGCAGCGGTAGAAGAGACCTCCCAGTGTCGAAACACTTTATCGAAGCAGGCCATGTAGAGAAAGATCTACGTTTTCAATTAATCGATCACGTACCCCCACCACGTAGAGGAGGGGACAGGGAACGCATATTAAAAAAGAAGGAACTAGAATGGATACATACCCTTGGTACTCTCAGACCAAGGGGGCTCAATGTTGATTTTAAATTGACCGGTATTTGAAATGCTTGTTGTTATGTTCTAGCCTAGGTACCTTTGTGATATCCAACAGGATGTATATTAATAGAGTGATTACACCTTTAATGAATGTCTAACATGTCTAAAATTATTGAGTAATATTCCTAAAGCTCTTTTTCTCTGTTTTTCAGAACATATGAATATAAGAATATTTTGAAGCCAGTATCGGGAATACTCTCACCATCCTATACCACCATATGCTGCCAATTTTGTGCTAACTGTATTTTTTCTGCCATTTTTTCTCTTTGTGATTTTCTTGCGAGCCTGGGGATCTGCTGCTGCACTTTATGGTCTTCATATTTACACACATGTAATGTTCTTTAATAATTAAGGTATCCTTGATACGAAGGGGTCATGCTATGTGCCTAATGAGTGGCCCTTTAAGTCTTGTCCCTGCCGGGATGACATGGGGAGTGTGGGTCCTTGTTCCCTGGATACACAGGGACTTGACCCGTTACCTCCCTCCTCAACTGTCAGTTTTTTGACACTATATGTGCCGATTTGACACTGGATATGCCCTCTGCCGTGCCACTTGACCCCTTTAAATCTAGCGTGACACACGCTAATAACCTTAAGGTGCCGACCGCACCGTAGTGTCTGGTTCTGGTAATATATATGCCCTCCAAGGTGCCATTTGGCTTTTCCACACTAAGCGTGACACACGCAAATTACTTTAAGGTGCCGATCGCACCGCATAGCCCGGTTCCAGTAACATAAGTGTTGGCATTCGGTTCCCTGGGTAACGTACTCACAGTACTTCCAGTCATGCGCATTATGCCTTCTATGACTTGCGCTCCACGGATGCGTGTCACACGTGTAAGTGATCGGCGCGCTTGCAGGTTAGCTATCTATTTATCTATTTTTTCGCAGCAAGTGGAAATGATGGTGAGAACCCGTAACTTCTTTTTACTATGTGTAATTGTAATTTGTTCATTCTGCTACACTGCACTGGGCACTTCAAACTGCACAGATTTAACCATACTGCAATCTAATTGTATGAATTGCATTTTAAGCACTTGCACTTTCATGATGTACACATTAATCCATTGTTTTGTAGACATTTCATGCATATTGCTTTTGAGTATGCTGACGCAATATGCTAATGAGGGGGTGGGTGCTATGTAATCATGTGACCACTATGTTTGGTATATATGTGAGCTCCACTGTTTTCACTTTGCTTGAGAAAGGCTCTTTGGAGCCGAAACGTCGCTGCTACTGTACTTAACTGTACCCTAACATGGAATAAAGAACACCCGTTTTTTTCACTATATTTGGAGTGCTGCCTACTTTCAATTATCTAGATAGATAGATAGATATGAAATAGATAGATTTTCCCTTTTTGACTGGGTTTTTAGATGTGAATTATCTATCCGGTCCCTAGAGAAGTTTCCGCCACACGGACCCCAGTGTCTATCTGACTCGGGAGCTGCCTGCTATATGGTGTGCGGCCGGTCAGTCCATGACATGGGAGATCTCATGTTCGGATCCTCCTGGAATTACTTGTATCTCTGTTTATGTTTATTAAACATGAAGTATAATCCAAACGCTTCCACCTGATAATGACGACAACCTGGACCTCACGCTACGACACATCCTGTTCCTATCACGGGCAAGAGAGGCAGACAGGGTCTAATGGCCCCCTATAAACCCCCAAAAATATGGGGTAATTCTGAAACATCTGAAATCACAGAGTTTGTAGTCTGTAACCATGGAGACACATTGGGGTACATTTACTTACCCGGTCCTGTCATGATCCCCGTGGTGCGTTGTCCGCCGAGGATTCGGGTCTACCAAGATTCACTAAGATCGCGCGTCCAATATCCTGCATGTGTCGCTTCCCCCGCTCAGGTCCCTGGAGTTCACCTTCTTCTTCCCGGCGCATGTAAGTGCATTGTCTTGCAACACAATTTCCATTTTAAATTCCACGATTTGTCCGAATCCGTCGGGTAGTCCGACGGCCACGCCCCCCGATTTCAGTCGCATGCAAGCCGGTGCACCACAATCCGATCACGTGCACCAAAAACCCGGGGCAATTTGGCGCAAAAGGGAAATATTCGGGAAACCCGACAGAATTGCGGTCCACGGACCCTTAGCAAATGAGCCCCATAGTCTACACCTATGCTATAGGCTCTATGGGTACTAGGGCTAGTGCTATTATATGGACAGTAAAGTCATATTTTACCTTCCTGCTTACTGTATCAAGAAAATCTATGTACAGTATGTGTGGAGAAGAGGTCTGACTACACTGGACTTGTAGTCTGTTGCCATGGAGACAAATAGATCTCTATAGAAGTTTTTGATACTAATGGATAAGAGATTTGTTTATTAAAACTAAGAGGTGTTTTAAAGGTTTTGTTGTTGGAGGTGAGAATGCAAAAAAGAGGTGGGACTGGGAGGTGGGGCTTAGTCACCCCTATGTAACTGAGGGTGAATATAGTTATATATTATAGTCACTCCTGATTCCAGCGAATGTTAATCAATGTATATCAGTTTTATATACCAACACCATCTCACTGCGATCCAGAACAGCACAGATCCAGACGGCAGCGCTACAGCTGCTCCATCCCCTGCAGAGACCACAGGTCACATGATGTCACTGCTGCCCCAGACACAACATCCACAAGACGGGGAAACATTGTATCCGCTTCCACATTCAGAGCCTGGGAATAAATCACAGGAAGCAAAGAGCGAGACAAACACTGCGCAGATATATTGTCTGACAAGCTGAGAGCAAAGGGTTAATTTACTGTGTGATAGAGCAATGAGACAATACCATACTGTATGTAAGGGGGCAGTATTATAGTAGTTATATTCCTGTACATAGGGGGAAGTATTATAGTAGTTATATTCCTGTACATAGGGGGCAGTATTATAGTAGTTATATTCCTGTACATAGGGGGCAGTATTATAGTAGTTATATTCTTGTACATAGGGGGCAGTATTATAGTAGTTATATTCTTGTACATAGGGGGCAGTATTATAGTGGTTATATTCTTGTACATAGGGGGCAGTATTATAGTAGTTATATTCTTGTACATAGGGGGCAGTATTATAGTAGTTATATTCCTGTACATAGGGGGCAGTATTATAGTAGTTCTATTCCTGTACACAGGAGGCAGTATTATAGTAGTTATATTCTTGTACATAGGGGGCAGTATTATAGTAGTTATATTCTTGTACATAGGGGGCAGTATTATAGTAGTTATATTCCTGTACATAGGGGGCAGTATTATAGTAGTTATATTCTTGTACATAGGGGGCAGTATTATAGTAGTTATATTCCGGTACATAGGGGGCAGTATTATAGTAGTTATATTCCTGTACATAGGGGCAGTATTATAGTAGTTATATTCTTGTACATAGGGGGCAGTATTATAGTAGTTATATTCTTGTACATAGGGGGCAGTATTATAGTAGTTATATTCCTGTACATAGGGGCAGTATTATAGTAGTTATATTCCTGTACATAGGGGCAGTATTATAGTAGTTATATTCTTGTACATAGGGGGCAGTATTATAGTAGTTATATTCCTGTACATAGGGGCAGTATTATAGTAGTTATATTCCTGTACATAGGGGCAGTATTATAGTAGTTATATTCTTGTACATAGGGGGCAGTATTATAGTAGTTATATTCCTGTACATAGGGGCAGTATTATAGTAGTTATATTCCTGTACATAGGGGCAGTATTATAGTAGTTATATTCTTGTACATAGGGGGCAGTATTATAGTAGTTATATTCCGGTACATAGGGGGCAGTATTATAGTAGTTATATTCCTGTACATAGGGGCAGTATTATAGTAGTTATATTCTTGTACATAGGGGGCAGTATTATAGTAGTTATATTCTTGTACATAGGGGGCAGTATTATAGTAGTTATATTCCTGTACATAGGGGCAGTATTATAGTAGTTATATTCCTGTACATAGGGGCAGTATTATAGTAGTTATATTCTTGTACATAGGGGGCAGTATTATAGTAGTTATATTCCTGTACATAGGGGCAGTATTATAGTAGTTATATTCCTGTACATAGGGGCAGTATTATAGTAGTTATATTCCTGTACATAGGGGCAGTATTATAGTAGTTATATTCCTGTACATAGGGGGCAGTATTATAGTAGTTATATTCTTGTACATAGGGGGCAGTATTATAGTAGTTATATTCCTGTACATAGGGGGCAGTATTATAGTAGTTATATTCTTGTACATAGGGGGCAGTATTATAGTAGTTATATTCTTGTACATAGGGGGCAGTATTATAGTAGTTATATTCTTGTACATAGGGGGCAGTATTATAGTAGTTATATTCCTGTACATAGGGGGCAGTATTATAGTAGTTATATTCTTGTACATAGGGGGCAGTATTATAGTAGTTATATTCTTGTACATAGGGGACAGTATTATAGTAGTTATATTCCTGTACATAGGGGGCAGTATTATAGTAGCTATATTCCTGTACATAGAGGGCAGTATTATAGTAGTTATATTCCTGTACATAGGGGCAGTATTATAGTAGTTATATTCCTGTACATAGGAAGCAGTATTATAGTAGTTATATTCCTGTACATAGGGGGCAGTATTATGGTAGTTATATTCTTATACATAAGGGGCAGTATTATAGCAGTTATATTCTTGTACATAGGAAGCAGTATTATAGTAGTTATATTCCTGTACATAGGGGCAGTATTATAGTAGTTATATTCCTGTACATAGGGGGCAGTATTATAGTAGTTATATTCCTGTACATAGGGGGCAGTATTATAGTAGTTATATTCTTGTACATAGGGGGCAGTATTATAGTAGTTATATTCTTGTACATAGGGGGCAGTATTATAGTAGTTATATTCTTGTACATAGGGGGCAGTGTTATAGTAGTTATATTCTTGTACATAGGGGGCAGTATTATAGTAGTTATATTCCTGTACATAGGGGGCAGTATTATAGTAGTTATATTCTTGTACATAGGGGGCAGTATTATAGTAGTTATATTCCTGTAGATAGGGGGCAGTATTATAGTAGTTATATTCCTGTACATAGGGGGCAGTATTATAGTAGTTATATTCTTGTACATAGGGGCAGCATTATGGTAGTTGTATTTTTGTCTATAAAGTATTTTAGTTTTTACAGTTTCACCCTTGATTATGTCAGTTTGACCTTTTTTCTATTCCTCTTGTGTTGATAATCGCTCCATTTTGTGCTGTGTCTTTGTGTTACTATTTGCTCTCTGGTAAGTGATTTCCTCTGTATAAACATGTGGCAGTGGTTAATATGTGTTTGTGTGTTTTATATCTATATATTATTTCTTACAGCCGGAACATGGGATGTATACTGTACATATCTGTATTTATATAGCGGCTTTATTATATGAATACATTCTGCTTCCTCCCTGGTATCTTATATGAGGGCATTGATATAATTGGTATGTGGGAAGAGTCAATACGTTCCTCCAGCTGTTTTCCGCTTGTGTATAACTAAGGCTTATGGAAAACACAAGACGGTGGCGACGTTCTCAGGTCACATTGGAGGGAACGCAATCATATCTTCAAGCGTCTTGTGCAAACACCGGGGAGGCAGACGGAAATTCCACGTTTCCTTTGTTTGCCTTGCTACGTTGCCTGCACTAGTCGGAATTAGTTACATATGATAACAAGAGGACTTGTCCGCGGGCCAAACTGGAAATAGTTAAATCCGCAGACCCACGCATGGCCAAAGCTTTCTTTTTTTTGGGGGGGGGGGGGAAGTCCTAAAATTCACTTTCATCGTACCGTGTCTGATCAAATACAGAGTATGTCTGAATAAATAAAACCGCACAGAGTGGCTCTGCCAATAGAGCCGGGCATTGTGGGTAATACGCTATCTATCAGCATCTGTTATGGCTAATTTTATGTGAACAATATAATAGGGGGTCATTGCTACGAATCACTATTCTTATTGTTGTAAGTATTTTAGTATATATAAGGAATATATCTCCTGCCGGTGGTTCGCCCATATGAGTGGCCCCCTCACCCGCATGCAGGACCGCTGGCGCACCTCCTCTGCCTCTGTCCTATTGTGGCCATGGCACTCGTCTGGGTACTAGACAGGGTGCTGCTCCCTAGTCTATTCCTAGAGTGTCACAGCCAATCCCAATACAGAGGTTAAAGGGTGATAACCACAGGATTACTTCCTTTGGATCAGCCCTAAGATCCTAAAATATTCCCAGCCAATCCCAATGCACCCTGATGACATCTGTCTCTGAGCTCAGATGACTAGTTTAGACCTCAGCCTGATCTGGGCTCCGTCTCTGGCTTATACCTTGGCTTCTGTCTCAGCTGATCTTGGCTTGTCTACAACTATTCCTTGCCTGACTCCCTTGTGACTCGCACCGTTGCCTCCACAACAACCTGCACATGAGAGTACTATTAGCAGGACTACTCCAAGAGGTAGTGACCTTGTGGTCTGGGAATATTGACATCTACACCACAGGATTAACCAACTTAACTTCCTTTGGATCAGCCCTAGAGTGTCCACAGCCAATCCAAGGTACCCCAAGGATTTCTGTGTTCTGGTCTATGACTTAAGATTCTGAGCTCAGATTATTAGTTTAGACCCCCGCCTGACCTGGGCTCTGGCTTATACCTTGGCTTCTGCGTGACCTGACCTTGGCTTTCCTATGACTTTTCCTCGCCTGCCTCCATTGTGACTCTCACCAGTGCCTCTTAAGCAGCCTGTACAAGCGAATAGCAGTAAGAGGACTACGAGAGGTGGAGACCTTGTGGTTTGTTAACATCAACCTCTAGATACAGGAGTTAAAGAGTGATAACCATAGCCAATCCCAACGCTTCCCATGTTTTGGTTCTTGACTTGGCTTCCGCCTGACCTGACCTCAGCTTGTCTATGACGTTTACTAGCCTGACTCCCTTGTAACTCACACCAGTACCTTCAGAACCGCCTACACAAGCGAGTAGCAGTAACAGGACTACTCCAAGAGGTAGTGACCTTGTGGTTTGGTAACAGTGGATTCCAGATACAGGGATTAAAGGAAGATAACCACAGGAAAACTCCCTTTGGATCAGCCCTGAGATCCTAGAGTGTTTGTTAACGGTGACCTCCTGTGGTTACCACCCATTAACTCCTGTATCTAGATGTCATGGTTACCACACCACAAGGCCACTACCTCTTGGAGTAGTCCTGTTACTAGTACTCACTTCTGCAGCCTGCTCAAGAGGTCTTGGTGCAAGTCAAAGGTGGTCAAGCAAGGAAAAGTCAGACAAGCCAAGTTCAGGTCAGACGGAAGCCAAGGTACATGCCAGGGACAGAGAAAGGTCAGGCTGGAGTCTCAACTTATCATCTCACAGAATCCTAAGTCTGAGGCAGATTCAAGAACCAGAACACAGAGCTCATGGGGGGGGGCATTTTAATTAATTGGGGACACTCTAGGATCTTGGGTCTGATCCAAAGGGAGTTATCCTGTGGTTATCACCCTTTAACCCCTGTATCTACATAACTTTGGATCCCACCTGAGATCCTAGAGTGTCCCCAGCCAATTCAGATGCATCTCCATGAGTTCTGTTTTCTGGTTTTGAACTCTATCTCTGACTTAAGATTCTGAGCTCAGATTCTGACTTGAGACCTCAGCCTGATTTGGCTCCGTCTCTGACACCGGCTTCCGTCTGGGCTGATCTTGGTTTTATCTATGACTATTGCTTGCCTGACTCCCTTGTGACTCGAACCAGTGCCTCCCGAAAAAGTCTGCACCAGCTTGTGGTCTGCTAATAGTGACATCCAGACAACAGGGGTTAAAGGGTGATAACCACAGGATACCTCTCTTTGGATCAGCCCAAAGATAAAAAATCTGGAGAGACATTGGGTCGACCATTTGCGGGTGGTTTTACCATGGACATGTTCTATAAACAGAAGTGCAACAGCGCCCCCATCTATTACTCCTAATGACCAGGACTTTCTGTTGGGTCTAAAAACATAAATGGATGATTTTTTTTAGATATTTGGATTCCTGAAGTGTTAAGGATGGACGATTCCGCCTAATTTTCAAGGCGGCATTTCTCATGATCTGGACTTTTGATCATTAGGGTTCACACTTGAACTTTGCCAGGGCAGCAGGAATGAAACCCTCCATTCTTTACACTGCAGGATGCGAAAGTCCCAATACTACACAAAGAATCATTTAGGAGACAATGTTGCGGATACATCACCCAGGATGATGCATGGGGGCGGCACAGGACAGGGCATAGACGCTTCTGTGTTGAATTTTTCAGCATACAGAGGGCACACTGTATAGAAGAGGTTGTAGAGTGGCCACTTACTACCTACCCGTGATCACGTGACTGATCACAGGACTGAGCACTGACCACGCTAAGGTAGCGGCTTGTATGACAGGTCAGTTCCCATCACATGTGATACTAGTTGTAATAACCCGGCCGCTCGCCTTAACACGCAGTGCAACTACCCCAAGTATTTATCCATGTCCAAGTCATTCTATGTGACCACACAGACATCAGCTATTGTGATCCAGGACTGTGGCTTCTGCTGTGCTCTCTGCAGTCACTGATAGGTATTGTCCCTGGATTAATATATAATCATACTTTTTTATGTTTTGTTAGTAGCAGCAGAACTGTGAAATATGAACTTATATTCCAGTGCTGTAATTTATCCAAGTATTGGGGGCGTATCCTCACACTGCTGTGCTCTCTGCAGTGAATGATGGGTATTGTCCCTGGAGTTATGTGTAACCATACCTTTTTTTTGTTGTTAGTAGCAGCAGAACTGTGGAATATGAACTTAAATTCTTGTGCTGTAATTTCTCCAAGTACTGGGGGCATATCCTCACACTGCAGTGCTCTCTGCAGCCAATGATAGATATTAACCCTGGAGTGATATGTAATCATACCTTTTTGTGTATTGTTAGTAGCAGCAGAACTTTGAAATATGAAGTTATATTCTGGTGTTGTCATTTCTCAAAGTACTGGTGGCGTATCCTCACACTGCTGTGCTCTATGCAGTCAATGATAGGTATCACCCCTGAAGTGATATGTAATCATACCTTTTTGTGTAATGTTAGTAGCAGCAGAACTGTGGAATAGGAACTTATATTCTAGTGCCGTTATTTCTCCAAGTACTGGAGGTGTATCCTCACACTGCTGTGCTTTGTATTCTCTGAAGTCAATGATAAATTTGTCCTTGGATAGATGTGTAATCATACCTTGTTGTTAGTAGCAGCAGGATTGGATTGTAGCAACATTTTAATCCATAACGGGGTGCTGTGCAACATATTCATTAATGAGAGGCAATGCTGATATGTTACACAATAATGAGCAGGTGCACAGGAATTATTGAAGTAGTGCCGATGCTGAATGTATATTAATTAGGCACACTGTAAATGACTGTGGTATTTTTAGGGGCGTAGTGTGGATATGTTGCACAGAGCTGAAGGCATCTGGCCATCAAGTTTATCAAAATAAATCATGGCCAGGAGAAATCACTGTTCTAAACCTGATGAAAAATGATTGTCGACTGTAAGGGGTCCACCAGGATGAAGACCTCGACGGACCGATGTAGCACAGAGATAGAAGTGAACTGTGACTGATTTACCAGTAAATAATGTCTGGTGTATGTTGTTTGTGGTATAATCCCTGCTGAAACATATGTTTATGTCTGGTATATTCACAGTTGTTGTGTAGTATATTCATTGCTGGTATTGTATATAGAGTGTGGGGATAAATATTTATGTGCACACACTGCTGAGCTGTGTGCTCTCTACAGAATGAGATACCATATATACTAGATAAGCCTAGTTTATCAGCACAAAAAATTTACTGAAACCCAAACTCGGCTTATACTCGAGTAAAATATAGGTTTTACCAGTTTTTTGTGGTAAAATTAGAGGCCTCGGCTTATACTTGGGTCGGCTTATACTCAAGTATAAATTGTCCATGGAGAGATGTGCAATCAGACCTCACACTGCTGTGCGCTGTGCTCTCTGCAGCCAGTGTTATGTATAATGTATTGTCCCTGGAGAGATGTGTAATCAGACCTCACACTGCTGTGCTCTGTGCTCTCTGCAGCCAGTGTTATGTATTGTCCCTGGAGAGATGTGCAATCAGACCTCACACTGCTGTGCTCTCTGCAGCCAGTGTTATGTCCCTGGAGAGATGTGTAATCAGACCTCACACTGCTGTGCTCTGTGCTCTCTGCAGCCAGTGTTATGTATTGTCCCTGGAGAGATGTGTAATCAGACCTCACACTGCTGTGCTCTGTGCTCTCTACAGCTAGAGTTATGTATTGTCCATGGAGAGATGTGCAATCAGACCTCACACTGCTGTGCTCTGTGCTCTCTGCAGTCAGTGTTATGTATTGTCCCTAGAGGGATGTGTAATCAGACCTCACACTGCTGTGCTCAGTGCTCTCTGCAGCCAGTGTTATGTATTGTCCCTGGAGAGATGTGTAATCAGACCTCACACTGCTGTGCTCTGTGCTCTCTGCAGCCAGTGTTATGTATTGTCCCTGGAGAGATGTGTAATCAGACCTTACACTGCTGTGCTCTGTGCTCTCTGCAGCCAGTGTTATGCATTGTCCCTGGAGAGATGTGTAATCAGACCTCACACTGCTGTGCTCTGTGCTCTCTGCAGCCAGTGTCATGTATTGTCTCTGGAGAGATGTGTAATCAGACCTCACACTGCTGTGCTCTGTGCTCTCTGCAGCCAGTGTCATGTATTGTCCCTGGATAGATGTGTAATCAGACCTCACACTGCTGTGCTCTGTGCTCTCTGCAGCCAGTGTTATGTAGTGTTCCTGGAGAGATGTGTAATCAGACCTCACACTGCTGTGCTCTGTGCTCTCTGCAGCCAGTGTGATGTATTGTCCCTGGAGAGATGTGTAATCAGACCTCACACTGCTGTGCTCCCTGCAGCCAGTGTTATGTATTGTCCCTGGAGAGATGTGTAATCAGACCTCACACTGCTGTGCTCTGTGCTCTCTGCAGCCAGTGTTATATATTGTCCATGGAGATATGTGTAATCAGACCTTTGTGTATGTTGTTAGTAGCAGCAGGACTGTGAATTGAGTATTGATATACCAGGATTGTAACTGGACTCAGAGCCCTCTCCAGCAATGATATGTGAGATCTTATAGCGCAGCTTCCTCCCTGCTGTAACGAGCTTCTGTTTAGATACTTCAGCAGTTCCTCCCGGATGAGGGTCTTTCCTGTGTTCAGCAAAGAGATCTCACACATCAGTTCATCAGAGTGGCCCAAATCCAGCTACAATTCTGGAACACAAATGCGTTTTTTCACAATCCTCCTGCTCCAACACATGTTCACATATAAACTGGTGACATCATTGTGCTCATAAAAAAGGAAAAGAAAATTAAAATGCAAAAGGTGAAAAAAAATTACAAAAACAAATCAAAAACCTCCAACTCCTGACATAAAACTGACGCCAGTGAAATGTCATCTGTCACCATTTACATGAGCAAATACACAAACACATTCCACAAAATATGAAGTGATCCTGTGATCGCCAGCGGTAAACACCGCGCACTGGATGTATAGACGCCGAGCGCCAGCTATCAACTCATACTAATTCTGTGTTTGCTTTCAGTCTGTTCCAGCTACCACCCTGGCATCTACCGCTCCATCTCACATCTCGTGTATATTCACTGATTCCTAAGAATGTAGATACAATCTGTAACTTTATAAACTTCTTCCTGACAGACTGAAAAGATGAAAAGGTGGATGTGTGCCCCAACATCCAGGAGAGATTACGTATAGGAGAAAGCTACATATAAAAGTAACGTTACTATGTAAATACAATTGTAACCAATCCTATACATCTGGAATTGTACTCCAGAGCTGCACTCACTGTTCTGCAGCTAGGGAAATCACTGTGTATTACTGATCCTATACACAAGAATATAAACTGCTCCCTATGTACAAGAATATAACTACTATAATACTGCCCCCTATGTACAGGAATATAACTACTATAATACTGCCCCCTATGTACAGGAATATAACTACTATAATACTGCCCCCTATGTACAAGAATATAACTACTATAATACTGCCCCCTATGTACAAGAATATAACTACTATAATACTGCCCCCTATGTACAGGAATATAACTACTATAATACTGCCCCCTATGTACAGGAATATAACTACTATAATACTGCCCCCTATGTACAGGAATATAACAAGTATAATACTGCCCCCTATGTACAAGAATATAACTACTATAATACTGCCCCCTATGTACAAGAATATAACTACTATAATACTGCCCCCTATGTACAAGAATATAACTACTATAATACTGCCCCCTATGTACAGGAATATATCTACTATAATACTGCCCCCTATGTACAGGAATATAACTACTATAATACTGCCCTCTATGTACAAGAATATAACTACTATAATACTGCCTCCTATGTACAGGAATATAACTACTATAATACTGCCCCCTATGTACAGGAATATAACTACTATAATACTGCCCCCTATGTACAGGAATATAACTACTATAATACTGCCCCCTATGTACAGGAATATAACTACTATAATACTGCCCCTATGTACAGGAATATAACTACTATAATACTGCCCCCTATGTACAGGAATATAACTACTATAATACTGCCCCCTATGTACAAGAATATAACTACTATAATACTGCCCCCTATGTACAGGAATATAAATACTATAATACTGCCCCCTATGTACAGGGATATAACTACTATAATACTGCCCCCTATGTACAAGAATATAACTACTATAATACTGCCCCCTATGTACAGGAATATAACTACTATAATACTGCCCCCTATGTACAAGAATATAACTACTATAATACTGCCCCTATGTACAAGAATATATCTACTATAATACTGCCCCCTATGTACAAGAATATAACTACTATAATACTGCCCCTATGTACAAGAATATATCTACTATAATACTGCCCCCTATGTACAAGAATATAACTACTATAATACTGCCCCCTATGTACAAGAATAAATACAACTACTATAATACTGCCCCTATGTACAAGAATATAACTACTATAATACTGTCCCCTATGTACAAGAATATAACTACTATAATACTGCCCCCTATGTACAGGAATATAACTACTATAATACTGCCCCCTATGTACAAGAATATAACTACTATAATACTGCCCCCTGTGCACAGGGATATAACTACTATAATACTGCTCCCTATGTACAGGAATATAACTACTATAATACAGCCCCCTATATACAGGGATATAACTACTATAATACTGCCCCCTATGTACAGGGATATAATTACTATAATACTGCCCCCTATGTACAGGAATATAACTACTATAATACTGCCCCCTATATACAGGGATATAACTACTATAATACTGCCCCTATGTACAAGAATATAACTACTATAATACTGCCCCTATGTACAAGAATATAACTACTATAATACTGCACCCTATGTACAAGAATACAACTACTATAATACTGCCCCCTATGTACAAGAATACAACTACTATAATACTGCCCCTTATGTACAGGAATATAACTACTATAATACTGCCCCCTATGTACAAGAATATAACTACTATAATACTGCCCCCTATGTACAGGAATATAACTACTATAATACTGCACCCTATGTACAAGAATACAACTACTATAATACTGCCCCCTATGTACAAGAATATAACTACTATAATACTGCCCCTTATGTACAGGAATATAACTACTATAATACTGCCCCCTATGTACAGGAATATAACTACTATAATACTGCCCCCTATGTACAAGAATATAACTACTCTAATACTGCCCCCTATGTACAGGAATATAACTACTATAATACTGCCCCCTATGTACAGGAATATAACTACTATAATACTGCCCCTTATGTACAAGAATATAACTACTATAATACCGCCCCCTATGTGCAGGAATATAACTACTATAATACTGCCCCCTATGTACAAGAATATAACTACTATAATACTGCCCCCTATGTACAAGAATATAACTACTATAATACTGCCCCCTATGTACAAAAATATAACTACTATACTACTGCCCCTTATGTACAGGAATATAACTACTATAATACTGCCCCCTATGTACAGGAATATAACTACTATAATACTTCCCCCTATGTACAGGGATATAACTCCTTATGAGATGCTATACATGTGTGATATCCTGGCCATGCACCCTCCTGTGGATGTTGGCAGTGAGTTCCTGGGTAGTGATATGGCGGTATGGGTACAGCCCCCCCGTAGTGTGTGGCGGTGTAATCTGCACGGTGTCACCTTGCATTGTTCAGGAGCTGAATAAAGACTGGAAGGAAAGTAACGACTTGTGAAATCTGAATATCTGATGTTCTGCCAAAAGCAACAGCGAGACAAACGTCCTCACCTTGTGCCAGCGCCACCCACAGCGCAGCAGGGGAGACGCTCCATGCACCGCGGCTTTATACATTGTTACACCATCATGCAATTGTGACCGTAGATATTATAATTGGGGAGGCGGAGCTTTCATCTAATTTTGGGTCTAAATAAGTGAATGGAAAAAATAATGACAGTAAACACTAATTAGAGGAGATTATCCAAATATTACAAAGGACTCAACACTGGGAGGTCGGCAGCGGCGCCCGCGCATCACTTCATCCACGTCAGGGATTTATTCTGTGGTTTTTATATCATTTCTGAACCTTGGAAAGATAAGACACCGGATACACTGCAAGATCCAATCCACACCCTACCCCCAGATACACAGCTCAGCAGACTGTATCACACATAGGATTAGATACACAGCTCAGCAGACTGTATCACACATAGGATTAGATACACAGCTCAGCAGACTGTATCACACATAGGATTAGATACACAGCTCAGCAGACTGTATCACACATAGGATTAGATACACAGCTCAGCAGACTGTATCACACATAGGATTAGATACACAGCTCAGCAGACTGTATCACACATAGGATTAGATACACAGCTCAGCAGACTGTATCACACATAGGATTAGATACACAGCTCAGCAGACTGTATCACACATAGGATTAGATACACAGCTCAGCAGACTGTATCACACATAGGATTAGATACACAGCTCAGCAGACTGTATCACACATAGGATTAGATACACAGCTCAGCAGACTGTATCACACATAGGATTAGATACACAGCTCAGCAGACTGTATCACACATAGGATTAGATACACAGCTCAGCAGACTGTATCACACATAGGATTAGATACACAGCTCAGAAGACTGTATCACACATAGGATTAGATACACAGCTCAGCAGACTGTATCACACATAGGATTAGATACACAGCTCAGCAGACTGTATCACACATAGGATTAGATACACAGCTCAGAAGACTGTATCACACATAGGATTAGATACACAGCTCAGAAGACTGTATCACACATAGGATTAGATACACAGCTCAGCAGACTGTATCACACTGTATAGGATTAGATACACAGCTCAGCAGACAGTATCACACAGGATAGGATTAGATACACAGCTCAGCAGACTGTATCACACAGGAGAGGATTAGATACACAGCTCAGCAGACTGTATCACACAGGATAGGATTAGATACACAGCTCAGCAGACAGTATCACACAGGATAGGATTAGATACACAGCTCAGCAGACAGTATCACACAGGATAGGATTAGATACATGGCGCAGCAGGCAGTATCACACAGGATATGATTAGATACACAGCTCAGCAGACAGTATCACACAGGATGGGATTAGATACACAGCTCAGCAGACAGTATCACACAGGATAGAATTAGATACACAGCTCAGCAGTCAGTATCACACAGGAGAGGATTAGATACACAGCTCAGCAGTCAGTATCACACAGGAGAGGATTAGATACACAGTTCAGCAGTCAGTATCACACAGGAGAGGATTAGATACACAGATCAGCAGTCAGTATCACACAGGACAGGATTAGATACACAGCTCAGCAGACAGTATCACACAGGAAAGGATTAGATACACAGCTCAGCAGACTGTATCACACAAAATAGGATTAGATACACATCTCAGAAGTCAGTATCACACAGGATAGGATTAGATACACAGCTCTGCAGGCAGTATCACACAGGATAGGATTAGATACACAGCTCAGCAGTCAGTATCACACATGACAGGATTAGATACACAGCTCAGCAGACAGTATCACACAGGATAGGATTAGATACACAGCTCAGCAGGCAGTATCACACAGGATAGGATTAGATACACAGCTCAGCAGACAGTATCACACAGGATAGGATTAGATACACAGCTCAGCAGGCAGTATCACACAGGATAGGATTAGATACACAGCTCAGCAGACAGTATCACACAGGATAGGATTAGATACACAGCTCAGCAGGCAGTATCACACAGGATAGGATTAGATACACAGCTCAGCAGACAGTATCACACAGGATGGGATTAGATACACAGCTCAGCATACTGTATCACACAGGATAGGATTAGATACACAGCTCAGCAGACAGTATCACACAGGATAGGATTAGATACACAGCTCAGCAGTCAGTATCACACAGGATAGGATTAGATACACAGCTCAGTAGACAGTATAACACAGGATAGGATTAGATACACAGCTCAGCAGTATCACACAGGATAGGATTAGATACACAGCTCAGCAGACAGTATCACACAGGATAGGATAAGATACACAGCTCAGCAGTCAGTATCACACATGATAGGATTAGATACACAGCTCAGCAGTCAGTATTACACAGAACAGGATAAGATACACAGCTCAGCAGACAGTATCACACAGGATAGGATTAGATACACAGCTCAGCAGTCAGTATTACACAGGACAGGATAAGATACACAGCTCAGCAGACAGTATCACACAGGATAGGATTAGATACACAGCTCAGCAGTCAGTATTACACAGGATAGGATTAGATACACAGCTCAGTAGACAGTATAACACAGGATAGGATTAGATACACAGCTCAGCAGTATCACACAGGATAGGTCGTCCCCCATGCTGTACACTCTCTGAGCCCCTATATAACTAATGGTCTGACGTATCTGCAGTATAGGGTTATATATATATATATATATATAGGACCCTGGGGCCTGGAGTTGGGGGTATGACCTATCCCGTGACCTGCAGTATTATAGGGACACGATCACTGATGATTTGCCTGGTTAGTGATTGGGACGGGTGCCAGGCGGGTGTCGCGCTGCCGCTGTGATGTGGTTGGTAGTTTGGCTTTGTCTCCGGCCGCTGACTGACTATGATAAATGATGGGGCGTCCGTCATCACCGCACACAAGCCGCAGGCTACACGGGAAATGTTATGTAACACAAGTCACCGCACCCCAAAAACCACCGGAGAGAAACTCCTACAACCTCCCATTACTATAATATATCTACTGACAGTATAATACACATCCCCTGTATAATACCGCATCATCCTGACAGTATAATACACATCCCCTGTATAATACCGCATCCTCCTGACAGTATAATACACATCCGCTGTATAATACCGCATCCTCCTGACAGTATAATACACATCCCCTGTATAAAACCGCATCCTCCTGACAGTATAATACACATCCCCTGTATAATACCGCATCCTCCTGACAGTATAATACACATCCCCTGTATAAAACCGCATCCTCCTGACAGTATAATACACATCCCCTGTATAATACCGCATCCTCCTGACAGTATAATACACATCCCCTGTATAATACCGCATCCTCCTGACAGTATAATACACATCCCCTGTATAATACCGCATCATCCTGACAGTATAATACACATCCCCTGTATAATACCGCATCATCCTGACAGTATAATACACATCCCCTGTATAATACCGCATCCTCCTGACAGTATAATACACATCCCCTGTATAATACCGCATCCTCCTGACAGTATAATACACATCCGCTGTATAATACCGCATCATCCTGACAGTATAATACACATCCCCTGTATAATACCGCATCCTCCTGACAGTATAATACACATCCCCTGTATAATACCGCATCCTCCTGACAGTATAATACACATCCGCTGTATAATACCGCATCATCCTGACAGTATAATACACATCCCCTGTATAATACCGCATCCTCCTTACAGTATAATACCGCATCCCCTATATAATACCGCATCATCCTGACAGTATAATACACATCCCCTGTATAATACAGCATCATCCTGACAGTATAATACACATCCCCTGTATAATACCGCATCCTCCTGACAGTATAATACACATCCGCTGTATAATACCGCATCATCCTGACAGTATAATACACATCCCCTGTATAATACCGCATCACCCTGACAGTATAATACACATCCCCTGTATAATACCGCATCATCCTGACAGTATAATACACATCCCCTGTATAATACCGCATCATCCTGACAGTATAATACACATCCGCTGTATAATACCACATCATCCTGACAGTATAATACACATCCCCTGTATAATACCACATCATCCTGACAGTATAATACACATCCCCTGTATAATACCGCATCATCCTGACAGTATAATACACATCCCCTGTATAATACCGCATCATCCTGACAGTATAATACACATCCTCTGTATAATACCGCATCATCCTGACAGTATAATACACATCCCCTGTATAATACCGCATAATCCTGACAGTATAATACACATCCTCTGTATAATACCGCATCATCCTGACAGTATAATACACATCCTCTGTATAATACCGCATCATCCTGACAGTATAATACACATCCCCTGTATAATACAGCATCATCCTGACAGTATAATACACATCCCCTGTATAATACCGCATCCTCCTGACAGTATAATACACATCCCCTGTATAATACCGCATCATCCTGACAGTATAATACACATCCCCTGTATAATACCACATCATCCTGACAGTATAATACACATCCCCTGTATAATACCGCATCATCCTGACAGTATAATACACATCCGCTGTATAATACCGCATCCTCCTGACAGTATAATACACATCCCCTGTATAATACCGCATCCTCCTGACAGTATAATACACATCCCCTGTATAATACCGCATCATCCTGACAGTATAATACACATCCCCTGTATAATACCACATCATCCTGACAGTATAATACACATCCCCTGTATAATACCGCATCATCCTGACAGTATAATACACATCCGCTGTATAATAACGCATCATCCTGACAGTATAATACACATCCCCTGTATAATACCGCATCCCCCTGACAGTATAATACACATCCCCTGTATAATACAGCATCATCCTGACAGTATAATACACATCCCCTGTATAATACAGCATCATCCTGACAGTATAATACACATCCCCTGTATAATACCGCATCCTCCTGACAGTATAATACACATCCCCTGTATAATACCACATCCTCCTGACAGTATAATACACATCCCCTGTATAATACCGCATCCTCCTGACAGTATAATACACATCCCCTGTATAATACAGCATCATCCTGACAGTATAATACACATCCGCTGTATAATACCGCATCCTCCTGACAGTATAATACACATCCCCTGTATAATACCGCATCCTCCTGACAGTATAATACACATCCGCTGTATAATACCGCATCCTCCTGACAGTATAATACACATCCCCTGTATAATACCGCATCCTCCTGACAGTATAATACACATCCCCTGTATAATACCGCATCCTCCTGACAGTATAATACACATCCGCTGTATAATACCGCATCCTCCTGACAGTATAATACACATCCCCTGTATAATACCGCATCATCCTGACAGTATAATACACATCCCCTGTATAATACCGCATCCTCCTGACAGTATAATACACATCCCCTGTATAATACCGCATCCTCCTGACAGTATAATACACATCCGCTGTATAATACCGCATCCTCCTGACAGTATAATACACATCCCCTGTATAATACCGCATCCTCCTGACAGTATAATACACATCCCCTGTATAATACCGCATCCTCCTGACAGTATAATACACATCCGCTGTATAATACCGCATCACCCTGACAGTATAATACACATCCCCTGTATAATACCGCATCCTCCTCACAGTATAATACACATCCGCTGTATAATACCGCATCATCCTGACAGTATAATACACATCCCCTGTATAATACCGCATCCTCCTGACAGTATAATACACATCCCCTGTATAATACCGCATCATCCTGACAGTATAATACACATCCGCTGTATAATACCGCATCCTCCTGACAGTATAATACACATCCCCTGTATAATACCGCATCCTCCTGACAGTATAATACACATCCCCTGTATAATACCGCATCCTCCTGACAGTATAATACACATCCGCTGAATAATACCGCATCCTCCTGACAGTATAATACACATCCCCTGTATAATACTGCATCCTCCTGACAGTATAATACACATCCCCTGTATAATACCGCATCCTCCTCACAGTATAATACACATCCGCTGTATAATACCGCATCCTCCTGACAGTATAATACACATCCCCAGTATAATACCACATCCTCCTGACAGTATAATACACATCCCCTGTATAATACCGCATCCTCCTGACAGTATAATACACATCCCCTGTATAATACCGCATCACCCTGACAGTATAATACACATCCCCTGTATAATACCGCATCATCCTGACAGTATAATACACATCTGCTGTATAATACCGCATCCTCCTGACAGTATAATACACATCCCCTGTATAATACCACATCCTCCTGACAGTATAATACACATCCCCTGTATAATACCGCATCCTCCTGACAGTATAATACACATCCCCTGTATAATACCGCATCATCCTGACAGTATAATACACATCCCCTGTATAATACCGCATCCTCCTGACAGTATAATACACATCCCCTGTATAATACCGCATCCTCCTGACAGTATAATACACATCCCCTGTATAATACCGCATCCTCCTGACAGTATAATACACATCCCCTGTATAATACCGCATCCTCCTGACAGTATAATACACATCCCCTGTATAATACCGCATCATCCTGACAGTATAATACACATCCGCTGTATAATACCGCATCATCCTGACAGTATAATACACATCCCCTGTATAATACCGCATCATCCTGACAGTATAATACACATCCCCTGTATAATACCGCATCCTCCTGACAGTATAATACACATCCCCTGTATAATACCGCATCCTCCTGACAGTATAATACACATCCCCTGTATAATACCGCATCCTCCTGACAGTATAATACACATCCGCTGTATAATACCGCATCATCCTGACAGTATAATACACATCCCCTGTATAATACCGCATCATCCTGACAGTATAATACACATCCCCTGTATAATACCGCATCCTCCTGACAGTATAATACACATCCCCTGTATAATACCGCATCCTCCTGACAGTATAATACACATCCCCTGTATAATACCGCATCATCCTAACAGTATAATACACATCCCCTGTATAATACCGCATCATCCTGACAGTATAATACACATCCCCTGTATAATACCGCATCCTCCTGACAGTATAATACACATCCCCTGTATAATACCGCATCCTCCTGACAGTATAATACACATCCCCTGTATAATACCGCATCCTCCTGACAGTATAATACACATCCCCTGTATAATACCGCATCATCCTGACAGTATAATACACATCCCCTGTATAATACCGCATCCTCCTGACAGTATAATACACATCCCCTGTATAATACCGCATCCTCCTGACAGTATAATACACATCCCCTGTATAATACCGCATCCTCCTGACAGTATAATACACATCCGCTGTATAATACCGCATCATCCTGACAGTATAATACACATCCCCTGTATAATACCGCATCACCCTGACAGTATAATACACATCCCCTGTATAATACCGCATCATCCTGACAGTATAATACACATCCCCTGTATAATACCGCATCCTCCTGACAGTATAATACACATCCCCTGTATAATACCGCATCATCCTGACAGTATAATACACATCCGCTGTATAATACTTCATCATCCTGACAGTATAATACACATCCCCTGTATAATACCGCATCCTCCTGACAGTATAATACACATCCCCTGTATAATACCGCATCATCCTGACAGTATAATACACATCCCCTGTATAATACCGCATCATCCTGACAGTATAATACACATCCCCTGTATAATACCGCATCCTCCTGACAGTATAATACACATCCCCTGTATAATACCGCATCCTCCTGACAGTATAATACACATCCCCTGTATAATACCGCATCCTCCTGACAGTATAATACACATCCCCTGTATAATACCGCATAATCCTGACAGTATAATACACATCCTCTGTATAATACCGCATCATCCTGACAGTATAATACACATCCCCTGTATAATACCGCATCCTCCTGACAGTATAATACACATCCCCTGTATAATACCGCATCATCCTGACAGTATAATACACATCCCCTGTATAATACCGCATCATCCTGACAGTATAATACACATCCCCTGTATAATACCGCATCCTCCTGACAGTATAATACACATCCCCTGTATAATACCGCATCATCCTGACAGTATAATACACATCCCCTGTATAATACCGCATCATCCTGACAGTATAATACACATCCCCTGTATAATACCGCATCCTCCTGACAGTATAATACACATCCCCTGTATAATACCGCATAATCCTGACAGTATAATACACATCCTCTGTATAATACCGCATCATCCTGACAGTATAATACACATCCTCTGTATAATACCGCATCATCCTGACAGTATAATACACATCCCCTGTATAATACCGCATCCTCCTGACAGTATAATACACATCCCCTGTATAATACCGCATCCTCCTCACAGTATAATACACATCCGCTGTATAATACCGCATCATCCTGACAGTATAATACACATCCCCTGTATAATACCGCATCCTCCTGACAGTATAATACACATCCCCTGTATAATACCGCATCCTCCTGACAGTATAATACACATCCCCTGTATAATACCGCAACATCCTGACAGTATAATACACATCCCCTGTATAATAACGCATCATCCTGACAGTATAATACACATCCCCTGTATAATACCGCAACATCCTGACAGTATAATACACATCCGCTGTATAATACCGCATCCTCCTGACAGTATAATACACATCCCCTGTATAATACCGCATCATCCTGACAGTATAATACACATCCCCTGTATAATACCGCATCATCCTGACAGTATAATACACATCCCCTGTATAATACCGCATCATCCTGACAGTATAATACACATCCCCTGTATAATACCGCATCATCCTGACAGTATAATACACATCCCCTGTATAATACCGCATCATCCTGACAGTATAATACACATCCCCTGTATAATACCGCATCCTCCTGACAGTATAATACACATCCCCTGTATAATACCGCATCCTCCTGACAGTATAATACACATCCCCTGTATAATACCGCATCATCCTGACAGTATAATACACATCTACTGTATAATACCGCATCATCCTGACAGTATAATACACATCCCCTGTATAATACCGCATCATCCTGACAGTATAATACACATCCGCTGTATAATACCGCATCCTCCTGACAGTATAATACACATCCCCTGTATAATACAGCATCATCCTGACAGTATAATACACATCCCCTGTATAATACCGCATCCTCCTGACAGTATAATACACATCCCCTGTATAATACCGCATCCTCCTGACAGTATAATACACATCCCCTGTATAATACCGCATCCTCCTGACAGTATAATACACATCCCCTGTATAATACCGCATCATCCTGACAGTATAATACACATCCCCTGTATAATACCGCATCCTCCTGACAGTATAATACACATCCCCTGTATAATACCGCATCATCCTGACAGTATAATACACATCCGCTGTATAATACCGCATCCTCCTGACAGTATAATACACATCCGCTGTATAATACCGCATCCTCCTGACAGTATAATACACATCCCCTGTATAATACCGCATCCTCCTGACAGTATAATACACATCCCCTGTATAATACCGCATCCTCCTGACAGTATAATACACATCCGCTGTATAATACCGCATCCTCCTGACAGTATAATACACATCCGCTGTATAATACCGCATCACCCTGACAGTATAATACACATCCCCTGTATAATACCGCATCCTCCTCACAGTATAATACACATCCGCTGTATAATACCGCATCATCCTGACAGTATAATACACATCCCCTGTATAATACCGCATCCTCCTGACAGTATAATACACATCCCCTGTATAATACCGCATCATCCTGACAGTATAATACACATCCCCTGTATAATACCGCATCCTCCTGACAGTATAATACACATCCCCTGTATAATACCGCATCCTCCTGACAGTATAATACACATCCCCTGTATAATACCGCATCCTCCTGACAGTATAATACACATCCCCTGTATAATACCACATCCTCCTGACAGTATAATACACATCCCCTGTATAATACCGCATCCTCCTGACAGTATAATACACATCCCCTGTATAATACCGCATCACCCTGACAGTATAATACACATCCCCTGTATAATACCGCATCATCCTGACAGTATAATACACATCCCCTGTATAATACCGCATCATCCTGACAGTATAATACACATCCCCTGTATAATACCGCATCATCCTGACAGTATAATACACATCCCCTGTATAATACCGCATCATCCTGACTGTATAATACACATCCCCTGTATAATACAGCATCCCCCTGACAGTATAATACACATCCCCTGTATAATACCGCATCATCCTGACAGTATAATACACATCCCCTGTATAATACCGCATCCTCCTGACAGTATAATACACATCCCCTGTATAATACCGCATCCTCCTGACAGTATAGTAAACATCCCCTGTATAATACCGCATCACCCTGACAGTATAATACACATCCGCTGTATAATACCGCATCCTCCTGACAGTATAATACACATCCCCTGTATAATACCGCATCCTCCTGACAGTATAATACACATCCCCTGTATAATACCGCATCCTCCTGACAGTATAATACACATCCGCTGTATAATACCGCATCATCCTGACAGTATAATACACATCCCCTGTATAATACCGCATCCTCCTGACAGTATAATACACATCCCCTGTATAATACCGCATCATCCTGACAGTATAATACACATCCTCTGTATAATACCGCATCATCCTGACAGTATAATACATATCCGCTGTATAATACCACATCCTCCTGACAGTATAATACACATCCGCTGTATAATACCGCATCCTCCTGACAGTATAATACACATCCCCTGTATAGTACCGCATCCTCCTGACAGTATAATACACATCCCCTGTATAATACCGCATCATCCTGACAGTATAATACACATCCCCTGTATAATACCGCATCATCCTGACAGTATATTACACATCCCCTGTATAATACCGCATCACCCTGACAGTATAATACACATCCCCTGTATAATACCGCATCCTCCTGACAGTATAATACACATCCCCTGTATAATACCGCATCCTCCTGACAGTATAATACACATCCCCTGTATAATACCGCATCCTCCTGACAGTATAATACACATCCTCTGTATAATACCGCATCATCCTGACAGTATAATACACATCCCCTGTATAATACCGCATCATCCTGACAGTATAATACACATCCCCTGTATAATACCGCATCACCCTGACAGTATAATACACATCCCCTGTATAATACCGCATCACCCTGACAGTATAATACACATCCCCTGTATAATACCGCATCATCCTGACAGTATAATACACATCCCCTGTATAATACCGCATCATCCTGACAGTATAATACACATCCCCTGTATAATACCGCATCATCCTGACAGTATAATACACATCCCCTGTATAATACCGCATCATCCTGACAGTATAATACACATCCGCTGTATAATACCGCATCATCCTGACAGTATAATACACATCCCCTGTATAATACCGCATCATCCTGACAGTATAATACACATCCCCTGTATAATACCGCATCATCCTGACAGTATAATACACATCCCCTGTATAATACCGCATCATCCTGACAGTATAATACACATCCCCTGTATAATACCGCATCCTCCTGACAGTATAATACACATCCCCTGTATAATACCGCATCCTCCTGACAGTATAATACACATCCCCTGTATAATACCGCATCCTCCTGACAGTATAATACACATCCCCTGTATAATACAGCATCATCCTGACAGTATAATACACATCCCCTGTATAATACCGCATCCTCCTGACAGTATAATACACATCCCCTGTATAATACCGCATCCTCCTGACAGTATAATACACATCCCCTGTATAATACCGCATCATCCTGACAGTATAATACACATCCGCTGTATAATACCGCATCCTCCTGACAGTATAATACACATCCCCTGTATAATACCGCATCCTCCTGACAGTATAATACACATCCGCTGTATAATACCACATCATCCTGACAGTATAATACACATCCTCTGTATAATACCGCATCATCCTGACAGTATAATACACATCCCCTGTATAATACCGCATCCTCCTGACAGTATAATACACATCCCCTGTATAATACCGCATCCTCCTGACAGTATAATACACATCCCCTGTATAATACCGCATCCTCCTGACAGTATAATACACATCCCCTGTATAATACCGCATCATCCTGACAGTATAATACACATCCCCTGTATAATACCGCATCCTCCTGACAGTATAATACACATCCCCTGTATAATACCGCATCCTCCTGACAGTATAATACACATTCGCTGTATAATACCGCATCCTCCTGACAGTATAATACACATCCCCTGTATAATACCGCATCCTCCTGACAGTATAATACACATCCCCTGTATAATACCGCATCCTCCTGACAGTATAATACACATCCGCTGTATAATACCGCATCCTCCTGACAGTATAATACACATCCGCTGTATAATACCGCATCACCCTGACAGTATAATACACATCCCCTGTATAATACCGCATCCTCCTCACAGTATAATACACATCCGCTGTATAATACCGCATCATCCTGACAGTATAATACACATCCCCTGTATAATACCGCATCCTCCTGACAGTATAATACACATCCCCTGTATAATACCGCATCATCCTGACAGTATAATACACATCCCCTGTATAATACCGCATCCTCCTGACAGTATAATACACATCCCCAGTATAATACCACATCCTCCTGACAGTATAATACACATCCCCTGTATAATACCGCATCCTCCTGACAGTATAATACACATCCCCTGTATAATACCACATCCTCCTGACAGTATAATACACATCCCCTGTATAATACCGCATCCTCCTGACAGTATAATACACATCCCCTGTATAATACCGCATCACCCTGACAGTATAATACACATCCCCTGTATAATACCGCATCCTCCTGACAGTATAGTAAACATCCCCTGTATAATACCGCATCACCCTGACAGTATAATACACATCCGCTGTATAATACCGCATCACCCTGACAGTATAATACACATCCCCTGTATAATACCGCATCACCCTGACAGTATAATACACATCCCCTGTATAATACACATCCCCTGTATAATACCGCATCATCCTGACAGTATAATACACATCCGCTGTATAATACCGCATCATCCTGACAGTATAATACACATCCCCTGTATAATACCGCATCCTCCTGACAGTATAATACACATCCCCTGTATAATACCGCATCATCCTGACAGTATAATACACATCCTCTGTATAATACCGCATCATCCTGACAGTATAATACACATCCCCTGTATAATACCGCATCATCCTGACAGTATAATACACATCCCCTGTATAATACCGCATCCTCCTGACAGTATAATACACATCCCCTGTATAATACCGCATCATCCTGACAGTATAATACACATCCCCTGTATAATACCGCATCATCCTGACAGTATAATACACATCCGCTGTATAATACCGCATCCTCCTGACAGTATAATACACATCCCCTGTATAGTACCGCATCCTCCTGACAGTATAATACACATCCCCTGTATAATACCGCATCCTCCTGACAGTATAATACACATCCCCTGTATAATACCGCATCATCCTGACAGTATAATACACATCCGCTGTATAATACCACATCCTCCTGACAGTATAATACACATCCGCTGTATAATACCGCATCCTCCTGACAGTATAATACACATCCCCTGTATAGTACCGCATCCTCCTGACAGTATAATACACATCCCCTGTATAATACCGCATCATCCTGACAGTATAATACACATCCCCTGTATAATACCGCATCATCCTGACAGTATAATACACATCCCCTGTATAATACCGCATCACCCTGACAGTATAATACACATCCCCTGTATAATACCGCATCATCCTGACAGTATAATACACATCTGCTGTATAATACCGCATCCTCCTGACAGTATAATACACATCCGCTGTATAATACCGCATCATCCTGACAGTATAATACACATCCCCTGTATAATACCGCATCATCCTGACAGTATAATACACATCCCCTGTATAATACCGCATCATCCTGACAGTATAATACACATCCCCTGTATAATACCGCATCATCCTGACAGTATAATACACATCCCCTGTATAATACCGCATCCTCCTGACAGTATAATACACATCCCCTGTATAATACCGCATCATCATGACAGTATAATACACATCCCCTGTATAATACCGCATCCTCCTGACAGTATAATACACATCCGCTGTATAATACCGCATCATCCTGACAGTATAATACACATCCGCTGTATAATACCGCATCATCCTGACAGTATAATACACATCCCCTGTATAATACCGCATCCTCCTGACAGTATAATACACATCCCCTGTATAATACCGCATCATCCTGACAGTATAATACACATCCCCTGTATAATACCGCATCCTCCTATAAGCTGACATGGTACTTGATGAACTCACCTGGGAGAAGTTTATCATCAGTCCGTACAGAAATACATCAGACTTTTGTGCTTCCTTCGCAAGGTCACGGATTTTGCGCTGTTTCTGAATGTCGCTGCCGCACTGATCAGGAAAAGCCAAGTGCACCTGATGCAAAACATAGAACTGATCAGTAACATATAAGGATGAGAAGTCAGAATACCGCAACGTGGAACGTAGAAGAAACCTGCCATCAGGTGTGACCATAGAGACTGACGCCAGTTCTGTACAGTCCATGGGGAGATGTGTAATCAGACCTCACACTGCTGTGCTCTGTGCTCCCTGCAGCCAGTGTTATGTATTGTCCCTGGAGAGATGTGTAATCAGACCTCACACTGCTGTGCTCTGTGCTCTTTGCAGCCAGTGTTATGTATTGTCCCTGGAGAGATGTGTAATCAGACCTCACACTGCTGTGCTCTGTGCTCTCTGCAGCCAGTGTTATATATTGTCCCTGGAGAGATGTGTAATCAGACCTCACACTGCTGTGCTCTGTGCTCTCTGCAGCCAGTGTTATGTATTATCCCTGAAGAGATGTGTAATCAGACCTCACACTGCTGTGCTCTGTGCTCCCTGCAGCCAGTGTTATGTATTGTCCCTGGAGAGATGTGTAATCAGACCTCACACTGCTGTGCTCTGTGCTCCCTGCAGCCAGTGTTATGTATTGTCCCTGGAGAGATGTGTAATCAGACCTCACACTGCTGTGCTCTGTGCTCTCTGCAGCCAGCATTATGTATTGTCCCTGGAGAGATGTGTAATCAGACCTCACACTGCTGTGCTCTGTGCTCTCTGCAGTCAGTGTTATGTATTGTCCCTGAAGAGATGTGTAATCAGACCTCACACTGCTGTGCTCTGTGCTCTCTGCAGCCAGTGTTATGTATTGTCCCTGGAGAGATGTGTAATCAGACATCACACTGCTGTGCTCTCTGCAGCCAGTGTTCTGTATTGTCCCTGGAGAGATGTGTAATCAGTCCTCCCACTGCTGTGCTCTGTGCTCTCTGCAGCCAGTGTTATGTATTGTTCCTGGAGAGATGTGTAATCAGACCTCACACTGCTGTGCTCTGTGCTCTCTGCAGCCAGTGTTATGTATTGTCCCTGGAGAGATGTGTAATCAGACCTCACACTGCTGTGCTCTGTGTTTCCTGCAGCCAGTGTTATGTATTGTCCCTGGAGAGATGTGTAACAGACCTCACACTGCTGTGCTCTGTGCTCTCTGCAGCCAGTGTTCTGTATGTCCCTGGAAAGATGTGTAATCAGACCTCACAATGCTGTGCTCTGTGTTTCCTGCAGCCAGTGTTATGTATTGTCCCTGGAGAGATGTGTAATCAGACCTCACACTGCTGTGCTCTGTGTTTCCTGCAGCCAGTGTTATGTATTGTCCCTGGAGAGATGTATAATCAGACCTCACACTGCAGTGCTCTGTGCTCTCTGCAGCCAGTGTTATGTATTGTCCCTGGAGAGATGTGTAATCAGACCTCACACTGCTGTTCTCTGTGCTCTCTGCAGCCAGTTTTATGTATTGTCCCTGGAGATATGTGCAATCAGACCTCACACTGCTGTGCTCTCTGCAGCCAGTGTTATGTATTGTCCCTGAAGAGATGTGTAATCAGACCTCACACTGCTGTTCTCTGTGCTCTCTGCAGCCAGTTTTATGTATTGTCCCTGGAGATATGTGCAATCAGACCTCACACTGCTGTGCTCTCTGCAGCCAGTGTTATGTATTGTCCCTGGAGAGATGCGTAATCAGACCTCACATTGCTGTGCTCTGTGCTCTCTGCAGCCAGTGTTATGTATTGTCCCTGGAGAGATGTGTAATCAGACCTCACACTGCTGTGCTCTGTGCTCTCTGCAGCCAGTGTTATGTATTGTCCCTGGAGAGATGTGTAATCAGACCTCACACTGCTGTGCTCTGTGCTCTCTGCAGCCAGTGTTATGTATTGTCCCTGGAGAGATGTGTAATCAGACCTCACACTGCTGTGCTCTGTGCTCTCTGCAGCCAGTGTTATGTATTGTCCCTGGAGAGATGTGTAATCAGACCTCACACTGCTGTGCTCTGTGCTCTCTGCAGCCAGTGTTATGTATTGTCCCTGGAGAGATGTGTAATCAGACCTCACACTGCTGTGCTCTGTGCTCTCTGCAGCCAGTGTTATGTATTGTCCCTGGAGAGATGTGTAATCAGACCTAACACTACTGTGCTCTGTGCTCTCTGCAGCCAGTGTTATGTATTGTCTCTGGAGAAATGAGTAATCAGACCTCACACTGCTGTGCTCTGTGCTCTCTGCAGCCAGTGTTATGTATTGTCCCTGGAGAGATGTGTAATCAGACCTCACACTGCTGTGCTCTGTGCTCTCTGCAGCCAGTGTTATGTATTGTCCCTGGAGAGATGTGTAATCAGACCTCACACTGCTGTGCTCTGTGCTCTCTGCAGCCAGTGTTATGTATTGTCCCTGGAGAGATGTGTAATCAGACCTCACACTGCTGTGCTCTGTGCTCTTTGCGGTCAGTGTCCTGTAATGCCCATGGGGAGATGAGTAATCAGACCTCACACTGTTGTGCTCTGTGCTCTCTACAACCAGTGGTATGTATTGTCCTTGGAGAGATGTATAATCAGATGTTAGTAGCAGCAGGACTGTGAAATATGGATTTATATTCCAGAATTGTAGCTTTTCCGAGTGCAATGGGAAATGTCTGGTACCTGGTGAGATGTGTTTTCATACCTTTGTATGTGTTGTTAGTAGCAGCAGGACTGTGAAATATTGATTTATACAATGAGGGGCATGTCCTTACACTGCTGTGCCCTGTGCACTGAGCTACAGCACAGACCCTCCCCTGTCTTCTGAATAATAACCAGGATTCACTTTGTATACTGCGGCAGTCACTCAGAGCAGAGGGGAGTGACTAAGGCAGCTCAATGCAATGTTCATTGACAGCAAACAGACAATGCTGTTAAAAAAAAGTTTTAGAACTTTGACATTTATTATTGTAACTTGTATAAGGACCTTGCTTTACACTGCGGCTCCTCTCCCCCAGGGATACTGAGAGCTCAGTGACTCAGCTATAAGCTATAACAGTGGGGGTCTGCCTGCACTACAGAAGACCCCAGTGCAGTGCGGATGCGGTCAGGGTGTTGTGGCTCCATCCATGCGATGAAAGAACGTTGCAGGATTTTGGAAACACAAGCCTCGCGTCGTTCTATCCATCACATAACAACTCCCGGCACCAGGTCTGCACTTGTGTGTATGATGGGTAATAATCCTGACACTGACTAATGACACAATGTCATCTCTAGAGCTGCGCTCACAAAAGGGGAATTGTTACCTGCTCCACAGATAACCCCACAGACACCAGAGGTGAAGGCTAAAGATCCCCAATCTCTAAGATGTATGTCAGTGGCTGTGATATTGTGTCCTGACTGACAGGTACAGACCTCCACTATACTGTGTACTTATCTCTATACATCAGTAGTGAGACATGTTATAAAGCTGCATACCAATAGTCACCACAAGGGGGAGCTAATTGAGGACATGTTCATAACAACAGTGCAACTGTGAGCTCCCTCCAACCTGACCCTACTCAGGATCAGTACAGGATAAGTAATGTCATGTATGTACACAGTGACTGCACCAGCAGCAGAATAGTGAGTGCAGCTCTGGAGTATAATACAGGATGTAACTCGGGATCAGTACAGGATAAGTAATGTCATGTATGTACACAGTGACTGCACCAGCAGCAGATAGTGAGTGCAGCTCTGGAGTATAATACAGGATGTAACTCAGGATCAGTACAGGATAAGTAATGTCATGTATGTACACAGTGACTGCAGAAGCAGCAGAATAGTGAGTGCAGCTCTGGGGTATAATACAGAATGTAACTCAGGATCAGTACAGGATAAGTAATGTCATGTATGTACACAGTGACTGCACCAGCAGCAGAATAGTGAGTGCAGCTCTGGAGTATAATACAGGATGTAACTCAGGATCAGTACAGGATAAGCAATGTCATGTATGTACACAGTGACTGCACCAGCAGCAGAATAGTGAGTGCAGCTCTGGGGTATAATACAGGATTTAACTCAGGATCAGTACAGGATAAGTAATGTCATGTATGTACACAGTGACTGCACCAGCAGCAGATAGTGAGTGCAGCTCTGGGGTGTAATACAGGATGTAACTCAGGATCAGTACAGGATAAGTAATATCATGCATGTACACAGTGACTGCACCAGCAGCAGAATAGTGAGTGCAGCTCTGGGGTATAATACAGGATGTAACTCAGGGTCAGTACAGGATAAGTAATGTCATGTATGTACACAGTGACTGCACCAGCAGCAGAATAGTGAGTGCAGCTCTGGGGTATAATACAGGATGTAACTCAGGATCAGTACAGGATAAGTAATGTCATGTATGTACACAGTGACTGCACCAGCAGCAGAATAGTGAGTGCAGCTCTGGGGTATAATACAGGATGTAACTCAGGATCAGTACAGGATAAGTAATGTCATGTATGTACACAGTGACTGCACCAGCAGCAGAATAGCTCGTGCTGGATCATTCTGCTGTGAACTGCTGACGGGTGTGGTTGTGTTCTGCTGAGCTCCTGCACCACCTGGAGCAAACCCAATCCACCCAGGCCTGCTCTCTCCTCCCCAGGGAGGGAGTGGGTTCTGTGGGATGAATCCTGCAGGAAAGTCCCAGGCTCCTGTCTCCCGGACCAGGCCGGCGGGAGGCAGGAGAATCCAGTTACCGGCCAAAACTGATGGCGTGAGAAGATCCGCCCGGAGCCAAGGACGCAGCGATGTGACCTCGGCTGCCACCCCCAAGACCCAGGGAAGCCGCAAGGTCTCCGGAACACAGAATATTAAGGCAAGTAACATCAGCCTGAGTGCTCCTCCTGGAAAGCTGAGTGACTGTGCGGGAAAGCTGGGTGGTTCAGCTGGAAAGCTGGGTGCTCACGGAGGTGTGCAAAAAGCATGGGGTGAACTTAAGGCCCGGGAGTCTGCTTCCATCTATGGCTCCCGGATTGCTGAGCACCTCCGTGAGTACGAGGAAGCTGGAAAAGCGCTGAGGAGGCTCCAGGAGGAGATACGGGAGACCTTGGCCCTAGCGGGGGGGGCCACTAAGAAGAAAAAGTCTGATCTTCTTACTACCATAGACAGACTAAAAGCCGAGGTCACCGCTCTGGAAGAGAAGCGTCATCTAATCCGTGAGCACAGCGGTCCGTTTCGTGAGAAATTAGAAAACGACGCCCGGTTTGATGATATGCGCCAGGATAAGCTGAGAAAGCTGAAGGGGCTTCAGGTCCAGGCGGATGATGGCGATGATGAGGAGGATGAGGAAGACCTGCCGTGTCCGTCTGGTGGCCTGCGCAAACACCAGCAGGCCTCGCACGACAGGCTGCCTGCAGAGCAAGCGCCATTACCATCAGGCTGCGGCTCTGCCAACCTGGAGGAGGAAAGTGATGACAGCGGCCAGGGGGGGGCGCTAATGGCTCAGATCCGACAGCTCGAGTCCCCAGTTCACCTCCAAAACTTCTCCTTCGGCGATGATATGCCAGATGACGACCTAAAGAGAAAGAAGACGAGAGCCAAGAAGACCAAGGCGTCTCAGGAGGTGAATCTGGTGTTTCGTCCCCTCCCTGTTCCCTCCGGGCGGGCAGCAGTGCCAGCCTGTCGTGTAGGCCCCGTTGCCCAGCCCAGCACGAATCCTGCAGTGGACTCGGTGCCAGGGTGCGGGGAGAGTGCAAAGCCACGTTCCATCATGGCGCAGAGCACCAGCCTTGTTTGCAGTAGCAAGGATCGTGCAGGGAAGGCATCGGCCGAAAGGCCGGACAGTGAGGGCGATCCAGCAGGTCCTGGTACTGTGCGCTGCCCCCTAGTGGGAGCGGGGGGTGGCCCAGTGCCAGGGGCAGTGGCGGTGGCTCCTGTGGCCCCTAGCGCTGTTGCTTGCTCCGGTGAGCAGCGGCAGTGTGATGGGGCTGCTGGGGCTTGTAGTGCGGCGCCTCCCAAACATCCCGTGCAGCCTGCAGAGAAAGGCGCAGAAAAAGTATTATTCTGTATTGGTGCATCAAACTCTGCAGATATGAAAGGGGGAAAAAGACTGTCTGGAGTCTGTAAGGACAAGAGGCCTCTACCACCAATCGAGCAGCGATGCTCAAACATCATAAAAACTGCTGGACAACAAGGGGTTAATGCCAATGAGGCAGAGGGCACAAGTAAGATCGGGGTTGGAGCTGCCTCTTCTCAGGCTGTATCAGCTATGGAGGTGGCTCTACCCCCAGTGCCCAGTGACGCCGAGGCAACCCCAGGTCCTCCTGGCCCAGCTGGCGTGAGTGATGCAAGGAAGCGAGGCAGTAATGCACATAGTGTGGTGAATGTGGGGGTGGTGAATGGTGCTGAGGGGGGTGATCCTGGTAGGAGTGCTGGACCATCTGCACCCCCAGTGGTGGCCGCTCCCATAAGGAGCTATGCGAGTGTCACCGCTGGGGCAAGTGGGGTTAACTCCTTGTCTCCTGACTCTGGGAATAGCGTTTTGCAAAGGCGTCTTCTGGAGGCTCTCAGGAGAGGGGAAAAGTCAATCAATGTAGAGGGGAGAGAGGTTGATCTGTCCTTCTGGACAGACAGGCATGGCCTGGCAGCCTTCCAAGAGAAAAGGGGGGGAGAGACTGTATGGTCTTTACCCACAACTGGGCCCGGAGCTGCCCGTAGGAATGTGGTTCGTCTTCGCTGGAGGGGCAGTGACGCATGCCCACCCAGGTCAAGGGTGGTGGAGCTCCTCCTGAAGATGAACTTCAGGGCTAGTGACATCTTTGCCCTGATACCAGGGGCGTTGCTAGCTACACAAAAGATCCGGGGCACGGGCCCCAATGTATACCTACCAAATTCTCAGTACTGTCCACCTATGTGCTCTAGGCACTTGTTCACAACAGTAGTACTAATAATATAAAATACCTACTTGTTTTATTAGTGACAGCAGCTGAAGTATTCTTGGATTGTAGATGTTCTCTGCTTTCTCCATCAGGCCCACCTTAATTTTCTCATTATACCCTCTACCATGGCCCCTTAACATTGTCATCCTGATTCTACCCCTAATACAGCTACCCCAAACACTGCGATACGGCTACACGAGAACTACACAAATAATACTCTAAAATGCTCCCTATTCTACCTTGTACTGTAAAATGCCCTTTTGTGAGCTGACAAAAATGCCAACAACACCAATATTGCCCTTTTTTCTGCCCCCAACACTGGAATATTCTCATATATATGTGACATTTCTACGGGACCAGAGGAAGGCCATACACCTGACTTGAAAAAGAGGTAAAACAGGTAAACATGTTGCAGATTTCATGCAGATTTTCCACATTAATTTTTTACCTGTTTTGTTTCACCTGATGTGATATAATTTCAAGCGAGAATCTGCATCACATTCCGCAGCATGGTGTGGACTTGACGCAGATTTGTTCCGTAGATTTCAATTTAAAAAACGCTTGCACAAAAAAAGTAACACAATCATTATTTATTTTCCACACTGAGGAACAATTTCTTTGCGGAATTCTTACGCATCATCTACATGACTTTTTCCAAATCCCATTAACTTTACTGATACTGTATTACGCTGCATATTTTCTACGCAAAAATCTGCATGTAAAATCTGCAACCTGTGCAAATAGCTTTAAAGGGGTATTCCCACAAAGACTTAAACATACAAAATAGCACATTCTCTGTTATTAACAAAAATACAGCAAGTCCAACCTGTCTATCAGTCCTGGAGTACACAATTTCAGTTGCCCCTGGTTTCTGACCCTCTATCTTCTGACTTTCGGGTTGGCAGCCATCATGTCTGATGCTGTGGAGCTGAGCTGTTCTCTGCAGCGGCCTGTACCCCCTGTATTCTAGAGTATACAACTATACCCCATTTCCAGGACACAGCAGAGATGTGATGTGATGCAGACGGCCACATGAATTAAGGGATTGTGCCGATAACCTATAACCACATTATTATTTAGTAACCGTTTCATGTCCTGTTAACATGAAACGGTTTCTAAATATTTTTGTTATGAATTATTGACACAATCCATTAATTGATCCGGCCCACTGCATCACATCGCATCTTCGCTGTGTCCTGGCCATGCGGTATATTCACAACCTTACAGTGTTTATGACATATCCTGCTCATATCTCCTAATCACCCATCACCTGACCCCTGCTGACATCCCCTGACCCCTGCTGACATCCCCTGACCCCTGCTCACACCTCCTGCTCACATCCCCTGACCCCTGCTCACACCTCCTGCTCACATCCCCTGACCCCTGCTCACACCTCCTGCTCACATCCCCTGACCCATGCTCACACCTCCTGCTCACATCCCCTGACCCATGCTCACATCCCCTGACCCATGCTCACATCCCCTGACCCATGCTCACATCCCCTGACCCATGCTCACACCTCCTGCTCACATCCCCTGACCCATACTCACACCTCCTGCTCACATCCCCTGACCCATGCTCACACCTCCTGCTCACATCCCCTGACCCATGCTCACATCCCCTGACCCATGCTCACACCTCCTGCTCACATCCCCTGACCCATGCTCACACCTCCTGCTCACATCCCCTGACCCATGCTCACACCTCCTGCTCACATCCCCTGACCCATGCTCACACCTCCTGCTCACATCCCCTGACCCATGCTCACACCTCCTGCTCACATCCCCTGACCCATGCTCACACCTCCTGCTCACATCCCCTGACCCATGCTCACATCCCCTGACCCATGCTCACACCTCCTGCTCACATCCCCTGACCCATGCTCACACCTCCTGCTCACATCCCCTGACCCATGCTCACACCTCCTGCTCACATCCCCTGACCCATGCTCACACCTCCTGCTCACATCCCCTGACCCATGCTCACACCTCCTGCTCACATCCCCTGACCCATGCTCACATCCCCTGACCCATGCTCACACCTCCTGCTCACATCCCCTGACCCATGCTCACACCTCCTGCTCACATCCCCTGACCCATGCTCACACCTCCTGCTCACATCCCCTGACCCCTGCTCACACCTCCTGCTCACATCCCCTGACCCATGCTCACATCCCTTGACCCCTGTTCACACCTCCTGACCCATGCTCACATCCCTTGACCCCTGTTCACACCTGTGATCCCTGCTGATACCTCTTTTGATTCACCTGTCTAGGTGTCACTCATCTGCAGGCTTTCTCCTACTTCCTTCTTCTTAGCTCCGCCCACTACTCGCGGTCCCGGCATCTTCTCCTTGCAGTTTAAAGGCTGCTGTTCCCTCCTGTCAGACTCCGATGTGGGGGAGGGGCTGGCAGCGATTACTCCTGTACTCCTCCCTCCTCACCACCAGCCACAACTGCATGATGTCCTGCCTGCTGAGCTCCTATCCTCTGCAGTGCACAGAGCTGACTTCTCTGTGCTCCTCCACAGTGCTTAACTCTTTCTGCATCCTGAGGATGCAGGAAGAGGTGATATCGGCTGATGCAGCCCAGGGAGATTCGGGGCACAGGAAAAAAGATCCGGGGCACGGGCCCCGGATCTTTTGACCTAGCGACGCCCCTGCCTGATACATCCTTATGGTACTCCGGAGTTCGATGTCAGCTTTGTTCGGCCGGAGGGCTTAGAGCTCTTCTGGTCGAATTATGAGCTGGCAAAGAACGAGCCCGCATGGCGAGACTTTGCTGTGCAAGCAGTGTCTCGCCAAAACACAGTCAAGAAGGTGACCGTTTTGACCCGTAACGAGTCACTTTCTTGTATGGACATCATGACGTGGCTCAGTCGCTATGGTGAGGTTGTACAGGTACCGCAGAAAAACCGCGATGAATTTGGCATTTGGTCTGGAGCCTGGACCTTCATGATGAAGTTGAAGTGTTCAGGCGGCACAGTCGCCCACATTCCTTCTTCAGCCTTTCTTGGGCGGGACAGAATCCTGATTTTCTACCAGGGGCAGCCGAAGGTCTGTCACAGGTGCGGTGACCCCACACACTTTAGCGCCAGCTGCCAAGTGCAGAAGTGCGCTTTGTGTGGTGGGCTAGGTCATCTCGCTGCATCCTGTGAGGACATTAGGTGTAACCTGTGTGGTGAGCTCGGTCACCCTTTCAGCCGTTGTCCTCGCTCCTTTGCCAATGCGGTTGTGACCCCAGTGGAGGAGAGCCATGAGGTTGCTTCTGCTGGGGAGGGTACCAGCAGAGGTGGAGGAGCTGAGGGGCCTGTGAAGAAAAGCAAGAATAAGTCACCTTCTCAGTTGAGGCGGCTTGAAGCCAGACAAAAAGGGAGAGAACTGGGGAAGCCTCAGGTTGCTGGGGTGACCCTTGGTCCTTCCTCAGAGGCTGGTCATGCTACTGAGGCCCTGAGGGATGATGAGTTGGATGAGGAGGTCAGGAGGATGGAGCGCGAGAAAGGTGCCATGTCCTCCACGTCCTCCCATTATGAGAGTATGGATGAGGATAACAGGATTTGGCTAGAAAATAAGCGCAAGCAGAAAAAGAAAAAGCGCGGCGTATCTAAGGTACTTAAGGAAGGGAAAACTTCCTCCCCTCTGGTTGAGCTTTCCAACCGGTTCCTCACCCTCGATGAGATCGCCTCCTCGGGAAGAGAGGCTGAGGGTGGGGTTCTGGAGGTGGCGGCGGAGCAGCCTGCAGGGGTCGCCGAGTCTCTATCCTCTGGGGAAGCCGGGTCCTCAGAGTGGGAGACTGACTCAGAGTCAGGAGACAAGGACGAAGGAGAGGGTGGTCCGGGTGGGTCCTTGGGGGCCAATAACAATATGGACACCACAATTTCATTAAAGAGAAGTTGCCCCAATTCTGATAGTAAAAAAGAAAGGGGATCATCTTCAGAGGAGAGTCGGGGGAAGGGGAATAGTAAGAAAAAAGCCGTCTAACTCAATCACTCATGATGGAGGCACCCACTCCGTTGACGCTGGCGTCCATTAATGTCGCCAGCATTAAGTCTGATGCGGCTAGATTTGCGGCCTTTGATTTTCTTGGCCGTGTTGAAGCCGACATTTTATTTTTGCAGGAGACCAGGCTGCCAGATTTGGCGGCCGTGTTTAAAGCTAAGAGGGAATGGAGACACGGGCCTTCCTATTGGTCTCTTGCGGCCGAGCCGTATAGCGGAGTGGCGGTCCTTTTTACCGCACCGGTAGAATGCCGACGAGTTATTGAGTTAGAAATGGGGAGGTGCCTGATCCTGGATGTCCTCATGAAGGGACAAGAACTTCGCCTAATTAACATCTATGGTCCCCAGTCCAAGTGGGACAGGAAGTGTCTCTTTATGAGGATCAAGCCCTACCTTTTTACAAGTCGGCAGGTGGTCTTTGGAGGGGACTTCAATGCTGTCACCAGGTCCCAGGATAGGGGAGGTTCCAGAGACAAGCTGACTTATGATAGCGTCGCTCTTAATAGCATAGCCAGTGAGGCTCGCCTGGTGGATGTCCACATCCGGCACACCCCAGGCCACGCGGGGTTCACCTATTATAGGGGTAGCTGCAGGTCTAGAATAGACAGGTTTTATTTAAAGGAGGAAGCCATTTCTTCAGCAGTGTCCGTTGTTGAGGTGGAGTTCTCCGACCACTGTCTAATTTTGTTTTCTCTGAATGTTACAGAGACCCCCCGGATGGGAAGAGGCTACTGGAAGCTCAATTCGTCTCTCCTGGAAGAAGCAGAGATAAGACAATCCTTTGAGGACTTTCTTCAGAGCCAGGTACCATTGCTGGGCCTTTGTAGCAGTAAGTCAGAGTGGTGGGAGATGCTCAAGAAAAGGGTGGCGAGATTCTTCCGCCAGCTCTCGAGCCTCAGGAGCCTGGACAGGTACCGCCTGTATCAGGGCCTGAGGAGGAAACTCGAGCATCTCGTCTCGACTGGAGGTAGTCGTGAGGACATCTCCAGAGTGAAATCCTTGCTGAAGAGGTGTCAGTACGATAGACACGCATCTTTGGTTTTTGAGAGGGATTACGGGAAATACCGCTCGCCCGACCCTTACAGAAACTGCAAGATGTCAGTGAATGGTAAAGTTGTCACAGGACTGGTTGACAGTACGGGATCCCTGAAAAGGTCCAGATCAGGGATTCTGGAGGTCGTCAGATCCTTCTACTCGCACCTCTTGGGCAGGAAGGATCTAGATCGGGATGTGATGTCGGCTTTCCTGGCTGAAACTGTCCGTGAGCCAGGAGTAGACCCCTCTCTTGATGTTTTGACAGAGATGATCAGGGAAGAGGAAGTCAGCCGGGCGATTGAAGGGCTCGCCCTCAAGAAATCGCCAGGTCCGGATGGCTTAACATCCGAGTTTTATAAGACCTTTAAGGACGCCTTGGTTCCCCTCTTGACTGAGGTATTCAATGAGTGTCTTTCCTCGGGCGCTCTGCCGAAGTCAATGAGGAGGTCTGCCCTGATCATTCTGTCAAAGGGTAAGGACCGATCTCGTATTGAGAACTGGCGTCCCATAGCGCTTCTCAATACGGACAGAAAGGTTTTGGCAAAGGTGCTGTTTAATCGGCTGGTGCAGTTTGCGCCCCGGCTCCTTTCGGGGACCCAGCACTGCTCTGTTCCAGGCCGCAGTACATTTAGTGCTGTGCTTTGTGTCCGGGAGGCAGTGGAGCAGGGCAGGGCTGGTAACTGGAAGGGGTACTTGCTGTCCTTGGATCAGGCAAAAGCGTTTGATCGGGTTAACCACGAGTACCTCTGGTCTGTCCTTCTGAGGTATGGCCTGCCGGGGGAGTTTGTCAATTGGCTAAAGGTTTTGTACGCAGGGGCAGAGAGTTTCCCGCTTGTGAACGGTTGGATTGGCCGCTCTTTTGAGGTCGGGTCTGGTGTTCGCCAGGGTTGTCCTCTGAGCCCACTCTTATACGTGTTCGCGATTGACCCATTCCTTAGGAGGATTGATCGTGGGCCGTTGGTGGGAGTCGGGATGGACCAGGCGGCACCGGAAGCCACTCTAAGGGTGGTAGCGTATGCCGATGATGTCACCGTTTTTGTGTCCTCGAGAGGGGAGGCGCAATGGGTGATGTCAGAGGTTGACCGCTACTCAGAGGCTTCTGGGTCCAAGATCAACCGGGATAAGTGTGAGAGTCTCTGGCTGGGAGAGGGGGATCCAGGCTTTGATCTCCCGGACACTCTTCCAGGGCCCCAAGACTCTGCCAAAGTTCTCGGCATCGAATTTGGCCAGGGGGATTACCCCATGCAAAACTGGGATGGCAGGCTTAAGATCGCCGCCCAGAAGGTGGACCAGTGGAAGGGTTGGTCTTTGACCCTCAGGGAAAGGGTGAACTTGATTAAAACTTACCTGCTCCCATTGCTGATATATCTGGGCAGTGTGTGCATGTTGCCAGAACCCCTCTGGACTCGGGTCTACAGTCTGTTCTTCCAGCTGTTATGGGGGAATAGGCTGAACCTAATCAAGAGGGAGGTTACTTACCGCACGAGGAGACAAGGAGGGTTGTGTATGGTCAACCCTGTGGTGTTCCTAGTGAATACCTTTCTTAAGATCAATGTAGCAAACCTCTGGAAAGAGAGGGCTCCTCCGTGGGTATACTCCTGTAGGGGATGGTTTCGGCCTTTCTTCCAGGAATGGGAGACAGGAGGGCGAGTGAAGGATCTCCGTACACCACATGGGCATCTTCCGGCTTACGCTACCCCGGTTCTGAAGGTAATTCGCCGGTGGGGTCTGGGAATGTGGGAGATCAGGACCATGTCGAGGAAACTCCTTGACAAGAGGGTTCTGTTGACCCATTTCCAGAAGCCTCTGGCCCTCAGGGATTGCCCAAGTCGGGATCTGGGGGTGGGTTTGAGTTTATTGAATTCCATCAGGATCCCCTTGAAGTTTTGGGACGTGACTTGGCGCTGCTTCCATGGAAAGCTGTGTGTGAGGGACAATCTGAAGTGTAGGAGCTCTGAGGAAAGGGGTTGTCCCCGGGAGGAGTGCGGTGGCCTGCTGGAGAGCATGGACCACTTCCTGCTTCAGTGCCCCTTTAACACAGAGGTGTACAACCGGGTGGGCGCTTCCATCCATTGGCCCGGGTTGGCCGGTCTCTCCTATGCGGAGTGGGCCTATGGAGCATTCAGAGGCCTGGGTGGCCGGGACCGCTGCACGTTATTCCTAGTCAGTCTAGTGGTCAGGTACCACACGTGGAACGCACGGTGTTTAGTATCGACGCAGCGTAAAATCCTCCCGGTGGATGAGGTGGTTAGGAACATTCTGGGTGACCTGGTGAAGGTGCGCTCTCTGGAGTATGAGAGGCTGGGCACGGGGAGGGCCTCTCTCCTTTGGAGGGGGTTCTCCTTTAGTGTCCCTTAGTCTGTCATCTCCGCTCCTGGTGTTGGGCTGAAGCTGACACTGTAGATTTTTGTTTTGTGTCCTGAGGTTATAGTGATGTTGGGCTCGCAGGCGCCGAACCTGGGCTTTATGTGGTTGGTTTGTTATGTTGATATGTTTAATGTGTTTGTATCTTGTGTACAGTGTGTATAGTTATATGTAGTTATAGTTCTTGTGCATATATAGCTTGGTTGGTTTTGGGGTGTTGGTGTTAGGGTGTTAGGTTGGGAGGGGGGTGGACGGGATTTGGACAATATGATCCTGGGCACTGGTCTGGACTATATAACGCGGACTTTGGACGTTAGACCAGTGTCTGGGTGGGAGGGTGATGGGCGTGGGATTTAGTTAGTTTATATTTAATGTTTTTATTTCCTGTTTTTATTTCCTGTTTGTCTTTTTTTTCGCTGTGTATTCTTTAGTTATTTATGGAAAAAAAAAAAAAAAAAAAATTATTATAAAAAATTATATAGAAAAAAAAAAAAAATTAGGTGGTGGGATTGGGTGAAGGTTTTGTTTTATAATGCTGATTGTGTGGTGTGTGTGTGGCTGGGCCAGGAGATTTTCGTAAGTCTCTTTTAGTTTGTATTATTGTTTTGTTATTATTATTATTGTTTTGTTTTGCCAGAAGTTATGGCTTGATTTATGTTTATGATTGTTATGTTTTTCATTTTTATATATAAAATAAAAGATTTACAGGATGTAACTCAGGATCAGTACAGGATAAGTAATGTCATGTATGTACACAGTGGCTGCACCAGCAGCAGAATAGTGAGTGCAGCTCTGGGGTGTAATACAGGATGTAACTCAGGATCAGTACAGGATAAGTAATGTCATGTATGTACACAGTGACACCACCAGCAGCAGAATAGTGAGTGCAGATCTGGGGTATAATACAGGATGTAACTCAGGATCAGTACAGGATAAGTAATGTCATGTATGTACACAGTGACTGCACCAGCAGCAGAATAGTGAGTCCAGCTCTGGGGTATAATACAGGATGTAACTCAGGATCAGTACAGGATAAGTAATGTCATATATGTACACAGTGACTGCACCAGCAGCAGAATAGTGAGTGCAGCTCTGGAGTATAATACAGGATGTAACTCAGGATCAGTACAGGATAAGCAATGTCATGTATGTACACAGTGACTGCACCAGCAGCAGAATAGTGAGTGCAGCTCTGGGGTATAATACAGGATAAGTAATGTCATGTATGTAAGTGATCATTTTCTATGGAATATATAAACATGTGTTGCAAAAGCTAATTTCTTCTTTAAGATCTGCACAGATGGAAAAAACCTAAAAACATTTAATTTTCATCGTTTCTTGAGTACCCTACTGAAAAACCACAACATGCTGTTCAGATTTGTGGGACCCCGTCTGATCCCCTCCCTATTGTCAGCGCAGTGGGGGTTCCATTATTCTAATTAGTGTGTCTGCTGCAAGTCATTAATAATGAATGTAATGGAAAATATTCTCAGCACAGAACCTCATATGTATCATGTATGGAGCTAATACACAATCTCTCCCCGACTGTAGGATCCCATCACTATCACCCTGGTGTATACACCCTAGTAGGACATATAAATGATATAGAGAGGACACCCTGCTCCCCTCAGCTGGTTGCCAAAAGGCAAGGCACACTATCCTGAGTGCTACGAAGTAACATCATGTAATATCCATAGCTGCACTCACTATTCTGCTGCTGGTGCAGTCACTGTGTACATACATGACATTACTTATCCTGTACTGATCCTGAGTTACATCCTGTATTATACCCCAGAGCTGCACTCACTATTCTGCTGCTGGTGCAGTCACTGTGTACATACATGACATTACTTATCCTGTACTGATCCTGAGTTACATCCTGTATTATACCCCAGAGCTGCACTCACTATTCTGCTGCTGGTGCAGTCACTGTGTATATACATGACATTACTTATCCTGTACTGATCCTGAGTTACATCCTGTATTATACTCCAGAGCTGCACTCACTATTCTGCTGGTGCAGTCACTGTGTACATACATGACATTACTTATCCTGTACTGATCCTGAGTTACATCCTGTATTATACTCCAGAGCTGCACTCACTATTCTGCTGCTGGTGCAGTCACTGTGTATATACATGACATTACTTATCCTGTACTGATCCTGAGTTACATCCTTTATTATACTCCAGAGCTGCACTCACTATTCTGCTGGTGCAGTCATTGTGTACATACATGACATTACTTATCCTGTACTGACCCTGAGTTACATCCTGTATTATACCCCAGAGCTGCACTCACTATTCTGCTGCTGGTGCAGTCACTGTGTCCATACATGACATTACTTATCCTGTACTGATCCTGAGTTACATCCTGTATTATACCCCAGAGCTGCACTCACTATTCTGCTGCTGGTGCAGTCACTGTGTCCATGACATTACTTATCCTGTACTGATCCTGAGTTACATCCTGTATTATACCCCAGAGCTGCACTCACTATTCTGCTGCTGGTGCAGTCACTGTGTCCATGACATTACTTATCCTGTACTGATGCTGAGAACGTCCTTACCCCAAAATTCTGTGACTCTACCCTGGCCAGTAAGAAATCTGTCCTTTCCTTTTCATATTGCAAATGCCCCTTTTAGTTGCCACCTCCAGCACATTATGTATTAGGATATGGATTGGTGATCTATGTTGTACATTGATGACTAAAGTTCCAATGTGTTGTTCAGGTGATGGTCCATTTTCCATCATCTCACCAATGTCGCGCTGAAGCTGAACTCCAAGTAACCTTCCAGTATTATCAGTCGTAGCTCTGATACATCTGTGTATTTGTTACATATTGTACATACAACTGAAGCCCAAATAATAGAATGTTACAATTTTGCTACATTCCCCTGCCTGCTCTTCCTTGCTGAGATACATGGGTGCCCAGTCCACCCCCATAGGGGAGATTAGTGGGGGATCTTCCATGTTTTGAGAGCAGAACTAAGAGATACTGAATATTTCTCTGTTTAGGTACAAATTACTAGGACGCCCCGAAGACGAATCGCTAAGATCTGCCGCCAAATGACTGATCAGATTCCTTGAAGACTTTTACCAGCTGCCAATCAGGGAAACTCCCAGATATGTGGGAATAAACCGAACCCTGAGGGTCCCTATTAAAGGGAACGCCCCAGACACATGTAGAATTAATATCTGTGTCTAGATGGGTCTGCGGGGACAAGCTTCCACAGGCAGTGATACCGCCGGATGATTGACAGCCGAGCCCTCCCTATACGCCGGCCGTACCCTCAGACATTGTACCGGAGCGTTCCTGGAGGGGATCTTCAATGCGAGGCGTCTCATCCCACCGCTTTCCCTGTCACTCCGCCGTCGCGCTAATGAACCCTCCAAGTAATCCGCCAAAAAGTTCAGCTCGTAAAAATTTAATGGGAGCTGTCAATAGAGCATCCCCTGTATCTGGCGGCCCCACTGCGGGTACTTCATACATATTGTTCCGCGGGGAGTGCATTGCTGCATTGCTAGTTAAAGGAAATCTATCATCAGAATCCATCCTGACATTACTCATAGATCCAGACAAAGTGACTGTGGTATCTTATATTTGTTATTCATGGTCTCCTTCCTTCTAAAATCAATTTTTATAATTATGCTAATGAGCCACAAGGGCTCTGTGTGCATTACCAGAGCCCCTGCATGAATTAGCTTCACAGGCTGTTACACTGTATAGGAGCACTTTCCCCTCCAACTGTGTGAGATTACATCAGTTACAAGTTATAAATTCCCATGTAGCACCACCACAGGTGAATCTATGTATTACACATTTCCCGTTGAAATTATATAAAACATGAAGGCTCCTAAATGTAGTAATCCAAAGTCAACACCCTCTGTCCATCATTGAAAAGATCAAGGCATCATGGGTGTGGTCATGAGGTTCGGTGCACCATAGGCGCGGTCATGAGGTTCGGTGCACCATAGGAACGGTCATGAGGTTCGGTGCACCAGAGGCATGGTCATGAGGTTCGGTGCACCAGAGGCATGGTCATGAGGTTCGGTGCACCATAAGCACGGTCATGAGGTTCGGTGCACCATAAGCACGGTCATGAGGTTCGGTGCACCATAAGCACGGTCATGAGGCTCGGTGCACCATAAGCACGGTCATGAGGTTCGGTGCACCAGAGGCATGGTCATGAGGTTTGGTGCACCAGAGGCATGGTCATGAGGTTCGGTGCACCATAAGCACGGTCATGAGGTTCGGTGCACCATAGGCGCGGTCATGAGGTTCGGTGCACCATAGGTGCGGTCATGAGGTTCGGTGCACCATAGGAACGGTCATGATGTTCGGTGCACCAGAGGCATGGTCATGAGGTTCGGTGCACCAGAGGCATGGTCATGAGGTTCGGTGCACCATAAGCACGGTCATGAGGTTCGGTGCACCATAAGCACGGTCATGAGGTTCAGTGCACCATAGGCTTTAGAGGAGACCAAGAGCACTTGATGCTGTTAGGAGGAAATCAGGCCCTGCCCCCAGTGCATTTGCATGCTGATTTGCATATACATTAAAAAAGAAAAATTGTTTCACTGGTTTGTGGCCACCAAGGTAAGTTATAGGTCCCTACATTATAATATTATAGGTTTAAAATACATGTAAAGGTAACAACTAATGGAACCCTAGTGCCATCGATACGACGGATTAGAGGGTCCACATCCCCAGTACCTCATCACAATGGACCTCTACACCAGACTACCTCCTGGTAAGGTGTTATCACTATTCTCGCATGGCTCCGGGTGTAGATACATCATGAAGAGTCTCTATGGCCCCATGTGGGGTCTCTCAGCAGGTAAACCAGCTGCCGGCAGCTGAGGACAGAAGTGGCCATCATGTCTCCTATATCACCACAGCACTGCCATTAGGAGACTTGTCGATAGGTTCTATGCATTGGGATCATCACATGTTAAAAATTCTCTAAGGTGAATGGGACCATCACACACAGGATCAGGTATGGAACAGCTGCTAAAACATGCGCCCCAACATCTAGTGACCCCTCTAATCTAACGTATAGTGCGGACTTGTATACTGGATCCTGCTTTATGCTTTATCATTCATAACATAGAAATGGAATTTCCCTTTAAAATGTAGTCAGATACAATTGTATCCCAATGAGAATTTTAAGTTGATATTGAATGTGGGAGGTTGTAGTTGAAGACTCCTCATCATTCTCATTATCTCAATATAAAAGACACAAACATGGATTTCTTGGTGGCCTTACGGCTACTTACTGACACGACTACAGACGGATAGTAGGCACCAACATGAGCGGCCTGTAGTAAATCCATCAGTTTACGAGATTCTTCCAAATCACAATCCTTAACCTAATAGTGATAGATAAAAGGAACAATTAAGACAGATGAAAATAAAGGCGCGCTTGGCGCTCGGAAATTAAAGGAACTCTCTGTGTTCCACCAATGCAGTGAAAGTGAATTTGCAGTAAACGACCAACCTTAAAGAGAACCCGTCATGCAAAATACCCCCCTAAACTAAATATATTTTCATAAACTGCCATTAGAGAGCATTGTCTCTATCCCTTCATTGTCCCTCTACATGCCTGTAAACATAAGCAATGAGGTCCTAAAGCTGTATGCAAATGACCTGTGAAATGTCCAATGAAGCATTAGCATATTCAAGCTGTCCACTCTATTCATGAGTGGGAGGCACAGCCACACCCCCAGTGCATGACTGACAGCCTGTATAATGATGTGAGGCTGTATAATGATGTGAGGCTGTATAATGATGTGCTTCCTGGTGCTGGTGGCCACGCCCCCTGCAGCCTGTGTGTGCATGTGTGTGTGTGTTTAGGAGAGATACAGCAGCTCCAGGCAGCCATGTTACAGCAGAACATGTCAGATTCATGTGTAGCTGATGTCTGTGTCTCTCACCTGTATATTAGGAGGATGCAGCATGTCAGCAGATGCAGCACACACACCAGCAATGCTTTACTATACATTACACACAGACATGAGCAGGGGGAGGAGAGGGGAGGGGGAACAGAGGTGACATCACTGCCTCTGACCATGTGACCAGCCTCATTTACATAATAAAGAATAGATGATTTTACAATGAATAATGTATGAAATAACTAGATAAAGGCTGGGATGGATCCTTGTGAGCTGCTCCAACAGGTAGAGGTGACAGGACAAGTGACACAGACCTGATGACAGGTGTCCTTTAATGATGTCTGAAATACATAATTAATAAGAACTGAAATTGTCTTAATTGGAATCAGGGTAAAGCAGGGAGTGCTAGGCCAATAAGATGTCACAACACTCAACTTCCTGGATGCTTCCTGAAACAACAGGAAGTAATAGGAGAGACTGCTCAGCCAATCAGATATCATTACACTCCAGGATGTTTCCTGACACAAGAGGAAGTACTAGGAGAGACTGCTCAGCCAATCAAATATTATCACACTCAACTTCCTGGGCGTCCTCTGAAACAACAGGAAGTACTAGGATGGACTGCTCAGCCAATTAGATGTCACAGACTGGACTTCCTGGGCATCCTCTAATGTAACAGAATAAACTAGGAGGTACTGCTCAGCCAATCAGATGCCCCCACACTCCTGTTCCTGGGTGTCTAATGACACAACAGGAATCACTAGCAGGGACTGTTAGGCCAATCAGATATCACCACACTCAACTTCCTGGGAATTTCCTGTCATAACAGGAAGCAGTAGGAGGTATTGCTAGGCCAATCAGATATCATCACACTCAACTTCCTGGGCATCTCATGAAACAACAGGAAGCAGTAGGAGGGACTGCTCAGCCAATCAGAAAACATGACACTCCAATTCCTGAGGGTCTTATGACACAGCAGGAAGCAGTGGGAGGAGCTGCTCATCCAATCAATATCTAAGGCAGGTAACTGCTCCACACAGTGATTGGCTGAGCTGCCTTACCTTGTGTTTCCTGTTATAAAGAGGAAGTTGAGCGATAGGGAATCAAGGAATATGGAATAAGGAGCAGAGAATAATAAATTAATATTTCACTAGCTCAATGTACAATTACTGCTTCATTGGATAATCGCTGTAAGATGCGGCAATAAATGCCCGAATTTCCGAATTTGGGTTGCAATCTATGCCAGGGAGGTGTAAGCTCAGACCAGACAATGCAATGCAAAGTCCTGTGATAGACCTGGGGCTTCTGCTTCACTGTCTGTAAGACAGGATTAATAAACCCGCCCTGTAGTACTCACATTTATACACACATAGTTGTAGCACTGTCCCTGATGTATGTTCTGCACGTCCTGGACGGTTTTGCACATGGATGAAGAAATCGCCTTCACATTCTGCAAGAACAAAAAAAAAATGTACTGGTTGCTCACACACTGTAGCAAACCCTCAGCTGTGAAAATCATAATGACTGCAGAGACTTTTCCATTCATTGTCACTATAAACAAACATTATGGACTTTGAACACAGTGGGGATCATTTACTAAGGGGCCGATTCGCGTTTTCCCGACGTGTTACCCGTATATGTCCGATTTGCGCAGATTTTCCCTGAATTGCCCCGGGTTTTTGGCGCATTGGCTGGCATGCACGCGACGGAAATCGGGGGGGCGTGGCTGAACGAAAACCCGACGGATTTGGAAAAACCACCGCATTTAAAACAAAAAATTGGTCGCACGGGCCATACTCACATGCACCAGGAAGAGATCAGTGAACTCCGACGCAACTTGGCGGACCTCGGCACAGCAGCGACACCTGGTGGACATCGGGCGCAGGACCTTCATGAATCGCCGGAAGACCCGAACGCTCGTTCGAGAACGCGAATGGACCGGGTAAGTAAATGTGCCCCATAGGGGCTCATTTACTAAGGGTCCGAATCGCGCATTTTCTTTGGGTTTCCCAAATATAGACCGTATTCTCCGAATTGCCTACTGGATATTGGACGCACGACTTTAGTGAATCCCTGCAAGCTCCGAATCAACGCTGGAGAAGGCGCCGCGGGATCGTGATTGGACCGGGTAAGTAAATGAGCCCCAATGAGCCACATTTATCAGTCAGTAGTAGTACACTCTATACTATGTGCAGTTTGCTTGTGTAGTGTGCAGGGGGCGCCAGATTCATCCAAATTGGCGCAAGTTCTCCATGAATCTGGCGTACCCTGCACTGCTCGGGAAGTGTGCACCAACTTTTTTTTGGTGCACCTTTAACATGGGGCATGTGCCACAATTCTGTAAAGTCACAGTAATAAATGTGGCACATAGTCTGAGTCTGCACCGGACGCCCCTTCATGTGCAAAATTGTATGGCGCGTCGGTCATAGTGCAGCCGCGACATAAAAGTGGCGCAAAACACTTCATAGATACATAAGCAGTTTACACTTTCAGTACAAAGTCAGTGCAAAAACCATAATAAATGAGGCCCAAAGTCTATTAGAAAGTTGCAGAACTATACAATATAGGTTACATAAAACCGTATCCTCACACCTGGGCCCCGCGGCCATAAATCCAGACTCTACAGAGATGACCTTGATAAAAGAGAATCAGCTGGAGATCACCGAGGTGTCAGACACAATATCAGCTGCAGCGCAGACATCAGGGGGGGGGGTGTATACTTAATCACTGAATATTCATACAAGAGAGGAGAGGACATGCAGTGACCCAGATCAGGAAGCCAGAAATATCCCTGACAGGTAATTCATCCATCCCAGGACCACTGACAGCTACTGTACATCTCCAGCATGATGTATAGCGCAGCATCCACAACCACTGGCGTCATCCTCCCACTCAATATCAATGTCTACAGGAGCATCAGGAGAGAAGTTACTAACTAGCAGAAAACTTTATTCAGAAGAGAAGAGTGTATTTATGTAACCATGTATAACTACTATAATACTGCCCTCTATGTACAGGAATATAACTACTATAATACTGCCCCCTATGTACAAGAATATAACTACTATAATACTGCCCCCTATGTACAGGAATATAACTGCTATAATACTGCCCCCTATGTACAAGAATATAACTACTATAATACTGCCCCCTATGTACAAGAATATAACTACTATAATACTGCCCCCTATGTACAAGAATATAACTACTATAATACTGCCCCCTATGTACAAGAATATAACTACTATAATACTGCCCCTATGTACAAGAATATAACTACTATAATACTGCCCCCTATGTACAAGAATATAACTACTATAATACTGCCCCTATGTACAGGAATATAACTACTATAATACTGCCCCCTATGTACAGGAATATAACTACTATAATACTGCCCCCTATGTACAAGAATATAACTACTATAATACTGCTCCCTATGTACAAGAATATAACTACTATAATACTGCCCCCTACGTACAATATATAACTACTATAATACTGCTCCTATGTACAAGAATATAACTACTATAATACTGCCTCCTATGTACAAGAGTATAACTACTATAATACTGCCCCCTATGTACAGGAATATAACTACTATAATATTGCCCACTATGTACAAGAGTATAACTACTATAATACTGCCCCTATGTACAAGAATATAACTACTATAATACTGTCCCCTATGTACAAGAATATAACTACTATAATACTGCCCCCTATGTACAAGAATATAACTACTATAATACTGCCCCCTATGTACAAGAATATAACTACTATAATACTGCCCCCTATGTACAAGAATATAACTACTATAATACTGCCCCCTATGTACAAGAATATAACTACTATAATACTGCCCCCTATGTACAAGAATATAACTACTATAATACTGCTCCCTATGTACAAGAATATAACTACTATAATACTGCCCCCTACGTACAATATATAACTACTATAATACTGCCCCCTATATACAGGAATATAACTACTATAATACTGCCCCCTATGTACAAGAATATAACTACTATAATACTGCCCCTATGTACAGGAATATAACTGCTATAATACTGCCCCCTATGTACAGGAATATAACTACTATAATACTGCCCCTATGTACAGAAATATAACTACTATAATACTGCCCCCTATGTACAAGAATATAACTACTATAATACTCCCCCCTATGTACAAGAATATAACTACTATAATACTCCCCCCTATGTACAAGAGTATAACTACTATAATACTGCCCCCTATGTACAAGAATATAACTACTATAATACTCCCCCCTATGTACAAGAGTATAACTACTATAATACTGCCCCCTATGTACAAGAATATAACTACTATAATACTGCCCCCTATGTACAAGAATATAACTACTATAATACTGCCCCTATGTACAGAAATATAACTACTATAATACTGCCCCCTATGTACAAGAATATAACTACTATAATACTCCCCCCTATGTACAAGAGTATAACTACTATAATACTGCCCCCCATGTACAAGAATATAACTACTATAATACTGCTCCCTATGTACAAGAATATAACTACTATAATACTCCCCCCTATGTACAAGAGTATAACTACTATAATACTGCCCCCTATGTACAAGAATATAACTACTATAATACTGCCCCCTATGTACAAGAATATAACTACTATAATACTGCCCCTATGTACAGGAATATAACTGCTATAATACTGCTCCCTATGTACAAGAATATAACTACTATAATACTCCCCCCTATGTACAAGAGTATAACTACTATAATACTGCCCCCTATGTACAAGAATATAACTACTATAATACTGCTCCCTATGTACAAGAATATAACTACTATAATACTGCCCCCTACGTACAATATATAACTACTATAATACTGCCCCCTATATACAGGAATATAACTACTATAATACTGCCCCCTATGTACAAGAATATAACTACTATAATACTGCCCCTATGTACAGGAATATAACTGCTATAATACTGCCCCCTATGTACAGGAATATAACTACTATAATACTGCCCCTATGTACAGAAATATAACTACTATAATACTGCCCCCTATGTACAAGAATATAACTACTAAAATACTGCCCCCTATGTACAAGAATATAACTACTATAATACTCCCGCCTATGTACAAGAGTACAACTACTATAATACTGCCCCTATGTACAGGAATATAACTGCTATAATACTGCTCCCTATGTACAAGAATATAACTACTATAATACTCCCCCCTATGTACAAGAGTATAACTACTATAATACTGCCCCCTATGTACAAGAATATAACTACTATAATACTGCTCCCTATGTACAGGAATATAACTACTATAATACTGCCCCCTATGTACAAGAATATAACTACTATAATACTGCCCCCTATGTACAAGAATATAACTACTATAATACTGCCCCCTATGTACAAGAATATAACTACTATAATACTGCCCCCTATGTGCAAGAATATAACTACTATAATACTGCCCCCTATATACAGGAATATAACTACTATAATACTGCCCCCTATGTACAAGAATATAACTACTATAATACTGCCCCCTATATACAGGAATATAACTACTATAATACTGCCCCCTATGTACAAGAATATAACTACTATAATACTGCCCCCTATGTACAGGAATATAACTACTATAATACTGTCCCCTATGTACAACAATATAACTACTATAATACTGCCCCCTATGTACAGGAATATAACTACTATAATACTGCCCCCTATGTACAGGAATATAACTGCTATAATACTGCCCACTATGTACAAGAATATAACTACTATAATACTACTCCCTATGTACAGGAATATAACTACTATAATACTGCCCCCTATGTACAAGAATATAACTACTATTATACTGCCCCCTATGTACAAGAATATAACTACTATAATACTGCCCCCTATGTACAAGAATATAACTACTATAATACTGCCCCCTATGTACAGGAATATAACTACTATAATACTGCCCCCTATGTACAAGAATATAACTACTATAATACTGCCCCCTATGTACAAGAATATAACTACTATAATACTGCCCCCTATATACAGGAATATAACTACTATAATACTGCCCCCTATGTACAAGAATATAACTACTATAATACTGCCCCCTATATACAGGAATATAACTACTATAATACTGCCCCCTATGTACAAGAATATAACTACTATAATACTGCCCCCTATGTACAAGAATATAACTACTATAATACTGCCCCCTATATACAGGAATATAACTACTATAATACTGCCCCCTATGTACAAGAATATAACTACTATAATACTGCCCCCTATATACAGGAATATAACTACTATAATACTGCCCCCTATGTACAAGAATATAACTACTATAATACTGCCCCCTATGTACAAGAATATAACTACTATAATACTGTCCCCTATGTACAACAATATAACTACTATAATACTGCCCCCTATGTACAGGAATATAACTACTATAATACTGCCCCCTATGTACAGGAATATAACTGCTATAATACTGCCCCCTATGTACAAGAATATAACTACTATAATACTGCCCCCTATGTACAAGACTATAACTACTATAATACTGCCCCCTATGTACAGGAATATAACTACTATAATACTGCCCCCTATGTACAGGAATATAACTGCTATAATACTGCCCCCTATGTACAAGAATATAACTACTATAATACTGCCCCCTATGTACAAGAATATAACTACTATAATACTGCCCCCCTATGTACAAGAATATAACTACTATAATACTGCCCACTATGTACAAGAATATAACTACTATAATACTGCCCCCTATGTACAGGAATATAACTACTATAATACTGCCCACTATGTACAAGAATATAACTACTATAATACTGTCCCCTATGTACAGGAATATAACTGCTATAATACTGCCCCTATGTGATAGTCAACATTATAGTTTTCACAGGGATAGTCACCCAGCTTTTTCAGATTCCTGAGTTGCAAAAATAAGTGACCTTACTATGGTATTATTTAATGGTATTTTCAACAACATCAAGGTGTTAACTTTTTTGGGGGGGTTGTTAGGTTAGGTCATAGTTGTCTATATGGGGTCATCACATGTGTCCCCCATACCTGTGATTCGCACGTCTTCCTGTAGTAGCTTTTCTAATGTTCAAAAATATGGCAGAAGACAGATGATGTTGTCGCCCTCGCGGTGGAGGTTTCGCCGTCACTCCAATCGCTGTCTGCACATAATTGGCGCCGTTGTCGTAATTATCGAAAAACAAATAGCGGGTGTACGTGAGAGCGGAGGAAATATTAGGAAAAGATTAAGGATCCGGCATGTCGAGGGGCTTAGGATGTCAATCACTCCCCCGCCAGAGGCATCATGGGAGGTGGAGACCGGGGGGCGGCCATTGTGTCTGCTCCCAACAGGAAACACTTGTCAAGGTGATGAGCTGACACTTAGGACCCTGTCACTAGGTTATTCCCCTCCACCCCACCCTCTTCAAAGGCTCAGTGGTAAAATACAAAAACAAAGACAAATTGGATATGTATTTGCAATCCAGTCTCTTTTTAGGGGCCACCACGTACTTTGTGGAAGAGGAAGGGGCATTGGTGACAACTTCTTGGAAAACTTTGGAAACGACCACCAGGGAGGAGTGTGAATGTAACCAATAATGCTGGGTTCCACTTATGTGCTGGTCTCCCTGCCTCTGGCTTCAATCCTGATTTCTGTTTCCTTTGACCCATAGAATCTGTTTCATTAGTCACATCTCCTTATAAAGAGGACTTCTAACTTCCTCCACCAACTCCAACTCTGTGCATCCTCCGCTGATTCCGGCACCATTGTAATTTTCTTCTTTAGTTCTCATCGTTCCCAAGCGATAAGTCACATTAGTTTTAGCAATCTATACTGTCAAGTGGGTGGTGGTGGACTGACGCAGATAAATGACCCCGCCCACCTGACAGTAGAGAGTCTAATTAGCATATTGAGTTTCAAAACTAACAGCAAAGATTTCTCAGGAGTGGTGGAGACTAGAAAATGGGGCTCATTTAGTAAGGGCTCCGCGGCCGCACTTTCGTCGGGTTTCCCGACAATTTCTGATTTGCGCTGAATTGCCCCGGGATTTTGGCGCACGCGATCGGATTTTGGCACATCGGCGGCGGCTTTCACACGATAGAAATCGGGGGCGTGGCCGTCGTGCAAACCCAACGGATTCGGAAAAACCGCGGAATTTGTGTCGCAAGAACAAGCACTTACATGCAGCGAAGAAGAAGGTGAACTCCGGCGGACCTCAGCGCAGCAGCGACACCTGGTGGATATCGAGCGCACGACCTTAGTGAATCCCGGCAGAACCCGAATCAGCGTCAAACAACACGCCGCGGGATCGCGACTGGACCAGGTAAGTAAATGTGCCCCATTATGTTCAATTGTGCCAGAAAAAAGTAGAGCACCAAATATTAAAGGATTGTAGTATTGGGGAAACTAGCAAGCAAAATAGGCACAATTCTTACATGAAAAGAGAGTAATCCTAACCTAAGGAAGATGATCCTCTAATGAGACTCTCTTAAGACTCACTATTGTTGTGTTCTCTCTTCCCTTCTAGAGAATTCTCTTTTTCCTGCCTCCTCAGAGGATGTCCTAAGGTGACTCCACCCACGAGGAGAAGTGAATGCAGCCAATATTAGCTACAGCCTTCCTAATACACATCTCTCCTTCTGCTCTTATGATATGTAAAGCACAGTGTGTGGTGCCAGTACATGGGTCTAGGACCCACCCATTTATTCTATTCCCATTATCTCATTAGGTCCAGATGCTATACTATTCCACGTCACCTGAGGTATGAGGGCCTCTTTGACCCTTAGATAGGGCTTTGTGTACTAAAACCAAAAATAAGGGTCTTATAAGATTTTCAAGCGCCCCCACAAAGAATATAATGGGGCAGATTTACTTACCTGGCCCATTCGTGATCCATCGGCGCCTTCTCTGCGGTGGATTCGGGTCCGGCCGGGATTCACTAAGGCAGTTCCTCCGCCGTCCACCAGATGTCGCTGCTGCGCTGAAGAGCATCGGAATGCGCTGGAGTTCACCGAGCCGGGCTGAGTGAAGGTAAGTGCAAGCTCCGTGACACATTTTTGTTTTTAAATGCAGCGTTTTTTCCGAATACGTTGGGTTTTCGATCGGCCACGCCCCCCCCCCCATTTCCGTTGCGCGCATGCCGGCGCTGATGCGCCACAATCCGATCACGAGCGCCAAAATCCGGAGGCAATACAGGGAAAATCGGCGCAAATCGGAAATATTCGGGTAACACGACGGGAAACCGCGAATCGGGCCCTTAGTAAATGACCCCCAATGAGTTTTAATTTGTATCTTAACATTTTTAACATTTCCAAAAACAAAAATCCCATAAACTTTGGGGTGTGCAGTGATGCAACTAGTGGGACCAGAGCAGCCCACAGGGGTATCGTCGCTTTGCTTTACCAAGCTCCTGAATGGCAATGAGTTATGTAGCCATGCAGGAGCTGCGGCTTAGCGCCGTCTCGCAGAGCAGGGATTGTTAAGCCGCGCCCCTTTCTACATGTATTGTCTGAACACATCATCAATCAGGGAAATAATTAGGTTCTGATCTGTGACTATAGATCTGTCAGCGACTATTGATGAAGCACCGACATGACCTGACAGCCTGGAGACACATGGAAACCATCAACAAGCAGGAGATGACACATTACAAAGCTTAATATCTTAGGATCTGAAGTTCTCTGCACTGAGCTGGTATATCATGAATCCCAGAACAGGGAAATATGGATTATATTCCAGGATTGTAGCTTCTCCCAGTGCAGCGTCCTCACACTGCTGTGCTCCAGGCTCTCCGTAGCCTCTCCTCTCAGTATCAGATGTAGTAGACATTCAGGGAGCAGGGTGTAAACCCTCCACACCCCAGTGTCACTGTGTATGGACTGGTAACACCCCATTGTCACTGTGTATGGACTGGTAACACCCCATTGTCACTGTGTAAGGACTGGTAACAGCCCAGTGTCAGTGTGTATGGACTAGTAACACCCCATTGTCAGTATGTATGGACTGCTAACACCCCATTGTCAGTGTGTATGGACTGATAACACCCCATTGTCAGTGTGTATGGACTGGTAACACCCCATTGTCAGTGTGTATGGACTGGTAACACCCCATTGTCAGTGTGTATGGACTGGTAACACCCCATTGTCAGTGTGTATGGACTGGTAACAGCCCATTGTCAGTGTGTATGGACTGGTAACAGCCCAGTGTCAGTGTGTATGGACTGGTAACAGCCCAGTATCAGTGTGTATGGACTGGTAACACCCCATTGTCAGTGTGTATGGACTGCTAACACCCCATTGTCAGTGTGTATGGACTGGTAACACCCCATTGTCAGTGTGTATGGACTGGTAACAGCCCAGTGTCAGTGTGTATGGACTGGTAACAGCCCAGTGTCAGTGTGTATGGACTGGTAACACCCCATTGTCAGTGTGTAAGGACTGGTAACACCCCATTGTCAGTGTGTATGGACTGGTAACAGCCCAGTGTCAGTGTGTATGGACTGGTAACAGCCCAGTATCAGTGTGTATGGACTGGTAACAGCCCAGTGTCAGTGTGTATGGACTGGTAACAGCCCAGTATCAGTGTGTATGGACTGGTAACAGCCCAGTGTCAGTGTGTATGGACTGGTAACACCCCAGTGTCAGTGTGTATGGACTGGTAACAGCCCAGTATCAGTGTGTATGGACTGGTAACACCCCATTGTCAGTGTGTATGGACTGGTAACACCCCAGTGTCAGTGTGTATGGACTGGTAACAGCCCAGTGTCAGTGTGTATGGACTGGTAACAGCCCAGTATCAGTGTGTATGGACTGGTAACAGCCCAGTGTCAGTGTGTATGGACTGGTAACACCCCATTGTCAGTGTGTATGGACTGGTAACACCCCAGTGTCAGTGTGTATGGACTGGTAACAGCCCAGTGTCAGTGTGTATGGACTGGTAACAGCCCAGTGTCAGTGTGTATGGACTGGTAACACCCCAGTGTCAGTGTGTATGGACTGGTAACACCCCAGTGTCAGTGTGTATGGACTGGTAACACCCCATTGTCAGTGTGTATGGACTGGTAACACCCCATTGTCAGTGTGTATGGACCACTAACACCCCATTGTCAGTGTGTATGGACCGCTAACACCCCATTGTCAGTGTGTATGGACTGATAACACCCCATTGTCAGTGTGTAAGGACTGGTAACACCCCATTGTCAGTGTGTAAGGACTGGTAACACCCCATTGTCAGTATGTATGGACTGATAACACCCCATTGTCAGTGTGTATGGACTGCTAACACCCCATTGTCAGTGTGTATGGACTGATAACACCCCATTGTCAGTGTGTAAGGACTGCTAACACCCCATTGTCAGTGTGTAAGGACTGCTAACACCCCATTGTCAGTGTGTAAGGACTGATAACACCCCATTGTCAGTGTGTATGGACTGCTAACACCCCATTGTCAGTGTGTAAGGACTGCTAACACCCCATTGTCAGTGTGTAAGGACTGCTAACACCCCATTGTCAGTGTGTAAGGACTGATAACACCCCATTGTCAGTGTGTAAGGACTGATAACACCCCATTGTCAGTGTGTAAGGACTGCTAACACCCCATTGTCAGTGTGTAAGGACTGCTAACACCCCATTGTCAGTGTGTAAGGACTGATAACACCCCATTGTCAGTGTGTAAGGACTGATAACACCCCATTGTCAGTGTGTATGGACTGCTAACACCCCATTGTCAGTGTGTAAGGACTGATAACACCCCATTGTCAGTGTGTAAGGACTGGTAACACCTCATTGTCAGTGTGTAAGGACTGATAACACCCCATTGTCAGTGTGTAAGGACTGATAACACCCCATTGTCAGTGTGTAAGGACCGGTACAACATGGAACGATCACATGGTGGCTGGTGAGGAGCAGGGTCCAGGGAGTCCAATAATCCAGAACCTTGTTGGTCCAGTTATTGGAAGGACTTGTTTACCTTGACATGGGATTTAAGGTGTTCGTGAAGCCGGAACCCGATCTGTACGGCCTCTTCCTTGATGTTAGTGATGATGCAGAGATGTTTAGAGATACGATCTAAGGGACAGAGTAAGAAGACATCACACATTATATAATGTACTATACATACCATATACATTTATATATCATACACATATATACCATACACGTATATATACCATACAAGTATATATACCACAAACATGTACACACATACCATACACATACATACCATATACCATACACGTATATACCATGCACATATGACCCAGACCAGTCACCTAAATTAATACACTACCCAGAACAGATCCCCTTAACTAATACAGACCCCAGACCAGCCTCCTAAATCCAGACCCCATAATAGACCCTCTATATATAGACCCCAGATCCAACCCTCTAAACGAAGACAGACCCCAGACCAGAATTCAAAATACAGAACATATACAAACACCAGATCAGAACCCCTAAACTAATACCCTTCAAGGACCAGACCCTATGAAGTGATACAGACCCCAGCCCATACCTGTAAGGAAATACAGACCTCAGACATTAATACGGAGTAGACTTGTATCAGAAGGTGTTATACATTTGTATCCATACAGGTTACTACACATCTTTTCAAGAATCAGGTAAAATGAGATATTTGGGTTGTGCTGTGCACTTTCGTCGAACTTTGCACCTTTTTCTGGGATTGCACAGTTTGGACAGGTATTTAACAGGTGTCTGTGCTGGGACTGTGTTGCACGTGATCGGATTGTGGTGAGGCTGTGCTGCTTCCATGTGACATAAAAGGGGGGCCGGGCCGTCGAACAATCCGACCAATTCGGACTGAGGGCAGGATTTACCTTTCAAATTGTGTCGCAAGACAATGCACTTACATGCACCAGGAAGAAGAAGGTGAACTCCAGGGACCTGAGCGGGGAAGCGACACATGCAGGATATTAGACGCAGGATCTTAGTGACTCCTCGCACAGCGCATTATACTCAGACAATGCACTTACATGCACCGGGAAGAAGAAGGTGAACTCCGGGGACCTGAGCAGGGAAGCGACTCATGCAGGATATCGGGAGCACGATCCTAGTGACTCCCCGCACAGCACATTATACACGGACAATGCACTTACATGCACCAGAAAGAAGAAGGTGAACTCCGGGGACCTGAGCGGGGAAGCGGCACATGCAGGATATCGGGCGCAGGATCTTAGTGACTCCCCGCACAGCGCATTATACACGGACAATGCACTTACATGCACCAGGAAGAAGAAGGTGAACTCCAGGGACCTGAGCGGGGAAGCGACACATGCAGGATATCGGGTGCACGAACTTAGTGACTCCCCGCACAGCGCATTATACACGGACAATGCACTTACATGCACCAGGAAGAAGAAGGTGAACTCCGGGGACCTGAGTGGGGAAGCGACACATGCAGGATATCGGGTGCACGATCTTAGTGACTCCCCGCACAGCGCATTATACACGGACAATGCACCTACATGCACCAGGAAGAAGAAGGTGAACTCCGGGGACCTGAGCGGGGAAGTGACACATGCAGGATATCGGGGCAGGATCTTAGTGACTCCCCGCACAGCGCATTATACACGGACAATGCACTTACATGCACCAGGAAGAAGAAGGTGAACTCCGGGGACCTGAGCGGGGAAGTGACACATGCAGGATATCGGGGGCAGGGTCTTAGTGACTCCCCGCACAGCACATTATAAATGGACAATGCACTTACATGCACCAGGAAGAAGAAGGTGAACTCCGGGGACCTGAGCGGGGAAGTGACACATGCAGGATATCGGGGGCAGGGTCTTAGTGACTCCCCGCACAGCGCATTATACACGGACAATGCACTTACATGCACCAGGAAAAAGAAGGTGAACTCCGGGGACCTGAGCGGGGAAGAGACACATGCAGGATATCGGGTGCAGGATCTTAGTGATTCCCCTCACAGCGCATTATACACGGACAATGCACTTACATGCACCAGGAAGAAGAAGGTGAACTCCGGGGACCTGAGCAGGGAAGCGACACATGCAGAATATCGGGAGCACGATCTTAGTGACTCCCCGCACAGCGGATTATACATGGACAATGCACTTACATGCACCGGGAAGAAGAAGGTGAACTCCGGGGACCTGAGCAGGGAAGCGACTCATGCAGGATATCGGGAGCACGATCCTAGTGACTCCCCGCACAGCGCATTATACATGTACAATGCACTTACATGCACCAGAAAGAAGAAGGTGAACTCCGGGGACCTGAGCGGGGAAGCGGCACATGCAGGATATCGGGGCAGGATCTTAGTGACTCCCCGCACAGCGCATTATACACGGACAATGCACTTACATGCACCAGGAAGAAGAAGGTGAACTCCAGGGACCTGAGCGGGGAAGTGACACATGCAGGAAATCGGGCGCAGGATCTTAGTGACTCCCCGCACAGCACATTATACATGGACAATGCACTTACATGCACCAGGAAGAAGAAGGTGAACTCCGGGGACCTGAGCGGGGAAGTGACACATGCAGGATATCGGGCGCAGGATCTTAGTGACTCCCCGCACAGCGCATTATACACGGACAATGCACTTACATGCACCAGGAAGAAGAAGGTGAACTCCGGGGACCTTAGCGGGGAAGCGACACATGCAGGATATCGGGGGCACAATCTTAGTGACTCCCCGCACAGCGCATTATACACGGACAATGCACTTACATGCACCAGGAAGAAGAAGGTGAACTCCGGGGACCTGAGCGGGGAAGCAACACATGCAGGATATCGGGCGCAGGATCTTAGTGACTCCACGCACAGCGCATTATACACGGACAATGCACTTACATGCACCAGGAAGAAGAAGGTGAACTCCGGGGACCTGAACGGGGAAGCGACACATGCAGGATATCGGACGTACGATCTTAGTGACTCCCCGCACAGCGCATTATACACGGACAATGCACTTACATGCACCAGGAAGAAGAAGGTGAACTCAGGGGACCTGAGCGGGGAAGCGACACATGCAGGATATCGGGCGCAGGATCTTAGTGACTCCCTGCACAGCGCATTATACACGGACAATGTACTTACATGCACCAGGAAGAAGAAGCTGAACTCCGGGGACCTGAGCGGGGAAGCGACACATGCAGGATATCAGGGCACGATCTTAGTGACTCCCCGCACAGCGCATTATACACAGACAATGCACTTACATGCACCAGGAAGAAGAAGGTGAACTCCAGGGACCTGAGCGGGGAAGTGACACATGCAGGATATCGGGCGCAGGATCTTAGTGACTCCCCCCACGGCGCTTTATACACGGACAATGCACTTACATGCACCAGGAAGAAGAAGGTGAACTCCTGCGGACCTGAGCAGGGAAGCGAAACATGCAAGATATCGGGCACGCGATCTTAGTGAATACAGTGCATAATCGTCGGACAATGCACTTTCGGTGAACTCCAGCGGCGACTAAGTAATCATTCTTTAATAAAGAGGGTGAGCGACTTTTGAAAAAAAATTTTTAGTTCCTGTATATCCATATTCCAGTCTGATGACTACTACTCCCACCATTGCTGTGGCCCCCTATCATATACACACGTGGTGGAAGACAAGGGAACCTGTCAGATCCCTCGTCCCTGGCAGACTCCATTAATCCCGATCGGATTGTGAATATTCCCTGTGTAATGAGGAGACAACCCCCACTGATATCAGCAAACAAATATGAGCCCTCTATCGCAGGGACTTGTTGAGCCCACCCAATGCCTGCCTGACATGCCCAGGCGTACAACCAGCGAAGGTCCCGACAAGGCCTGGAGACGTATATTTATAAAGCATCAGGCACATTCCCTGCAACTTCCTCGCTTAATCCCTGCAAACAATTCCACACTGAGCCCAGAGTCAACGCGGCCTCCTGTGACTCATGTCATTGCCTCTCCGCCGGAGCAAACTGCAAACAAGTCCCGCCATTTCCTCTTCTGTCCACACCTGCGGTGGTGGCAGCGCCGCTCAGGGCAAGTCACTGTCTGCAAACACAAGACAAGCCACATCCGGCGGGTGACCTGAAATGTGACTGGGGAGGCATCAGGGAAGCCATAGGAAACCCAAAACCTACAGGGACGGGAGGGCTGCTCTACTTTCTGACAAGTTATTGAAATTGCTCCCTGTATGAAGGGTGTGGACTTTCATGTGGACGTCACTTGTAATTAGCAGCTGTGAAGTGGCTTTCTCTAATGGATGCCCCTAAAGCACATCTATTATTGCATGTAAGTCGTAGTACATGGAAATGCACATTTTTATTTTTAGGAAAAAGGAGCAATTCACCATTTTCCCTCTTCCAACCTCAGAATACTCAGGTCCAAATCATCTAGCTTAAAACAATACATAGAAGACAAGAAGGAAGGGATGTAGATACAGCAGTAACTATTCTTTAGTTTACTGCTAAGACTGTATGCTGTGAGAGGGGAGGAAGAGCAGCAGGGAAGATCTCAGCAAACAATTGTTACCTAGGATACCTATCCATATGCTTTCTAAAACAGTAGTACATGTGAATAATAAAATGTTACATGTGTAATAATGAAAAAGGGGTCATATTTATTCCTCCAACAACCCGCAGCCCCCCTGTTCATCCCATTGTGATCTCTATTCAAAATCCTTTTTTCACTCAGGTCAAGAAAAAAAAATTCCATCTTGTGTAAAACAGTGCATAGAAGACAGGAAGGAAGCGATGTAGATACAGCAATAACTATTCTTTAGTTTATTGCTGAGACTGTAGGGCAGATTTACTTACCCGGTCCATTCGCGATCCAGCGGCGCGTTCTTTGCGGTGGATCCGGGTCCGGCCGGGATTCACTAAGGCAGTTCCTCCTGCTGCGCTGAAGTGCCCCGGAATGCACTGAAGTTCACCGCCCTATCCCGGGTGAAGGTAAGTGCGTGTCCAGCGACACTTTTTTTAAATGCGGCAGTTTTTCCGAATCCGTCTGTTTTTTTTTTTTTACGACCAGAACCCCCGATTTCCGTCGCGTGCATGCCAGTGCCGATGCGTCACAATCCGATCGCGTGCGCCAAAATCCCGGGGCAATTCAGGGAAAATCGGCGCAAATCGGAAATATTCGGATAACACGTCGGGAAAACGCAAATCGGGCCCTTAGTAAATGACCCCCTGTATGTTGTGAGAGGGGAGAAAGAGAAACAGTAAAGATCTCAGCAAACAATTGTTACCTAGGATACATGTGAAAAATAAAATGTTACATGTAAAATAATGAAAAAGGGTCATATTTATTCCTCCAATAACCTGCAATTCCCCTGTTCCTCTTTGCGTTATCTCTGTATGCTGAGACTGTATGCTGTGAGAGGGGAGGAAAAAAAGCAGGGAAGATCTCAGCAAGCAATTGTTATCTAGAATATGTATCCTTATGTCCTTATGTCCAAGTGAATAATAACATGTTATATGTGCGTTATAAGGAATATGGGTCATGTTTATTACTCCAAAAACCTGCAGCTCCCCTGTGGAACACTGCAAGATCTTTATTCAAATTTTGTCTAGTATAAAAGTGCATAAAAAGACAGGGAAGAGAATGGGGCTATATCAGTAACAATCAACGCTGAAATTGTATGCTGTGAGAGGGGAGGAAGAAAAGACAAAAGACGATGTCAGGAAAGTTCAAACTATTTAGGAAACATGTGTTACCCACCAAATCAGTAATATATTAACTGCATGAAATATTTTTTCTACATTACAAAAGAAGAAACGGCACATTCACACAACCTATACTTATTGCTGAGACTGTTTGCTGTGAGAAGGGAGGAAGAGATGCAGGGAAGTTCTCCTGAAAGAGCCAACTAAGCACGAGGAAGGAGAATAGTGTTTAATGTGTTTAATAAATGAGGTAGATGATACATTTATTTTATAGGACAATCTTTTAAAATTGGATGTCCCATATAAGACAACATACCGTCTTTACCTATACCAGCAGGAACATCCTGGTCTGGCCAGAACGCCATGGCCCACATTTACTAAGGTGCTTGCGCCAGCTTTGCACGTTCTTTTCAGTGCAAACTGCTTGCACATGTATTTATAAAGTGTCCGCAATTGTGGCGCACACAACACTTTGTGGTGCACGCTGCACGATACCCAATGCGACACAAAATTCTGCACTGAAAGGGGCGTTCCGGTGATCAGTCGGACCGTGTGCCACATTTATCATGCATGTCCAACAGAAATGTGTCAAGGGTGCACCAAAAAAAAGTGGTGCACTCTATCGGGGCAGCGCAGGGGGTGAAGAAACCCTGAATCTGGCGCCCCCTGAACACTACACTGCACATAGTAGAGACCGCACTGTTTCTGATAAATGTGACCAGTGTATCCCAACCCAATTCCCATAGTGATGATTACACTGGCGCGGTGTGTGTCCGTATAAGCGCTCGTCTCCAGCGAGGAGACTTGGCTGAGTCCTGCATTCTTACGGAGCAGACACAGGTAATCCCACAGGATGTTCTCAGACAATGTAATTTATACAGAAAATCTCTCGGGCAGGATATCAATTACTGATACAAAAAAGAAACAGTGCAACGTGTGAGGGCACAAAAGTAACAAGGTGGCAAATATTTCCGAGAGCGGGAGTATTAGATTCTCCATTATTGACCAGACTTCTATTATATTCCTGCCAGTTTTCATTGCAGAGCAAAATTTAAAGGGGATGTCTGAGACTCATAAAATGAAGGGCACATCGGTCTCTGTGCTTCCTACTAAGCGCATTGCCGTACATAATAAAGTGGTTGTGCTTCATAGTGCAGCTTCAATGGGATTGTGATGGAAACAAGCCACGTGGCAGACAAATGTATCATCAGTGGTCTAGAGGCGGATTTGTAATCTGTGATCTGCTGAGACCATAGAGGGCAAGTGCCAGATGTCAAACCCTAGACAATTAATCACCTATCCTAATCACCTTTTTTTTTAAATCCAGACAACCCCTTTAACATTGGGTGGTACAAACCTCACAACCCCTTTAACATTGGGGATATAAACCTCAAAACACAGCACCCAAATTTGCCAAGACATGATATCAACTCAAGAGTTGTGCATCAGATGCTTCATGAAATGGGTGTCCATACTGAAGCCGTAGAACTGAAGTCTAAGGTTAGAATGCACAATGCCAGGCAGCTGCTGAAGCAGTGTAAAGCACATCATGAAATCAATAAAATTCTCCCAAAATCTGATGGAGGAACCAGCATATGCCCATAAAACACCATGGGGCTCATTTACTAAGGGTCCGAATGACGCACTTTTGTCGGGTTTTCCGACTATTTCCAAATTGGGCAGAATTGCCCCAGGATTTTGACGCACGCGATCGGATTTTGACGCATCGACTCCGGCTTTCACAGGGAATTTCTAGGGCTCTTCTGGCATAATTTGAACCAGAAAACAATTTCCGATACATATATTAACATTATATATACATTTTTCATGTATAGGCGTGGTCAGACAGGAAATAGTGTGTGCACCAAAAACTTGATGTCGTGTGCATCGTTTAGACCATCACAATGGTGAGTCATTACATAATTTGGGGCCTTAAATTCTCAAGAATTCCATAAAAGTCCAAAAAGATGTGGAATAAAAACTTGGTGACGCAAATCAAGTGATCCTCAACCATGTCCAACACCTGACCATGGGCCATATCTTCTGGTCTACATCATGGCTGACCTCGGTAATGTGGTAATATGTCAACAGACATCCCAAAATCTGGAGGAAAGCCTACATGGGGCCAAGGCCATTAGTAGTACCCGTAAAATTCCATGGAATTCCATAAAAATCAATAGAGACATGAGAGGAAGAACTTGGTGTCGCAGATCAAGTGTTTCACGTGATCCTCAACCATGTCCAACTCCTGACCATGGGACATACCCTCTGGTCTACATCATGGTTCACATCCGTAATGTGGCAATATGTCAACAGGCATCCCAAAATCTGGAGGAAATCCTACATGGGCCCCATGGATTTCTTCAAAAAGCTAATCGGATGGTTCATAAACTTTTGCCCTTTAGTGAATATACAAAGGAACATCACTAGAAATTCTTGGATACAATTAGAGAAGCCTTCAATATTGTCTTAGAGGAATCTCCACCACTCGGAAGTTCACCAAGAACACCTGGGAAATTTGGCTCCATGTCAAGTGACATTCAAAAGCAAAGCGAAAAAATGTAATGTAATGTGTGTCGGGGGTCCACAGAGTCAACGTGTTCCGCAGAAAGGCTTTTGTTTGTACGATTTACGTCTAAAAGCTTTCAATCTGGGAAATGATACAGGAAGAAGCCATCGTGACTCGACTGCCAGGAGCCTCGGACACCTGCGCTAAACACTCACTTTCTCTTAACCTTCGTTTCCCAGCCCCAAAGGATTACAGAGGTGACATGAACCAACAGATGCCCCGGGGGGTTTGTGGTGTAGAACCTGGATCTTCTGTCAATCAACACCCCCTTCTCTATGCCAAAAGGTAACCATCCAAATGAAAAGAGGAAATCACAAGAGACTGTTACAAATTGTATGAATTGCGATATGCACACACCATATAATCCCTTTAAATTGACATCCCCGTAATCTAGAACATCTGAGGCGTAGGTTTTCTCGGAGTATCCTTCACATAGAATGACTTTCAATGGAAACATGTTTTATAATTTATAGTCAAAACAATAAGCGGCATGTAACGGAACTATTAGATGGTGATTGTGCTGGTGCTGGTGCTGGGATTTCGTGCTATGAGAGAGACAGAAAGAGCTGCTCCATTCAGTGGCTTCATTTAGAGCTGGTTATAAAGGAAATCAAAGGGTTTTTGGAGGACTAAGATAATGATGATCTATGGTGAATATCATCAATATCAAATGGGTGACGTTCTGACACGGAGGAGCCTCGCCAGTCAGCTATGTAAAGAGGCTGCGATGTCAACTATTCAGGAACTCTTCTTCCAGGACTACTCTCTGTCAGTTCTGAAACTGGAAGCAGCTGGGTTGGATCTCCCTCAATCTGATCTTGATCTCCTATAGTCATAAATAGGGGTTCCAAGACCTTTGGGGGTCATTTACTAAGGGCCCGATTCGCGTTTTCCCAACGTGTTACCCGAATATTTCCGATTTGCGGCAATTTCCCCTGTATTGCCCCTGGATTTTGGCGCATCGCCGCTGGCATGCACGCGACGGAAATCGGGGGGCGTGGCCGAACGAAAACCCGACGGATTCGGAAAAACCGCCGCATTTAAAAAACAAAAATGTGTCACGGAGCTTGCACTTACCTTCACTCAGCCCGGCTCGGTGTATTCCAGTGCGTTTCGGGGAACTTCAGCGCAGCAGCGACACCTGGTGGACGTCGGAGGAACTGCCTTAGTGAATCCCGACCAGACCCGAATCCACCGCAGAGAACGCGCCGCTGGATCGCGAATGGGCCGGGTAAGTAAATCTGCCCCTATGTGTTTCACTAAGATGTCTGAAGGGGTGACAAAACTTTGAACCTATGAACCAGGCAGCCCTGGATGAGCAGTGCTATGGATGGTGATTTCGTCAGTGAGCAGCGCAGTCTCCTGGGTGACATCCATGACTGACAAGACCCCGATGTGTTGTACATTTTGCAGATCTGAAGTAAAGCCAGCGTGAAGAAGCGCCAGGCACTTAATCTGCTAACCAAATATGAAGCGGCGATCCTCCCCCGATTCTATCCCCCTCTCTGCTGTAGGTAAAAAAAATAGAATTATGTCGATCTTTCAAGCTCATAGCGAGTCAAGTAAGCATGAGACGGGGCTGACGGGCCGCCGACAGATGAACTGTCACCGGGCTCTGACTCCGGCTGTCACTCAGTCAGCCCCATGTCTGCGCCGCATGCGGGGAGAGGTCACACAGCGCCCCTGCAAACTTCCTCCCCGCTTCACACTCTTACTCCACCGACATGTAGAGACCTGTGCAAAAACATCCCTTCTAGAGAGAATATCCTACCAAAAAGTTTCCATTACAAATATTAACTCCATGAGGGCTCATCTGTCAAACTCAAGGCCAATGCAACCTGTGAGCCCAGTGACCAAGGCCCGTGAGCCCAGTGACCAAGGCCCGTGAGCCCAGTGACCAAGGCCCGTGAGCCCAGTGACCAAGGCCCGTGAGCCCAGTGACCAAGGCCCGTGAGTCCAGTGACCATGGCCTGTGAGCCCAGTGACCAAGACCTGTGAGCCAAGTGACCAAGGCCTCTGAGCCCAGTGACCAAGACCTCTGAGCCCAGTGACCAAGGCCTCTGAGCCCAGTGACCAAGACCTCTGAGCCCAGTGACCAAGACCTCTGAGCCCAGTGACCAAGGCCCGTGAGCCCAGTGACCAAGGCCCGTGAGTCCAGTGACCAAGGCCCGTGAGTCCAGTGACCAAGGCCCGTGAGTCCAGTGACCAAGGCCCGTGAGCCCAGTGACCAAGGCCTCTGAGCCCAGTGACCAAGACCTCTGAGCCCAGTGACCAAGGCCCGTGAGCCCAGTGACCAAGGCCCGTGAGTCCAGTGACCAAGGCCCGTGAGTCCAGTGACCAAGGCCCGTGAGCCCAGTGACCAAGGCCCGTGAGCCCAGTGACCAAGGCCCGTGAGCCCAGTGACCAAGGCCCGTGAGCCCAGTGACCAAGGCCTCTGAGCCCAGTGACCAAGGCCTCTGAGCCCAGTGACCAAGACCTCTGAGCCCAGTGACCAAGGCCCTTGAGCCCAGTGACCAAGGCCCGTGAGCCCAGTGACCAAGGCCCGTGAGTCCAGTGACCAAGGCCCGTGAGCCCAGTGACCAAGGCCCGTGAGCCCAGTGACCAAGACCTGTGAGCCCAGTGACCAAGACCTGTGAGCCCAGTGACCAAGACCTGTGAGCCCAGTGACCAAGGCCCGTGAGCCCAGTGGCACCGGCCCAGTCTGTCTTCTGCCCACCAGCACTTACTTAGGTCAAGGAGTAATGGACCAAGTGTGCTGCCATTGTGTGTCTTATAAGAACAATGTTCCCGACATTGGGGGGGGGGGGATGTGACTTTAAGGTGGTACCATAGGTAGAATCTTCTTTCCAGGATCAGGGGGTGCAGTTAGATGGCTAATACAGAGATCCAAATCCCCTACAAAAACAACAAATACAAGGACATACATAGAAGGCGATAATTAGGGAGGAGCGGGACCCAGGAGGATTTGGCCCTTTACATGCTGGAAAAGTGGTCCCGGTGAGCCCAAACGTTGAACCCAAACTTCAGGTTGGAGCACAAGTTCAGGGACACAAACCTGAAATGCTCGTTGGGCATCCGCAGTAGCAATGATTGTCACAGATAAGAACATTACGGTTCAGGTCCACTTATTACTAGTGATGATGTCCTGTTTAGTCTACACCAATCTAGTTTAACATGATCAGCACATAACTTTTCCATCAGCACTGAGACCGAGAGTCCAGTAGATTTAATAGCATTTCCCAAGCCCAGATTCGGACTCTGGGAGGTGTCCTGCGTCTTCACGATAATTCGCTAAAACATGTTCAGCGATCAAATTCTACCTGTCTGCAACCACCACTAGGGGGAGCTCTAGATACGACTGGATGTAGCAGCAGGCAGCTCTGGGTGTGAATACAGATTTGTGAACAGTGAATGCAGCTCTGGAAGTGACTAGAGAAGATGTAACACAAGACCTGAAAAAAGTTAATAATTCATAGAAATTGCACATTTACTTAATTTATTGTGGATTTATTTAGAGTAAAACTTAAACCATAACGATTAACAAACACTGTCAATATTGGATAAAAATATTAACAGAAAAATGATCAACATTGATACAATAAAGATGATATTAGAAAGAAGAACAATAAGCTCATCCATCAGGAAGAAATGTCAAAAAGGAAAAAAAAAACATAAAAATGTTGAAGCACTAAAAGCACCTCCCCTCCCCAGCATCAAACAAAACTGCAGGGACTCGAAAGAGAAAAAACCATCACAAGTCATCACAAATCCTGCAAAAACCTGACAAATGTAAAAATAAAAGCTTGTCAAAGTGTTAAAGCGAACAAGACGGCGCCCAAGGAGCTGACATTCCAGGTCACGGATTATCTACACAGCACAAGGGTCAAGAGCGAAACCGCTGGAGACTGAGACTGGAGAGGCTGGAGCAGCCAGGAGGAGAACCAGGAGGGGAAGTAATACAACAGACTGGAAACAATGAGAGGTCTGACCCGCACAGAGAGGGCGCAGAGGTGTCTAGTGTTATTGTATTACATGTAATAATAGTCAGTACATAATAATACACAATAACAGCACAACTACTACAACAATACTAAAACCAACTGCAGGAATTATAACTACTATAATACTGCCCCCTATGTACAAGAATATAACTACTATAATACTGTCCCCTATGTACAGGAATATAACTACTATAATACTGCCCCCTATGTACAGGGATATAACTACTATAATACTGCCCCTATGTACAGGAATATATCTACTATAATACTGCCCCCTATGTACAGGAATATAACTACTATAATACTGCCCCCTATGTACAAGAATATAACTACTATAATACTGCCCCCTATGTACAAGAATATAACTACTATAATACTGCCCCCTATGTACAGGAATATAACTACTATAATACTGCCCCCTATGTACAAGAATATAACTACTATAATACTGCCCCTATGTACAGGAATATAACTACTATAATACTGCCCCCTATGTACAAGAATATAACTACTATAATACTGCCCCTATGTACAAGAATATAACTACTATAATACTGCCCCCTATGTACAAGAATATAACTACTATAATACTGCCCCTATGTACAAGAATATAACTACTATAATACTGCCCCCTATGTACAAGAATATAACTACTATAATACTGCCCCCTATGTACAAGAATATAACTACTATAATACTGCCCCCTATGTACAAGAATATAACTACTATAATACTGCCCCTATGTACAGGAATATAACTACTATAATACTGCCCCCTATGTACAAGAATATAACTACTATAATACTGCCCCCTATGTACAAGAATATAACTACTATAATACTGCCCCTATGTACAAGAATATAACTACTATAATACTGCCCCCTATGTACAAGAATATAACTACTATAATACTACTCCTATGTACAAGAATATAACTACTATAATACTGCCCCCTATGTACAGGAATATAACTACTATAATACTGCCCCCTATGTACAAGAATATAACTACTATAATACTGCCCCCTATGTACAGGAATATAACTACTATAATACTGCCCCCTATGTACAGGAATATAACTACTATAATACTGCCCCCTATGTACAGGAATATAACTACTATAATACTGCCCCCTATGTACAGGAATATAACTACTATAATACTGCCCCCTATGTGCAGGGATATAACTACTATAATACTGCCCCCTATGTACAAGAATATAACTACTATAATACTGCCCCCTATGTACAAGAATATAACTACTATAATACTGCCCTCTATGTACAAGAATATAACTACTATAATACTGCCCTCTATGTACAAGAATATAACTACTATAATACTGCCCCCTATGTACAAGAATATAACTACTATAATACTGCCCCCTATGTACAGGAATATAACTACTATAATACTGCCCCCTATGTACAAGAATATAACTACTATAATACTGCCCCCTATGTACAAGGATATAACTACTATAATACTGCCCCTATGTACAGGAATATAACTATTATAATACTGCCCCCTATGTACAAGAATATAACTACTATAATACTGCCCCTATGTACAGGAATATAACTATTATAATACTGCCCCCTATGTACAAGAATATAACTACTATAATACTGCCCTATGTACAAGAATATAAATACTATAATACTGCCCCTATGTACAGGAATATAACTATTATAATACTGCCCCCTATGTACAAGAATATAACTACTATAATACTGCCCCTATGTACAGGAATATAACTATTATAATACTGCCCCCTATGTACAAGAATATAACTACTATAATACTGCCCCTATGTACAGGAATATAACTACTATAATACTGCCCCCTATGTACAGGAATATAACTACTATAATACTGCCCCCTATGTACAAGACTATAACTACTATAATACTGCCCCCTATGTACAGGAATATAACTACTATAATACTGCCCCCTATGTACAGGAATATAACTACTATAATACTGCCCCCTATGTACAGGAATATAACTACTATAATACTGCCCCCTATGTACAAGAATATAACTAATATAATACTGCCCCCTATGTACAAGAATATAACTAATATAATACTGCCCCCTATGTACAAGAATATAACTACTATAATACTGCCCCTATGTGCAAGAATATAACTACTATAATACTGCCCCCTATGTACAGGAATATAACTACTATAATACTGTCCCCTATGTACATGAATATAACTACTATAATACTGCCCCCTATGTACAAGAATATAACTACTATAATACTGCCCCCTATGTACAAGAATGTAACTACTAGAATACTGCCCCCTATGTACAGGAATATAACTACTATAATACAGCCCCATAACTACTATAATACTGCCCCCTATGTACAAGAATATAACTACTAGAATACTGCCCCCTATGTACAAGAATATAACTACTAGAATACTGCCCCCTATGTACAGGAATATAACTACTATAATACTGCCCCCTATGTACAAGAACATAGCTACTATAATACTGCCCCCTATGTACAAGAACATAACTACTATAATACTGCCCCCTATGTACAAGAATATAACTACTATAATACTGCCCCCTATGTACAAGAATATAACTACTATAATACTGCCCCCTATGTACAAGAATATAACTACTATAATACTGCCCCCTATGTACAGGATTATAACTACTATAATACTGCCCCCTATGTACAAGAATATAACTACTATAATACTGCCCCCTATGTACAAGAATATAACTACTATAATACTGTCCCCTATGTACAAGAACATAACTACTATAATACTGCCCCCTATGTACAAGAATATAACTACTATAATACTCCCCCCTATGTACAAGAATATAACTACTATAATACTGCCCCCTATGCACAAGAATATAACTACTATAATACTGCCCCCTATGTACAAGAATATAACTACTATAATACTGCCCCCTATGTACAGGAATATAACTACTATAATACTGCCCCCTATGTACAGGAATATAACTACTATAATACTGCCCCCTATGTACAAGAATATAACTACTATAATACTGCCCCCTATGTACAAGAATATAACTACTATAATACTGCCCCCTATGTACAAGAATATAACTACTATAATACTGCCCCCTATGTACAAGAATATAACTACTATAATACTGCCCCCTATGTACAAGAATATATTCAATGAGAGAAGGAGTAGACACTTACCTTTAATGATTGCTTCTGCTGTATATAAATCGCGTTTATAGGTGACCTGGAACATACAAGAACAGTATTATGATTTACAGAGGACAGGACAGAATAGTCAGTAATGCCCCACAGCAGCGCTTTCCATTGTCAGCATATAGAACCTACGGTATCATGTATTCTATCTGTTGTCTTATACATTTTTGTAACAATGGATTGACACAATTACATTTTTTCATTTCTGAAAACCTTTATCTGCTGAGCACTCAGTGAAAAGGCAGCAATGCTTTGAACAGAGAGGCTTGTGTGACCATAGACTGCAGCCAGTGTTATGTATTGTCCCTGGAGAGATGTGTAATCAGGCCTCACACTGCTGTGCTCTGTGCTCTCTGCAGCCAGTGTTATGTATTGTCTCTGGAGAGATGTGTAATCAGGCCTCACACTGCTGTGCTCTGTGCTCTCTGCAGCCAGTGTTATGTATTGTCCCTGGAGAGATGTGTAATTAGACCTCACACTGCTGTGCTCTGTGCTCTCTGCAGTCAGTGTTATGTATTGTCCCTGGAGAGATGTTTAATCAGACCTCACACTGCTGTGCTCTCTGCAGCCAGTGTTATGTATTGTCCCTGGAGAGATGTGTAATCAGACCTCACACTGCTGTGCTCTGTGCTCTCTGCAGCCAGTGTTATGTACTGTCCCTGGAGGGATGTGTAATCAGACCTCACATGCTGTGCTCTGTGCTCTCTGCAGTCAGTATTATGTATTGTCCCTGTTGAGATGTGTAATCAGACCTCACACTGCTGTGCTCTGTGCTCTCTGCAGCCAGTGCTATGTATTGTCCTTGGAGAGATGTGTACATAGACCTCACACTGCTGTGCTCTGTGCTCTCTGCAGCCGGTGTTATGTATTGTCCCTGGAGAGATGTGTAATCAGACCTCACACTGCTGTGCTCTGTGCTCTCTGCAGCCAGTGTTATGTATTGTCCCTGGAGAGATGTGTAATCAGACCTCACACTGCTGTGCTCTGTGCTCTCTGAAGCCAGTGTTATGTATTGTCCCTGGAGAGATGTGTAATCAGACCTCACACTGCTGTGCTCTGTGCTCTCTGCAGCCAGTGTTCTGTATTGTCCTTGGAGAGATGTGTAATCAGACCTCACACTGCTGTGCTCTGTGCTCTCTGCAGCCAATGTTATGTATTGTCCCCAGAAAGATGTGTAATCAGACCTCACACTGCTGTGCTCTGTGCTCTCTGCAGCCAGTGTTATGTATTGTCCCAAGAGAGATGTATAATCAGACCTCACACTGCTGTGCTCTGTGCTCTCTGCAGCCAGTGTTATGTATTGTCCCTGGAGAGATGTGTAATCAGACCTCACACTGCTGTGCTCTGTGCTCTCTGCAGCCAGTTTCATGTATTGTCCCTGGAGAGATGTGTAATCAGACCTCACACTGCTGTGCTCTGTGCTCTCTGCAGCCAGTGTTATGTATTGTCCCTGGAGAGATGTGTAATCAGACCTCACACTGCTATGCTCTGTGCTCTCTGCAGCTAGTGTTATGTATTGTCCCTGGAGAGATGTGTAATCAGATCTCACACTGCTGTGCTCTGTGCTCTCTGCAGCCAGTGTTATGTATTGTCCCTGGAGAGATGTGTAATCAGACCTCACACTGCTGTTCTGTGCTCTCTGCAGCCAGTGTTATGTATTGTCCCTGGAGAGATGTGTAATCAGACCTCACACTGCTGTTCTGTGCTCTCTGCAGCCAGAGTTATGTATTGTCCATGGAGAGATGTGCAATCAGACCTCACACTGCTGTGCTCTGTGCAGCCAGTGTTATGTATTGTCCCTGGAGAGATGTGTAATCAGACCTCACACTGCTGTGCTCTGTGCTCTCTGTAGCCAGTGCTATGTATTGTCCCTGGAGAGATATGTAATCAAAACCTTTGTGTATGTTGTCAGTGGCAGAATGACTGTGAAATATGGAAGCATAGTTCTGGATTGTAGCTTCTCCAAGTGTGCTGGGGCATGTCCTCACACTGCTGTGCTCTGTGCTCTCTTCAGTCAGTCCCTGGAGAGATGTGTGATCAGACATTTGCTTATGTGGTTAGTAGTAGCAGGACTGTGAAATATGGATGTATATTCCTGGATTGTAGCTGCTCCAGGAGGGTCGTCCTCACACTGCTGTGCTCTTAGCTCTTCTGAGATCTGAGTGACTGCTGTAGTATTCAACCAGAAGCCTGCTGTGACCTTTACCCATAGCAGAGGGAAAATCTGTAGAACAGCCCAATACCCAGAACACAGCGTTGTGAGGACAATGTAGCCAAAATGTATCAACCTGTTTGTTCTCAAAGATCATTTTACAGACCCTCAGCTGTGAGAAGAACAACCACAAGATGTGGAAGACTCGCTCCTTCTCCTGATCCGGGATAATGAAGTATAATCCCTGCAGTGTGAGTGGAGGTGGAATATCTGCTCCCATGTAGCGTGTGAGTCACGGTACAATACACACAGGATCTACACGTAGCCCATGCGGACTGGAAAGCCAGATGCTGGCAGGATACCCGCGCTGACTACATGGCATGCTGCAGCATGAGGTGCCATCTGCCATCACCCCAGACAACAAAACTGGGGCAAACAAAGACACACCCCGAAACACAAAGCCCAAGACTTCAGACTTTACTGCAGATTCCTGACCAATTAGATCAATTACCGATTGGTTAAGGTCAAATGTTTACTCCCACTCAATGCCACTTAGGGTCAGGGGAGAGGAGACAGTAACGTTATATCTGACCACTATATGACTACTACCTACTATTAGCTGCAGCAGCCTCTATCTGTGCCTGTTGCTCTCCTCTCTAAATATGAGACATCAGTAGGATCACAGGGGACATCATAGAGAAGTAATGACCTGTACTGATGGAAGTGAAGCACATGAGGTGACATAGAAACCTACTATTATCTGCAGCAGCCTCTGTCTGTGCCTGTGGCTCTCCTCTCTATATATGAGACATCAGTAGGATCGCATACGACATCATAGAGAAGTAATGATGGAAGTGAAGCACATGAGGTGACATAGAAACCTACTATTAGCTGCAGCAGCCGCTGTCTGTGCCTGTGGCTCTCCTCTCTATATATGAGACATCAGTAGGATCACATAGGACATCATAGAGAAGTAATGACCTGTACTGATGGAAGTGAAGCACATGAGGTGACATAGAAACCTACTATTATCTGCAGCAGCCTCTGCCTGTGCCTGTGGCTCTCCTCTCTATATATGAGACATCAGTAGGATCACATAGGACATCATAGAGAAGTAATGACCTGTACTGATGGAAGTGAAGCACATGAGGTGACATAGAAACCTACTATTATCTGCAACAGCCTCTGCCTGTGCCTGTGGCTCTCCTCTCTAAATATGAGACATCAGTAGGATCACATAGGGCATTATAGAGAAGTTATGACCTATACTGATGGAAGTGAAGCACATGAGGTGACACAGAAACCTACTATTATCTGCAGCAGCCTCTGTCTGTGCCTGTGGCTCTCCTCTCTAAATATGAGACATCAGTAGGATCACATAGGACATCATAGAGAAGTAATGACCTGTACTGATGGAAGTGAAGCACATGAGGTGACATAGAAACCTACTATTAGCTGCAGCAGCCGCTGTCTGTGCCTGTGGCTCTACTCTCTAAATATGAGACATCAGTAGGATCACATAGAGCATCATAGAGAAGTAATGACCTGTACTGATGTCAACTAAGTACTTGGGGTGGGATAGAAGATTACTATTAGCTGCAGCAGCATCAGTAGGATTATATCAGACATTATAGAGAAGTACTGACTAGTACTGTTGTCAATAAAGAAGTCGGGGTGAGACAATTAGCTGCAGCAGGAGAATCTGCTCCATAACTCTACTGCTCACTCAGAAGCATCAGCAGGATCATACAGGACATAATTTAGCAGAACTAACCTGTACTGATGGGAGTAGAGCACATGAGGTGACATAAAAACCTACTATTAGCTGCAGCAGCCTCTGTCTGTGCCTGTATTTCTGATTAAGAGGAATCGGCAAGATCAAATAAGACATTATAGACAAGTATAGACCTGTACTGATGCAAATAAAGCACTTGGGTGAGAAAGAAAACTTACTATTAGCTGCAGCAGCCTCTTTCTGTGCCTCTGTCGCTCCTCTATCAGAAGCATCTGCAGGATCATATCAGACATTATAGAGATGTACTGAGCTGTACTGATGTCACTGGGTGGGATAGAAGCTTAAATGAGCTGCAGCAGCCATTTAATATGAAGCATTAGTAGGTTCATGTAGGACATCATAGAGCAGTAATGACCTGTATTGATGCCAATAAAGCACTTGTGGTGGGATAGAAGCTTACTATTAGCTGCAGCAGCCTCTGTCTGTACTTGTGGCTCTCCTCTATCTATCAGAAGCATCAGCAGGATCATTTCGGACATTCTAAAGAAGTGCTGCCCTGTACTGATGTCAATAAAGAACTTGGGGTGAGATAGAAAACCAACTATTAGCTGCAGCAGTCTCTGTCAGTACCTGGGTCACTCCTCTATCACAATCCTGGTGGGATCTGAAAGATGAGATTCTTTTCCCTATCATGACACCGGCACCATGTCTCTAGGTGCTATAGAACAGAAGATAGGAGCTTCTAAAGAGATCTTCCCACTGCAGCCACTAAACTTGACTCATCTCTTGTGAAAATGAGGCGAGAAGAGTCATATTTGCCTGACGCTGGAGGATTTTTACTAGAAAGAAGATTTCATTCCTGACCTAACGGGGCTGGGAGTTTAGCGGGGTAAGACTTGGTGTCCCTCTTCATACAACCCCAGTTTAGGCCTGATGATAATCCTGATGAAGGACACCAGTCAGACATGGCTGATAACAGAGAGCAGCAGTTTATACTCTGTATAGCGATGTACTACTTACCTTCCACAGGTCGGGGGGTCCTTCCAGTAGCCTGGCCCTCGTCTTACTATAGGCCAGGGCCAAGTGCAAGCACTCGGTGCCAAAATCCAGGTCATAGTCGGAGCACTGGGGAGAGAGCAAACAAGTCAGACAATTAGCAGTAATCCGCCCGTCTATTATAAACCTGCGCCATTTCTGTCTGGATGAGCCGCCTCCCATCCCCCGGGCTACGGAGACTCACTGAAACCTTCCACTTTACAATGTTTGCAGAATTTGGCAGCTCGGGGGCTGGGAGTCGCCCCTATTGATGGGTTTGAGGTGCAGGGTTTGGCCGCCGCCTGCAGAGGTGTAAAATGATAACAATGGCGCACAATAGAGGGCGAGCGGGTGACCCCGGCCGTCTGTCACCCTCCTAGTGATAGGAGGAGACGGGAAAATGCTGACACAGCAAAGTCAAGGTCGTGACTGGTCCTAATTATCTGCAAAGTTAAAGGAGAACTTAATGATTATATTATCCTTTCATTATGCGACTATAACCCAAAACTATTCCCAGGATCCTTCTCTTCCATTGGGTCATGTGAACTCATAAAGATACCCCCCCCCCCCATTTTATTATATCAAAGACCAAGCTCCATAAACAATTTATTTGTCTGGACAGTGCCCTACAACCTCTACAAAGCCACTGACAGATGTATAAACTGGCTCCTGTTATCACAGTTATAAAGCCTCCCTGACTGTATAACTACTGTCTCGTTCATTATTTAATGGTTTACATAGACAAGATGATAATCACAATGTCTTGTACATAGGGGGCAGTATTATAGTAGTTATATCCCTGTACATAGGGGGCAGTATTATAGTAGTTATATTCCTGTACATAGGGGGCAGTATTATAGTAGTTATATTCTTGTACATAGGGGGCAGTATTATAGTAGTTATATTCTTGTACATAGGGGGCAGTATTATAGTAGTTATATTCTTGTACATAGGGGGCAGTATTATAGTAGTTATATTCTTGTACATAGGGGGCAGTATTATAGTAGTTATATTCCTGTACATAGGGGGCAGTATTATAGTAGTTATATTCTTGTACATAGGGAGCAGTATTATAGTAGTTATATTCTTGTACATAGGGAGCAGTATTATAGTAGTTATATTCTTGTACATAGGGGGCAGTATTATAGTAGTTATATTCCTGTACATAGGGGGCAGCATTATAGTAGTTATATCCTTGTACATAGGGGGCAGTATTATAGTAGTTATATTCTTGTACATAGGGAGCAGTATTATAGTAGTTCTATTCTTGTACATAGGGGGCAGTATTATAGTAGTTATATTCTTGTACATAGGGAGCAGTATTATAGTAGTTATATTCTTGTACATAGGGGGCAGTATTATAGTAGTTATATTCTTGTACATAGGGAGCAGTATTATAGTAGTTATATTCCTGTACATAGGGGGCAGTATTATAGTAGTTATATTCTTGTACATAGGGAGCAGTATTATAGTAGTTATATTCTTGTACATAGGGGGCAGTATTATAGTAGTTATATTCTTGTACATACGGGGCAGTATTATAGTAGTTATATTCCTGTACATAGGGGGCATTATTATAGTAGTTATATTCCTGTACATAGGGGGCAGTATTATAGTAGTTATATTCTTGTACATAGGGGGCAGTATTATAGTAGTTATATTCTTGTACATAGGGGACAGTATTATAGTAGTTATATTCCTGTACATAGGGGGCAGTTTTATAGTAGTTATATTCTTGTACATAGGGGGGCAGTATTATAGTAGTTATATTCCTGTACATAGGGGCAGTATTATAGTAGTTATATCCCTGTACATAGGGGGCAGTATTATAGTAGTTATATTCCTGTACATAGGGGGCAGTATTATAGTAGTTATATTCCTGTACATAGGGGGCAGTATTATAGTAGTTATATTCTTGTACATAGGGGGCAGTATTATAGTAGGTATATTCTTGTACATAGGGAGCAGTATAATAGTAGTTATATTCTTGTACATAGGAGCAGTATTATAGTAGTTATATTCCTGCACATAGGGGGCAGTATTATAGTAGTTATATTCCTGTACATAGGGGCAGTATTATAGTAGTTATATTCTTGTACATAGGGGGCAGTATTATAGTAGTTATATTCTTGTACATAGGGGGCAGTATTATAGTAGTTATATTCCTGTACATAGGGGGCAGTATTATAGTAGTTATATTCCTGTACATAGGGGCAGTATTATAGTAGTTATATTCTTGTACATAGGGGGCAGTATTATAGTAGTTATATTCCTGTACATAGGGGGCAGTATTATAGTAGTTATATTCCTGTACATAGGGGCAGTATTATAGTAGTTATATTCTTGTACATAGGAGGCAGTATTATAGTAGTTATATTCCTGTACATAGGGGGCAGTATTATAGTAGTTATATTCCTGTACATAGGGGCAGTATTATAGTAGTTATATTCTTGTACATAGGGGGCAGTATTATAGTAGTTATATTCATGTACATAGGGGGCAGTATTATAGTAGTTATATTCTTGTACATAGGGGGCAGTATTATAGTAGTTATATTCTTGTACATAGGAGGCAGTATTATAGTAGTTATATTCCTGTACATAGGGGGCAGTATTATAGTAGTTATATTCCTGTACATAGGGGGCAGTATTATAGTAGTTATATTCTTGTACATAGGGGGCAGTATTATAGTAGTTATATTCCTGTACATAGGGGGCAGTATTATACTAGTTATATTCCTGTACATAGGGGGCAGTATTATAGTAGTTATATTCCTGTACATAGGGGGCAGTATTATAGTAGTTATATTCCTGTACATAGGGGCAGTATTATAGTAGTTATATTCTTGTACATAGGAGGCAGTATTATAGTAGTTATATTCCTGTACATAGGGGCAGTATTATAGTAGTTATATTCTTGTACATAGGGGGCAGTATTATAGTGCTCCTTGCTGGACTACCCTGTTGTACAGACATGTATAATATCCAGGGCAGGATGAGATATGTGGCATTATACATGTCGGACCCCTCCCTGGATTGTTCGGATGTTATCATTATCATTCCTCAGATAGCGATGTAGCAGGAAATGTTCTCCCGGCTTCTGTGTCTCTAGGAGGAGAGATAGTTCCGCTTACAGACAATTAGCGCCCTCATACTGTAAGAACTTTTCTTTTCATGGATGAGAGGAAGAGTGATCGGAAACAAGCGGCCAGAGATTGCGGATCTGGGTGACTTGATTACTCTGAGGCTCGTGATGTATCCACAGGATGAGTTTAAGGGATTGTCTGAGACTAAATAACTACATCTCATGTCATCAATTCCCAGGCAAAGCCAAACCATGAGAGGAGACCCAGTGTTGTACCATAATCAATGGGAGCTACATACATTATGGATATATATATAATCCCAGTGAGCCCCCAGGTGCCTCCAAATATCTCACCAGGTTGTGACCATACAGACAGCAGTCAGTATTAGGTATTGTCCCCAGAGAGATGTGTAATCAGACCTCTGTGTGTGTTGTTAGTAGCAGCAGGACTGTGATATATGAATTTACATTCCAGAATTGTAGCTTCTAAAAGTGCATTGGGGGCTTGTCCTCACCCTGCTGTGCTCTGTGCACTCTGCAGTCAGTATAAGTGTACGGTATTATCTCTGGATCGATCTGTAATCGACCTTTGTTTATTTAATTAGCAGCAGGACTGTGATATATTTGTTCATATCCTAGGATTGTAGCTTTTCCAAGAGCACTGGAGGGTTGTCCTCACACTGCTGTGCTCTGTGTAGTTAGTGTTATGTATTGTCCCTGGTGAGAGGTGTGATCATACCTTTATTGTTAGTGGCTACAGGACTGTGATATATGGATTTATATTCCAGGACTGTAGTTTCTCCATTTGCACTGAAAGCTTATAAAGTGCAACCCCTTTTCTTTGATATAAGTGACCAGTATGTAGCCAGAAGCACAGAGCACAGCAGTGTAAGGACACACCTCCAGTGCACACTGAGAAGCTACAGTCCTGGAATATATATCCATATTTTACAGTCCAGCGGCTACTAATAACATACATAAAGATCTGATTACACATCTCTCCAGGGACAATACCTAACGCTGGATGCAGAGAGCACAGAGCACAGCAGTGTGAGGACACACCCTCAGTGCACTTGGAGAAGCTACATTGCTGGAATATTTTTGCATATTTTACAGTCCTGCTGCTACTTATAACATACAGAAAGTTCTGATAACACATATCTCCAGGGACAATATGTAACTCTGGCTGCAGTCTATATGGTCACACCCCAATTATAGAGATATATTGTCTATCCACGAGTTCACATTAGATGGATTTTCCCGGATATTGATAACCTTCATACGGCAGAGTCAGCCTTGTGTATGGTATAGAGGTCGTGCATGGTACAGGCCCATGGATATGACGTCACGGCCTGCTATGTGGTGCAAGGTGTCTGCACGTGCTCCCCCTGCTCCCGCGGTATTGTCCTCCCAGCAGGAGGTCAGACTCCATCTGTGAAAGCCACAATTATGGAGAACATTGAGTACACGGCCGCCCCTGACTTGTACGCGCTCGCACTCTCCCCGTGCTCAGATTAACGCTCCACGAAGCGTCTGTAATCTCATTTCCATTTCGCGGCTTGTCTTGATGAAACATCTCTCCACTTTCTTTCCTCTGGTGCCAATCCAAACTATAAAGTGGAAATGCCTTTGCGGCTGCCGCCCCCTCCATGGAGCTTGTTTATTCTGCTCTGTATAGGAAGGAAATTTGTATCTGATAGCGATCGCGTAGCTGATGGGGGATGATCATCAACAATGCAGACGAGAAGGAGGATAGCTCCTCGTATCACATTCCCCATCTCCCAATCCGAAGAGGATCCATCCCGCCCGGGGGGGGGACTGTAGAGCAATGCACTATGAACGGGGAGGCTCCGTCAGCTCCCGAAACTAATCGTATGACCTAGTAGGTGAAGTGTCCGGCATCTCCGGAAACGAATCGTATGACCTTGTAGGTGAAGTGTCCGGCATCTCCCGACACTAATCAAATGACCTTGTAAGTGGAGTGTCTGGCATCTCCCGAAACTAATCGTATGACCTTGTAGGTGAGGTGTCTGGCATCTCCCGAAACTAATCGTATGACCTTGTAGGTGAAGTGTCCGGCATCTCCCGAAACTAATCGTATGACCTTGTAGGTGAAGTGTCTGGCATCTCCCGAAACTAATCGTATGACCTTGTAGGTGAAGTGTCGCATCTCCCGAAACGAATCGTATGACCTTGTAGGTGAAGTGTCCGGCATCTCCCGACACTAATTGTATGACCTTGTAGGTGAAGTGTCCGGCATCTCCGGAAATGAATCATATGACCTTGTAGGTGAAGTGTCCGGCATCTCCCGACACTAATTGTATGAGCTTGTAGGTGAAGTGTCCGGCATCTCCCGACACTAATCGTATGACCTTGTAGGTGAAGTGTCCGGCATCTCCCGACACTAATTGTATGACCTTGTAGGTGAAGTGTCCGGCATCTCCCGACACTAATCGTATGACCTTGTAGGTGAAGTGTCCGGCATCTCCCGACACTAATCGTATGACCTTGTAGGTGAAGTGTCTGGCATCTCCCAAGACTAATCAAATGACCTTGTAGGTGGAGTGTCTGGCATCTCCCGAAACTAATCGTATGACCTTGTAGGTGAGGTGTCTGGCATCTCCCGAAACTAATCGTATGACCTTGTAGGTGAAGTGTCGCATCTCCCGAAACGAATCGTATGACCTTGTAGGTGAAGTGTCCGGCACCTCCGGAAACGAATCGTATGACCTTGTAGGTGAAGTGTCCGGCATCTCCCGACACTAATTGTATGACCTTGTAGGTGAAGTGTCCGGCATCTCCGGAAATGAATCATATGACCTTGTAGGTGAAGTGTCCGGCATCTCCCGACACTAATCGTATGACCTTGTAGGTGAAGTGTCCGGCATCTCCCGACACTAATTGTATGACCTTGTAGGTGAAGTGTCTGGCATCTCCCGAAACTAATCGTATGACCTTGTAGGTGAAGTGTCGCATCTCCCGAAACGAATCGTATGACCTTGTAGGTGAAGTGTCCGGCATCTCCCGACACTAATTGTATGACCTTGTAGGTGAAGTGTCCGGCATCTCCGGAAATGAATCATATGACCTTGTAGGTGAAGTGTCCGGCATCTCCCGACACTAATCGTATGACCTTGTAGGTGAAGTGTCCGGCATCTCCCGACACTAATCGTATGACCTTGTAGGTGAAGTGTCCGGCATCTCCCGACACTAATTGTATGACCTTGTAGGTGAAGTGTCCGGCATCTCCCGACACTAATCGTATGACCTTGTAGGTGAAGTGTCTGGCATCTCCCAAGACTAATCAAATGACCTTGTAGGTGGAGTGTCTGGCATCTCCCGAAACTAATCGTATGACCTTGTAGGTGAGGTGTCTGGCATCTCCCGAAACTAATCGTATGACCTTGTAGGTGAAGTGTCGCATCTCCCGAAACTAATCGTATGACCTTGTAGGTGAAGTGTCGCATCTCCCGAAACGAATCGTATGACCTTGTAGGTGAAGTGTCCGGCACCTCCGGAAACGAATCGTATGACCTTGTAGGTGAAGTGTCCGGCATCTCCCGACACTAATTGTATGACCTTGTAGGTGAAGTGTCCGGCATCTCCGGAAATTAATCATATGACCTTGTAGGTGAAGTGTCCGGCATCTCCCGACACTAATCGTATGACCTTGTAGGTGAAGTGTCCGGCATCTCCCGACACTAATTGTATGACCTTGTAGGTAAAGTGTCCGGCATCTCCCGAAACGAATCGTATGACCTTGTAGGTGAAGTGTCCGGCATCTCCCGACACTAATTGTATGACCTTGTAGGTGAAGTGTCCGGCATCTCCCGACACTAATCGTATGACCTTGTAGGTGAAGTGTCCGGCATCTCCCGAAACGAATCGTATGACCTTGTAGGTGAAGTGTCCGGCATCAGAATCACGTGTTTCTTTAAAATGCAGAGAAATCTTACTCTGATCTAGAAAAAGCACTCTGATTGGTGGAGGTCTGACTCTTACGACCCCCAGCGATCATGAGAATGGGCCTTCCAGTCCCGCTAATGTGTCCTGACAAGTGTGGTGCCCCCCAGTTTCGACAATCCCATAGAATTCACTGGAGAACTGACTCAAGGGTCGATTGGTTAATTCCCTTTCTCCACTGCGGACCAGTTTGAGCCTGTAAATTATTCCCAAATTCCTCATTGAAGGTTGTCTCCCCATAGGAATTGAAAGGTCCAATGCCCAAAAAAATGGAGGATGAAAGAGCACCCAGACATCTTGGGTCACAGAGTAACCTGGAACGGTTGAGCAGAAAAGGGTCCAAATCTATGTTATACATCGGGGAGTCTGTAAAAGGGACTCACAAGTATACCGAAGCTTAGGCCGGTGGAGATGCTGTAAGGTGCCTATCCGTGTAAAGTGCAGTTGTGTATTACCCTCAATGACTTGGAGAAACTAACAGTGGGCCCTTGAGCCAGAGATTGCTGCAAATATGCAGGGTGTCGATGCAGAGGCGTCTTCGAATCCACCGTGGGACAGTTTGAGCCTGTAGAAGGCACAAACCTTCCTCACTCAAGGTTGTGCACCTATAGACCTTCAAAAGTCCAATTGCATATAAATGAAGAATGGGGGATTGGACGGACATCTTGGGTCAAAGAGTTACCTTGGACCACTGAGCAGAGAAGGTCCATATCTAAATGATAAACTGGGGAGTCTGCGAAATCAGTCTACCCATTATAGAGATGCTTAGGCTGGTGGACATGCGGTATGATTCCTGTCTGTGTAAAATGCAGTTGTTTATTACCCACCATGACCTAGACAAACTTACGGTGGGCCCTTGAGCCAGAGATCGGTGCAATCATGCAGGGTGTAGGTGAGAGGAATCCAAGAAACTTGCATAGGTTAAACAGTAGCTTCTTGTAGTCCATTGTGGGCTAGTTGGAGGCTGTAGAGGACACACAACCTTCTCACTCAAGGTTGTCCACCGATAGACCGTCAAAGTTCTAGTTATCATGGTGGATGATCGAGCCGACAAACACCTTGGGCCATGGATTATCGTGAATTCTGCTGTACAGTAAAGCTCCACATCTAAATCTTGCTGATGAAAGCCGGCTCGCTGAGAGGTCTCCTGGATCTGTGTGCGGTTTGTTTTTGTAGGGTACATTTTAAGGCAAACATTCTTGAAGGCTGCAAACCCCCCCCCCCCCCCCACCCAACGACAGGACTTCTTTAATATCCTGGATCAGCTCCTAGTGCCAACAAGCTAATCAAATACAGAGCTATTTAACGAGTCAAGTTTATACAACAGACCACCAATCGCGCTGGAAATTTGGTATCCATTATAACAACACTGTGAGGTTGGAGTTGGCAGCCGCTCCCGTGGCACATGTGTTTGCAGAGCTAAGTTGTTTTTAGATTTAGTTCTCCATTATCATATTTCCAGGTTCTTAATTCTCCGACGCACACATCGTTTAGGGAGAGGAGGGTTTTTGTGAATTTTTTTTTTCTTCTGTTTATTTGCTGATACAACCAGATATAACATGTGCGCCACTTGTTACCGGGGATTGAGACGTCTAATGCTGCTCAGAAAAATAAGCAAATGAAGGCCCCCCCGATGGAGACGCAACAAAAACACTTTACTTCCTTGCCAGTAAAACATTCTGTTGTGTGGGTGCAGGTAGAGCAGAAACCTCCCTCTATATCCATAACGAAGTTGTACCATGTTTAAAGGGGTATTCTGGGTGTTCATAAATGATCACCTATCCGTCGGATGCACGCAGGGGGTGATAGAACCAGAACCCTACTGATCGGCAACTTTAAGTTGTTGAAGACGTTCCACGTTACAGACCAAAGATGTCACATGGCTTATCGCCAGCTCAAGTGAAAATGGGGTTGAGATGCAGTACCAAGCACAGCCACTATACTACGAATGGCTTAGTAGGAGGTGAGGAGCCACACTGCTTATCCGAGTTCTGCGGTCTCGTTGCTTGTTGATCCAGGACATCCCATTCATTTGGATCAGTGGAGAACCCCTAACATTCATAGGTTCCAGTATCCTAATGAAGCTCCTAATGAATGGAGCGACAGGGTAGAGATGTCCTCTGCTGTTCTATTCCATTCATCATTATTTCTGGCATCTTATAGACGTTGAAAAAGGGGTATTGGAACCCCTCATTTTTTGATTTGTGGTGACCCCAGTGGTCATACACCCATCAATCAGTAATTGTCAATCCTGTACATATCAGATCACAATTACACCCATGCTACAGTCCTATTCTCTAGAGAAGGGATGACCTTCATGTTTGAGGGGTAATAACACCTAAAGGGGACCTTTTAGCACCACCTCCAACGATTTGTGCCTTTATAAAGTTTTGGCAGAGTTGGGATTTTTTTCTCTAGCTCGATCCCGGGCAATCATTATCATTAGTATTAGGCTCTCTATTGTCAGGTGGGCGGTACCACATTGTCCGCTCGAGTAGAGACAGCAGAGAACCTACTTTGTATAGTATCGACCAAAATTTTAGACACATTGGGGCTCATTTACTAAGGGCTCCACGGCCACACTCTTCGAATTCCGGCGGGATTTTGGCTCACGCAATCGAATTTCCTGCTTTCACACTTCTGAAATTGGGGGGCTTGGCCGTCAGACAACCCGGCGGATTCCAAAAAACCGCGGAATTTAAAAAACAAAATGTGTCGCAAGATCAAGCACTCACATGCATCGGAAAGAAGCAGGTGAACTCCGGCAGACCTTGGCGCAGCAGCGACACCTGCAGGATACCCGGAACCCACGTTGGACAACGCACCGTGGGATCGCGGCTGGACCGGGTAAGTAAATGAGCCCCATTGAGTGCTCAGGAATGGTGGGGGATAGAAATAAAATGCCAACTGCTCTGTAATCCATGAACGTACAATTATTAAAGCAAACCTGTCAGCAGGAATTTCATTTTTACAGTACCCTGTGCTATGCCGATTTTTAAAAATGCTTTTGTCAGCATTCTGAATAATTTCATTACTTTATAAAACTTTATTTCACATTGGCTCCCTGCTAGCAGCATGTGTTGAGTCCCAGGGGGCAGCTGCAGCAGCCTGTGCGTGCCTGTGTCTCAGTCTCCTCTCCTCCGCACTCACCACTTTGTAACATGTGCAGTGTGTAAGCAAAGGAGAGGGTGATGGTGATGGTGTGAGGTAGAGGAAGAATGCAAGAGTAGACTGAGACACAGGCTTCTACAACTGTCCGCGGGACTCACCACATGCTGCTCGCCGGGAGCCAGGTATTGTGAAATAAAGTTTTATAAAGTAGTGGCAGGGAATTTTTTTACTTTGTTCTTTATATTCAAATCAAAAACTAAAGGATATCAGTGACTGAACAATTGGGGCAACACATTTTGTCGTGGGGTTGGTCTATGACACATTAACCTCTTATGCTCGTAGACTGGCCCCACAACATAGACATCATCCATTGATAGACGGATAAATATGTTTAATATTCAGATTTCTTAGAACTTTCTTCCCTTCCCACATCTTGATACTAACAACAAAAACCAACCTATAATTTACAGTAATTTGTGGGTAAATATTTTAATTGAAGGCTGAAGGTGAATCTCCCGCTACTTACTGCTTATTTTCATTTTTTTTTTACAAGAAAAGGGAACATACAAAAACTCACATTTTTTTTTTTTTAACTTTGCTGATTTCCTGCATAATTTCGTCTAAATCCCTTCAGGTTTACATAAGTGCGAGCCTCGCAATACTTGCTTTCCCCAGCAAGTCCGGCCTTGCCCACTCATACTGCAGCAGCAGACGCTGCGAAAAAAATATCTCATTACAAAAAAACAACATGTCCCATACATTATCCAAGGTTCCGGTTTATGTATCTCTCACAATGGAAATACGGAAATGTATGCTTTGTGCAACAAAATATGATGAGTGATCTGGAAACGATCGAGCCTGATGATTATTGTGCTTCTACATACAAAAACATCCAGGACACAAAAAGGGCCCGGGGTATTGACAAACCTAAATAAATACAAGTGCAAAAAATATGGAAAAAGAATGGGGGGGGGGAAGGGGGTGGGGGGGGAGAAATTGTTGCAGAATTGCATCACTATTTAAACTAAAAAAAAAAAAAAAAAAAAACTTATAGATGTAACAATAAAAAATAAAGTTACTAATAATTTACTAATCTAAATAAATCCCTCCAAAATATGAATAAATAGAGAATGTTCATCTAAATCCTAATTTTTTTTAATTTATTTTTTTTTTAATTGGAACTTTAAAAATTATTATTACAGGCGGTCCCCGGGTTACGTACAAGATAGGTTCCGTAGGTTTGTTCTTAAGTTGAATTTGTATGTACCATAGATACTCGAGTATAAGCCTATTTTTTCAACACAAAAAAATGTGCTGAAAAACCCTTATACTCGAGTCAAGGAAAAAAAACAAAAAGTGAACTCACCTTCTGACACTCCCCAGCAGGCAGGCTATATACTCCAGGGGGCTGGCAGGCTATATACTGGTGGGCAGGTGCTGGCTATAAACTATGGTGCAGGGTCCGGCAGGCTATATAATGGGGAGGCTGTGACCAATGCATTTCCCACTCTCGGCTTATACTCGAGTCAATAGGTTTTTTCAGTTTTTTGTGTCAAAATTAGGGGTCTCGGCTTATACTCGGGTATATACGGCAAGTAGAAACTGTATATTTTATAATTGTAGTTCCAGACAAAAACATTTTTTGCCTCGGTGACAATTGGAGTTTCAAAATTTTTTGCTGTAATGGGACCGAGGATTATCCATAAAGCTTCATTACAGACACCTTACAGCTGATCATTGCAGTCTGGGAGTAATGTAAAGCATCCAAAGAGCTTCACCAGAGGTCACAGAGTGCAAAGGGTCCGTCTCTAACTAGGGGTCGTCTGTAAGTCAGGTGTCCTTAAGTAGGGGACCGCTTGTATATTATTTCTAATTAATTAAGACTACTTTGCCTCTTCCTTGCAGATCCTCTCCAGTTCCCTCAGGTTGGATGGTGAACGTTGGTGGAGACCATTTTCAGATCTCTCCAGAGATGCTCCATTGGGTTTAGGTCCAGGCTCTGGTTGGGCCGGTCAGGAATAGTCACAGAGATGTTCTGAAGCCTCTGCTGTGCTATTTTAGCTTGTGCTTAGGGTCATTGGGGCAGATTTACTTACCCGGTCCATTCGCGATCCAGCGGCGGGTTCTCCGACGCTGATTCGGGTCCGGCCGGGATTCACTAAGGTAGTGCGTCTGATGTCCACCAGGTGTCGCTGCTGCGCCGAAGTCCGCTGGAGTTCACCGGAGTTCACTATCCTATCCTGGGTGCAGGTAAGCGCGTATCAGGCGACACATTTTTTTTAAAAAATTTCCGCTTTTTTTACCGAATCCATCGGAATTTCCGACGGCCGCTCCCCGACGATTTCCGTCGCGTGCATGCCAGCGCCGATGCGCCACAATCCGATCGCGTGCGCCAAAAACCGGGGGCAATTTGGTGCAAAACGGTAATTTTCAGGAAACCTGAGGAAAAAAATGTGATTCAGGCCCTTAGTAAATGACCCCCTTTGTCTTGCTGGAAGAGGTTTAGATTCAGAATCTCTCTGTGCTTGGCCAATAATAATAATAATAATAATAATAATAGTAATGAATAAAATAAATTAAAATAAATAATGAAAATATTTTATAAACCTGATTTGTAAACTGCTGCGGAATTTGATGGCGCTATATAAAGATAATAATAATTATGATTATATTAATCAAATTTTGGGGGTTGGATAATTTTGCCAATTTTCTTTTGTTCTTCCATTATGGTAGTAATGCATACAAAAAAAATTTATATTACTGAAAATGAATTTCAATTTTTTTAAATTGCTGGAAAATCACAAAGTCATGGAAATAGATGCGTAAAAATTAATCGGAACGGATAAATTTTACATCCTCGGGGTCAATTTATCTCCAGGGACAAATATGGAGGGAAGGAGGAAGCTCCCAATTAGCATATCTGAAATGAAATCAGTTTTTCAGACACTACTGTTTTTCCGGACTTCTAACCTATGGAATGCCGTCTGTATCCGATTAGACAAAGCAAACAGTCTCCTAACATCATTAGTCAGGAAGAGGAGAGAGAGAGCGACAGTCTGATGAAGAGAACTTGGGGCTTATTGTGATTGTGGACGAGGAGTCCAGCGCAGAAAAAAAAAAAAAACACAATTGTCCTTTCATCGAACACAATTTAGGCGATCGAATCCAAGATAAATTGTCTCCATAATCCACACATCAAAGAGACGACCCCTGCACCATCTTACATGAAAGGTCAAATTCATCCCTAATTTTTCCAATTTTATTTATTTTTTTAAATCTAGACAAAAAAAAGTTGAAAATTATCAATATTTTTAGCTTTGAAATCTAAGATATGACCCTCTTATTTTTCCCCAAATACGGAACAGCGGTATCATTCGTATACTGAACAAACAAGAAAAATATGGCAACATTTTTTTTAGAAAAATACTAAAAGAATTTATTCATTTCCGTACAAAACTTTTCTCCCGAACTTTCTAAAATTGTCTAGTAATGGAACTTGTATCTTTTGATCAATACTATATTTTTGTAAACTAAGTTACTTTCACGTTCCCTCCCAAAGTGGTCACCCCAAATACGATTATAGGATCTCAAAGAGCCCCCCCCCCCCCTTCCCATCAATTCCAACTCTTCAGGTCATTTAATCACTGCCGCTCCAGGGATTCTGTTACCATTTGCGAGTAATCAATGTCATAGTGGTTACATTGTTTCGGTTGTGAACCGCCAATCCAGAGAGACACAAATTAGCATATTCTGTCCTGAAACTGAAGTTTTGTAGGCTCTCCACTGTCAGATGGGTGGTGCCAGGCTATCTGCTATAGCCCAGGACACCCCCCACCCATCTAACAGTAAAAAGGAGTAAAGTTTAGGGTAGGTTTTTGTATCCAATATACTAATTTGGCCTTCATATGGGTGGTCTTGGACTGCCTAGCACCACCCACCTGACAGAAAAGAGATTGATTGGTGATGTTCAGGCACAGTGGGGTCTATATAAATTAGTGGATGAGTTACAGCATGTGATAGTGAACAAATGTCCTCTAGAAAACTTTTAGAAATAATCCTTATTTTTGCTAATTTTCTCATAATAATAATAATACCAGTAATTATAATAATTCCTTTATTTATACAGCGCACACAGATTACACAGCGCTGCACAGAGCTTCCCAGATCAGTCCCTGTCCCCAATGGGGCTCACAATCTAATGCACCTACCAGTATGTTTTGGAGTGTGGGAGGAAACCGGAGGACCCGGAGGAAACCCACGCAAACACGGAGAGAACGTACAAACTCTTTGCAGATGTTGACATGGATGGGACTTGAACCCAGGTCCCCAGCGCTGCAAGGCTGTAGTGCTAACTCATCATGGTCTCTGTCCAATCTATCATTAATATTGATCCGTATACATTGTATCCACCTCTGCAGTTGTCACCAGACGATGGAGGTGGCGTCTTTATTTCCTTGGTCTTCCATATATTCAATGCTAAGCCATCCGGCACCATCTTCCAAAATCTACTACTATCTCCCTCCTAGATAAAGATATTGTCACCTCCTCTATTCACACCTGCAACGCTCAACAAATCATCCAAGAACTTCCACAGTCCAAGTCATACTCAAAGCTGTTTTTTTTGGGTATGTCAACCTTCGATGGAAAACCCCATGGGGGTAAGAGTGGAGATAAGGAAAGCTAAATGTTGCCTTCCTCGCTCTGGCTACTTGGGCGTCTTTGAAAACGTTGCTGAAGTCCGTGACATGTGTCCTATGTCTCTCCTGGACCTTCCAGAAGAGTCTACAGATTGGTGGAAAGATGTGGCACATGAACTAGGAGCCGTGGTGGTGCTTTTCTCGTCTTGCTTCTGATCTGGCCTCCATTGGCTTCTCCAAATCTGATGTATAATGGAGAAGACAATCCTCATGTTGGGGCTACACAATGGATTTGGGCAGTGACTTCCCAACATGTAACCAAAGCTCAACGCAAAGTAACGTTAATGAGTTTGTCTGGTTGACAAGAGTGCGTAGGATTTCTCTTATGTTTACGACAATCTTGAGGCCACTGTGTGTTACTCCGAGATATGAGCTGACCCAAATTTATAGTTCAAGTGTGTCCGGCGCGACCTGGACATTGCATGGCCATGGAGCCAATCCGGCAATCCTAGCTCCTAGCCATGGCTGTGATTGGCCAGGCGGATGAGATGGTCAACACTACACCTCTCCATGGGTCGTATCTGGTACTACAGTCACACAATAGAACACTACAGAGCAATTTATTCCCGCCCCCAATAAAGCGACTTATTGAGGGGTTAAAAAAACATTCCGAAGTTACGCTGAAGGTTACAAGTATAAATAAGCAGAACCTACATGAGATTGGATTTTCCGTCCAGCCCTCTGACTCATCCTCTGAATAAAAGTTTTCAATTATTCCAGGAGATGTCAGAAAACATCAGGTTTTTGGTATTAATAAGGGGGAAGATCAAAAAGTGGATGATGTGGACGCGCGGTGCCCCTGTAATGCTCCTCATTACTATAATGCCCCCTTCCCCTTTGATGTCGGAAGTTGTGCATTTAGCAGACAATTTAATTATATATTTTCGGCGCGACCTCTGCGATTTCCTAACTGGTTCCGTGTCTCTGTTTGTGCAGTCGAAATCACTTTAATGCGACTGTGACCGATCCTCGGGACGCCTGTACCAGAAGCAGATGTACGGGGAGGAATGCTCCGCATTATCCTGACATCTCGTTGTAGAGGAGATCACGCCTGTCCTCGAATAACTCTGGAGTCTCGTATAACGGGAAACATTAAAAAAATCAGGCCCCCGGGATTAACCCCCTATGGATGTAAATGCTTGGATACACATGCAGTTATGTAAATGATTCCCCATAGTAAAGACTCTGAGCGGATACTTTTGGGTAGTTTTACCACTGTACAAGGCATTGGTTCGGCCTCACCTGGAATATGCCGTCCAGTTCTGGGCACCGGTCCATAAAAAGGAGGCCCTGGAGATGGAGAGGGTTCAACGAAGAGCCACAAAACTGATAAGGGGTATGGAGGGTCTCAGTTATGAGGAAAGATTAAAACAACTAGATTTATTTAGTCTGGAAAAGAGACGACTACGAGGGGACATGATTAATTTATATAAATATATGAATGGTCCATACAAAAAATATGGTGGTAAGTACCGTATATACTCGAGTATAAGCTGACCCGAGTATAAGCCGAGACCCCTAATTTCAACACAAAAAACTGGGAAAACCTATTGACTCGAGTATAAGCCGAGGGTGGGAAATGCATTGGTTACAGCCTCCCAGTATATAGTCTGCCAGCCCCTGTAGTAGGAAAAAAAATAACACTGTACTCATCTTTCCAACATCCCCATAGGTCCTCTTCTGTCTCAGACAGAAGAGGACCTATGGGTGACGTCAGAAAGATGAGTTTTGTCTTTATGTTTTTAGTTGACTCGAGTATAAGCCGAGTTAGGGTTTTTGAGCACAAATTTTGTGCTGAAAAACTAGGCTTATACTCGAGTATATAAGGTAGTTTCAGATTAAATCAAATCAAAAGACGAGGGGGCACGGTCTCCGTCTGGAGAAAACAAGGTTTAAACACCGGAGGTGACAGGGCTTTTTTACTATGAGAACTGTCAATCTGTGGAATAGCCGAGCTCAGGCGCTGGTCACAGCAGGGAAAGCAGAGAGCTCAGGCGCTGGTCACAGCAGGGACAGCAGAGAGCTCAGGTTCAGGTCACAGCAGGGACAGCAGAGAGCTCAGGCGCTGGTCACAGCAGGGACAGCAGAGAGCTCAGGCGCAGGTCACAGCAGGGACAGCAGAGAGCTCAGGCGCAGGTCACAGCAGGGACAGCAGAGAGCTCAGGCGCTGGTCACAGCAGGGACAGCAGAGAGCTCAGGCGCTGGTCACAGCAGGGACAGCAGAGGGCTCAGGCGCTGGTCACAGCAGGGACAGCAGAGAGCTCAGGCGCTGGTCACAGCAGGGACAGCAGAGAGCTCAGGCGCTGGTCACAGCAGGGACAGCAGAGAGCTCAGGCACTGGTCACAGCAGGGACAGCAGAGAGCTCAGGCGCTGGTCACAGCAGGGACAGCAGAGAGCTCAGGCACAGGTCACAGCAGGGACAGCAGAGAGCTCCAAGAAGGGTCTAGATGCCTTTTTACACCTAAATAACATTGATGGTTATGTTATATAGAATTGTTTCCCTAAATCTCTTCCTCATCCCAATCCCTTCCCTTCCTTGGTTGAACTTGATGGACATGAGTCTTTTTTCAACCGTATAAACTATGATACCTCTTGGTGGAGATTATTGCCTGTATGGCGCACTCACAGACTGACTTGATTGGGTGAAAAGCAGAAGTAGCTCCCATGGTTTCGGCACAGATTGGAAGTTACCATTTTTCGTAAAGAATTAAACATCAATATTTTGCTTGAAATACCCCAGGGAAATCATTAGACCCCAGTATCCGAAAATTTCCAAAAAAAAAACTTCTTACAAACCAACCAGGGACATTCATTTTGAAAGAGAGTCCTTCTTTTATGGTCTCAATCACTTTTCTTTAGGAGAGAACTGTGACAAAGAGCGCCCCTTACTGTGGAGGACTGTATTGCATGGAAATCATACTGGTTGTAGAGTACAACTGTAAAGTACAAAAACTTTTGCCTAATTCTGCACTAAGCAAAAATAAGTAATTCTCCTAGTTACTCTAATTAGCCAGCTGCAGGTGTTTGGCTGCTTGTCCCCCCCAGGCTGATGTCCTTCCGTCATGCCTCCTGATAACCATGGGAATCTGTACTGGACGGCTGGAAATGACAGGAGGGTGGGCGGAACTTGTTGGGATGGGCAGCAGGAGAGAAGTGCACTCCCAATCTGAGGCCTGCTAGGCCCAAGAGAATAGCAGCCCCCACTATTCAACGGCAGCAAGAAAACAGGACCTTGAGTGATGTAACAAGCATGTGACTCTTTAGGTCATCCAATTAAAAACATGTTGTCATGTGAATGCCCTCAGTGCTCTGGCCTCAGTGTCCTCAGGTGATGTCACAGGAAGTGCCCGCCCACTTTGGCAGACGCTTTATATAGATATACCAGGCTGTATCTAAGGCTAGGAAGAAGCCAGCAGCATGATACAGGTATCATTGGAATCGTTGTCAAAGCCTCTATCCACTTCAGAGTTACTCTTTAATGTACACATGTAATTCTTCCATTCCCCAGTGGTGGCACTGCGGAGTAATTAAGAACTTATTGATAGACTCTCCTGCAGATCCCGGAACTCTGACCCCTTGAGATCAACTTCTTCTCTAACAAAGAGGATTTAGTAAAAGGAGATTTCATAATTTACCTAGTGATTAGCTAATTGGTGTGGATTCTGGCTACGGAACCTCTACCGATCCTAATTTATCCAATAAACAGAACAAGAGCCGAGGCTGCACTACGAAGAGATTCTGATTTCAGGTTCAATAAAACAATATTGAGTCAGATCATCAACCGCATCAATATCAACACCTTCCAATCATCAGCCTTATGATTTATGACTAATTAATTCAGTCTTACAATATTGAAAAGAGGGAGCCAAATCTGCAACGCCCCTATAAAGTAAAATATGTAAATCCTTCTTCTCCAATCACATCCACAGCTGCTTTGAAAATTAGACACGTAATCTGCCAATCGTTTTTTTTTTTTTTTTCTTCATCTGAGCTCCCAGAATGCACTTTGATAACAGGATAGAATTCTGTATGCAGCTTTGGCTGTGATCGGAGTATAAGTTGGGATGTAACCAGGTATTTGCAAAGTTACTCAATGTTTTTTGGGGGTGATTTTAGCTGCAGATTCCCTCTGTTAGGCAGGGAATCCTGGAACAAGGACCATATGGTGCCTCGAGGACTGCTCAGGGTCTGGATATTAGGATCAGTGCTGACACTTACCTGCAGATACGCTTTATAGATGACATCAAACAGAAAGGCCTGTGGCATCTCGCTGGCTCGGTGCTTCGCTCGCTCTAGAGAGTGGTCCAGGCATCCGTCTGAGGAAGGGGCGATAACCGTGGACACCAATGGTCGTACCGCCCCCGCCGCCTGAGGGGGGAGGAAATAGAATATTGTAATTAATATCATCCAATAGATTATAAAGGATTTCCTCCTCCCCCACTTCATAACATCAAAAATAGAAATGGAAAGAAAAAAAGTGGCAGGTAAAACCACAATTACAGAACGGACCAACTCATCTTTGCATCATTTCCAGGATTGTAGCTTCTCCAAGTACACTGGGGGGCGTGTCCTCACACTGCTGTGCGCTTAGCAGCACTTCAAGGACACAGAGCAGTGCCGGACCCCTCCGCTCTGAGTAACTGCTGTTCAAGCATTTACTCAGAGCAGGGTCAGAGTAGGGGCTGTGGGGGAAGCTTGTTGCAGAGACTACAGAGCATAGCAGGACTATTATAAATTGGCTGCTCTTAAAGGGAACCTATCATAAAGAACAGGCACAATGAACCTTAGTAACCCCGACCTCCCTCTACTTTAAATTTATTTGTTGAAAAGTGCAGAAACATCGTCCCAGCTTAAGTCTGCGTCCCCTCACCAGTAAAATTGTTCCCCGAACATTTCCTGCCTTCGTCTACGTTGGACCCTGTTGATTGACCTCGCTCACCTCAGGCGGGTAAAATGGGGAGAAGATCTCCAGTTTCCTGAAGTAGGCGTGGTTTACTGGCAGCTGGGGAGAAAAGTTGACTCTTCTCTTCAGAAGTTGACTCATCTCTACTAATTAGCATTTAAGAAAAATGGCTGTAACAAAAGAACATCTACCACCAGGATGAAGAATTGTAAAATAAGCTCACTGACATAAAGGTGTATTCCCCCTATAGCAGGATCTGCTCTTCTTTTAGCTTCTTATGCCCTGGATTTTGCAAAAAAAAGGCTTTTAAAATTACGCAAATGAGCCCGAGGGGCTTTGGGCTTCAGACTCATTTGCATAATTTTTTTAAAGCTTTTTTTTTTTTAAATAACAAGGGCATGAGAAGCTAAAAGAAGTCAAAATGCCACCAGAAGGGGCGCACACCAGTATGTCAGTGTGCTTGGTTTACAATTTTTCATCCTAGTCGTAGATTTCCTTTAAGGTACAGTGGCTCGGTGGCACATAATTTTGGATTACATTCTATATCCCCCAGTGATTGTTACTCCGCTTTGCCTCCTATCCACCAGTTCCGGAGCGAGTAATACAAGTCTTTTAAACAAATCTCTTGGACAATGTCCTTTTTCCAGGTCATCATAAAACGGGAATCGATTTTTTTCCCCCAAATAAATCAGACAACTCTAGTAAATATTGGTAGTAATAGGTTTGAAGCCCTTTAATAAGATGACTAAGAATTTTTCGGGTCCTATTTATTATAGAAATAATCGATGACGTCACAGGCGCTACGAATTCCACAATCCGGTCCAACAATAAGAGTATGGGATCGCTTGTAGGAAAGTAAAAACAGGGATAATTGCCTGGCACGCTCCATTAATGCCTCGTTAAATGGACGTTCTGCGGAGACGCCCTCTTATCCGGCGCTCGCTCATCAGGTACATGGACCGTGTTTGTTTTCTTACATGTAATTAGGGACTAATAATATGGACCCGGCGCTGATGAGAGCCGCATTCCACATAAAACGGAGGGTAAATGATGGAACCGGGCGGCAGAATGCGCTGATTGTGTCCAGACAGGTTTTGGATACTGGATTTGTCATTAGTTACTTCTAATAGGGCGATTACTTTAGCGTTACTGTACTCGGGGGGCACGGTCAGGGGTTTATGTAACAAATAACTAAACTGTGTTGCCTCTAAAAGGGAACTTGTCACCACATTTTTCACAAGTACAGCAAGTGGCAGGTTCCTATAGAGCCCTAGTAACTAACTGACACGATTATTTTAGCTAAAAATAGTCTCCCTAGGGATCTATAGAGCGAGTAGGGGGGAGGTGTTTTGGTATGGCCTAATGTCATGTGATCAGGGTGACATCATCACAGGTCCTTTAGCCTCTTAACATTGGCAAACTGTACCCTATGCACATATCGGACCACATCAAAAATCATAGCATAACTTCTACTCCTCTCCATGCAGACTGCTGTGGTTTCATGTGATATATGCCTGGTGTACAGTTTGCTAATGTTAGGAGGCTAAAGGACTTGCAATGATGTCAAATGACATTACTGATGCATGCAGAGAAAGCATGGGGAGGAAAGCATGGGGAACAAATAACTAAACTGTGTTGCCTCTAAAAGGGAACTTGTCACCACATTTTTCACCAGTACAGCAAGTGGCAGGTTCCTATAGATCCTAGTAACTAACTGACCCGATTCTTTTAGCTAAAAATAGTTTCCCGAGGGATCCCTTGGGATCTATAGAGCGAGTAAGGGGGGGGGGGGGGGGGGGTTTGGTATGGCCTAATGTCGTGTGATCAGGGTGACATCATCACAGGTCCTTTAGCCTCTTAACATTGGCAAACTGTACCCTATGCACATATCGGACCACATCAAAAATCATAGCATAACTTCTACTCCTCTCCATGCAGGCTGTTGTGATTTCATGTGATATATGCTTGGTGTACAGTTTGCTAATGTTAGGAAGCTAAAGGACTTGCGATGATGTCACCTTGGTCACATGACATTACTGTTGCATGCAGAGAAAGCATGGGGAGGAGCTGCTGGATACGGCCCGTGGAGGCCACGCCCACCTCAACTCACTCTAGACATCCTTGGATACCAGGTGAAATGATAAAGTAGAATATATGGGAATCTGAGGGGAACAATTTTTAGTTTAAAGAAGGGGGTCAGTTAGATACTAGCGCTCTATGGGAACCTGCCACTAGCTGTATATGTGAAAAATGTGGTGACAGGTTTCCTTTAAAAGTATTGTCTGAAGTTTTGTTATTCTCTACCCACAAGAAATGTTACTGCTGGGACCCTCCTACTGTCACAAGGTGAGCAGACCCATAGTTCGGACACCCCCTGGCCAATCATGGTCATGGCTAGTAGCAAGGGGCATCAATTTGCCGGATTGGCTGTCCAGCCGCCCATCCGACAATACATCCAGGTCACACGGCGGAACCGGAACTGAAACTACGTGTTACTATTACTACGTATTACTATGGGTAGGTCTATCTTCCGCACTCTCATTGACAGTGAAGTGCTTTCATTTTTATGCATTTTATATTTGATCCCTTTTTTTCTTTAGTCCCAGCAGATGACTAGGAGGTGGGATGCCCTAATATGTGTAATATGGCTTTCAGCTCAGAGGCCATATATTAGGTCCTCTGTACTGGACACGAAGCTCAGCACCATACATTGCATAGTGGTTGTACAAAGCTCAGCACCATACATTGCATAGTGGTTGTACAAAGCTCAGCACCATACATTGCATAGTGGTTGTACAAAGCTCAGCACCATACATTGCATAGTGGTTGTACTTGGTATTGCGCTTCATCCCTATTCATTTTAAAGGCTCTAGGTGAAACTAAGACCTTCGAAGCGGAAGTGCCCACCAGCGCAATCGCTCCTTCAAGCAGATGATCCATACAATATCAATACATTGGAAATAGAAATGCTTGAACTTGTGTTTTTGGAGGCTTAGGAAGAAACTTTTCTAACAATTCTTTTACATTCCATCACAAATACAGGCTCCCATTATCATCCTCCAAACATCAAGCCCTTTAACAACTACGTCATTCAAAAACTTTGCCAAATGCACAAATTGGCCAACTCAGTCACGTCTCCAAATTTCCTCTGAATAACCTATTCTCCCGTCTGGACTTCAGGTGTCTGCACCGCACAGTTGTTATAACCCCATCCCCTGTTTCCTCCCCCCCCCCAACCCCCTTTAAATGCAGGTGTGTAAGAATGGAACATCTGCACCGGTAGGCCGGACCCACCCCAAAAAAATTCTCACAATCCCTGTCTCTGTTAGGAAGAGACAATGTGACTGATTCCAATGTGTTGCCTTATTGCACTTGTATCCTGCTACAAGACGGGGGGCGACACTATCCCCCCATAGACCTGCAGCTAAGTAAACTGTGGAGGGTGTGTTCCCCGAAGACGAGATTAGCTCCGTGTATTGTGGCCCCGACGGGTTATTTGTCACAGGTAGCGGATTGCTGGGAGACGTTTGGGGGTTGTCAGCGTTCCTTCCTCTGACCTGAGCGGGGCTAATGATGGGGGTATTGTCTCCATTGTGGCGCTGGTGATGGCTGTGTACACTGCTGGATATTGACACAGGTAGCGGAGGCTTTCTCCAGGCTCTGCTTCATTAGCAGTGATTTTGGGAGGTGATTACTCGCCTCTGTATGGCACCAGCTCTCCCCTGTTATTAGAGGCCTGAGCCTCCTGCAAGAGCCGACACGTTCCCCCTGCACCCCCTCTAATTATAATACCTGGATGTGACCTTTCTCTCCGGCACGCTGTAATTAGGACCTCGCTTTTTTTTTATTTTCTCAAAGTTTATAGTTTGGTCGTGTCTAAAAAGTAGCTTTTTTTTTTTTTTTTTTAACTTTCTTTAATTATGAGATTAAGAGTTTTTTTCACTGTAAAATAACTAACAATTTGGCGTAAGATGATAATTTTACGCTGCGGATCAGAGTGGGGGATTCTAGTTCACATAGAGGCCATGAGGATCATGAGGATTTTGTGATGAGCAGAAATGTTTTTAGATGAAAAAATAAAAAACCCATACAAAAGGCGCAACTTTGTTTCCCCCCCCCCCCATATCCTTCTGTATTCTAATCTCCTTGTGCTTCCTAGTACGGGGTACAAATTATTACATGGTGCCAATGGGAAGTACAGTTTATCCTGCAAAAAACAAGCCCACATACGGCTCTGTAAGTGGAAAAAGGAGAACACAAGTGGCTTTTAAAAGGTAGGATTTAAAAAAAAAAAAAAAAATCAAAAAATCAAAAAGAAGCTGCATTAAATAATAATAATAATAATTCTTTATTTCTATAGCGCACACAGATCACACAGCGCTGTGCAAAGGATTACAAATCAGTCGCTGTCCCCAATAGGGCTCACAATCTAAACAACCTACCAATGGGGGTCATTTACTAAGGGCCCGATTCGCGTTTTCCCGGCATGTTACCCGAATATTTCCAATTTGCGCTGATTTCCCCTGTATTGCCCCGGGATTTTGGCGCACGCGATCGCATTGTGGCGCATCAGCGCCTGCATGCGCGCGACGGAAATCATGGGGCGTGGCCGAACGAAAACCCAACGTATTCGGAAAAAACGCCGCATTTTTAAACCGAAAATGTGTCGCTCGGGACGCGCTTACCTTCACTCAGCCGGCCTCGGTGAATTTGAGCGCGTTCAGATGCTTTTCAGCGCAGCACTGCCACCTGGTGGACGGCGGAGGAACTACCTTCATAAATCCCGGCCGGACCCGAATCCACCGCAGAGAACGCGCTGCTGGATCGCGAATGGGCCGGGTAAGTAAATCTGCCCCACTATGTTTTGGAGTGTGGGAGGAAACCGGAGGACCCGGAGGAAACCCACACAAACTCTTTGCAGATGTTGACCTGGGTGGGATTAGAACCCAGGACTCCAGCACTGCAAGGCAGAAGTGCTACTCACTCAGCCACTGTGCCGCCCCTATGGGGTAGTTGAAATACATGGCTGCTCTCTTCCCAAAACAGCGCCACACCATGGTTTAGGCCGGTATTGCAACTCAGTTCTATTCATCTATATGAGGCCGAGTTGCAATATCAGCACAAACCATGGACAGGTGTGGCGCTGTTTTGGGAAGAGAGCAGTCATGCTTTTTTATAGGGCCTCGGCAGGGATGGTTTACAAAAAAAAGTGCTATTTCCGTGTACAACGCTGCGTGTGGCGACTCACTAAGATCATGCGCCAGAAATCATGAAAGTGTCGCTCCCCTGCACCGGTCTGACAGAGATCACCATGGTTTTAGTGGTGCATCTTGGGGCAAGGGCTTGCGACACAATTTGCAAGTTTAATACGGCGCTTGGTCGGAATCAATCGGATGGCAATGGCACGTCCTCCCCAATTTGTGTCACATGGAGGTCAGTGCAGCTACGCCACAAAAGGGTCACGTGCGACACAATAGCGGCACAGACACTTCTTATACCTGTGCAAGCCGGTCTAGCCCTGAAAACAGTGCACAGTCGGTGCTAGAAAATCCTGATGTTTCCATTCATTCTCATTCTTCCTTCCTTCGCTCTGATTTCTGTGGATTGTAGCACAGAAACTTTGTGGCTGGTACCGAAGTGCTGGATTATAAGAATCTGGCGGCTAGAGCCATAAGAATTGGCTTTATTGTTTCTATTATATTTATTTATATTATGAATTCATTTTATGTTTCTTATTTTTATATTTGTTTCTATTAATATATTATATATATGATTTTTTTTATACATATTTACATCTTTTTTTTCCACCTCTTAATTTCTCATATTAAGCAGATTACATTTTAAGAATGAAACCATCTTCTCACATAGGATTTGCTCTATCACCACGTGAATGTCTTCTCCGCTTCCGTCTCGCTTCGAGTGGACTGCAGCTGTCAGGCTACAAAAAGTCTTAAAGGCAACATCCTGGAAGTGCACAATTAGCGAGGCTTCCTGCAATCTGACATGTCCGGGGACTTGGGAAAATCTCACTGTTTCCCTTCTCCAGTGACTACAGGTTGTGGTTTGGGGACCATCCACTTGTGGCCCCCTGTTGGTTGCGGTCGCCCGTCACTGGGCTGGGAATCCTACATTTTTCCCCCTCTGCTGCTTGGAATTCCATTTTGTCATTTACGGAGGCAGGAAGTTTTTATGAGATTGTGTTTTCTTTGACTTGCGGTGGCTCTACGCTTGCCTGCTCCCTGCGTGGCGCGGCTGGTGGGGGCACTGAACGCCATCATGTGACCGTCCTTGTAACGCCTTGTAACATTTCTCCAAAGAAAGAGAAAACGTTAAACAAATTAAAGAAGTGCAGCGGAAAATCCATCCTGTTTATCTGCAGCAGAGCGTGGCCAGAACACGGGACGGGCAGGTACAACCGGGACCTGTGCACATTGTTCTGCTGCATTCCACAACATGTGACCCCAGACTGCGATTTTGCTTTAAATGGTATATAAGTACATACACTCACCGGCCACTTTATTAGGTACACCTGTCCAACTGCTCGTTAACACTTAATTTCTAATCAGCCAATCACATGGCGGCAACTCAAACTCAAACCGAGCATCAGTATGGGGAAGAAAGGTGATTTGTGGCCTGTGAACGTGGCATGGTTGTTGGTGCCAGAAGGGCTGGTCTGAGTATTTCAGAAACTGCTGATCTACTGGGATTTTCACGCACAACCATCTCTAGGGTTTACAGAGAATGGTCCGAAAAAGAAAAAACATCCAGTGAGCGGCAGTTCTGTGGGCGGAAATGCCTTGTTGATGCCAGAGGTCAGAGGAGAATGGGCAGACTGGTTCGAGCTGATAGAAAGGCAACAGTGACTCAAATCGCCACCCGTTATAACCAAGGTAGGCAGAAGAGCATCTCTGAACGCACAGTACGACGAACTTTGAGGCAGATGGGCTACAGCAGCAGAAGACCACACCGGGTGCCACTCCTTTCAGCTAAGAACAGGAAACTGAGGCTACAGTTTGCACAAGCTCATCGAAATTGGACAGTAGAAGATTGGAAAAACGTTGCCTGGTCTGATGAGTCTCGATTTCTGCTGCGACATTCGGATGGTAGGGTCAGAATTTGGTACAACAACATGAAAGCATGGATCCATCCTGCCTTGTATCAGCGGCTCAGGCTGGTGGTGGTGGTGTCATGGATCCATCCTGCCTTGTATCAGCGGGTCAGACTGGTGGTGGTGGTGTCATGGATCCATCCTGCCTTGTATCAGCGGCTCAGGCTGGTGGTGGTGGTGCCATGGATCCATCCTGCCTTGTATCAGCGGCTCAGGCTGGTGGTGGGGGTGTCATGGATCCATTCTGCCTTGTATCAGCGGGTCAGGCTGGTGGTGGTGGTGTCATGGTGTCTTTGGGCCCCTTGGTACAACACCACAGCCTACCTGAGTATTGTTGCTGCCCATGTCCATCCCTTTATGAGCACAATGTACCCTGTAACATCTGATGGCTACTTTCAGCAGGATAATGCGCCATGTCATAAAGCTGGAATCATCTCAGACTGGTTTCTTGAACATGACAATGAGGTCACTGGACACAAATGGCCTCCACAGTCACCAGATCTCAATCCAATAGAGCATCTTTGGGATGTGGTGGAACGGGAGATTCGCATCATGGATGTGCAGCCGACAAATCTGCGGCAACTGTGTGATGCCATCATGTCACTATGGACCAAAATCTCTGAGGAGCTTCCAGCACCTTGTTGTATCTATGCCACGAAGAATTGAGGCAGTTCTGAAGGCAAAAGGGGGTCCAACCCGTTACTAGCATGGTGGACCTAATAAAGTGGCCGGTGAGTGTATATACTTGTCAACTTCTTACAGGTGACATTGGGGAGATGGCAAAGATGGGAATGAAAATCATTGCACAACTCACCACAAGACCCCAGCATATACACATCCTACACCAACCCCCCAGTATACGGACTGCAGAACAGTTTCCACCATACACAGACTTCAAACCAGACCCTAAAGAGATCACAAATCCCCCCTTTATACAGACAGTAGTCCTACCTTATACCTACAACCTGAAAACCGCAAACCAAACTATGCAACCTCAGACTAGACCCTATACAGACCCCACACTCTCTCCTATACAGACTCTTCTATATAAAGACCCCAGACCAACATCTCTGCCCTCTGAACCAATCCAAGAGAAGACCTGGCTCTCATATACAGACCCAGGACCACTGAATACCAGATTTCAGTGTAACAAAAAAGACCCCAGACTAAGCCCCCCATTTACAGACCCTGTACCATTTTGTTATATTGGAAACTCCTTTGAAAGGTCATTCTGATAAATGTAAGCTACTAGAACTTGCTTATGAGGAGTCCACCACTCCAGCAGCCCCGGGACACGGGCAGGGAATAACCTTATGTTCTCCTTTCAGAGTCGTCCTAGAAAATACTCGTCAGGCTTCTGGGTTAGTGAACCCCCTGGACCACCGCAGACGATGACACAAGCGGACACCTTGGCCGGGAGTCTGAGTGACACCGGGTTTTCACCAGAGCCCGTCACAAAGCGCGTTGGTCTTGCTGCGGCAGTGTACCCCAGGACGTTTCACAGGTGCGACTTGTCCGTGGTGGCAGCCAAGGTTGTGGTACAAAGTCAACAGGCAATCTCGTGGTCGGGGACAGGCGGATGGTAAAGGCAGACGGGAACGGTTCGGGGTCTGGGGCAGAGCAGGAGGTCAGGGCAGGCAGCGGAGGAGCGTAAACGGGAACAGGTCCGGGGTCACATCGGGGAATCCAATCACAAGCAATAGGCACAGGATAAAGCTTTGTCGATGGCATAAAGCACTAAGATCCAGCAGGGAATGCTGGGAGACACCGGCCTTTATCCATTTCCAATTACCGGTGCGCTGGCCCTTTAAATCTTCTGAAGCCAGAGCATGCGCGCCCTAGGAGATGGGAATGAGCACGCACGGCCGCCGCACAGGAATCAGGAACGAGGAGAGGTAAGACACAGCGCAGGGGCGCTGGGGCACACCGAGGAGCACCCATGACAATACTCATGGATTTTTGAAATGTTGTCTCAAAATGTAGGGGCGTGGCTTCTGTTTTAGGACATCGATTTTCTGATAAAAAGGCATACCAAACTTAAAGACGCACTTCGATCCAAGAGATGTGGGCGAATGCTATGATAATAATCTTTATATAACACTATCATATTCCTTAGCGCTTTACAATTTTTCTCTGTTTTCACCCATTGCCTGAATATAATGATATTTAAAGGGATAAGAAAGTGCAAAGAACTCCCTGTTCACTTCATGTTATATAAAAAATGTGTCTGATATCAGGTGACCTCCAGGTGTACCGGCTCTTTAAATTGTGACAGTCAGGGAAGCAATACCCCGCCATGTTATATGTGTATCTAGTAATTAGGGCGATAATGAGGAGCTTCCATGTGTGTGACGCATGTTATCCTGGAGCTGGATGGTCGACATTCACAAAGTATTCATTAACCCCAGGTACAATGACTCCATCTATCCGGGACATGAATAGCGCGGACGTCTGAAAGTGACTTCATGTGACGGCTCTGCCAGACTTAATATCAGAAAATCGCTTGCATGGAGACTGGGGCAGGAAAGAATTACTTGTTTGTAGTCTGACATTAAAGGAGCGGCAGACTTTTGCTGCGCTTTTCAGGGCTGGTGCCGGCTATGGCGAGATAAAAGGAAGGTATGTCTACTACAGGAAAACAGCAATAACCTCCCAGGTAACATTATATATCATCAGCGGGATCACTAACCCAGAAAACAGCCGCGTCCTCCCAGCCGCCTCCAGCCCGAAGATCAATACATCAATAGTCACAGAGACTGGTCCTAAACGGAGATTTCAAGTTTTGTTCAAAATGAAATCAAATCTTTAAATATTAACGACCCTTTCTGGTGACCAGTTACAATGTTGCCTCCTGAGACCTCTAATTGGCCAATGCAGTTCTCATGACCACCGGTCCTTCAAAAATTACAAGTCCCGAAGACCGAGAGATGGCCATTCTAGAAGACCAGAAGACCAATAGTCTCGAAGACCAGGAAATCGCCGGTCCCGAAGATCAGCAATCCACTATCCACTATCACATAATCCACCAGTTACAAAGACCAGGAGACCGCCAGTCCCAGAGACCGGGAGACCGCCAGTCCCAGAGACCGGGAGACCGCCAGTCCCAGAGACCGCCAGTCCCAGAGACCGGGAGACCGCCAGTCCCAGAGACCGCCAGTCCCAGAGACCGGGAGACCGCCAGTCCCAGAGACCGCCAGTCCCAGAGACCGGGAGACCGCCAGTCCCAAAGACCAGGAGACCGCCAGTCCCAGAGACCAGGAGACCCCCAGTCCCAGAGACCAGGAGACCGCCAGTCCCAGAGACCAGGAGACCGCCAGTCCCAGAGACCACCAGTCCTAGAGACCGGGAGACCGCCAGTCCCAGAGACCGGGAGACCGCCAGTCCCAGAGACCGGGAGACCGCCAGTCCCAAAGACCGGGAGACCGCCAGTCCCAAAGACCGGGAGACCGCCAGTCCCAAAGACCGGGAGACCGCCAGTCCCAAAGACCGGGAGACCGCCAGTCCCAGAGACCGGGAGACCGCCAGTCCCAGAGACCGGGAGACCGCCAGTCCCAAAGACCGGGAGACCGCCAGTCCCAAAGACCAGGAAACCACAGAACTACACCCTTATTTATGGTCTAGAGGGGGTTTTCCATGATTCCTGGGAAGGCCCCTATAAGGAGATGCTGATTTAGTAATTTTCCCACCATTTTTGGTCCAGACTGGCGATTCTTTATAAATTACCTTTTTACTACATGAGTGATCATGAAAAACCTGGCAAGTTGACATATCAATGTTGTCACCACAAGTCCAGGCCTGCCGTAACAAGCCTCATTAAAGAGCGTCAGATAGGGGTCACAGGTTAATAAATGACCACACAACAACATATCATTACCACATAATATTACCACCCCCCTCCTCAAAAAATCTCAAGTATTTCCCTCCTAAACTCAAATCTGGAAATTATTCTCCGCTGTCAAGAGTTTAAGGTTATATTCAAACGTAATTCATAGTTATACAGACTCATAAAAGGAGGTCGCTGTGTATGGGAGGCCTAGTCACAGAGGGGTCAGAGCGCCCATGCTGACCCCTGACCACTGCTAGCTATGATAGAAAGGTGTCAGGACACACAGGACATGGCAGCTCGCTGTGTATGGGGAATGTAGTCACAGAGGGGTCAGAGCGCCCATGCTGACCCCTGACCACTGCTAGCTATGATAGAAAGGTGTCAGGACACACAGGACATGGCAGCTCGCTGTGTATGGGGTGTAGTCACAGAGGGGTCAGAGCCCCCATGCTGACCCCTGACCACTGCTGGCTATGATAGAAAGGTGTCAGGACACACAGGACATGGCAGCTCGCTGTGTATGGGGGGTGTAGTCACAGAGGGGTCAGAGCGCCCATGCTGACCCCTGACCACTGCTGGCTATGATAGAAAGGTGTCAGGACACACAGGACATGGCAGCTTGCTGTGTATGGGGGGTGTAGTCACAGAGGGGTCAGAGCACCCATGCTGACCCCTGACCACTGCTCCCTATCAAAGAAAGGTGTCAGGACACAGGACATGGCAGCTCGCTGTGTATGGGGGGTGTAGTCACAGAGGGGTCAGAGCGCCCATGCTGAACCCTGACCACTGCTGGCTATGATAGAAAGGTGTCAGGACACACAGGACATGGCAGCTCGCTGTGTATGGGGGCGCGTAGTCACAGAGGGGTCAGAGCGCCCATGCTGAACCCTGACCACTGCTGGCTATGATAGAAAGGTGTCAGGACACAGGACATGGCAGCTCGCTGTGTATGGGGGTGTAGTCACAGAGGGGTCAGAGCGCCCATGCTGACCCCTGACCACTGCTGGCTATGATAGAAAGGTGTCAGGACACAGGACATGGCTGCTCACTGTGTATGGTGGGTGTAGTCACAGAGGGGTCAGAGCGCCCATGCTGACCCCTGACCACTGCTGGCTATGATAGAAAGGTGTCAGGACACACAGGACATGGAAGCTCCAATCTTAAACAGGTTTACTCAAAACTAGTCATGACAATACTTGCAGCTCGCGGTATATGAGCAGTGTAATCATTTGTCTACAAATAACCCAAACAACTAACCTGCCCAAAAATGCAATATCATAACATCATCTCAGTAGAAGTACCTGAGGCTGGCACAGATGAAGCCTCCAGGAATGTGGTTTTTAGGGCCACGTCTACAAGCAGACAAACAGGACACAGTTTATACAAGGGTAATTGAAAGAGGAAATCATTGAAGCCGGGCTGAGACGACACCAGTGAAACCCGCATTCTTCCCAGTAAATAAGCGACACTGAAAGCCGTCTGAATCCCATTGTATGTCCCGGGCAGGAATCACAACAAGCACTCACAGGGTTATGTCTGGAGAAGGAAGCTGAAGCCATAGTTGACTGATAAAGTACAATGAATGCCCACAGAAAGAGCAGTGCCCTTGAAAATCCCTTTAATTCCCAAACAATGTGCTGTGCCATGTGAACAAAGGTAAATGATTGGATGCAATACAGAGGATTAACACCTTCACTACCGGATAGACATTACTGATACTCTATGACTGCTAAACTACTACAACCCTGCAACCAGGGCAAATCTTATTGTACTGATATTACTGTACATAGGGAGCAGTATTATAGTAGTTATATTCCTGTACATAGGGAGCAGTATTATAGTGGTTATATTCCTGTACATAGGGGGCAGTATTATAGTAGTTATATTCCTGTACATAGGGAGCAGTATTAAAGTAGTTATATTCTTGTATATAGGGGACAGTATTATAGTAGTTATATTCTTGTACATAGGGGGCAGTATTATAGTAGTTATATTCTTGTACATAGGGAGCAGTATTATAGTAGTTCGATTCCTGTACATAGGGGGCAGTATTATAGTAGTTATATTCCTGTACATAGGGGGCAGTATTATAGTAGTTATATTCCTGTACATAGGGGGTAGTATTATAGTAGTTATATTATTGTACATAGGGAGCAGTATTATAGTAGTTATATTCCTGTACATAGGGGGCAGTATTATAGTAGTTCGATTCCTGTACATAGGGGGCAGTATTATAGTAGTTATATTCCTGTACATAGGGGGCAGTATTATAGTAGTTATATCCCTGTACATAGCGGGCAGTATTATAGTAGTTATATTCCTGTACATAGGGGGTAGTATTATAGTAGTTATATTATTGTACATAGGGGGCAGTATTATAGTAGTTATATTCCTGTACATAGGGGGTAGTATTATAGTAGTTATATTATTGTACATAGGGGGCAGTATTATAGTAGTTATATTCCTGTACATAGGGGGTAGTATTATAGTAGTTATATTATTGTACATAGGGGGCAGTATTATAGTAGTTATATTCCTGTACATAGGGGGTAGTATTATAGTAGTTATATTATTGTACATAGGGGGCAGTATTATAGTAGTTATATTCCTGTACATAGGGGGTAGTATTATAGTAGTTATATTATTGTACATAGGGGGCAGTATTATAGTAGTTATATTCCTGTACATAGGGGGTAGTATTATAGTAGTTATATTCTTGTACATAGGGGGCAGTATTATAGTAGTTATATTCCTGTACATAGGGGGTAGTATTATAGTAGTTATATTCTTGTACATGGGGGGCAGTATTATAGTAGTTATATTCTTGTACATAGGGGGCAGTATTATAGTAGTTATATTCTTGTACATAGGGGGTAGTATTATAGTAGTTATATTCTTGTACATAGGTGGCAGTATTATAGTAGTTATATTCTTGTACATAGGGGGTAGTATTATAGTAGTTATATTCTTGTACATAGGGGGCAGTATTATAGTAGTTTTATTCTTGTACATAGGGGGCAGTATTATAGCAGTTATATTCTTGTACATAGGGGGCAGTATTATAGTAGTAATATTCTTGTACATAGGGGGCAGTATTATAGTAGTTCTATTCTTGTACATAGTGAGCAGTATTATAGTAGTTCTATTCTTGTACATAGGGGGCAGTATTATGGTAGTTATATCCTTGTACATAGAGGGCAGTATTATAGTAGTTATATTCCTGTACATAGAGGGCAGTATTATAGTAGCTATATTCTTGTACATAGAGGGCAGCATTATAATAGTTATATTCTTGTACATAGGGGGCAGTATTATAGTAGTTATATTCCTGTACATAGGGGGCAGTATTATAATAGTTATATTCCTGTACATAAAGGGCAGTATTATAGTAGTGATATTCCTGTACATAGGGGGCAGTATTATAGTAGTTATATTCCTGTACATAGGGGGCAGTATTATAGTAGTTATATTCTAGTACATTGGGAGCAGTATTATAGTAGTTATATTCTTGTACATAGGGAGCAGTATTATAGTGGTTATATTCCTGTACATAGGGGGCAGTATTATAGTAGTTATATTCTTGTACATAGGGAGCAGTATTATAGTGGTTATATTCCTGTACATAGGGGGCAGTATTATAGTAGTTATATTCTTGTACATAGGGGGCAGTATTATAGTAGTTATATTCTTGTACATAGGGGGCAGTATTAAAGTAGTTATATTCTTGTATATAGGGGACAGTATTATAGTAGTTATATTCTTGTACATAGGGGGCAGTATTATAGTAGTTATATTCTTGTACATAGGGAGCAGTATTATAGTAGTTCGATTCCTGTACATAGGGGGCAGTATTATAGTAGTTATATTCCTGTACATAGGGGGCAGTATTATAGTAGTTATATTCCTGTACATAGGGGGTAGTATTATAGTAGTTATATTCTTGTACATAGGGAGCAGTATTATAGTAGTTCGATTCCTGTACATAGGGGGCAGTATTATAGTAGTTATATTCCTGTACATAGGGGGCAGTATTATAGTAGTTATATCCCTGTACATAGCGGGCAGTATTATAGTAGTTATATTCCTGTACATAGGGGGTAGTATTATAGTAGTTATATTCCTGTACATAGGGGGTAGTATTATAGTAGTTATATTATTGTACATAGGGGGCAGTATTATAGTAGTTATATTCCTGTACATAGGGGGTAGTATTATAGTAGTTATATTATTGTACATAGGGGGCAGTATTATAGTAGTTATATTCCTGTACATAGGTGGCAGTATTATAGTAGTTATATTCTTGTACATAGGGGGTAGTATTATAGTAGTTATATTCTTGTACATAGGGGGCAGTATTATAGTAGTTTTATTCTTGTACATAGGGGGCAGTATTATAGCAGTTATATTCTTGTACATAGGGGGCAGTATTATAGTAGTAATATTCTTGTACATAGGGGGCAGTATTATAGTAGTTCTATTCTTGTACATAGTGAGCAGTATTATAGTAGTTCTATTCTTGTACATAGGGGGCAGTATTATGGTAGTTATATCCTTGTACATAGAGGGCAGTATTATAGTAGTTATATTCCTGTACATAGAGGGCAGTATTATAGTAGCTATATTCTTGTACATAGAGGGCAGCATTATAATAGTTATATTCTTGTACATAGGGGGCAGTATTATAGTAGTTATATTCCTGTACATAGGGGGCAGTATTATAATAGTTATATTCCTGTACATAAAGGGCAGTATTATAGTAGTGATATTCCTGTACATAGGGGGCAGTATTATAGTAGTTATATTCCTGTACATAGGGGGCAGTATTATAGTAGTTATATTCTAGTACATTGGGGGGCAGTATTATAGTAGTTATATTCTTGTACATAGGGAGCAGTATTATAGTAGTTAGATTCCTGTACATAGGGGGCAGTATTATAGTAGTTATATTCCTCTTACATAGAGGGCAGTATAATAATAGTTATATTCCTGTACATAGAGGGCAGTATTATAGTAGTTATATCCCTGTACATAGGGGCAGTATTATAGTAGTTATATCCCTGTACATAGGGGGCAGTGTTATAGTAGTTATATTCTTGTAAATAGGGGGCAGTATTATAGTAGTTATATTCTTGCACATAGGGGCAGTATTATAGTAGTTATATTCCTGTACATAGGGGGCAGTATTATAGTAGTTATATTCCTGTACATAGGGGGCAGTATTATAGTAGTTATATTCCTGTACATAGAGGGCAGTATTATAGTAGCTATATTCTTGTACATAGAGGGCAGCATAATAGTAGTTATATTCTTGTACATAGGGGGCAGTATTATAGTAGTTATATTCCTGTACATAGGGGGCAGTATTATAATAGTTATATTCCTGTACATAAAGGGCAGTATTATAGTAGTTATATTCTTGTACATAGGGGGCAGTATTATAGTAGTTCTATTCTTGTACATAGGGGGCGGTATTATAGTAGTTCTATTCTTGTACATAGGGGACAGTATTATAGTAGTTCTATTCTTGTACATAGGGGACAGTATTATAGTAGTTCTATTCCTGTACATAGGGGGCAGTATTATAGTAGTTATATTCCTGTACATATAGGGCAGTATTATAGTAGTTATATTCCTGTACATAGGGGGCAGTATTATAGTAGTTATATTCCTGTACATAGGGGGCAGTATTATAGTAGCTATATTCCTGTACATAGGGGGCAGTATTATATTAGTTATATTCTTGTACATAGGGGGCAGTATTATAGTAGTTATATTCTGAAACATAGGATTATATAGCGTCACACAAGAGCAGCCTGTGTTAGGGTGAGTGGCATGAGGTCTCACATTGGCAATATTCTTGTCCTGCCTTTTAGCAGTACCCTGGCGATAGCAATAGCATCAGTATGGTACAAAATAGCTGCAGTGGCCATTCACTGGGTGCTGCAATCGCTTTTGAATCGTTCATCATCATTGTGATTCCCTAAACAAAAACTAGGAGGACCCTGGAATCATGCGATGTGAGGAAATTTAGTATGCTGTCTAAACTTCAGTTTAGACAGCATAATTGGTTGTCCGGTCCCTTGGTTTTTAGATCCCTCTTCCCAAGGACTCACCCCATACTGTCTGGCGGCGTTTGTAACTTGAAGCAGAGTCTCTTCATTCACGAATGGTCTCACAGCATCGTGGATTATCACCACCTCCGGTGTCTGAAGTCCAGCTCCCAGAGTGTGATCTCCCATAAACGCTTTGAGACCATTAAAGATGGAGCGATGTCTTGTCACGCCTCCTTCCACCAGCGTCACCCGCTTATGTCCGTACCGGTGGACTATATTCTTCATCAAGTCAGCGCTCTCGGAAGCCACGACCACCACAATGTCTGAAATCCACCCAACCCTGCAAAATAAGATGTGCGATTCAAATACGGAACTGTGCAAACTACAACTCCCAGCATGTCCTGAAAGGCTATTGTGTGTTAGTAGGTGCTAGGAGATGTAGTGTCACATAGATCCAAATACACTATCAAGAGGAGCTGCAGAATATGAGGGTAGGAGAGTGACAGCTGGTGGATCCTTGATCCCTCCACTTTACAGCACAGGTGCGATGGCAGCAGTTCAGCCGTCACATTGCACTTGTTACGTGATGCTGCAGAGTGCAGGTCCTTTGGGAGGCCTGGAACATAAAGGGTGTAGGGAGAGCTACAAGAATGTAACAAGATACAAAAATTATGTATGAAAAGAACGATCTGTTCTTAACATTTTATATGTACATTTATGTATGATGGTGTTAGTAGCAGCAGGACTGTGATATATGGATTTATATTCCAGAATTGTAGCCTCTCCAAGTGCCCTGGATGCATGTCCTCACACCGCTGTGCTCTCTGCAGCAAGTAAGAGGTGTTGTCCCTGGATAAATGTATACTCAGACCTTTGTGTATGTTATTAGTAGCAGCAGGACTGTGATATATTGATTTATATTCCAGAATTGTAGCCTCTCCAAGTGCCCTGGATGCAAGTCCTCAAACTGCTGTGCTCTCTGCAGCAAGTAAGAGATGTTGTCCCTGGATAAATGTATACTCAGACCTTTGTGTATGTTAGAAGTAGCAGCAGGACTGTGATATATGGATTTAAACTCCAGGATTGCAGCTTCTCCAAGTGCAGGAGATGATTAGAAATCTCGACAGGGATAATACCTAACACTGGCTACAGCTGGGGGGCACAATGAGCCATCAAACTCACTCTGATATCACACTTTAAGGCCGCGGTCACACGTTCCGCTAGCGTCGCATTCATAATGCGACGCTATCGCACAAGGGGTGGGCCTCGGCCCGATCGCATATGCGTTTACGCCTTTGTCCATTGTTCCCAATTATCTTAATAGATACATAGGTTGTAAGCAGCCAAACGCATAGTAAATGCTCCAAAACTCATGCGTTTTCCAAAACGGATGCTTTTTGAAAACGCATGCATAAAAACGGACCAAAAACTCCATGTGTAGCATCACCATTATCAGGCCGCAGTCACGCGTGATGTTAGCGGCCCGCCCCCTGTGCGCTAGCGTCGCGTTATAAACGCTAGCGGATCGTGTGACCACGGGCTAAGATGGGACTTACTCCAATAGGAGCATTCTGTGGGGGAACACAGATAGAAGCTGTCTAATAGGCAGTGTATTCTGTGTACATGGCTCTCGCTTCTGTGTGTGACATTTTTTACCTTTTCTGTATTATTTGCAGAGATTACTCATGGAACAATGAAGCAAGATCATTATTTTCATGAATTATCAGCAATTATCTATTATTCCATAGAGGACAATAACAATAAACCCACCAATCATACTGCAGCTTTCATTTGCTAACCTGCACCATAAAAATGCAAGCTAGACTGTAATTGGTCAATTCTAGTGTCGCTTGTGAGGAAAGGAAAGCAACTGCCTATAGCAAACGATCCTTAAAAGCAGTGATGTGATAGGCTGCTGGGGCATCCTAGATGTGAAGGCGTGGCTTATTTCAACCAATCAGACTTCACTTTTTATGTTCGACCTTCCGAAAAGGTAATACAAGCAGTGTGCTGATTGGTTGTTATGGGCATCACGTTTCCAGCGGGTGAGGCCTAGTAGTGACTGAGCACTTTGAAGCCTGCGAGCTTTCCTGTGGGCTCACCTCTCCAGCGCCTCCAGTGTGCGGCTGATTAGCGGTCTCCCCAGCACCGGGCAGTACTGCTTAGGCGTGCAGCCTCCCATCCGCTCCCCGCTGCCCCCGGCCGGCAGCACGGCCGCCACACGCCGCTCCCCGTCCATCCCCCGGGCCGGAGCTGCGCTCATCCCCGCCGTGTGCCGCCCGCCTCCAGCCAATAGCGGCAGAGAGCCCGGGCTGATCCCACGCAGCAGCCGGTGTGAGGGGCCGCACTGTGTATATACGGTACGTGGCCCCCGGGCGCGGGGATCAGGGGCCACACACAGCGCAGCGGCCGCAGATATTAACCCTTCAATTACCTCTCTAATGGGGTTCTTCTAGTAATTTATAGATAAAATATAGTGAAAAACATAAAATCTCTTTAAAGCTTCATACGGCCACGAAAACTGCAGCGTGTGAACAGTCCCATAAAGAGGACTTGTTGAGGGGTGACACAAGAGCTTACAGTCTATGAGTATGAGGGATGACACAAGAGCTTACAGTCTATGAGTATGAGGGATGACACAAGAGCTTACAGTCTATGAGTATGAGGGATGACACAAGAGCTTATAGTCTATGAGGATGAGGAGGTGACACAAGAGCTTACAGTCTATGAGGATGAGGGGGTGACACAAGAGCTTACAGGCTATGAGGATGAGGGGTGACACAAGAGCTTACAGTCTATGAGGATGAGGGAGTGACACAAGAGCTTACAGTCTATGAGGATGAGGGGGTGACACAAGAGCTTACAGTCTATGAGGATGAGGGGGTGACACAAGAGCTTACAGTCTATGAGGATGAGGGGTGACACAAGAGCTTACAGTCTATGAGGATGAGGGGGTGACACAAGAGCTTACAGTCTATGAGGATGAGGGGGTGACACAAGAGCTTACAGTCTATGAGAATGAGGATGTGACACAAGAACTTACAGTCTATGAGGATGAGGGGGACACTAGAGCTTACAGTCTATGAGGATGAGGGGGGACATGAGCTTACAGTCTATGAGGATGAGGGGGACACTAGAGCTTACAGTCTATGAGGATGAAGAGGTGACACAAGAGCTTACAGTCTATGAGGATGAGGGGGTGACACAAGAGCTTACAGTCTATGAGGATGAGGGGTGACACAAGAGCTTACAGTCTATGAGGATGAGGGGGACACAAGAGCTTACAGTCTATGAGGATGAGGGGGTGATACAAGAGCTTACAGTCTATGAGGATGAGGGGTTGACACTAGAGCTTACAGTCTATGAGGACGAGGGGGGACATAAGAGCTTACAGTCTATGAGGACGAGGGGGGACACAAGAGCTTACAGTCTATGAGGATGAGGGGGTGACACAAGAGCTTACAGTCTATGAGGATGAGGGGGTGACACAAGAGCTTACAGCCTGTGAGGATGAGGGGTGGCACAAGAGCTTACAGTCTATGAGGATGAGGGGTTGACACTAGAGCTTACAGTCTATGAGGACGAGGGGGGACATAAGAGCTTACAGTCTATGAGGACGAGGGGGGACACAAGAGCTTACAGTCTATGAGGATGAGGGGGTGACACAAGAGCTTACAGTCTGTGAGGATGAGGGGGTGACACAAGAGCTTATAGTCTATGAGGATGAGGGGTGGCACAAGAGCTTACAGTATATGAGGATGAGGGGGTGACACAAGAGCTTACAGTCTATGAGGATGAGGGGGTGACACAAGAGCTTACAGTCTATGAGGATGAGGGGGTGACACAAGAGCTTACAGACTATGAGGATGAGGGGGTTACACAAGAGCTTACAGTCTATGAGGATGAGGGGGTGACACAAGAGCTTACAGTCTATGAGGATGAGGGGGTGACACAAGAGCTTACAGTCTATGAGGATGAGGGGGTGACACAAGAGCTTACAGACTATGAGGATGAGGGGGTTACACAAGAGCTTACAGTCTATGAGGATGAGGATGTGACACGAGCTTACAGTCTATGAGGATGAGGGTGACACAAGAGCTTACAGTCTATGAGGATGAGGGGGGGGGGACACAAGAGCTTACAGTCTATGAGGATGAGGGTGACACAAGAGCTTACAGTCTATGAGGATGAGGGGGTGACACAAGAGCTTACTGTCTAAGGGGGTGACACAAGAGCTTACAGTCTATGAGGATGAGGGGTGGCACAAGAGCTTACAGTATATGAGGATGAGGGGGTGACACAAGAGCTTACAGTCTATGAGGATGAGGGGGTGACACAAGAGCTTACAGTCTATGAGGATGAGGGGGTTACACAAGAGCTTACAGTATATGAGGATGAGGGGTGGCACAAGAGCTTACAGTATATGAGGATGAGGGGGTGACACAAGAGCTTACAGTCTGAGGATGAGGGGGTGACACAAGAGCTTACAGACTATGAGGATGAGGGGGTTACACAAGAGCTTACAGTATATGAGGATGAGGGGGTGACACAAGAGCTTACAGTCTATGAGGATGAGGGGGTGACACAAGAGCTTACAGTCTATGAGGATGAGGGGGTGACACAAGAGCTTACAGACTATGAGGATGAGGGGGTTACACAAGAGCTTACAGTCTATGAGGATGAGGATGTGACACGAGCTTACAGTCTATGAGGATGAGGGTGACACAAGAGCTTACAGTCTATGAGGATGAGGGGGGGGGGACACAAGAGCTTACAGTCTATGAGGATGAGGGTGACACAAGAGCTTACAGTCTATGAGGATGAGGGGGTGACACAAGAGCTTACTGTCTAAGGGGGTGACACAAGAGCTTACAGTCTATGAGGATGAGGGGTGGCACAAGAGCTTACAGTATATGAGGATGAGGGGGTGACACAAGAGCTTACAGTATATGAGGATGAGGGGGTGACACATGAGTTTACAGTCTATGAGGATGAGGGGGTGACACAGGAGCTTACAGTCTATGAGGATGAGGGGGACACAAGAGCTTACAGTCTATGAGGATGAGGGGGACACAAGAGCTTACAGTCTATGAGGATGAGGGGGGACACAAGAGCTTACAGTCTATGAGGATGAGGGGGTGACACAAGAGCTTACAGTCTATGAGGATGAGGGGTTGACACAAGAGCTTACAGTCTATGAGGATGAGGGGGTGACACAAGAGCTTACAGTCTATGAGGATGAGGAGGTGACACAAGAGCTTACAGTCTATAGATGAGGGGGTGACACAAGAGCTTACAGTCTATGAGGGGGGGGGCATAAGAGGTATTAGAGCTTGTATAATGGTCCATCCATTCTTTATAAGGGAACAAAATAGAATAATTTAATAAATAAACATGCTGCTGATTGTACCAGTCATAAGCCGCATCTTATCCCAGGTCTATGGGGCTGCAGAGAACTTGGAGCTTGGTATCTAGTGATTGCAGGGTAACAGATGTGAGGAGGACACAGGATGGGGTAGTGAAAAATTACTGATTGAGTTTTGATGCTGTTGCTGATCCCCTTTTCACAACCGTGTGAAAGTCAGACATGGCGGCCTGACCGTGATTTTATGTGACGCTAATGGAAGTCATTAGTCCTAAAACGGACCAATACAGAACATGTCCCAATAGTTTATTTTTCACAGACCAACAGTCTGTGAAAAAACCCAGACGTCTGTGTAGAGCCATTAAAGTTAATTTAGCTATCAGCGAGAACAGGGATGTGTGAATAAGCCCCAAGGCTGAGTTCACATCTGTATCGGATGACTTTAGGACACCGTAATGCAGCAGCTTTCTATTCTGGTTTATAGAAGAGGGTCCTAAATGTAGACCCCCAATGTGATGTCCAAACGCCTACAAAGTTTGTCTTTATGACACAATTCAGTAATAATAGTTACATAAATAACGATTAAAAGTACAAATATCCGACATGAATTCTGCAAGGAATAGTAAAGGTAACGGCCATGTGAGAGGAAATCTCCCAAAGTATTTAATAACAAAAAAAAAAACAAAAAGACTCCAATTCTTGCGGAAAGGCAGTAAACGGCGGTCAGGTGCACATCGAGGAACTCATTGAGTTACTAATGGAGACATTTTAATGGCTGTAAAACAATACAAGTTATGTTTTACATCTCGGCGAATGGGAAAGTCATCAGAGCCGCCATCTCCTGCACAGTTCATCATGGTCTTATTACTATTGTAATAATGGGGGATTGTGACATTTCCTATTATTACGTCTCAGGCCTAAATTATTGTTTAGTTTTCAGCAAGATGTGTATAACGAGAAGGCTACATCGGCATCACCGCAGCTGTATGTGCATGCTGGGTAATAGGCTGTACAGTACTGCATGCAAATCTTGTATGATGTTCTTTACCTTTCCTTACATTGCTTGGGAGTATTTAAACAGATTTATTGGGGCACATTTACTTACCCGGTCCGCGGAGTTCACCCAAAGTGCATTGTCCGTGTATAATGCGCTGTGCGGGGAGTCCCTAAGATCGTGTGTCTGATATCCTGCATGTGTCGCTTCCCCGCTCAGGTCCCGGAGTTCACCTTCTTCTTCCTGGTGCATGTAAGTGCATTGTCCGTGTATAATGCGCTGTGCAGGGAGTCACTAAGATCCTGCACCCGATATCCTGCATGTGTCGCTTCCCCGCTCAGGTCCCCGGAGTTCACCTTCTTCTTCCTGGTGCATGTAAGTGCATTGTCCGTGTATAATGCGCTGTGCGGGGAGTCACTAAGATCCTGCACCCGATATCCTGCATGTGTCACTTCCCCGCTCAGGTCCCTGGAGTTCACCTTCTTCTTCCTGGTGCATGTAAGTGCATTGTCCGTGTATAATGCGCTGTGCGGGGAGTCACTAAGATCCTGCGCCCGATATCCTGCATGTGTCACTTCCCCGCTCAGGTCCCTGGAGTTCACCTTCTTCTTCCTGGTGCATGTAAGTGCATTGTCCGTGTATAATGTGCTGTGCAGGGAGTCACTAAGATCCTGCACCCGATATCCTGCATGTGTCACTTCCCCGCTCAGGTCCCTGGAGTTCACCTTCTTCTTCCTGGTGCATGTAAGTGCATTGTCCGTGTATAATGCGCTGTGCGGGGAGTCACTAAGATCCTGCGCCCGATATCCTGCATGTGTCACTTCCCTGCTCAGGTCCCCGGAGTTCACCTTCTTCTTCCTGGTGCATGTAAGTGCATTGTCCGTGTATAATGCGCTGTGCGGGGAGTCACTAATATCCTGCACCCGATATCCTGCATGTGTCACTTCCCCGCTCAGGTCCCTGGAGTTCACCTTCTTCTTCCTGGTGCATGTAAGTGCATTGTCCGTGTATAATGCGCTGTGCGGGGAGTCACTAAGATCCTGCGCCCGATATCCTGCATGTGTCACTTCCCTGCTCAGGTCCCCGGAGTTCACCTTCTTCTTCCTGGTGCATGTAAGTGCATTGTCCGTGTATAATGCGCTGTGCGGGGAGTCACTAAGATCGTGCGCCCGATATCCTGCATGTGTCACTTCCCGCTCAGGTCCCTGGAGTTCACCTTCTTCTTCCAGGTGCATGTAAGTGCACTGTCTTGCGACACAATTTGAAAGTTAAATCCCGCGCTCAGTCCGAATCAGTCGGATCATCCAACTGCATGACCCCCGATTTCTGTTGCACGAAAGCCGGCGCCGCTGCGCCAAAATCCGATCGTGTGCAACACAGTCCCAGTGCAGACACCTGTTACATACCTTTCAAATCCCGGAAACGGCGAATAGTCCAACGAAAGTGCAATCCGCCACCCTTAGTAAATAGGCCCCATTGTGTTTGACTACAATGGGGCACATTTACGTACCCAGTCCTGTTGCGATCCCCGCTGTGCGTTGTCCAACGATAATGCACTGTGCCGCGATTCACTTAGATTGTGCCCCCGATTTCCTTCATGTGTCACTTCCCTGCTCAGGTCCGCAGGGTATAGACGTTCAACCACATGATGGCTCAGAAAGTATAACAGGAGCCATAGAAGGACGTTGACATTCTTAATGGAATCGGGAGTGAGTATGAATGTGAGAGTGGCCGGCAGTAGAGATCCCGGCAGAAGAGCAGTCACATCGAGGGGATACTCATTGATTGGGACATCAGAGAAGTAGAAGCAGAATGACAGAGATGGGACTGGAAAGTTATTGATGTCTATCAGAAATGAGATAATTTTTATTCACTGTCGCCTTCAAGAAGATTTGCTACAAAATGCATCCAGAGTTGTCAAAATCCAAGGCCTATAAAAGAAAGTCTTAGTCTCTAAGTAAGGGCAGTAAGTGTTGAATGATGAGTCAAAATGTACAGTTTGGAAGACAGGCAGATGGCTAATAAAAGAGCAGCTGAATAGTCATGCTTCGGAGAGCCTTCAGCCCGCAAAGAAACAAAGCTGTGGGCGAGAAATGCTGTAGATGTCCGCCGACACCGATTTTATTAGTTGATACGATACAGCTATTTGTAAGGACCCAAGAGGTTGTTACAGAAGAGTTGCTACAAAAGGAAGGAAAAAGCGAAATGTACGATTTTGACAGCAGGCAGATAACCGAGGGATGAGCGAGAGCATCGATGAGTGTCTTCGGTCTACAGTAAAGTGTGGTGAAGGTTTATCTGCTTATAATTAAAGGGATTCCAGCAAAATATTGACCTCTGATACATGGCCAAGGTCGTAAAGAACCATCTCCACTAACAAGAAGAACAAGGACAAGAGCAGATAAACGTGTTGAATGTGAAGGTCCCCGATCTCTTCATTATTAAGGCTGTCTAGGAGACATTCCAGACACGGAAGCTATAGAAGCAGCCAAGTCTGCAGAAGAATTGTGCTGAGCTCTCCGACCAGATGATTTCCTTCAAAATAAATTTGGAAAACTGATACAGTTCTGAGGGAAATAGAAGCCGCAGCAAAATTTCAGTCCATATTAGCAATATGTAAAATGTTATTACTTACGATTGCAGCTTCACCTATAGGAAGACTATGCAGGAGGGAACATATTCCACATCCCTGAATATCAGTCCCTAGTTTCGATGAGAGATACTTTCTTACTTAACCAATGTAAAGAAACAGGTTTGGAAACACTGTCATTGTAAGGATCCGACTTGGGCTATTTGGGGGGTCTTTTGTGTTTTTACCCTGTATGGCCCATATGAAGAGCTTGATGATGCTGTAGGGAAGCACTCGGTAGCTACCTCTTCAGATAATTTTTGTTTAGAGACAGCTGACTAAGGCTACATTCACACGATGTGTGCCTGCCGTACCGTAGCACAGCGGGCACACGTCGGCGCCCCCACCCCTCTCCATAGTGATATATGGTGCATGATCCCGTATTCTGCGGAAAGATAGGACATGTCCTATCCTGCTACCGATCGGTGTGGTGCTTTGAGCCCATTGCCGTCTGTGGGGCGATGTATATACGGCGTATATATGTCCCCCATACGGTGTGAATAGTTAATTGAGAGAATCTTGAAACTAAAGAGTTTTAGTCAAGCTTTATGGCGCAATTTGGTGCCCAATGACCCTGGGGGCTGGTGCACCCCGTACACTAGGTGCTCATTATGTAGTTGATACTGCACATACATGTATGTAGACAGAGAATGCCAGACTATCCGATAAAGTCCTGCTAATGAGCATGGGACGGCTTTTGTTGCAATCTCGATTATCCAGATAAGGCTTCATTCACACGCGGTATTCCAACCGTGCGGGCATACCGCTGTGTGCTGGAGAGAAGGAGGAGGTAATCCCTCCTCCCTCCATAGGAAATAGCCGCACACCAGGGAAAAGATAGAGCATGTTGTATCTTTTCCTGGCGTGCAGCGCGGGAAGGTGCCACACGTGTGGCACCGTACCGTCGCCGGGCGACCATTGCCACTTATGGGGACGTATATGCGACCTCTTGAGGTAACCCCTCCTCCCTCCATAAGAAAATAGCGGCACACAAGGGAAAAGATAGAGCATGCTCTATCTTTTCCTGGCATGCGACGCGGAACGGTGCCACACATACTGCCGCCGGGCGGCCATTGCCGTCTATGTGGACCTATATGCTGCCGCAAATTTGCAGCTGCATATATACGTCCCCGCAGACGGCCATGTGAATGAGCCCTAACAGACTTCGGGCTGCTGTATATATTACACTTCCCCTTTAAAAAAAGAAGAACCCCCGTCCAATAATACTTCCACAGCAGGTTTATAATGTTTCATATGATGATACACTTACATGTAACTGTTTTGTGAATAATCAGCTCTAAATCTTGAGCCTTGACCTGGAATGTATACACAAATCATCACGATTCAATCACCCCCCCCCCCCCCCCTCCAGAAAGAATAACATTTATTCAGGAATGGCCCTTCCATGCCATGATTAATAGCCACAGGCCTGAAGCTTCAGGTTACAAAGTAGGTGAAGAGATTGCAAATCCTCCCAGAGCTGCTCCGGGGTCTTTATAGTCACGTTCCCCCCTATTGTAGAGCTCAGACCTGGACTATGTTCAAGACACTTTTTGTCAGAGATTTAGCAGGAGGTATTAATGTCATATTCAGAGATTTTCTATCCCAGCTGTGAGCGTACAGGATATCTGTCTTGTCTCTGTTCTTGTCACCAATTTCCAGTCCCCAAAGTATTTATCTCTTTTTTTTTTCCAGGCTTATCCACAAAATACACGTGTCAGACAGGAGCCTCGGATGCTAAGCTATAGTGGATGCAACAGTTACCGTCTCAAAATAATAATAATTCTTTATTTATATAGCGCATACAGATTATGTAGCGCTGCACAGAGCTTCCCAAATCAGTCCCTGTCCCCAATGGGGCTCACAATCTAATCAACCTACCAGTATGTTTTAGAGTGTGGGAGGAAACCGGAGGACCCGGAGGAAACCCACAGAAACGCGGAGAGAACATACAAACTCTTTGCAGATGTTGACCTGGTTGGGACTTGAACCCAGGTCCCCAGCGCTGCAAGGCTGTAGTAGTACCCTCTGAGCCACCATGCATCTCACTTTGACCCCCAAGACAGACCGAGCCAAAAACCAGTAAATGGCATGTTTTGTATCTGGTGTTCTTTTATCTAGGTTTAATTAAAAGGGCATCTACCACCAGGATGAAAGACTGTATGCAAATGAGCCTGAGGGGCTCCAGGCTCCATTAACACCTATGCAGCCTGGAGCACCTCAGGTTCATTTGCATACAGTCCTTCATCCTGGTGGTAGATGCCCTTTACAATTAAAAAAGATACCAAAATACTACAGGCAGCAACTCAATCAATCACTACTCTAAATCCAAATCTATGGTTAAATCTGGCTAAAAATCCCCAGTCCAATCCAATCCAACTGCAGATCCTTATTTTTCAAGAGATCTGCCATCAGGGAAATATGTTTTCCAAGGTGGGAAATGCAAAACAATACCTCCTTTTGCTACCTTAAAAGGCAGCCCCCGTAACACCATATTTCACAGAATCCCCTAGTGGAGCATCAATGTCTTTAAGTCTCCACACGGCTCTAAGAACTGGCAAACAGCCTCTCACTCAGCCAATCCTGTTCCATACGCTGTACTGAAGAGACCCAACCAGGTCGAAACAACGCTGTCTACAATCAGGAATGTGGTAATGGGCAAACTCTCCATAAGGAAAACTTTCTTCCTGACCACAGTCAATAGCGTCTCGCTTCCTGACCCACATCGGGGCAGCCTGGAACCCTTCTTACACATTGGAAGTTTGGCCAAGCCCAATGAAGCAATAGACATCTAATGTTCATGGTCAGCTTGAAAGTTTTGTGCTGCTGTAGACAAATCTGTGTCTCAACGCTGGAAGAATGGGATGTACCGTGACTGGTCCGGGCAGAATAGAACACGGGTCACATGATACATTCACCTGTGTGGGACCCTAAAGGAGACTTTGGGTCCTTGGTGCACCTGATCATTGACGGTCCCAATAGTTGGACCATTAGCTATTAGATGCATTTTCATAGAGCCCCCCCCCCACACTTATGTATAATGTATACTAGCCTCTTTTCATGGGGTAGAGTCATGTTTAGGAACCCCCAAAGTTCTGAGTACTACCACAGCCCTTGCCACAACTCTAGCGAAGCCCCTGCTTGTCTCTTATATGGCACCTTTTAAGGACGGACGGACATTTTGGTATCCCCATACCTGCAAATTGTCCAAAAGGAGAAACAGTAACTTCTATACAGGGGAGTAGAAATGTTCATAAAAGGGTCCATATGCGCCTGGAGATGTCCATTGTCCTTACTTCTAGGCATCTTATGGGTTTGGAAGCTCCTCACGTATCAGCAGTCTTATCCTTTAATACAGTTAGAAAATGTCTGACCATTACTGAAAATGAAGAAGCACTTTAAGAAGAATCCAGAAGCAAAATAGTGGATCCAGCTCCTCTTCCCAGTGGTTACATTGTTTCACATATGTCGATAGTTACAAAATCCATACAACTTGTGTCTAGTTCCATAATCCTAATGCAAACCCTCAATGCGTTGCTCATCTGTCATTGAATTTGGGAAGAAAAAATACACAATTTTCCACCCCCTGTACCATACGGTAAGTGTTACAGTAATGTCTGTGACCAATGGATTGTAAGCGCTAATGAAAAACACCCATTTTCTTGGAGCTGCACACATCTAGGGGATAGCATTGAAACAACTATCTGACATATCGCATTTCTCTTGATGGGCTTTTGTTGATTCTTCGTGAACCAAACCCAAATGTCTTAATTTTCCGCCTCTTAACCTCCATTCTTTCAGCTACTTCAATAATGAATGTGCCAAGGCTCTCCACCCTGACGATTAACATAAAGAACAATTAGGAGAATTATTTTGGGCACTTTGAAGATGCAAGTAAAAGAGCAAAATCCGATTTTTGGATTCCCAAATGTTGTGAAAAACCATTAAAATGATAGTTTTTATGCTTACAGCACCAGTATCGGGCATAACTGGGCAAGTGTGGGGGCACAGAACTTCTGGGGGGCCCACACTGCCAAATCTATAGCAGCCTAGCAGTTCCTGGGTGCTGGTGCTCCTCCCATAGTGGAGCTGTATATATTATAATCATGTGGGGGCTGCATATAATAGTAGTTTCTAAAGGTAGAGATGAAATACAAAGAGCTTCCCTAATGGTTTTTGAAGGTAGGAGAACAAAATCATCCAAAAGTATAGAAGTTTAAAGTAGTGATTATGCAGGTGCGTAAACTGAGAACACACAGCAGTCTTCTTAGACAATTTAGAGGGTCTCATGGTTGAGGTGCTTTTCCCACATGGGAAGGTGGCGGAGAAATAGTTTAGTTCCTAGTTAGTGTTTCAGCTAAGGTTTTTAGCCAGTTGCCTTTTTTGGATTGATCTACAAACATTCTTCGCCTTCCCTGATATCAGCCTCTTCCTTTCCTGTCACTATTCACTAATTTTCCTTGACCTATCAGTATCAGCCATCACTAAACTGAGACTAGTCATCAGATAGCGACCTGGTGGTTCCCTGCAGCAAAGACCAGATTTTCATAAGAGGGGTTAAAGGGTGAGAACTAGGGAACCACTCAAGTGTAAAACCAAGTCGAATTAGATTATGACAGAATGGGGCAAATTTACTTACCCGTCCATAGGAGTTCCCGAAAGTGCATTGTCCGTGTATAATGTGCTGTGCGGGGAGTCACTAAGATCCTGCCCCGATATCCTGCATGTGTCGCTTCCCCGCTCAGGTCCCTGGAGTTCACCTTCTTCTTCCTGGTGCATGTAAGTGCATTGTCCGTGTATAATGCGCTGTGCGGGGAGTCACTAAGATCCTGCACCCGATATCCTGCATGTGTCGCTTCCCCGCTCAGGTCCCCGGAGTTCACCTTCTTCTTCCTGGTGCATGTAAGTGCATTGTCCGTGTATAATGCGCTGTGCGGGGAGTCACTAAGATCCTGCGCCCGATATCCTGCATGTGTCGCTTCCCCGCTCAGGTCCCTGGAGTTCACCTTCTTCTTCCTGGTGCATGTAAGTGCATTGTCCGTATATAATGTGCTGTGCGGGGAGTCACTAAGATCGTGCACCCGATATCCTGCATGTGTCACTTCCCCGCTCAGGTCCCTGGAGTTCACCTTCTTCTTCCTGGTGCATGTAAGTGCATTGTCCGTGTATAATGCGCTGTGCGGGGAGTCACTAAGATTGTGCGCCCGATATCCTACATGTGTCGCTTCCCCGCTCAGGTCCCCGGAGTTCACCTTCTTCTTCCTGGTGCATGTAAGTGCATTGTCCGTGTATAATGCGCTGTGCGGGGAGTCACTAAGATCCTGCGCCCGATATCCTGCATGTGTCGCTTCCCCGCTCAGGTCCCTGGAGTTCACCTTCTTCTTCCCAGTGCATGTAAGTGCATTGTCCGTGTATAATGCGCTGTGCGGAGAGTCACTAAGATCGTGCGCCCGATATCCTGCATGTGTCGCTTCCCCGCTCAGGTCCCTGGAGTTCACCTTCTTCTTCCTGGTGCATGTAAGTGCATTGTCCGTGTATAATGCGCTGTGCGGGGAGTCACTAAGATCCTGCGTCCGATATCCTGCATGTGTCGCTTCCCCGCTCAGGTCCCCGGAGTTCACCTTCTTCTTCCTGGTGCATGTAAGTGCATTGGTTGCGACACAATTTTAATCTTAAATTCCAGTTGGAATCAGTTGGACCGTCTGACAGCCCGCCCCCCGATTTCTGTTGCATTTATGCCGGCGCCGCTGCGGCGAAATCCGATCGCATGCAACACAATCCCCTTCTAAATACCTGTCCCAGTGACACTAATCTCAAATAGCATGAACAGTCCGACGGAAATCTGCGGACCCTTGGTAAATAAGCCCCAATGTGTCTACACCTGCAGTATTGCATAATGTGATACATGAGATCCAAAAATGCAGAAGCCTTTTTGTTTTGGGTGTCATTTTAGCTCTTCCACGAAGTATCCGTCACTTTCATACATACATTAAGGTATGAGGTCACGCTCTCCCAGAGTAAACCCTGCAAAGTTCGTTATTTTACACTTCCCCCAATATTCTCAGTCCAAAAGATTTCCAAATACCGACCATCAGGATAAAACCCCCGACAGCTCATTCATCTTAAAGATAACGAAATATCTGAAATGTTCTCCTTGTTATAAAGAGAAGACAAAGGTTAATTTGCAGCCATTTTTTTAAAGCGATGCTACACAGTATCGTTCCTTTCATCTGCGAGGCTCGTGTTTATGTATCTGGAATGTAGGTTCTAGGACCTCATAAACGGAGAGATGAAATACAAAGAGCAGAGGCCTTCAGTCTCCACGAATTCTGCACATTAATGCTAAGCCAGGACCCAATCTGTGAGGAGATAGCAGTTTCCAGTTAAACATTGAGGTCAATTAGAAGAACAACATTACATTCTACCCCGAATATCTTCCCTAATGGATTTTGAAGGTAGGAGAACAAAATCAACCAAAAATATAGAAGTGTAAAGTAGCGATTATACAGGTGCGTAAACTGAGAAGAGAACGCCCCAAACTACGAGGCCGTCTACTGGTACATGTCATGGACTATAAATCCCAAATCCACCCTCCAGCACCTGGCCCTGTCACACATCAGTCCGACATCAAAAACATCAACCCAGACCCCAGGATTACAAATCATATAGAATTTGAAGTGGATTTGATCTCCCTTGTGGAAGTTCTAGAGTCACACACGTGACTATACGGCTTATAGTAAAAATGCTCCCGATTTTGTAGACCGTAGTCCAGTGTATCTAACGCCCTAGTCCTAAACTAACCCACCTACTAAGTGCAGACATTTTGGATGAAGCCCTTATTTTTTTCAATGGAGCCCACAGAGGGTGAGATCTAAGAATAGTGGGAGCCATTTTCAGAAGAGGAGGCACCAGTGTGTTTGGGGGGGAAGATAGTCACCTGCTCCACCATAATTCATAATAAATGGGAGGGTATAAAGGACAACCTTGTGATCTAGACTCTAGGTAAGACATTTTTAAGGGCTTGTACGGCTGTTTTATGCTTTGCCAAGAAAATAACCAATCATTGCGGTTATTATTTTCTCCTCCACGGTAAGTGGGCGTGAAGGGAGACATGGATGACAGTGGAGGCACTCGCTACAGCTGATGACCATTCAAGGCTGAACCATTGCTGTTAATAGCTCAATTCTATGCATTTCGGGGCCTGGTGTAGAATTGAACGTCGCCACAGCCTCCGAATACATCAGGAGGCCGGAGCTACATGATGTATCCGGAGCGGAGGGGCTTTCATAATGTGCATGATAAATCTCCCCCTAGATTTCCTCTGATTCTCTACCAGTACTTTATCATTTATCACTGCTGCTCAATGCAACTTATTGTTCAATTGGCCAGAATTTGAGCGCTACTGACGCCGTGGTCCCCGATAGTCTTTGTTCTCGGAGCTACATTGATGACATCTATGCCACTGAGGCAGGAGATTGCCTGCAATGGTCATATAGTAGACAAGAACATCATGAATGCAGTCAAGTATACAAAGACCAGAGGACATGTTATTGGTCCCTCCAACTCTTTGCAGCCGTTAATAGGGGTCACTTTACCGATTCCGTCTATCATGATTGACATTATTTTGCTATATTTGGACCATTCCCTTTCTAGGATTTCCAACACAGCCAAAGATTGTTTTTGTCCATATCACTTCGATGGTTAAGAAAAAAAAAAAATACTGCAATAAAACTATATAAGCGTAAATTTAAAAAAATTGTTTAAGAAAAAAATCCATTAAAACAAAATAAAAAATAACCTATAAATATAAAAACATATAAAAAAATATATAAAATGAGATACAAAAGGATAACCTAATAATACAAATTAATAGAAAGTTTTCGTCAAGTATTGATATGTTGTACAATGTCTGCATTTTTGGAACTGAGAGGAGAATCTAGAAGACATTCTGCAAGTTGTTACATCAATGAAGCATAAAAGACGGAGGAGGGAGACAAAGGAAAGAATGTGATGGAGCAGAGGGCGAAAACTTCAGAGATGTTGTGTGAGTAATGGGGCACCTCGGGAGGATGAACCCTGGAAGACCACACGTGCGGCTCAGCTCTGGCTCAATGTACCAAGACAAGGTCAGTGATGTAACATCTGCCCAGAAGAGCTAAATCCTCTGCGGATTTAAGTAAATTTGGTAAGAGTATTACGTATTTTTCGGACTATAAGGCGTACCAGATTATAAGGTGCACCATCAATAAATGCCTGCTAAAACGTCTAGGTTCATATATAAGGCGCACCGGAATATAAGGCGCACCGGATTATAAGGATGAATGACCAGCAGGTGGCAGATCTGTGCACAGTACAAGGCAGCTGTTGTCTGTAAGTACGGTTCATATATAAGGCGCTCTGGACTATAAGGCGCACCTTTGATTTCTGAGAAAATCAAAGGATTTTTTTGTGCGCCTTATAGTCCGAAAAATACGGTAGCTGTTTTTGGGGTAGATTGCTAGCTGGACATCCGCCCCCAAACACTGGGTGTTACAGGGAGCATCATCAGCACTCACATATACTGTATATACAGCATTGTATTGGAGCCAAGCAGGATGTAGATAATGGTGTGGATCTCGATCCAAAGAATTTTTACTTGACTACAAATCAAAACTGGACATTTGGGGATCAGAATTTTGCAGAATCCAGCCTCAGATGCTCCTCTAATATTTATCAAGGTTATGGAAACAGCTGCACAAGGTTATATAGAGCAAAGCTCCGTCTCCGATGTATCTGTCCCTCTCTGAGATACTGAACGGATGAAAGTTGAGAGTCCTACTGGCTACTAAAAAAGATGCTGTTAGTTGCAGCTTTGGAGAATACTTAGGCCTCTGCATCAGGTCTGCATAAGGTACTGAATGACATTAGTTCCAGTTATGGGGACACCAGTGACTGCTTTGGGCTAATCACATTGGCATCACAGCTGCTCATTTTGCAGGGGTGGACACAGTCATCTATGAAACCTTGTGCAGAAAATATTTTGTGAATCCTTAAATTATAATCAATTATCTCTACAAAGTAGTCGGCCGTTCATTATATTCCTGGAAGCCCTGGGTAGTGAAGAAGTAATTGTAAATGTATCTTATTATTTAGGGTACTGAGAGAGGTCATTAGTAATATCTGTTGTGATCCAGGGTATTAAAGAAGTTATTGGTAATCCCCCATCATCTAGGGTATTGAAAGGGTCATTGGTGGTCTAGGGCAGTAATGGGGGTTATTACTATTATCCCTTCTGGTCTATAGTAGTGAAGGGGTCAATGGAAATATCTCTTGTGGTCTTGGTTGCTAAAATGGTTATTGGTAATTTATCCCTTGTGGTCTAGGGCAGTAATGGGGTTATTAGTAATATCCCTTGTGGTCTAGGGCAGTAATGGGGTTATTAGTAATATCCCTTGTGGTCTAGGGCAGTAATGAGGTTATTAGTAATATCCCTTGTGGTCTAGGGCAGTATTGGGGTTATTAGTAATATCCCTTGTGGTCTAGGGCAGTAATGAGGTTATTAGTAATATCCCTTGTGGTCTAGGGCAGTATTGGGGTTATTAGTAATATCCCTTGTGGTCTAGGGCAGTAATGAGGTTATTAGTAATATCCCTTGTGGTCTAGGGCAGTAATGGGGTTATTAGTAATATCCCTTGTGGTCTAGGGCAGCAATGGGGTTATTAGTAATATCCCTTGTGGTCTAGGGCAGTAATGGGGTTATTAGTAATATCCCTTGTGGTCTAGGGCAGTAATGGGGTTATTAGTAATATCCCTTGTGGTCTAGGGCAGTAATGGGGTTATTAGTAATATCCCTTGTGGTCTAGGGCAGTTTTGGGGTTATTAGTAATATCCCTTGTGGTCTAGGGCAGTATTGGGGTTATTAGTAATATCCCTTGTGGTCTAGGGCAGTAATGAGGTTATTAGTAATATCTCTTGTGGTCTAGGGCAGTAATGGGGTTATTAGTAATATCCCTTGTGGTCTAGGGCAGTAATGGGGTTATTAGTAATATCCCTTGTGGTCTAGGGCAGTAATGGGGTTATTAGTAATATCCCTTGTGGTCTAGGGCAGTAATGGGGTTATTAGTAATATCCCTTGTGGTCTAGGGCAGTTTTGGGGTTATTAGTAATATCCCTTGTGGTCTAGGGCAGTAATGAGGTTATTAGTAATATCTCTTGTGGTCTAGGGCAGTATTGGGGTTATTAGTAATATCCCTTGTGGTCTAGGGCAGTAATGGGGTTATTAGTAATATCCCTTGTGGTCTAGAGTAGCGGGGGCCAATGGTAATATCTCTTGAGATCTAGGGAAGTAATGATAAGGGGTATGGAGGGTCTCAATTATGAGGAAAGATTAAAACAACTAGATTTATTTAGTCTGGAAAAGAGACGACTAAGAGGAGACATGATTAATTTATATAAATATATGAACGTTACATACAAAATATATGGTGGGAAGTTGTTCCAGGTTAAATCAAAAGACGAGGGGGCACCGTCTCTGTGTGGAGAAAACAAGGTTTAATCACCAGAGGCGACAGGGCTTTTTTACTGTGAGAACTGTCAATCTGTGGAATAGCCAAGCTCAGGAGCAGAGCACAGCAGGCAGAGGAGACAGCTTCAAAAAAATGTCTTGATTCCTTTTCACACCTAAATAACGGTTATGTTATATAGAATTGTTTCCCCTCAATCCCTTCCTCATCCAATTCCTTCCCTTCCTTGGTTGAACTTGATGGACAAGTGTCTTTTTTCAACCGTATAAACTATGAAACTATGTAATGGGATCAATGGTAATATACCTTGTGGTCCATGATAGCGAAGGGGTTTTTAGTAATACTCCTTGTGGTGTAGAGTATTGAAGACATCATTGATAATATCCCTTATGTTGTAGAGTAGTGAAGGGGTTATTGTAATCCCTTGTAATGTCCCTGGTGGTCTAGGGTAGTGAGGGGGTCATTGGTAATATCCCCTGTGGTGTAGAGTAGTGAGGGGGTCGTTAGTACAGGCTATATATCTACCTATCTATAATCCAGCCCTGATCTTTATACATATTGAACAATTTTTTGCACAATAAATGGGTATAGTTTTTTTTTATTTATTTTTTTTTTAGAAATTTAGGGCACCACATGATGGGCAAGTGAAGACATCACTAAACAAAACCCAAACATAAAAGAGGAATAAACAGGACGACAGATTTAGGATCTGGATTGCACATTATAGCTTTTTAATAAACATTCAGACACTAATAAAATACAATAAAAATATAGCACAAATACTACAGAAATATCTTACAATATCTACACGAATGCCGGACGCGCTCACAAGTCGTAAGAAAATACTTTGATACATAATAGAAACGCTGTATGACATAGAATGTACTGTACAAGGTAAAAAAATACACATTCAAAAGCTACAGGAACCTCTCTGGGGCGGCGGCTACCGACCACCATGATGGTGACCCCGCCCCCCATCTCCACCCACCCCCCCCCCCCAGCCGGAGCAACTCACATGTAACAGTGACAAATAAATATTTCATTATATTTTCATTTATAATTGCCAATATTTTAATGCAGGTAAAAACACATCAGTTTGTTAAGAAAATCTGTAAAAAAAAAAAAATTGTTGCAAATAAAATGTATTCTAAATAAAGTTTTGGAAGTGCTATAAAAACGATATAATTTTTCAATGAAAAAAAAATTCTTAAAAAAAACCAAACATTGAAAGTGATTTCAAATTTTCTGAAATTTTTTTAGCTAAATTACTTAAAATGAGACACATTACAGTTTGATATTAAATACATGATTTTAGAATTTCTAAGATTGAAATTATAAGATTTTTTTATACATGTTTTTTTAAATTTACTTGCATAAAAAAATTTATAAGGTTACAAATATATTTCTGTTTAATTTAATTAAATATTACATAAAAAAAATGATAAATCAGAAATTTTTTTTCACTATATTAAAAAAAAAATTCCAAATTATTGACATGAATTGATATTTTTTTCCGGGCGACTTGGTAAATCAGGAAGTTTTAGTTGCTTTTGTCATGAAACCTGTTGTGTCCATCGTAAAACATATAAAATATTGGCTTTTTTTCCTTTATATATTTCCTTTTTTTTCAAAATAAGGTTCTATTACTGAAAAAAAGAAAAATGGCTAAAAAATAAGGGATTTATAAATAAAATTATAAAGTTTTTTTTAGTTTTTTTTTTTACATAGGTTTTGATCTATCCAAAGTAAACTTGACCCTGTCCACGACACCATCAAACACGCAAATTCTACAATTATTGCCCAAACATGTGGAATTTCAAAAACTTTTTTTTAGTCCTTCAAAAATATTAGGTTATAATATATATAAAAAAAAAATTTCACGTTGTAGCTTTTCGTCCAACAACGTTTAGAATTGGGGTTCACAGGATGGAAAAGTCTTTTAGAAGTCTTACGGGACAAAGTCTTTGGGGGTCACGCTCCCGGGTTTAGCTGGATATGAATTTGCTGATCTTACTTAGTCTTTTCTTGTCCCGGTTGTTGTGGGCGTGGTGATGCGGGTGGGCGTGGGCGGGTTTTATCGGGGACACGCCTTCGTAGTTGTGGCTGGATTCGTTGTGTTGCCTTGTGTATCTCTTGCACTTACAGGAAGTGACCACAGTGACTTTGTAGGTTCTGGAGGTGCCGTCCGCACACTGGAGCTGGATTCTTTGGGTTCGGGTCTTGTCGTTGACGCATCTCCATTCTTGGGTGCTTCGACGACTCCAATACTTTAGGCCGTAACCTCCTCCGATCCAGTTTGGAAGGATGGGGAGGGGGAGGCATTCTCCAGCACAGACCAGCTCCTTTAAGGGTCTCAGGCTTGTGCACTGCCCGTCTGATATGTACTTGGTGGATCTCAGCTCTCGACACCCAACTTGATGGTGGCCTAGAGGAAGAGCAATGATAGGGTTAATGAAGAGGTCACAAGGCTATTGTTCATGCAATATGTGAACTTCATGTAAAATTACAGTCCTAATATATACATTCAATCTCAAAGTACTGGACCCGACCCCCTCGGTCTCACGGCGTTGGTCTCACGAGGAATCTACACAACTTTAGCTTCGAGCTCCATGGGTTGAGTCTGGTGTTACAGCTCAGATTCATCCAAGTGAAAGGGACTGAGCTGCAATACCGGACACAACCTGCAGACAATTGTGGTGTTACATTAGGCTTCATACCAGTGTCTTCATTATGTGGGTCTAGTAAAGGAGGCAAAAAACATATTGGAAAGCCATAGATGTCCTATATCTGCACCTGTACGGAGATAACCGCCATCATGGAGACCCATAGATGTCCTATATCTGCACCTGTACGGAGATAACCGCCATCATGGAGACCCATAGATGTCCTATATCTGCACCTGTACGGAGATAACCGCCATCATGGAGACCATAGATGTCCTATATCTGCACCTGTACGGAGATAACCGCCATCATGGAGACCATAGAAGTCCTATATCTGCACCTGTACGGAGATAACCGCCATCATGGAGACCCATAGATGTCCTATATCTGCACCTGTACGGAGATAACCGCCATCATGGAGACCCATAGATGTCCTATATCTGCACCTGTACGGAGATAACCGCCATCATGGAGACCATAGATGTCCTATATCTGCACCTGTACGGAGATAACCGCCATCATGGAGACCATAGATGTCCTATATCTGCACCTGTACGGAGATAACCGCCATCATGGAGACCCATAGATGTCCTATATCTGCACCTGTACGGAGATAACCGCCATCATGGAGACCCATAGATGTCCTATATCTGCACCTGTACGGAGATAACCGCCATCATGGAGACCATAGATGTCCTATATCTGCACCTGTACGGAGATAACCGCCATCATGGAGACCATAGAAGTCCTATATCTGCACCTGTACGGAGATAACCGCCATCATGGAGACCCATAGATGTCCTATATCTGCACCTGTACGGAGATAACCGCCATCATGGAGACCCATAGATGTCCTATATCTGCACCTGTACGGAGATAACCGCCATCATGGAGACCATAGATGTCCTATATCTGCACCTGTACGGAGATAACCGCCATCATGGAGACCATAGATGTCCTATATCTGCACCTGTACGGAGATAACCGCCATCATGGAGACCCATAGATGTCCTATATCTGCACCTGTACGGAGATAACCGCCATCATGGAGACCCATAGATGTCCTATATCTGCACCTGTACGGAGATAACCGCCATCATGGAGACCATAGATGTCCTATATCTGCACCTGTACGGAGATAACCGCCATCATGGAGACCATAGATGTGCTGTATCTGCACCTGTACTGAGATAACCACCATCATGGAGACCATAGAAGTCCTATATCTGCACCTGTACGGAGATAACCGCCATCATGGAGACCATAGATGTCCTATATCTGCACCTGTATGGAGATAACCGCCATCATGGAGACCATAGAAGTCCTATATCTGCACCTGTACGGAGATAACCACCATCACGGAGACCATAGATGTGCTGTATCTGCACCTGTACTGAGGTAACCGCCATCATGGAGACCATAGATGTGCTGTATCTGCACCTGTACGGAGATAACCACCATCATGGAGACCATAGATGTCCTATATCTGCACCTGTACTGAGATAACCACCATCATGGAGACCATAGATGTCCTGTATCTGCACCTGTACTGAGATAACCACCATCATGGAGACCATAGATGTCCTGTATCTGCACCTGTACTGAGATAACCGCCATCATGGAGACCATAGATGTCCTATATCTGCACCTGTACGGAGATAACCACCATCATGGAGACCATAGATGTCCTATATCTGCACCTGTACTGAGATAACCGCCATCATGGAGACCATAGATGTCCTATATCTGCACCTGTACGGAGATAACCGCCATCATGGAGACCATAGATGTCCTGTATCTGCACCTGTACTGTGATATCCGCCATCATGGAGGCCATAGATGTCCTGTATCTGCACCTGTACAGAGATAACCACCATCATGGAGACCATAGATGTCCTGTATCTGCACCTGTACGGAGATAACCACCATCATGGAGACCATAGATGTCCTGTATCTGCACCTGTACGGAGATAACCACCATCATGGAGGCCATAGATGTGCTGTATCTGCACCTGTACGGAGATAACCGCCATTATGGAGGCCATAGATGTCCTATATCTGCACCTGTACGGAGATAACCACCATCATGGAGACCATAGATGTCCTATATCTGCACCTGTACTGAGATAACCGCCATCATGGAGACCATAGATGTCCTATATCTGCACCTGTACGGAGATAACCACCATCATGGAGACCATAGATGTCCTGTATCTGCACCTGTACTGAGATAACCGCCATCATGGAGACCATAGATGTCCTGTATCTGCACCTGTACTGAGATAACCACCATCATGGAGACCATAGATGTCCTGTATCTGCACCTGTACTGAGATAACCACCATCATGGAGACCATAGATGTCCTATATCTGCACCTGTACGGAGATAACCGCCATCATGGAGACCATAGATGTCCTGTATCTGCACCTGTACGGAGATAACCGCCATCATGGAGACCATAGATGTCCTATATCTGCACCTGTACGGAGATAACCGCCATCATGGAGACCATAGATGTCCTGTATCTGCACCTGTACGGAGATAACCGCCATCATGGAGACCATAGATGTCCTATATCTGCACCTGTACGGAGATAACTGCCATCATGGAGACCATAGATGTCCTGTATCTGCACCTGTATGGAGATATCCGCCATCATGGAGACCATAGATGTCCTATATCTGCACCTGTACGGAGATAACCACCATCATGGAGACCATAGATGTCCTGTATCTGCACCTGTATGGAGATATCCGCCATCATGGAGACCATAGATGTCCTATATCTGCACCTGTATGGAGATAACCGCCATCATGGAGACCATAGATGTGCTATATCTGCACCTGTACGGAGATAACCGCCATCATGGAGGCCATAGATGTGCTGTATCTGCACCTGTACCGAGGTAACCGCCATCATGGAGACCATAGATGTCCTGTATCTGCACCTGTACGGAGATCACCGCCATCATGGAGACCATAGATGTGCTGTATCTGCACCTGTACAGAGATAACCACCATCATGGAGACCATAGATGTCCTATATCTGCACCTGTACGGAGATAACCACCATCATGGAGACCATAGATGTCCTATATCTGCACCTGTACTGAGATAACCACCATCATGGAGACCATAGATGTCCTGTATCTGCACCTGTACGGAGATAACCGCCATCATGGAGACCATAGATGTCCTATATCTGCACCTGTACGGAGATAACCACCATCATAGAGACCATACATGTCCTGTATCTGCACCTGTATGGAGATATCCGCTATCATGGAGACCATAGATGTCCTATATCTGCACCTGTATGGAGATAACCGCCATCATGGAGACCATAGATGTCCTATATCTGCACCTGTACGGAGATAACCGCCATCATGGAGGCCATAGATGTGCTGTATCTGCACCTGTACCGAGGTAACCGCCATCATGGAGACCATAGATGTCCTATATCTGCACCTGTACGGAGATAACCACCATCATAGAGACCATAGATGTCCTGTATCTGCACCTGTATGGAGATAACCGCCATCATGGAGACCATAGATGTCCTATATCTGCACCTGTATGGAGATAACCGCCATCATGGAGACCATAGATGTGCTGTATCTGCACCTGTATGGAGATAACCGCCATCATGGAGGCCATAGATGTGCTGTATCTGCACCTGTACCGAGGTAACCGCCATCATGGAGACCATAGATGTCCTGTATCTGCACCTGTACGGAGATCACCGCCATCATGGAGACCATAGATGTCCTATATCTGCACCTGTATGGAGATAACCGCCATCATGGAGACCCATAGATGTCCTATATCTGCACCTGTATGGAGATAACCACCATCATGGAGACCATAGATGTCCTATATCTGCACCTGTACGGAGACAGCCGCCATCATGGAGGCCATAGATGTCCTGTATCTGCACCTGTATGGAGATAACCGCCATCATGGAGACCATAGATGTGCTGTATCTGCACCTGTACGGAGATAACCGCCATCATGGAGACCATAGATGTCCTGTATCTGCACCTGTATGGATATAACCGCCATCATGGAAACCATAGATGTGCTGTATCTGCACCTGTACGGAGATAACCGCCATCATGGAGACCATAGATGTCCTATATCTGCACCTGTATGGAGATAACCACCATCATGGAGACCATAGATGTCCTATATCTGCACCTGTACGGAGACAGCCGCCATCATGGAGGCCATAGATGTCCTGTATCTGCACCTGTATGGAGATAACCGCCATCATGGAGACCATAGATGTGCTGTATCTGCACCTGTACGGAGATAACCGCCATCATGGAGACCATAGATGTCCTGTATCTGCACCTGTATGGATATAACCGCCATCATGGAGACCATAGATGTCCTGTATCTGCACCTGTATGGAGATAACTGCCATCATGGAGACCATAGATGTCCTATATCTGCACCTGTACGGAGATAACCGCCATCATGGAGACCATAGATGTCCTATATCTGCACCTGTACGGAGATAACCGCCATCATGGAGACCATAGATGTCCTATATCTGCACCTGTACGGAGATAACCACCATCATAGAGACCATAGATGTCCTATATCTGCACCTGTACGGAGATAACCACCATCATGGAGACCATAGATGTCCTATATCTGCACCTGTACGGAGACAGCCGCCATCATGGAGACCATAGATGTCCTGTATCTGCACCTGTATGGAGATAACCGCCATCATGGAGGCCATAGATGTGCTGTATCTGCACCTGTACGGAGATAACCGCCATCATGGAGACCATAGATGTCCTGTATCTGCACCTGTACGGAGATAACCACCATCATGGAGACCATAGATGTCCTGTATCTGCACCTGTACTGAGATAACCGTCATCATGGAGACCATAGATGTCCTATATCTGCACCTGTACTGAGATAACCACCATCATGGAGACCATAGATGTCCTATATCTGCACCTGTACTGAGATAACCGCCATCATGGAGACCATAGATGTCCTGTATCTGCACCTGTACGGAGATAACCACCATCATGGAGGCCATAGATGTCCTGTATCTGCACCTGTACGGAGATAACCACCATCATGGAGACCATAGATGTCCTATATCTGCACCTGTACTGAGATAACTGCCATCATGGAGACCATAGATGTCCTATATCTGCACCTGTATGGAGATAACCGCCATCATGGAGGCCATAGATGTCCTATATCTGCACCTGTACGGAGATAACCGCCATCATGGAGACCATAGATGTGCTGTATCTGCACCTGTACTGAGATAACCACCATCATGGAGACCATAGATGTCCTATATCTGCACCTGTACTGAGATAACCGCCATCATGGAGGCCATAGATGTGCTGTATCTACAGCTGTACGGAGATAACCGTCATCATGGAGACCATAGATGTCCTATATCTGCACCTGTACTGAGATAACCACCATCATGGAGACCATAGATGTGCTGTATCTGCACCTGTACGGAGATAACCACCATCATGGAGACCATAGAAGTCCTATATCTGCACCTGTACCGAGATAACCGCCATCATGGAGACCATAGATGTCCTATATCTGCACCTGTACTGAGATAACCGCCATCATGGAGACCATAGAAGTCCTATATCTGCACCTGTACCGAGATAACCACCATCATGGAGACCATAGATGTGCTGTATCTGCAACTGTACAGAGATAACCACCATCATGGAGACCATAGATGTCCTATATCTGCACCTGTACGGAGATATCCGCCATCATGGAGACCATAGATGTGCTGTATCTGCACCTGTACGGAGATAACCGCCATCATGGAGACCATAGATGTCCTATATCTGCACCTGTACGGAGATAACCGCCATCATGGAGACCATAGATGTGCTGTATCTGCACCTGTACGGAGATAACTGCCATCATGGAGACCATAGATGTCCTATATCTGCACCTGTACTGAGATAACCGCCATCATGGAGACCATAGATGTGCTGTATCTGCACCTGTACGGAGATAACTGCCATCATGGAGACCATAGATGTCCTATATCTGCACCTGTATGGAGATAACCGTCATCATGGAGGCCATAGATGTGCTATATCTGCACCTGTACGGAGCTAACCGCCATCATGGAGACCATAGATGTCCTATATCTGCACCTGTACGGAGATAACCGCCATCATGGAGACCATAGATGTGCTGTATCTGCACCTGTACTGAGATAACCGCCATCATGGAGACCATAGATGTCCTGTATCTGCACCTGTACGGAGATAACCGCCATCATGGAGACCATAGATGTCCTATATCTGCACCTGTACGGAGATAACCGCCATCATGGAGACCATAGATGTCCTGTATCTGCACCTGTACGGAGATAACCACCATCATGGAGACCATAGATGTCCTATATCTGCACCTGTACGGAGATAACCACCATCATGGAGACCATCGATGTGCTGTATCTGCACCTGTACAGAGATAACCACCATCATGGAGGCCATAGATGTGCTGTATCTGCACCTGTACAGAGATAACCGCCATCATGGAGACCATAGATGTCCTATATCTGCACCTGTACGGAGATAACCACCATCATGGAGACCATAGATGTGCTATATCTGCACCTGTATGGAGATAACCGCCATCATGGAGACCATAGATGTCCTATATCTGCACCTGTACGGAGATAACCACCATCATGGAGACCATAGATGTGCTGTATCTGCACCTGTATGGAGATCACCGCCATCATGGAGGCCATAGATGTCCTATATCTGCACCTGTACGGAGATAACCACCATCATGGAGACCATAGATGTCCTATATCTGCACCTGTACGGAGATAACCACCATCATGGAGACCATAGATGTCCTATATCTGCACCTGTACGGAGATAACCACCATCATGGAGACCATCGATGTGCTGTATCTGCACCTGTACAGAGATAACCACCATCATGGAGGCCATAGATGTCCTATATCTGCACCTGTACAGAGATAACCGCCATCATGGAGACCATAGATGTCCTATATCTGCACCTGTATGGAGATAACCGCCATCATGGAGACCATAGATGTGCTGTATCTGCACCTGTACAGAGATAACCACCATCATGGAGACCATAGATGTCCTATATCTGCACCTGTACGGAGATAACCGCCATCATGGAGGCCATAGATGTCCTGTATCTGCACCTGTACGGAGATAACCGCCATCATGGAGACCATAGATGTCCTATATCTGCACCTGTAATGAGATATCCGCCATCATGGAGACCATAGATGTCCTATATCTGCACCTGTACAGAGATAACCACCATCATGGAGACCATAGATGTCCTATATCTGCACCTGTACTGAGATAACCGCCATCATGGAGACCATAGATGTGCTGTATCTGCACCTGTACTGAGATAACCACCATCATGGAGACCATAGATGTCCTATATCTGCACCTGTACTGAGATAACCGCCATCATGGAGACCATAGATGTCCTATATCTGCACCTGTACTGAGATAACCGCCATCATGGAGACCATAGATGTGCTGTATCTGCACCTGTACTGAGATAACCACCATCATGGAGACCATAGATGTCCTATATCTGCACCTGTACTGAGATAACCGCCATCATGGAGACCATAGATGTCCTATATCTGCACCTGTACTGAGATAACCACCATCATGGAGACCATAGATGTCCTATATCTGCACCTGTACGGAGATAACCACCATCATGGAGACCATCGATGTGCTGTATCTGCACCTGTACAGAGATAACCACCATCATGGAGGCCATAGATGTGCTGTATCTGCACCTGTACAGAGATAACCGCCATCATGGAGACCATAGATGTCCTATATCTGCACCTGTATGGAGATAACCGCCATCATGGAGACCATAGATGTGCTGTATCTGCACCTGTACAGAGATAACCACCATCATGGAGACCATAGATGTCCTATATCTGCACCTGTACGGAGATAACCGCCATCATGGAGGCCATAGATGTCCTGTATCTGCACCTGTACGGAGATAACCGCCATCATGGAGACCATAGATGTCCTATATCTGCACCTGTAATGAGATATCCGCCATCATGGAGACCATAGATGTCCTATATCTGCACCTGTACAGAGATAACCACCATCATGGAGACCATAGATGTCCTATATCTGCACCTGTACGGAGATAACCGCCATCATGGAGACCATAGATGTCCTATATCTGCACCTGTACGGAGATAACCGCCATCATGGAGACCATAGATGTCCTGTATCTGCACCTGTACGGAGATAACCACCATCATGGAGACCATAGATGTCCTGTATCTGCACCTGTACTGAGATAACCGTCATCATGGAGACCATAGATGTCCTATATCTGCACCTGTACTGAGATAACCACCATCATGGAGACCATAGATGTCCTATATCTGCACCTGTACGGAGATAACCACCATCATGGAGGCCATAGATGTCCTGTATCTGCACCTGTACGGAGATAACCACCATCATGGAGACCATAGATGTCCTATATCTGCACCTGTACTGAGATAACTGCCATCATGGAGACCATAGATGTCCTATATCTGCACCTGTATGGAGATAACCGCCATCATGGAGGCCATAGATGTCCTATATCTGCACCTGTACGGAGATAACCGCCATCATGGAGACCATAGATGTGCTGTATCTGCACCTGTACTGAGATAACCACCATCATGGAGACCATAGATGTCCTATATCTGCACCTGTACTGAGATAACCGCCATCATGGAGGCCATAGATGTGCTGTATCTACAGCTGTACGGAGATAACCGTCATCATGGAGACCATAGATGTCCTATATCTGCACCTGTACTGAGATAACCACCATCATGGAGACCATAGATGTGCTGTATCTGCACCTGTACGGAGATAACCACCATCATGGAGACCATAGAAGTCCTATATCTGCACCTGTACCGAGATAACCGCCATCATGGAGACCATAGAAGTCCTATATCTGCACCTGTACCGAGATAACCACCATCATGGAGACCATAGATGTGCTATATCTGCACCTGTACTGAGATAACCGCCATCATGGAGACCATAGAAGTCCTATATCTGCACCTGTACGGAGATAACCGCCATCATGGAGACCATAGATGTGCTGTATCTGCAACTGTACAGAGATAACCACCATCATGGAGACCATAGATGTCCTATATCTGCACCTGTACAGAGATAACCGCCATCATGGAGACCATAGATGTCCTATATCTGCACCTGTACAGAGATAACCACCATCATGGAGACCATAGATGTCCTATATCTGCACCTGTACGGAGATATCCGCCATCATGGAGACCATAGATGTGCTGTATCTGCACCTGTACGGAGATAACCGCCATCATGGAGACCATAGATGTCCTATATCTGCACCTGTACGGAGATAACCGCCATCATGGAGACCATAGATGTGCTGTATCTGCACCTGTACGGAGATAACTGCCATCATGGAGACCATAGATGTCCTATATCTGCACCTGTACTGAGATAACCGCCATCATGGAGACCATAGATATGCTGTATCTGCACCTGTACGGAGATAACTGCCATCATGGAGACCATAGATGTCCTATATCTGCACCTGTATGGAGATAACCGTCATCATGGAGGCCATAGATGTGCTATATCTGCACCTGTACGGAGCTAACCGCCATCATGGAGACCATAGATGTCCTATATCTGCACCTGTACGGAGATAACCGCCATCATGGAGACCATAGATGTGCTGTATCTGCACCTGTACTGAGATAACCGCCATCATGGAGACCATAGATGTCCTGTATCTGCACCTGTACGGAGATAACCGCCATCATGGAGACCATAGATGTCCTATATCTGCACCTGTACGGAGATAACCGCCATCATGGAGACCATAGATGTCCTGTATCTGCACCTGTACGGAGATAACCACCATCATGGAGACCATAGATGTCCTATATCTGCACCTGTACGGAGATAACCACCATCATGGAGACCATCGATGTGCTGTATCTGCACCTGTACAGAGATAACCACCATCATGGAGGCCATAGATGTGCTGTATCTGCACCTGTACAGAGATAACCGCCATCATGGAGACCATAGATGTCCTATATCTGCACCTGTACGGAGATAACCACCATCATGGAGACCATAGATGTGCTATATCTGCACCTGTATGGAGATAACCGCCATCATGGAGACCATAGATGTCCTATATCTGCACCTGTACGGAGATAACCACCATCATGGAGACCATAGATGTGCTGTATCTGCACCTGTATGGAGATCACCGCCATCATGGAGGCCATAGATGTCCTATATCTGCACCTGTACGGAGATAACCACCATCATGGAGACCATAGATGTCCTATATCTGCACCTGTACGGAGATAACCACCATCATGGAGACCATAGATGTCCTATATCTGCACCTGTACGGAGATAACCACCATCATGGAGACCATCGATGTGCTGTATCTGCACCTGTACAGAGATAACCGCCATCATGGAGACCATAGATGTCCTATATCTGCACCTGTATGGAGATAACCGCCATCATGGAGACCATAGATGTGCTGTATCTGCACCTGTACAGAGATAACCACCATCATGGAGACCATAGATGTCCTATATCTGCACCTGTACGGAGATAACCGCCATCATGGAGGCCATAGATGTCCTGTATCTGCACCTGTACGGAGATAACCGCCATCATGGAGACCATAGATGTCCTATATCTGCACCTGTAATGAGATATCCGCCATCATGGAGACCATAGATGTCCTATATCTGCACCTGTACAGAGATAACCACCATCATGGAGACCATAGATGTCCTATATCTGCACCTGTACTGAGATAACCGCCATCATGGAGACCATAGATGTGCTGTATCTGCACCTGTACTGAGATAACCACCATCATGGAGACCATAGATGTCCTATATCTGCACCTGTACGGAGATAACCACCATCATGGAGACCATAGATGTCCTATATCTGCACCTGTACGGAGATAACCACCATCATGGAGACCATCGATGTGCTGTATCTGCACCTGTACAGAGATAACCGCCATCATGGAGACCATAGATGTCCTATATCTGCACCTGTATGGAGATAACCGCCATCATGGAGACCATAGATGTGCTGTATCTGCACCTGTACAGAGATAACCACCATCATGGAGACCATAGATGTCCTATATCTGCACCTGTACGGAGATAACCGCCATCATGGAGGCCATAGATGTCCTGTATCTGCACCTGTACGGAGATAACCGCCATCATGGAGACCATAGATGTCCTATATCTGCACCTGTAATGAGATATCCGCCATCATGGAGACCATAGATGTCCTATATCTGCACCTGTACAGAGATAACCACCATCATGGAGACCATAGATGTCCTATATCTGCACCTGTACTGAGATAACCGCCATCATGGAGACCATAGATGTGCTGTATCTGCACCTGTACTGAGATAACCACCATCATGGAGACCATAGATGTCCTATATCTGCACCTGTACTGAGATAACCGCCATCATGGAGACCATAGATGTCCTATATCTGCACCTGTACTGAGATAACCGCCATCATGGAGACCATAGATGTGCTGTATCTGCACCTGTACTGAGATAACCACCATCATGGAGACCATAGATGTCCTATATCTGCACCTGTACTGAGATAACCGCCATCATGGAGACCATAGATGTCCTATATCTGCACCTGTACGGAGATAACCGCCATTATGGAGACCATAGATGTCCTATATCTGCACCTGTACGGAGATAACCACCATCATGGAGACCATAGATGTGCTATATCTGCACCTGTACGGAGATAACCACCATCATGGAGACCATAGATGTCCTGTATCTGCACCTGTACTGAGATAACCACCATCATGGAGACCATAGATGTCCTATATCTGCACCTGTTCGGATACAGCCGCCATCTTGGAAACCATAGATGTTCTGTATGGGCACCTATGCTAAGAGAGCCACCACATTGTAAACCGTAGATGTCCTGTATCTGCACCGCCTACTGGTGCCACCATCTTGGAAACCCTAGATCAGTGATGGCGAACCTTTTAGATACAAAGTGTCCAAACTACAACCAAGACCCACTTTTATGTCGCAATGTGCCAACATGACAATTTGAGCAGTAACCTATTGATCTCTGCTGTATCACATATGTCCTGAGGACACCAATACAATAGAAAGCAGGAGACATTTGGATTGTAGCTTTCCTCAAGGGCCCCCTAAAGAGGAAGAATCAGGGGACCCAAAGCAGGAGCTCCAATGACAATCCATCCCTGTCCACAGCTTCTCGCTCCTCCTGTAGTCCTGGCAGCCGAGTAGAGGTCACTTTAAAATAGCACGGAGGAAGGAGGAAGGCTTGGGTCCTATCTGGTGAATTCTGTGCTGGGTGCCCACAGAAAGGGCTCCCAGTGCCACCTCTGGCACCCGTGCCATAGGTTCGCCATCACTACCACAGATGCCATAGTTTATCTACATAGTTGTCCATACAGTTACGGCTACGCTGCTCACACCTCTGCTTGTCTCTGCAGGTCTGGGGGGGGGGGTGATGAACCATTACCTCTCGCTGACAGACCTCCGAAATCCGGCCTCAATTATGTTTACAGGGAAACTGAGACCCCAGTAAAAACAACGTAGAACAAGCCGAGAACTGACACGGCCCTTTAAGTGATGAAAGTAATGGCGAGGCCCAGGTATAGGAAACTATCAGCCCTGGACAACAGGTCTCAGCACAACCTGACACTCACACGTCTGCGCTATTCCTGCCTCCGTACATTGTGTAACCCTGATGAGATGCCAAAAACCTTCATTTTTATGGAGTTGATGATTAATGGGCCGGGGACTGAGCCAAATGTACTTCCTGTTCCCCTCCCCCCCATGTGCAGGTTGGTGGTGGGCCCCCGGGGGCGAGCGCTGGGTGCCAGGGTCCCCGGGGCGAGCGCTAGGTGCCAGGGTGCTCCATCAAATCTCTAGAGCTTTAGTGTTGCCAAAGGCCCCGGGGTCCGGGAATCATCAGCCAGGAAGTGCAAACAAATGCTGGACCCAAACCAAAGCCTCTCATGTCTGCAGCCACTGCCGAGGTGTCACAGACGGGTGAGGGCGGCCTCCGGGGTCCACACATGTAGCAGAGCCCAGTATGTGCAGCTGGGTCCATCACATGTAGCAGAGCCCAGTAGGACACATGCAGCTGGGTCCATCACATGTAGCAGAGCCCAGAACGTGCAGCAGGGTCCGTCACATGTAGCAGAGCCCAGTAGGACACATGCAGCAGGGTCCATCACATGTAGCAGAGCCCAGTACGTGCAGCAGGGTCCATCACATGTAGCAGAGCCCAGTATGTGCAGCTGGGTCCATCACATGTAGCAGAGCCCAGTAGGACACATGCAGCAGGGTCCGTCACATGTAGCAGAGCCCAGTACGTGCAGCTGGGTCCGTCACATGTAGCAGAGCCCAGTAGGACACGTGCAGCTGGGTCCATCACATGTAGCAGAGCCCAGTAGGACACATGCAGCAGGGTCCGACACATGTAGCAGAGCCCAGTAGGACACGTGCAGCTGGGTCCGTCACATGTAGCAGAGCCGAGTAGGACACATGCAGCAGGGTCCGTCACATGTAGCAGAGCCCAGTACGTGCAGCTGGGTCCATCACATGTAGCAGAGCCCAGTAGGACACATGCAGCAGGGTCCGTCACATGTAGCAGAGCCCAGTACGTGCAGCTGGGTCCGTCACATGTAGCAGAGCCCAGTAGGACACGTGCAGCTGGGTCCATCACATGTAGCAGAGCCCAGTAGGACACGTGCAGCTGGGTCCGACACATGTAGCAGAGCCCAGTAGGACACGTGCAGCTGGGTCCGTCACATGTAGCAGAGCCGAGTAGGACACATGCAGCAGGGTCCGTCACATGTAGCAGAGCCCAGTACGTGCAGCTGGGTCCGTCACATGTAGCAGAGCCCAGTACGTGCAGCTGAGTCCGTCACATGTAGCAGAGCCCAGTACGTGCAGCTGGGTCCGTCACATGTAGCAGTGCCCAGTACGTGCAGCTGGGTCCGTCACATGTAGCAGAGCCCAGTACATGCAGCTGGGTCCGTCACATGTAGCAGAGCCCAGTACGTGCAGCTGGGTCTGTCACATGTAGCAGAGCCCAGTACGTGCAGCTGGGTCCGTCACATGTAGCAGAGCCCAGTATGTGCAGCTGGGTCCGTCACATGTAGCAGTTCTGATTTGTAGAAAAGTTGAAGCAGTGTAACAGGTGATGTAGCAGAGTCTGACAGATGTAGTGAAGCGGGGTCACAGATCAGGTGATACTGAGCCAGAGGGAGAAGAGCCAAGTCACAGTCTACAGATCCGAATGTGTCAGATGTAGCAGTGCCGAGTCTGACAGAAGTAGCACAGAGCCCAGCAGTCTGATGGATGTAGCAGTGCTGGGTCTGTGAGAGGTAGCAGATTGATAGATGTTGTAGCAGCTCAGAGTCATTACACATAGCTTAGTGTCAGATGTAGCAGTACTGAGCAGGACGGATGTAGCAGGGCTGAGTGTGTCATATGTAGCAGTACTGAGCAGGACGGATGTAGCAGGGCTGAGTGTGTCAGATGTAGCAGTACTGAGCAGGACGGATGTAGCAGGGCTGAGTGTGTCATATGTAGCAGTACTGAGCAGGACGGATGTAGCAGGGCTGAGTGTGTCAGATGTAGCAGTACTGAGCAGGACGGATGTAGCAGGGCTGAGTGTGTCAGATGTAGCAGTGCTGAGCAGGACGGATGTAGCAGGGCTGAGTGTGTCAAATGCAGGAGATGTAGTAGTGCAAGGTCTGGCAGATATAGCAGCAGTGACCCGTCAAAGAAGTGTGAAAAAAAAAATTGTGGAATGATACGTTTGCTTTACAAAGATCCCTGAGTGGGTTAATACATTAGGTCACAGTCAGCTCTGCTACATCTGTAAGCATACGGTAAGTAGGGTCAGGAAGGGGGAGGTGTATGAGGCCTGTTCACACATGGAGAAGGCATGAAGTCCAGACCTGGGACACAGACACTTCCTGCATCTCCCGATACATTGTAACAACTTTCTATCCACAGCATGAAATGTTCCGCAAACAAATTATTCTGTAACCTTCTAACTGGGCATTGGTTCTGGATCATTTATAAGATCTCTGCTTGCTTTCAAAAAAATAGTAGCTGGATACCTATGCAGACCAATAACTTCTGACGGCTGAGGGTTTGTTACAGTTGCATCCAATCTAGGCACCAATGGTGTCCATATGGATATATTTTCTCTGCACTGATACATTGTGTGATTTGCTTACATGAGGTTGTCTATAGTGGATTCAATTGTACCAAACCCTCTGCTGTGAGAAGTATTAGGTCTAGAGAAGATTTGTAAACATGGATAGTCTCAGTCACTGACAGCAAGCAGGGATCTTGAAAATGGTAAATTATGATAAGAAACACAAATATATTAGAACTTCTCAGGACTTTTTATCTTACATAAATGGCCTTTTTTTTTTTTACCCCAAACTGCATTAACTCTTTACATCCTATATGGGATAATGCTCCACAGATGTCAGTGGCGTTAGTGATGTCACTGAACCAGAGGGTGCACTAGTCAACCGATGACAAAATCAGCTCAATTCAGTTTGATGCATGTGACAAACTCAGCTCAACATCATAAGCCCAATTCAGCTCTGCAGATTCCAACTGTCCCCGCAATATCTGCAAAGTTCCACCAATCCGAGAAACTCAATACTGCTACACGTAGCCAACCCGGCACTGCTGCATCAGCTCAGCATAATCTGCTGTATAATGTATCTGACAAACACATCTATGCTGCACCTATTGCTCTACACTGGGTAGCGATGCTGTATAGAATATAACTCAGCTCTGCTGCACAGGGGAAGTTTAGATGTACTGTACATGGAAGTCTCATCTAGGATTCATCTCTAAGCCATGTCAAGTCAAACCCAGCACTGCTCCATCTGACAAACTCAACTCTGCTACATATTAGAAAATCAGCACGGATGCCTCTTGTCAACGCAGCTCTACTACATGCAGTTTACTCTGCTCTGCTGCATCTGGGTAGTTTGACTCTGTGACATGTTGCAGAAATATTCCGCCAACATCAACTCTGCAACATCCGACAAACTCAGCTCTGCTGCATACAAGAAGATTATTGTAGTAGCATCTTGCAAACTTGACTTTACCCACATGCAGCAGAGCAAACGTAACCAGATGCAGTAAAGTCATGTTTGCAAGATGCGACCACATTGACCTTCCTGTATGTAGCAGTGCTGAGTGTGTCAGATGCAGCAGAGCTGATTTTGCAGGTATAGTTGGGTGATATTTTGCATATGGAAGCATCACACTACCACATGCAGCAGAGCAGACATAACTAGATGCATTAGTGCAATGCAAAATATCCCCCAACTATACCCGCAGAATCATCTCTGCTGCATCTGACAAACTCAGCTCTGCTACATACAGAAATGCCAATGTTGTAGCATCTTACACAGTTGGCGCTTATGTATATTGTATCCGCTAACCTTAGCCCTGGTATAGACCCCAGACTCAGCTCAGCCCTGACACACTCGGCTCTGCTACATCTCTACATGCAGCCGCACAGGTTTTACAGCCTTAGGATCCCACGTGCAACCTGATCCACGCGGGCGTTTTTCCCGCATCCTGGGATCTCGGTGTCGGGGTTATGTTCCCATTGTGAGATTTTCTATAGGGCAGAGAAGTCGGTGGGAAATCTGCGCTTCTATTACTTTAAATGTAGGTGGAGGGTAATATTATATAGGGGGGAGGGTAATATTATATAGGGGGGAGGGTAATATTATATAGGGGGGGGGTTATACATTGTGTAGGGGAAGAGCAGAGATTGGATGAACACAATGGACTCACATAACACCCAAAAAAGAAGACTCTACATATTCTGCAAACATCCCCTTTAATACAATCATAAAACTCCCTCCTCGCTGTAGATACTTATTCCCTACAGATGTAGCAGAGCTGAGTTTGTCATCGGACCTTGATGAATGACATTGTAGTGTCTGTCGTCTTGTGTAAAATCACATATAAAACATGCGTTGCGCCAACACAACTACATCTGCCAATGCCCATCTCATACCCTGAGCGTCACGTAGATGTAGCAGGGCTGAGTTTGTCACTGTACCTTTGCCAGTGCATAGTGACCTCTAACAGATTTACTTGCAGTCCTATGTAAAACTGTTACAGCTCTGCTGCATCTGTACTTCCTGGGAATGTCTGCCATACATCCTAGATAACAGATGACAAATTCAGCACTGCTACATCTGTATTTCCATGGATCATAAATGACTTATTTAGCCCTGCTACATTTCTCATTGACAAGTACAAGTTCCCTGCTTTGAAAATTGGGGAGTTGTTATTTAAGCCAATTGTATTCTACAATACAATATATTGGACTTCCCTCTAGTACAGACCCTCCACCTTGTGGTATCTGCGTTTCTAGTTACATCAGATACTCCTGGGGCAAATTTGCTGCAATTAGAGAACTTCTGGCAATAGATTTATATTGTGGAATTGCCTTTTAGGCGATTTCTTAATATATCCTGTCCCCCCCTACATAGACCATCTTAAGACTACTATTTTTGTAGTCACATAAGATACCCCTGGGCTAAAATTGAGGCAATTCTGGTGCAATTGTGACAACTGAGGTAGATTAGGGAATTGCTATATAACCGATATTTGATGTTTCCTGCAGATATGGTGACATTTAATCGTATGCCTCCAGATCGACCCATCTCCCCAATTTAGACAACCCTCTTTTGGGGTAGGTTTGGGGCAAATATAGAGAAATTCTGACCAAAAAATTGGGGAATTGCCTTTTGGGCAATTTCCGAATTATCCTGCAAATATGAGATGCACTCTTATAATCTAGACCATATACTGTAAGGCTTTGATTCCTCTAGGGGTACGCAGATAACCCTGGGTTACATTTTGGGTAATTCTCATGCAATTGTGATAACGATGGTATATGAGGCAACTGCTATATAAGCGATATTCAATGTATCCTACAAATATGGTGACAAATAGTCTCCAGACTGTCCCAGTTCCCCAAATTAGACTTGTTGTGGTTTTTGGGCAATTCCAGAGCAATATTCCGATAATAGATGTATATTAGGGAATTGCTATTTAGGCAGTTTTCTGTAGGAGAATACATTATGAGCACAGATTTGTATCCGCAGTTGCAGTAGCTATTGGGACATCGACTCCCAGTATCAGCGGCATCGTGCAGAGAGTTGTAGTAAGTCCAGCACAGCAGTAAGGTGTATGTCAGGGACACTTACCGGTCCTGTCCAGGGCAGAGTTTGCGGGGTGCCTGCCCCCGTTCCGGGCTTGGTTGATGGCGCTGCTGTTGGCGCTGTCCGCCGTATGTTTATCCACATGGTACAGGACCTCGGTGGCGTCGTTCTTGAAGGACTGGCAGCTCCTGAAGAGGAGGCAGAGCAGGTAGAGGAGGCAGCACTGGAGCCTGGAGATGATCATGGCGAGGAGCGAGTGTGAGTGTGAGCCTCCGCTCTGCACCCCTGCACTTATATACCAGGGCTGGAGAATGGGAGGGGATATCCTCACACAATGCAGATGCAGCAGAGCCGAATGTGTCACTAATACCGGCCCCATCACAACTCCCTGCAGTCCCATGTAACAACTCTGGTGATACATAGTGACAAACTCAACTCAACCTCAGCTAAGGCTGCGAGTCCCCACTAACACTCACTACGTAACGGTATACGCATAACAGGGGAAGGAGCAGCAGTGCTGTGAATAATCCGGTCTTTACAAGAAAATAGTATTTGTGTTCCATATTGCTCTCTGTTATCAGCCACTTTTCACAGTGAATGCTGGAAAACTTTTTAGGGATTTGTCCTTGGTGTGACTACAGACTGCAGCCAGTGATATGTATTGTCCCTGGAGAGATGTGTAATCAGACCTCACACTGCTGTGCTCTGTGCTCTCTGCAGCCAGTGTTATGTATTGTCCCTGGAGAGATGTGTAATCAGACCTCACACTGCTGTGCTCTGTGCTCTCTGCAGCCAGTGTTATGTATTGTCCCTGGAGAGATGTGTTATCAGACCTCACACTGCTGTGCTCTGCGCTCTCTGCAGCCAGTGATATGTATTGTCCCTGGAGAGATGTGTGATCAGACCTCACACTGCTGTGCTCTGTACTCTCTGCAGCCAGTGTTATGTATTGTCCCTGGAGAGATGTGTAATCAGACCTCACAATGCTGTGCTCTGTGCTCTCTGCAGCCAGTGTTATGTATTGTCCCTGGAGAGATGTGTTATCAGACCTCACACTGCTGTGCTCTGCGCTCTCTGCAGCCAGTGATATGTATTGTCCCTGGAGAGATGTGTGATCAGACCTCACACTGCTGTGCTCTGTACTCTCTGCAGCCAGTGTTATGTATTGTCCCTGGAGAGATGTGTAATCAGACCTCACACTGCTGTGCTCTGTGCTCCCTGCAGCCAGTGTTATGTATTGTCCCTGGAGAGATGTGTAATCAGACCTCACACTGCTGTGCTCTGTGCTCTCTGCAGCCAGTGTTATGTATTGTCCCTGGAGAGATGTGTAATCAGACCTCACACTGCTGTGCTCTGTGCTCTCTGCAGCCAGGGTTCTGTATTGTCCCTGGAGAGATGTGTAATCAGACCTCACACTGCTGTGCTCTGTGCTCTCTGCAGCCAGTGTTATGTATTGTCCCTGGAGAGATGTGTAATCAGACCTCACACTGCTGTGCTCTGTGCTCTCTGCAGCCAGTGTTATGTATTGTCCCTGGAGAGATGTGTAATCAGACCTCACACTGCTGTGCTCTCTGCAGCCAGTGTTATGTACTGTCACTGGAGAGATGTGTAATCAGACCTCACACTGCTGTGCTCTGTGCTGTCTGCAGCCAGTGTTATGTATTGTCCCTGGAGAGATGTGTAATCATACCTCACACTGCTGTGCTCTGTGCTCTCTGCAGCCAGTGTTATGTATTGTCCCTGGAGAGATGTGTAATCAGACCTCACACTGCTGTGCTCTGTGTTCTCTGCCGTCAGTGTTATGTACTGTCCCTGGAGAGATGTGTAATCAGACCTCACACTGCTGTGCTCTGTGCTCTCTGCAGCCAGTGTTATGTATTGTCCCTGGAGAGATGTGTAATCAGACCTCACACTGCTGTGCTCTGTGCTCTCTGCAGCCAGTGTTATGTATTGTCCCTGGGGAGATGTGTAATCAGACGTATTTTTATGTTGTTAGTAGCAGCAGAACTGTGATTGTAACTTCTCCAAGTGCACTGGGGGGAGGGTCCAAACACAGCTGTGCTCTCTGCAGATAGTGTAAGTATTGTCCTGAAGAGATGATGTGTAATCAGACTCTTGAGTATGTTTATACTTATGATTGAGTGTGTTTTTAGTAGCAGCAGGACTGTGATATATGGATTTATATTCCAGGATTGTAGCTTCTCCAAGTGCTCTGGGTGACTGTCCTCACACTGCTGTGCTCTCTGCAGCCAGTGTTATCTAATGTACCTGGAAATATGTGTTTTCATACCTTTGTGTATGTTGTTGGTAGCAGCAGGACTATCTATTTTCTATCTCATATCTATCTATCTATCTATCTCCTATCTATCTATCTCCTATCTATCTATCTATCTATCTATCTATCTATCTATCTATCTATCTATCTATCTCCTATCTATCTCATATCTATCTATCTATTTCCTATCTATCTATCTATCTATCTCCTATCTATCTCATATCTATCTATCTATCTATCTATCTATCTATCTCATATCTATCTATCTATCTATCTATCTATCTATCTATCTCATATCTATCTATCTATCTATCTATCTATCTCATATCTATCTATCTATCTCATATCTATCTATCTATCTCTCTATCTATCTATCTCATATCTATCTATCTATCTATCTCCTATCTATCTATCTATCTATCTATCTATCTATCTATCTATCTATCTCATATTTATCTGTGCTGCATTGCGCTGGCTTGTCGTCGCAGTGTCTCATGATTCCTCGGGGTCTTGTGATCTCATCTGTGACGTTTTTGGATAATTCTGACTTTACCTACAGCAGAGTAAATGTCAGCTGACAATGAAGCTGACAAAGTCCAGACCCCAATAACTGCACCAAGATGGTAGAATATTCCGGAACGAGCCGGCGCCGCTCCCGTCCTGACCCAGTCTCCATGTTACCTCTCCCTCACTTCATTTATATTACACAGCAAGTGCAAGGCTGGAAGTATATCCTGGGAGCAAACAAAGCTGGGACCCCCCTCCGCACCGACCTGATCTGGGCCACCGCTGCCGCAGCTTTACTCACAGTTTGCAAAAAGTTGTCATACAAAATTATACCTGAGCTCCATGTGTCACATCTCATCCCCTGCACTGCCCTGAGCTGGAGGACTGCAGCGCCACCTAGTGCTCACACAGGAATGCTGCAACTATACATCAGCTATCTATTTATCTATCTCCTATCTATCTATCTATCTATCTATCTATCTCATATCTATCTATCTATCTATCTATCTATCTATCTATCTCCTATCTATCTCATATCTATCTATCTATCTATCTCCTATCTATCTATCTATCTCCTATCTATCTCATATCTATCTATCTATCTCCTATCTATCTATCTATCTATCTATCTATCTATCTATCTCATATCTATCTATCTCCTATCTATCTCATATCTATCTATCTATCTATCTCATATCTACCTATATCTCATATCTATCTATCTATCTATCTATCTATCTATCTATCTCCTATCTATCTATCTATCTCATATCTATCTATCTCCTATCTATCTCATATCTATCTATCTCATATCTATCTATCTATCTCATATCTATCTATCTATCTATCTCCTATCTATCTCATATCTATCTATCTATCTATCTATCTCATATCTATCTATCTATCTCATATCTATCTATCTATCTATCTATCTCATATCTATCTATCTATCTATCTATCTATCTCATATCTATCTATATCTCATATCTATCTATCTATCTCATATCTATCTATATCTCATATCTATCTATCTCATATCTATCTATCTATCTATCTATCTCATATCTATCTATATCTCATATCTATCTATCTATCTATCTCATATCTATCTCATATCTATCTATCTATCTATCTCATATCTATCTATCTATCTCATATCTATCTATCTCCTATCTATCTATCTCCTATCTATCTATCCCTATCTATCTATCCCTATCTATCTATCTCCTATCTATCTATCTATCTATCTATCTATCTATCTCCTATCTATCTATCTCATATTTATCTATCTATCTATCTATCTATCTATCTATCTATCTATCTAGGGCATAATTAGGAGAGGCAGAGCCCCATAGCTTCAGAATACATCCCCCTATCCCAATATACTAATATTTCCATTCTCACGCATGCAAGTAACAACAGTATCTATCTATCTATCTATCTCCTATCTATCTATCTATCTATCTCATATCTATCTATCTCCTATCTATCTCATATCTATCTATCTCATATCTATCTATCTATCTCATATCTATCTATCTATCTATCTATCTCCTATCTATCTCATATCTATCTATCTATCTATCTATCTCATATCTATCTATCTATCTCATATCTATCTATCTATCTATCTATCTCATATCTATCTATCTATCTATCTATCTCATATCTATCTATATCTCATATCTATCTATCTATCTCATATCTATCTATATCTCATATCTATCTATCTCATATCTATCTATCTATCTCATATCTATCTATATCTCATATCTATCTATCTATCTATCTATCTATCTCATATCTATCTATCTATCTATCTCATATCTATCTATCTATCTCATATCTATCTATCTCCTATCTATCTATCTCCTATCTATCTATCCCTATCTATCTATCCCTATCTATCTATCTCCTATCTATCTATCTATCTATCTATCTATCTATCTATCTCCTATCTATCTATCTCATATTTATCTATCTATCTATCTATCTAGGGCATAATTAGGAGAGGCAGAGCCCCATAGCTTCAGAATACATCCCCCTATCCCAATATACTAATATTTCCATTCTCACGCATGCAAGTAACAATCACACACCCAGCACCCAGTGATCTCCTCAGCAGGGGCTTCTTCTGGATCCCCTAGTGCTGATCTTCCCCCCTGTAATTCTGCCCAATATCCTCCTCAGACACTAGTGTGGTCATCCTGCTACACGGGGGACACTTCTCTGTCCTGTCTGCAGCTCCCACTCACTTCTCTTCTATCCTGCTACACAGGGGACACTTCTCTGTCCTGTCTCTCCCCCACTCACTTCTCTTCTATCCTGCTACACGGAGACACTTCTCTGTCCTGTCTGTAGCTTCCACTCACTTCTCTTCTATCCTGCTACACGGGGACACTTCTCTGTCCTGTCTGTAGCTCCCACACACTTCTCTTCTATCCTGCTACACGGGGACACTTCTCTGTCCTGTCTGCAGCTCCCACACACTTCTCTTCTATCCTGCTACACGGGACACTTCTGTGTCATATCTATAGCTCCCACTAACTTCTCTTCTATCCTCCTACACGGGGACACTTCTCTGTCCAGTCTGCAGCTCCCACTCACTTCTCTTCTATCCTGCTACACGGGGACACTTCTCTGTCCTGTCTACAGCTCCTACTCACTTCTCTTCTATCCTGCTACACGGGGGACACTTCTCTGTCCTGTCTGCAGTTCCCACTCATTTCTCTTCTATCCTGCTACACGGGGCACTTCTCTGTCCTGTCTGCAGCTCCCACTCACTTCTCTTCTATCCTGCTACATGGGGGACACTTCTCTGTCCTGTCTGCAGCTCCCACACACTTCTCTTCTTTCCTGCTACATGGGACACTTCTGTGTAATATCTATAGCTCCCACTCACTTCTCTTCTATCCTGCTACACGGGGGACACTTCTCTGTACTGTCTGCAGCTCCCACTCACTTCTCTTCTATCCTGCTACACGGGGGACACTTCTCTGTACTGTCTGCAGCTCCCACTCACTTCTCTTCTATCCTGCTACACGGGGGACACTTCTTTGTCCTGTCTGCAGCTCCCACTCACTTCTCTTCTTTCCTGCTCTGAGCTGCTTATTTTGCAGATCATTTGGTAGTAATCATGGTTCTTGTAACTCTATGTAGTAATCTTGGTTCTGGTATTGTATTTATTTAGCAATCTTGGTTGTATTACCCTCTTTATGTAGCAAGGTTTCGCTAGTGTATTGATGTAGTAATATTAGTTCTGGATCTATATCTATGTAGTCATCTTGGTACCAGTGCTGCATCTAAGTAGTAATCTTGGTACCAGTGCTGCATCTATGTAGTAATCTTGGTACCAGTGCTGCATCTATGTAGTAATCTTGGTACCAGTGCTGTATCTATGTAGTCATCTTGGTACCAGTGCTGTATCTATGTAGTAATCTTGGTACCAGTGCTTCATCTATGTAGTTATCTTGGTTCTGGTGGTGAATCTATGTAGTAATCTTGGTTCCGGTGCTGCATCTATGTAGTAATCTTGTTTCCGGTGCTGCATCTATGTAGTAATCTTGGTTCTGGTGTGTACTCTATGTAGTAATCTTGTTTCCGGTGCTGCATCTATGTAGTTATCTTGGGTCAGATGCTGTATTTATGTAGTAATCTTGGTTCTGGTGTGTAATCTATGTAGTAGTCTTGGTTCCAGTGCTGCATCTATGTAGTTATCTTGGTTCAGATGCTGTATTTATGTAATAATCTGGGTTCCAGTGCTGCATCTATGTAGTAATCTTAGTTCTGGTGTGTAATCTATGTAGTAATCTTGTTTCCGGTGCTGCATCTATGTAGTTATCTTGGTTCAGATGCTGTATTTATGTAGTAATCTTGGTTCTGGTGGTGAATCTATGTAGTAATCTTGGTTCCAGTGCTGCATCTATGTAGTTATCTTGGTTCAGATGCTGTATTTATGTAATAATCTTGGTTCCAGTGCTGCATCTATAAAGTAATCTTGGTTCCAGTGCTGCATCTATGTAGTTATCTTGGTTCAGATGCTGTATTTATGTAATAATCTTGGTTCCAGTGCTGCATCTATGTAGTAATCTTGGTTTGGTGTGTAATCTATGTAGTAATCTTGGTTCCAGTGCTGCATCTATGTAGTTATCTTGGTTCAGATGCTGTATTTATGTAGTAATCTTGGTTCCAGTGCTGCATCTATGTAGTATGTATCTATGTTTTTATACATAGGGGACATAAAAGGGACATTTACTAAGAAAGGGGGAAGTTAACATGAGATTAGATGGAGGCAATACAGGAGGGGGTAGTAACCCTAACAGGGGGCAAGGTACTAGGCATTTTTTTAGTGGCAAACACAAAGCCCCATTACTTTCTATGGGCTCATGCACATGGCCATGTTCACCCACACAATCAGTGCTGCCCCCACTGCTCCGGGTGTAATGCTCCATCTCTCTGTATATATAATATAGTCTTGTGTTTCCCGGTCACATCCTCCGCTGACATCATTAATCATGGGGCAGATACACGTACGAGGAGACGCCTGATTACATCTTACCTTCCCACATGAAGTTTTTACGTGAGTGACTGATACAAAGTAACATCTGGCTAATGGTCCATTACTGTCCCTCCTCATCATCAGTCATTATGTCTCCATTTTAAAGGGCCAGTAGTAAATGGGCTCCAGTCGCCCTAAACTCATTATTTTCATGCTCTGATGCAATCGGCTGCTTTTTGGAAGGGGATTGTATCAGTGATGGGCACAGAGGGCAGAGCCCGGGGCTACGGGACCAGCCGAGTCCATTGTCAGGACTGTTTTGTATATAAGTAATGGCAGCAGTTATGGCTCCGAGCTTGTTTAGTCTCCATCATCTGCTCATCTTACCATCTTCCTGCAGGATATATTTACTAGGTATGTAATGGAAACATAAAACCATCATAAAGGCCGATGTTATCACATAATCCCCGAGTGATAGAAACCAGGGATACATTCACTAATGAAAGAAACTGAATAGAATATCTGTACTACAACATCTACAGTACTATAATACCGCCCCCTATGTACAGGAATATAACTACTATAATACTGCCCACTATGTACAAGAATATTACTACTATAATACTGCCCCCTATGTGCAGGAATATAACTACTATAATACTGCGCCCTATGTACAGGAATATAACTACTATAATACTGCCCCCTATGTACAGGAATATAACTACTATAATACTGCCCCCTATGTACAGGAATATAACTACTATAATACTGCCCCCTATGTACAGGAATATAACTACTATAATACTGCCCCCTATGTACAGGAATATAACTACTATAATACTGCCCCCTATGTACAAGACTATAACTACTATAATACTGCCCCCTATGTACAGGAATATAACTACTATAATACTGCCCCCTATGTACAGGAATATAACTACTATAATACTGCCCCCTATGTACAGGAATATAACTACTATAATACTGCCCCCTATGTACAGGAATATAACTACTATAATACTGCCCCCTATGTACAAGAATATAACTACTATAATACTGTCCCCTATGTACAAGAATATAACTATTATAATACTGCCCCCTATGCACAAGAATATAACTACTATAATACTGCGCCCTATGTACAAGACTATAACTACTATAATACTGCCCCCTATGTACAGGAATATAACTACTATAATACTGCCCCCTATGTACAAGAATATAACTACTATAATACTACCCCCTATGTACAGGAATATAACTACTATAATACTGCCCCCTATGTACAGGAATATATCTACTATAATACTGCCCCTATGTACAGGAATATAACTACTATAATACTGCCCCCTATGTACAGGAATATAACTACTATAATACTGCCCCCTATGTACAGGAATATAACTACTATAATACTGCCCCCTATGTACAGGAATATATCTACTATAATACTGCCCCTATGTACAGGAATATATCTACTATAATACTGCCCCTATGTACAGGAATATAACTACTATAATACTGCCCCCTATGTACAGGAATATAACTACTATAATACTGCCCCCTATGTACAGGAATATATCTACTATAATACTGCCCCTATGTACAGGAATATATCTACTATAATACTGCCCCTATGTACAGGAATATAACTACTATAATACTGCCCCGTATGTACAGGAATATATCTACTATAATACTGCCCCTATGTACAGGAATATAACTACTATAATACTGCCCCCTATGTACAGGAATATAACTACTATAATACTGCCCCCTATGTACAAGAATATAACTACTATAATACTGCCCCCTATGTACAAGAATATAACTACTATAATACTGCCCCCTATGTACAAGAAAATAACTACTATAATACCGCCCCCTATGTACAGGAATATAACTACTATAATGCTGCCCCTTATGTACAAGAATATAACTACTATAATACTGCCGTCTATGTACAAGAATATAACTACTATAATACTGCTGTCTATGTACAAGAATATAACTACTATAATACTGTCGCCTATGTACAAGAATATAACTACTATAATACTGCCCCCTATGTACAAGAATATAACTACTATAATACTGCCATCTATGTACAAGAATATAACTACTATGATACTGCCCTCTATGTACAAGAATATAACTACTATAATACTACCCCCGAAGTACAAGAATATAAGTACTATAATACCGCCCCCTATGTACAAGAATATAACTACTATAATACTGCCCCCTATGTACAAGAATATAACTACTATAATATTGCCCCCTATGTACAAGAATATAACTACTATAATACTGCCCCCTATGTACAAGAATATAACTACTATAATACTGCCCCCTATGTACAGGGATATAACTACTATAATATTGCCCCCTATGTACAATAATATAACTACTATAATACTACCCCCTATGTACAAGAATATAACTACTATAATACTGCCCCCTATGTACAAGAATATAACTACTATAATACTGCCCCCTATGTACAAGAATATAACTACTATAATACTGCCCCCTATGTACAGGAGTATAACTACTATAATACTTCCCCCTATGTGCAAGAATATAACTACTTTAATACTACCCCAGATGTACAAGAATATAAGTACTATAATACTGCCCCCTATGTACAAGAATATAACTACTATAATACCGCCCCCTACGTACAAGAATATAACTACTATAATACCGCCCCCTACGTACAAGAATATAACTACTATAATACTGCCCCCTATGTACAAGAATGAATATAACTACTACAATACTGACCCCTATGTGCAGGAATATAACTACTATAATACTGCCCCCTATGTACAAGAATATAACTACGTTAATACTACCCCAGATGTACAAGACTATAACTACCATAATACTGCCCCCTATGTACAGGAATATAACTACTATAATACTGCCCCCTATGTACAGGAATATAACTACTATAATACTGCCCCCTATGTACAGGAATATAACTACTATAATACTGTCCCCTATGTACAAGAATATAACTACTATAATACTGCCCCCTATGTACAAGAATATAACTACTATAATACTGCCCCCTATGTACAAGAATATAACTACTATAATACTGCCCCCTATGTACAAGAATATAACTACTATAATACCGCCCCCTACGTACAAGAATATAACTACTATAATACCGCCCCCTACGTACAAGAATATAACTACTATAATACTGCCCCCTATGTACAAGAATGAATATAACTACTATAATTCTGACCCCTATGTACAGGAATATAACTACTATAATACTGCCCCCTATGTACAAGAATATAACTACTTTAATACTACCCCAGATGTACAAGACTATAACTACTATAATACTGCCCCCTATGTACAGGAATATAACTACTATAATACTGCCCCCTATGTACAGGAATATAACTACTATAATACTGCCCCCTATGTACAGGAATATAACTACTATAATACTGCCCCCTATGTACAAGAATATAACTACTATAATACTGCCCCCTATGTACAAGAATATAACTACTATAATACTGCCCCCTATGTACAAGAATATAACTACTATAATACTGCCCCCTATGTACAGGAATATAACTACTATAATACTGCCCCCTATGTACAGGAATATAACTACTATAATACTGCCTCCTATGTACAGGAATATAACTACTATAATACTGCCCCCTATGTACAAGAATATAACTACTATAATACTGCCTCCTATGTACAGGAATATAACTACTATAATACTGCCCCTATGTACAGGAATATAACTACTATAATACTGCCCCTAAGTACAAGAATATAACTACTATAATACTGCCCCCTATGTACAGGAATATAACGACTATAATACTGCCCCCTATGTACAGGAATATAACTACTATAATCCTGCCCCCTATGTACAGGAATATAACTACTATAATACTGCCCCCTATGTACAAGAATATACCTACTATAATACTGCCCCCTATGTACAAGAATATACCTACTATAATACTGCCCCCTATGTACAAGAATATAGCTACTATAATACTGCTCCCTATGTACAAGAATATAACTACTATAATACTGCCCCCTATGGCCTGTGTGTGATATATATGATTATTAGGGATATATTTTGTCCCCCTGTCAGTATATACAGGAATGTGACGTTCCTTATTGTAATGTTTGGGAAGAGTCTAGAATCACTTAACCTGCAATCACTGAACTATGTGACCCCCATGTGTGTGGATGGAGCCTGGGGGCGGAGGGATGAGGTTACATGGATAGAGCCTCCTATGGGTCACCTGTAGTCTGTATATTATATAACTGAAGATACTTTGTGGCTCCTGCACTGATCTCCCGGGTTAAAAGTCTTCACACCCCTTGAGCTCTTCCTTATTTTTGAATGTCTCCCACCACCAGGGAGAGCTCAGGAGATTACTACATACTGTATATAAAGCCAACACTAGGGGGGAGGGGCAGGGGATTACTACATACTGTATATACAACCACCACTAGGGGGAGGACAGGGGATTACTACATACTGTATATACAGCCACCACTAGGAGGAGCTCAGGGGGTTATTACATACTGTATATACAGCCACCACTAGGGGGAGGACAGGGGATTACTACATACTGTATATACAACAATCACTAGGGGGAGCTCAGGAGATTACTACATACTGTATATACAGCCACCATAGGGGGAGCTCAGGAGATTACTACATACTGTATATACAGCCACCACTAGGGGAGGACAGGGGATTACTACATACTGTATATACAGCCACCACTAGGGGGAGGACATGGAAATCTCCTGAGCTCCTCCTAGTAGTGGCTGTATATACAGTATGTAGTGATCTCCTGAGCTCCCCTTAGTCGTGGCTGTATATACAGTATGTTGTAATCTCCTGAGCTCCCCCTAGTGGTGGTGTATATAAAGTACGTAGTAATCTCCTGAGCTCCCCCTAGTGGTGGCTCTATATACAGTATTTATTTATTTTCCGAGCTCCTCCTAGTGGTGGCTGTATATACAGTATGTAGTAATCTCCTGAGCTCCCCCTAGTGGTGGCTGTATATACAGCATGTAGTAATCTCCTGAGCTCCTCCTAGTGGTGGCTGTATATACATTATGCAGTAATCTCCAGAGCTCTTCCTAGTGGTCGCTATATATACAGTATGTAGTAATCTCCTGAGCTCCCTCTAGTGGTGGCTGTATTTACAGTATGTAGTAATCTCCTGAGCTCCCCCTAGTGGTGGCTGTATATACAGTATGTAGTAATCTCCCGAGCTCCTCCTAGTGGTGGCTGTATATACAGTATGTAGTAATCTCCTGAGCTTCCCCTAGTGGTGGCTGTATATACAGTATGTTATAATCTCCTGAGCTCCTCCTAGTGGTGCCTGTATATAAAATATGTAGAAATCTCCTGAGCTCCTCCTAGTGGTTGCTGTATATACAGTATATAATAATCTCCTGAGCTCCTCCTAGTGGTGGCTGTATATGCAGTATGTAGTAATCTCCTGAGCTCCCCCTAGTAGTGGCTGTACATACAGTATGTTGTAATCTCCTAAGCTTCTCCTAGTAGTGGCTGTATATACAGTATGTAGTAATCTCCTGAGCTCCCCCTAGTCCTGGCTGTATCTACAGTATGTAGTAACCCCCTGAGCTCCTCCTAGTGGTGGCTGTATATACAGTATGTAGTAATCTCCTGAGCTTCTCCTAGTAGTGGCTGTACATACAGTATGTAGTAATCTCCTGAGCACCCCCTAGTGGTCGCCGTATCTTCAGTATGTAGTAATCTCCTGAGCTCCTCCTAGTGGTGGCTGTATATATAGTATGTATTAATCTCCTGAGCTCCCTCTAGTGGTGGCTGTATATACAGTATGTTAATCTCCTGAGCTTCTCCTAGTAGTGGCTGTATATACAGTATGTAGTAATCTACTGAGCTCACCCTAGTGGTGGCTGTATATATAGTATGTAGTAACCGCCTGAGCTCCTCCCAGTGGTGGCTGTATATACATTATGTAGTAATCTCCTGAGCTCCTCCTAGTGGTGGCTGTATATACAGTATGTAGTAATCTCCTGAGCTCCTCCTAGTGCTGGCTCTGTAGACAGTATGTAGTAATCTCCTGAGCTTCTCCTAGTAGTGGCTGTATATACAGTATGTAGTAATCTCCTGAGCTTCCCCTAGTGGTGGCTGTATCTAAAGTATGTAGTAATATCCTGAGCTCCCCCTAGTGGTGTCTGTATATAAAGTATGTAGTAATCTCCTGAGCTCCCCCTAGTGGTGGCTGTATATACAGTATGTAGTAATCTCCTGAGCTCCTCCTAGTGCTGGCTCTGTATACAGTATGTTGTAATCTCCTGAGCTTCTCCTAGTAGTGGCTGTATATACAGTATGTAGTAATCTCCTGAGCTTCCCCTAGTGGTGGCTGTATCTACAGTATGTAGTAATATCCTGAGCTCCCCCTAGTGGTGGCTGTATATAAAGTATGTAGTAATCTCCTGAGCTCCTCCTAGTGGTGGCTGTATATACAGTATGTAGTAATCTTCTGAGCTCCTCCTAGTGGTGCCTGTATATAAAATATGTAGTAATCTCCTGAGCTCCTCCTAGTGGTGGCTGTATATGCAGTATGTAGTAATCTCCTGAGCTCCTCCTAGTGGTGGCTGTATATACAGTATGTTTTAAGCTCCTGAGCTCCCCATAGTGGTGACTGTATATACAGTATGTAGTAATTTCCTGAGCACCCTCTAGTGGTCGCCGTATCTTCAGTATGTAGTAATCTCCTGAGCTCCTCCTAGTGGTGGCTGTATATACAGTATATAGTAATCTCCTAAACTCCCTCTAGTGGTGGCTGTATATACAGTATGTAGTAACCCCCTGAGCTCCTCCTAGTGTGGCTGTATATACAGTATGTAGTAATCTTCTGAGCTCCTCCTAGTGGTGGCTGTATATACAGTATGTTAATCTCCTGAGCTTCTCCCAGTAGTGGCTGTATATACAGTATGTAGTAATCTCCTGAGCTTCTTCTAGTAGTGGCTATATATACAGTATATAGTAATCTCCTGATTCCCCCTAGTGGTGGCTGTATCTAAAGTATGTAGTGATCTCCTGAGCTCCCCTTAGTGGTGGCTGTATATACAGTATGTAGTAATCTCCTGAGCACCCCCTAGTGGTCACCGTATCTTCAGTATGTAGTAATCTCCTGAGCTCCTCCTAGTGGTGGCTGTATATACAGTATGTAGTAATCTCCTGAGCTCCCTCTAGTGGTGGCTGTATATACAGTATGTAATAACCCCCTGAGCTCCTCCTAGTGGTGGCTGTATGTACAGTATGTAGTAATCTTCTGATCTCCTCCTAGTGGTGGCTGTATATACCGTATGTTAATCTCCTTAGCTTCTCCTAGTAGTGGCTGTATATACAGTATGTAGTAATCTCCTGAGCTCACCCTAGTGGTGGCTGTATGTACAGTATGTAGTATTCTCCTGAGCTCCTACTAGTAGTGGCTATATATACAGTATGTAGTAATCTCCTGAGCTCCCCCTAGTAGTGGCTGTATATACAGTATGTAGTAATCTCCTGAGCTCCTCCTAGTGCTGGTTGTATATACAGTATGTAGTAATTTCCTGAGCTCCCCCTAATGGTGGCTATATATACAGTATGTAGTGATCTCCTGAGCTCCCCTTAGTGGTGGCTGTATATACAGTATGTAGTAACCGCCTGAGCTCCTTCTTCTGGTGGCTGTATATACAGTATGTAGTAATCTCCTGAGCTCCTCCTAGTGGTGGCTGTATATACAGTATGTAGTAATCTCCTGAGCTTCTTCTAGTAGTGGCTGTATATACAGTATGTAGTAATCTCCTGATCCCCCCTAGTGGTGGCTGTATATACAGTATGTAGTAATCTTCTGAGCTCCTCCTGGTGATGGCTGTATGTACAGTATATAATAATCTCCTGAGCTCCTCCTAGTGGTGGCTGTATATGCAGTATGTAGTAATCTCCTGAGCTCCCCCTAGTAGTGGCTGTACATACAGTATGTTGTAATCTCCTGAGCTTCTCCTAATATTGGCTGTATATACAGTATGTAGTAATCTCCTGAGCCCCCCTAGTCCTGGCTGTATCTACAGTATGTAGTAACCCCCTGAGCTCCTCCTAGTGGTGGCTGTATATACAGTATGTAGTAATCTCCTGAGCTTCTACTAGTAGTGGCTGTATATACAGTATGTAGTAATCTCCTGAGCACCCCCTTGTGGTCGCCGTATCTTCAGTATGTAATAATCTCCTATGCTCCTCCTAGTGGTGGCTGTATATACAGTATGTAGTAACCCCCTGAGCTCCTCCTAGTGGTGGCTGTATATACAGTATGTAGTAATCTTCTGAACTCCCCCTAGTGGTGGTGTATTTAAAGTATGTAGTAATCTCCTGAGCTCCCCCTAGTGGTGGCTCTATATACAGTATTTATTTATTTTCTGAGCTCCTCCTAGTGGTGGCTGTATATACAGTATGTAGTAATCTCCTAAGATCCCCCTAGTGGTGGCTGTATATACAGTATGTAGTAATCTCCTGAGCTCCTCCTAGTGGTGGCTGTATATACAGTATGTAGTAATCTCCTGAGCTCCTCCTAGTGGTCGCTGTATATACAGTATGTAGTAATCTCCCGAGCTCCTCCTAGTGGTGGCTGTATATACAGTATGTAGTAATCTCTTGAGCTCCTCTTAGTGGTGCCTGTATATAAAATATATAGAAATCTCCTGAGCTCCTCCTAGTGGTGGCTGTATATACAGTATATAATAATCTCCTGAGCTCCTCCTAGTGGTGGCTGTATATACAGTATATAATAATCTCCTGAGCTTCTCCTAGTGGTGGCTGTATATGCCGTATGTAGTAATCTCCTGAGCTCCCCCTAGTAGTGGCTGTATATACAATATGTTTTAATCTCCTGAGCTCCCCCTAGTGGTGGCTGTATATACAGTATGTAGTAATTTCCTGAGCTCCCCCTAGTCGTCGCCGTATCCTCAGTATGTAGTAATCTCCTGAGCTCCTCCCAGTGGTGGCTGTATATACAGTATGTAGTAATCTCCTGAGCTCCCTCTAGTGGTGGCTGTATATACAGTATGTAGTTACCCCCTGAGCTCCTCCTAGTGGTGGCTGTATAAACAGTATGTAGTAATCTCCTGAGCTCCTCCTTGTGGTGGCTGTATATACAGTATGTAGTAATCTCCTGAGCTTCTTCTAGTAGTGGCTCTATATACAGTATGTAGTAATCTCCTGATTCCCCCTAGTGGCGGCTGTCTCTACAGTATGTAGTGATCTCCTGAGCTCCCCTTAGTGGTGGCTGTATATACAGTATGTAGTAATCTCCTGAGCACCCCCTAGTGGTGGCCGTATCTTCAGTATGTAGTAATCTCCTGAGCTCCTCCTAGTGGTGGCTGTATATACAGTATGTAGTAATCTCCTGAGCTCCCTCTAGTGGTGGCTGTATATACAGTATGTAATAACCCCCTGAGCTCCTCCTAGTGGTGGCTGTATATACAGTATGTAGTAATCTTCTGAGCTCCTCCTAATGGTGGCTGTATATACAGTATGTTAATCTCCTGAGCTTCTCCTAGTAGTGGCTGTATATACAATATGTAGTAATCTCCTGAGCTGACCCTAGTGGTGGCTGTATCTACAGTATTTAGTAACCGCCTGTGCTCCTCCTAGTAGTGGCTGTATATACAGTATGTAGTAATCTCCTGAGCTCCTCCTAGTAGTGGCTGTATATACAGTATGTAGTAATCTCCTGAGCTCCTCCTAGTGGTGGTTGTATATACAAAATGTAGTAATTTCCTGAGCTCCCCCTAATGGTGGCTATATATACAGTATGTAGTGATCTCCTGAGCTCCCTTTAGTGGTGGCTGTATATACAGTATGTAGTAACCGCCTGAGCTCCTCCTAGTTGTGGCTGTATATATACAGTATGTAGTAATCTCCTGAGCTCCTCCTAGTGGTGGCTGTATATACAGTATGTAGTAATCTCCTGAGCTTCTTCTAGTAGTGGCTGTATATACAGTATGTTATAATCTCCTGAGCTCCCCCTAGTGATGGATGTATATACAGTATGTAGTAATCTCCTGATCCCCGCTAGTGGTGGCTGTATCTACAGTATGTAGTAATCTTCTGAGCTCCTCCTGGTGGTGGCTGTATATACAGTATATAATAATCTCCTGAGCGCCTCCTAGTGGTGGCTGTATATGCAGTATGTAGTAATCTCCTGAGCTCCCCCTAGTAGTGGCTGTACATACAGTATGTTGTAATCTCCTGAGCTTCTCCTAGTAGTGGCTGTATATACAGTATGTAGTAATCTCCTGAGCCCCCCCTAGTCCTGGCTGTATCTACAGTATGTAGTAACCCCCTGAGCTCCTCCTAGTGGTGGCTGTATATACAGTATGTAGTAATCTCCTGAGCACCCCCTAGTGGTCGCAGTAACGTCAGTATGTAATAATCTCCTGAGCTCCTCCTAGTGGTGGCTGTATATACAGTATGTAGTAACCCCCTGAGCTCCTCCTAGTGGTGGCTGTATATACAGTATGTAGTAATCTTCTGAGCTCCCCTTAGTGGTGGCTGTATATAAAGTACGTAGTAATCTCCTGAGCTCCCCCTAGTGGTGGCTCTATATACAGTATTTATTTATTTTCTAAGCTCCTCCTAGTGGTGGCTGTATATACAGTATGTAGTAATCTCCTGAGCTCCCCCTAGTGGTGGCTGTATATACAGTATGTAGTAATCTCCTGAGCTCCCCCTAGTGGTGGCTGTATATACAGTATGTAGTAATCTCCTGAGCTCCTCCTAGTGGTGGCTGTATATACAGTATGTAGTAATCTCCAGAGCTCCTCCTAGTGGTAGCTATATATACAGTATGTAGTAATCTCCTGAGCTCCCTCTAGTGGTGGCTGTATCTACAGTATGTAGTAATCTCCTGAGCTCCCCCTAGTGGTGGCTGTATATACAGTATGTAGTAATCTCCCGAGCTCCTCCTAGTGGTGGCTGTATATACAGTATGTAGTAATCTCCTGAGCTCCTCCTAGTGGTGCTTGTATATAAAATATGTAGAAATCTCCTGAGCTCCTCCTAGTGGTGGCTGTATATACAGTATATAATAATCTCCTTAGCTCCTCCTAGTGGTGGCTGTATATGCTGTATGTAGTAATCTCCTGAGCTCCTCCTAGTAGTGGCTGTACATACAGTATGTTGTAATCTCCTGAGCTTCTCCTAGTAGTGGCTGTATATACAGTATGTAGTAATCTCCTGATTCCCCCTAGTGGTGGCTGTATCTACAGTATGTAGTGATCTCCTGAGCTCCCCCTAGTGGTCGCCGTATCTTCAGTATGTAGTAATCTCCTGAGCTCCTCCTAGTGGTGGCTGTATATACAGTATGTAGTAATCTCCTGAGCTCCCTCTAGTGGTGGCTGTATATACAATATGTAGTAACCCCCTGAGCTCCTCCTAGTGGTGGCTGTATATACAGTATGTAGTAATCTCCTGAGCACCTCCTAGTGGTGGCTGTATATACAGTATGTTAATCTCCTGAGCTTCTCCTAGTAGTGGCTGTATATACAGTATGTAGTAATCTCCTGAGCTCACCCTAGTGGTGGCTGTATCTACAGTATTTAGGAACCGCCTGAGCTCCTCCCAGTAGTGGCTGTATTCACAGTATGTAGTAATCTCCTGAGCTCCTCCTAGTGTAGGCTGTATATACAGTATGTAGTAATCTCCTGAGCTTCTTCTAGTAGTGGCTGTATATACAGTATGTAGTAATCTCCTGATTTTCCTAGTGGTGGCTGTATATACAGTATGTAGTAATCTCCTGAGCTCCTCCTAGTGGTGGCTCTGTATACAGTATGTAGTAATTTCCCGAGCTTCTCCTAGTAGTGGCTGTATATACAGTATGTAGTAATCTCCTGAGCTTTCCCTATTGGTGGCTGTATCTACAGTATGTAGTAATATCCTGAGCTCCCCCTAGTGGTGGCTGTATATACAGTATGTATTAATCTCCTGAGCTCCTCCTAGTGGTGGCTGTATATACAGTATGCAGTAATCTCCTGAGCTCCTCCTAGTGGTGCCTGTATATAAAATATGTAGTAATCTTCTGAGCTCCTCCTAGTGGTGGCTGTATATACAGTATATAATAATCTTCTGAGCTCATCCTAGTGGTGGCTGTATATGCAGTATGTAGTAATCTCCTGAGCTCCCCCTAGTGGTGGCTTTATATACAGTATGTAGTAATCTTCTGAGCTTCTCCTAGTAGTGGCTGTATATATAGTATGTAGTAATCTCCTGAGCTCCCTCTAGTGGTGGCTGTATATCCAGTATGTAGTAACCCCCTGAGCTCCTCCTAGTGTTGGCTGTATATACAGTATGTAGTAATCTCCTGAGCTCCTCCTAGTGGTGGCTGTATATGCAGTATGTAGTAATCTCCTGAGCTCCCCCTAGTGGTGGCTGTATATACAGTATGTTTTAATCTCCTGAGCTCCCCCTAGTGGTGGCTTTATATACAGTATGTAGTAATCTTCTGAGATTCTCCTAGTAGTGGCTGTATATATAGTATGTAGTAATCTCCTGAGCTCCCTCTAGTGGTGGCTGTATATCCAGTATGTAGTCACCCCCTGAGCTCCTCCTAGTGTTGGCTGTATATGCAGTATGTAGTAATCTCCTGAGCTTCTCCTAGTAGTGGCTGTATATACAGTATGTAGTAACCCCCTGAGCTCCTCCTAGTGTTGGCTGTATATACAGTATGTAGTAATCTCCTGAGCTTCTCCTAGTAGTGGCTGTATATACAGTATGTAGTAACCCCCTGAGCTCCTCCTAGTGTTGGCTGTATATACAGTATGTAGTAATCTCCTGAGCTCCCCCTAGTGGTGGCTGTATATACAGTATGTAGTAATCTCCTGAGCTCCCTAGTGGAGGCTTTATATACAGTATGTAGTAATCTGCTGAGCTCCTCCTAGTGGTGGCTGTATATACAGTATATAATAATCTTCTGAGCTCCTCCTAGTGGTGGCTGCATATACAGTATGTAGTAATCTCCTGAGCTCCTCCTAGTGGTGGCTGTATATACAGTATGTAGTAATCTCCTGAGCTCCCCCTAGTGGTGGCTGTATATACAGTATGTAGTAATCTCCTGAGCTCCCCCTAGTGGTGGCTGTATATACAGTATGTAGTAATCTCCTGAGCTTCTCCTAGTGATGTATATACAGTATATAGTAATCTCCTGAGCTCCCTCTAGTGGTGGCTGTATATACAGTATGTAGTAATCTCCTGAGCTGCTCCTAGTGATGTATATACAGTATATAGTAATCTCCTGAGCTCCCTCTAGTGGTGGCTGTATATACAGTATGCAGTAATCTCCTGAGCTCCCCCCTAATTATAGATTAGGGAAATCACTGCTTACACTGTGCTCATAAACAGGCAGCGCTTATTAGCGGGACCACACAAGCAGCTGCCTGTCTCCCAGAATGGAAAAGACATGCAAGGATTTAGACAGACACGATGTCCCATCACAGACAGATATTGATAACAGATGTAGAGAAGACGCCCCCTCCCCTGCCCCAACCCCCTCCCCCCGCTGCTCCATCCCACAATGTCTTCTTATTTGGTATTTTACATAGAGAAAGAATTTAAATATCATAAAAAGAAAAACATAGAAATAGGATCTAAATAAATTGTACACGGAAATATTAATATAATAAAGTATTAAACATATCTGATTATGTAATAGGAGAGAGCGAGAGAGAGCGAGAGCGAGAGAGAGAGACGGTTAGTAGGAAGGTAATATATTGGGGCTCATTCACTAAGGGTCCGTGGAGCGCATTTTCATCAGGTTTCCCGCCGATTTCCGTTTTGCGGCGCATTTAACAGGAGATTTTGGTACACGCAAGCGTATTTTGCCGCATCGGTATTATTAGGGTACATTATGGTGGTATTATTAGGGTAAAGTATGGTGGTATTATTAGAGTACAGTATGGTGGTATTATTAGGGTACGGTATGGTGGTATTATTAGGGTACATTATGGTGGTATTATTAGGGTACATTATGGTGGTATTATTAGGGTACATTATGGTGGTATTATTAGGGTAAAGTATGGTGGTATTATAATGGTACAGTATGTTGGTATTATTAGGGTACGGTATAGTGGTATTATTTCAGCACTGGATGTTGTTAATATATCAGCATCGAAATCTGCTGCTATTATTTGTGCAAAGTATTGTTGGTACTTTGTAACCATTATGTGCTGGAATAATTTCACATATAGGCTACATTCACACTACCGTATGGGGGACGTATACACGGCCGATATACGTCCCCCATACACTTCTATGGGCGCACGGCACCCTACGGGAGCGGTACGGTGCAGCACACGTGCGGCACCGTACCGTTCCATACCCGGGAAAAAGATAGGACCTGTCCTATCTTTTCCCGTAATACGGCGCCGTTCGCCATATGTTCCTACGGGCGGGCAACAGCAGTGTGAATGTAGCCTTATTCATAGATCCAGGCACCGGGACTGTGGTATCTTCTTCCTTCTAAAACGATCTGTTAAATTATGCTAGTGAGCCTGAATGGCTCTGGGGGACTGTACCTGAGCCCCCTCCATGATGCAGATTGGCAGGTTATTACACTGTCTCCCTCCTTCCCCTGCCCCTCAGCACTTCCTCCTCTGTGTGCCTGATGTAATCTCACAGTGTGTTTGGGGGAAGTGCTCCTGCACAGTGTATCAGCCTGTGAAGCTACAGGACGGAGTGGCTCTGGTAACACTCCCCCAGAGTCTGACTCATTAGCATAATTGTAAAAGTTGATATTAGAAGGCAGGCGGCCATGGACACCAGATATAATAAGATACCACAGTCCCGGTCCCTGGATCTATGCGTTTTGTCCCTGGTTTATCGGGATGGATTCTGATGGTAGATTTCCTATAAGTGCTTTATGTTAATATTCTTTCTGCACTGTATGTTGCTATTATTTGAGTCATGTATTATGGCTGCAGGGTATGTAGTGGAGCCTGGCAGGTTGCTCTGCTGCGCCTCATGTCGTGTGTTCGTGTTGGGAGAGACGCGTCATTTGTTTGGATTGTCACATACATATTCATTGCGCTGGAGACGTTTGGCAGGGTCTCAGTATTTGTGGCTGGTAGTATAAGCAGAGCTGTGGATTTACATTCTTTGCTTGCATGATGCTGGGATAAGTGTCCGCACCCACATCTGGGTTTAAGGAATAGTAAAATACAAGGAGACGGCGGGAGGTGCAGTCACATCGCAACAGTAAGGACCAGGGGGCCCTTCCATATAAGAGGCTACAACCACCATCAGTAATCTGTTCCTCCAAGGGGACATGGTCCAAGTCCAACATGAGGCTTCAGGGGCGCATGGGTCCCTCTACTCTCCCCGTTCACGGTCCTGGATAGCATCGGGGCACATTTACCTTTGTTTTGGCTTTTTTTTAAACTTTTTGTTATGACCTAGTTATGCTGAATAGGAGGAGAAGCAGCAGCAGAGTTATGACTCATCCTGCTCCCTCCCCTCTTTCTGTCTCTGTCAGTGAGGACAGACTGAGAAGAGAGACACAGTGGGAGACGCCATAAGGACGGGCTGGAGGAGTGAAAGAGAGGAAGCTGTGTATATACACAGAGAGCAGCATAGTGAGAACAGGGAAAAGATGAAACTCTCAAAGAAGGCAAAGGCACAGGGACATATACATGAAGAGACAGGTCTAATGGTAGAGATTTATCGAAAAGTAGCCAACCCCTTTAATAATAATAATTCTTTATGTATATAGCGCACACAGATTTCCCGGCTCTGCACAGATCTTGCCAAATCAGTCCCTGTCCCCAATGGGTCACATAATCTAATCAACCTACCATTATGTTTTGGAGTGTGGGAGGAAACTGGAGGACCCAGAGGAAACCCATGCAAACATGAAGAGAACATACAAATTCAATGCAGATGTTGACCCTGGGACTTATACCCAGGACCCCAGCACTGCAATGCTGTAATGCCAACCACTGAGCCACCATGCTGCCCTATGATCAGACAAGGCAGCCATGAATCTCTGTGCCTGATCCTAGAGAGAACTGTGCGGCTGCATATTTCTCTCTAGTATCATTCAGTGGAGACCTCAACCTAACGCTACCCGAGGCTACAGGGACTGATTTGGCAAACTCTGTGCAGCGCTGCGGAATCTGTAGGCGCTATAAATAAAGAATTTAATATAAATTATATATATAATATATATATTCAGGGAATATAAAATAAATTCCCGCTATAAATAAAAATATAAGATTTACGGTTGTATCCACTGATAACCAAAATTGTGTACACCAGGGCCGATAGAGATTTGGATTAAAATTATATCTGAGTATATTTAAGAATCTTGTCTTTGTGGGAGGAAAACCCCTTTAATATTGTGTTATGTTATTATTTGGTTTTATTAAAATTATGACTATTATTTCATTACTATTAGGATTATTCCATTCCAGCAAATACATTTTTAAATATTAAAATACATTATTTTATGACTATTATTTTCTTATTATAATCATTATTATTAATTCAATAGCAAGTTATTTTATTTAAATTATTGCTTATTTTAGTTTCTTATTTCTTGTATTTTGCATATTTCAGGTTCTGATGGTCACATAGAAATTAATATAAGAGTAAAAAAAAATTAAAGACTTTATTAAATATTCCAGTTATTTTTATTCCTGGAAGTTTCCCTTTGTCCTGCAACTTTCTGAAGACACAACCTGATGAATCTTCTCATTGTTCAACCAAGAGAAATCAAATTACGAGACAAGTTGCCAATCGGAAGTGTGATTGTTGTGCGATGGCGGCACACGGGTCATATGACACGTCCTGGATACAGTGTTACTAATTATGAATACAATTAACCCCGCGAGGAGGGAATCTCCTGAGGGCCTGTGTTATAAAACGCTGTGTGTGATTGTCAGTGAGAACTTTCCTTCCAGCGAGAAGCCCCCGACACAATAGACGAGCGCAAACCCGATACTGAGAATCAGCAATTTGTGAGCTTCACGGATCGGATTAATGGGCCTGTCCTCATGTGACGGTACAAAGCCCGAGGAATACATGACAGGAGCGGCCCGGATACATGGGTGGGGCACAGGGACCATAGGACAGGACAATGCACAGAGGACACAAGGTGGCAAAAAAATCTCTTACGCGGTTTTTCTTGCAAAATATGCAAAAATTGAAAAGCAAAAAATACCCAAATACTGATAATCAAATTATAGGAAAAAAAAGGTTGTTATACTCCTGTACATAGGGGGCTGTATTATAGTAGTTATATTCCTGTACATAGGGGGCTGTATTATAGTAGTTATATTCTTGTACATAGGGGGCAGTATTATAGTAGTTATATTCCTGTACATAGGAGGCAGTATTATAGTAGTTATATTCTTATACATAGGGGGCAGTATTATAGTAGTTATATTCCTGTACATAGGAGGCAGTATTATAGTAGTTATATTCTTATACATAGGGGGCAGTATTATAGTAGTTATATTCCTGTACATAGAAGGCAGTATTATAGTAGTTATATTCTTATACATAGGGGGCAGTATTATAGTAGTTATATTCCTGTACATAGGGGGCAGTATTATAGTAGTTATATTCCTGTACATAGGGGGCAGTATTATAGTAGTTATATTCTTGTACATAGGGGGCAGTATTATAGTAGTTATATTCTTGTACATAGGGGTCAGTATTATAGTAGTTATATTCTTGTACATAGGGGCAGTATTATAGTAGTTATATTCTTGTACATAGGGGCAGTATTATAGTAGTTATATTCTTGTACATAGGGGGCAGTATTATAGTAGTTATATTCCTGTACATAGGGGCAGTATTATAGTAGTTATATTCCTGTACATAGGGGGCAGTATTATAGTAGTTATATTCTTGTACATAGGGGGCAGTATTATAGTAGTTATATTCCTGTACATAGGAGGCAGTATTATAGTAGTTATATTCTTATACATAGGGGGCAGTATTATAGTAGTTATATTCCTGTACATAGGGGACAGTATTATGGTAGTTATATTCCTGTACATAGGGGGCAGTATTATAGTAGTTATATTCCTGTACATAGGGGGCAGTATTATAGTAGTTATATTCCTGTACATAGGGGGCAGTATTATAGTAGTTATATTCCTGTACATAGGGGGCAGTATTATAGTAGTTATATTCCTGTACATAGGGGGCAGTATTATAGTAGTTATATTCCTGTACATAGGGGGCAGTATTATAGTAGTTATATTCTTGTACATAGGAGGCAGTATTATAGTAGTTATATTCCTGTACATAGGGGTCAGTATTATAGTAGTTATATTCTTGTACATAGGGGGCAGTATTATAGTAGTTATATTCTTGTACATAGGGGGCAGTATTATAGTAGTTATATTCTTGTACATAGGGGGCAGTATTATAGTAGTTATATTCTTGTACATAGGGGGCAGTATTATAGTAGTTATATTCCTGTACATAGGGGGCAGTATTATAGTAGTTATATTCTTGTACATAGGGGGCAGTATTATAGTAGTTATATTCTTGTACATAGGGGGCAGTATTATAGTAGTTATATTCTTGTACATAGGGGGCAGTATTATAGTAGTTATATTCTTGTACATAGGGGCAGTATTATTAGTTTTATCCTGTAGAAGACATAACTGAGCAGTGTGTCAATATAATATATATAGATAGATAGAGACCTCTTGTTAGTGTATTATTTTGGAGGGAGGGCAGTGACAGATGTGACACTTTATAAAGGCGATGGGAATGTGAGCACCAATACTCTTTTCCTGTAGTGACATCTGGGGACAGGCTGTGGCATGTTTGCACTCTGGATTTGGTTTTATAGATGACAGCTTCCACCCTGACACCTAGAAATCTTGCGTAATATGGTGACGCGAGTGCTCGGCCTCATCCTGCTAGTAATACACAGTATATCACTATATGCTCTGAACCTATAGAAAGCATACTGCAATTTACACTATGGTGTAAGGGCTGAGTGCTGTATATTGTTCTCTTTTGTGGTGAATTTAGGAAAAACTATAATGAGAGAGGGATGGGACCTGGTACCACAGGACCAAGACTTTGGACCTCATCTCTTCTCACTGGCTCCAAAATGATAAGAGTCAGAACTGTCCTAAAGAAGACCAAGCAAGTGTAAGATCCAACAGGGTCAGATAGAAAACGTACCTCCTGCAGCTGCTACTATTACCTGGTTCTAGGACATCACTGCCTCCGGCTGCAGCTACTACTTTGCACCATTGTTCTAGCACGTGTCCAGCTCCTTGTATCTACAGTCCAGCTCTCCCACCGTTATATAGTAATAGTAACTCCATGACACTGGAACAAAAAGTACCAGACCTTTGCTGGTTTCCATCCTTCCATCTGCTGCACATCCCCTGGGGCCGCGCAGATGTTCGCTTTATATATGAAACGTAACCGCGAATATTAATTTCTCTGATTGTCGTCCCCGTTTAAGGACAAAGTCGGGCACAAGTGTAGAGACGGAGGAGATGCTGTCACACAACTTCTGATAGACCCTGGAGACCCCTTGGCTCTGAGTTACCCAGCACCATGTGATCTCATGGTGACCCCCTGCAAATTCGGGGGTCACCACCTCAGCCGCTTCATGTAATAGCCTGGACTGTACCACGCAGATCCTCCACAGGGGGAGAACAAACTTTATGGCGGCTACAACTAATGACGAAAGCAGGGTCCAGGCGCCCAGCTGCTGCCTCCCTGACTGTATGCTTATGGTCACTTCAATATTAACCCCTTACCTGCCATTTTCTTTGTTTTACTTTCATGCTTCCAAAACCTGTAACTGTTTTATATTTCCACTTTTTCTGTGTCTACGGAGCTGGATGAGGCTTGTTATCCGATTAACAAATTGTGCTTCCTAGTGATATTTAATTTTCCATGTGTACTGGGAAGCGCCAAAAAAATAAATAAAAAATATACAGGCTTATGGCTTTGTGAGGTACAGGCAGCTAAATACATAATTGTAAATGCAGGTAAAGCTCCAGTTTCTGCCTAGATCTGTGGTTCTGTAGCACAGAGCCATAACCTTAAGTCATCTGAAAGTGGAGATCCATATCTTTAATATGACACGAGCAGCACGTGTCTAGGTGCTACAGAACAGAAGATAGTGGCTTCTGACGTGACCCTCCTCCTAAAACCACTAAACTTGACTCCTCTCATGTGAAAATGGGGTGAGAAGAGTCATATTTCCCTGACGCTGGAGGAGATTTTTTATACATAAACAGACATTTCACACCAAAGAGGAAAGAAAAATAATGGACTTTTCAAACCCAACCTGCTGGGAGCGTAGTGGGGTAAAAACCTGGTGACAGGTTCTCTTAACAGATGGCACAAAGCGGCATTAGGGGGCCCACTGGTAGAGACTGGTGAGGATCCCTACCAATGTCTCCAGCATTAGGGGGGGGCTCACTGGTAGTGACTGGTGAGGATCCCTACCAATGTCTCCAGCATTAGGGGGGGGGCTCAGTGGTAGAGACTGGTGAGGATCCCTACCAATGTCTCCAGCATTAGGGGGGGGCTCAGTGGTAGAGACTGGTGAGGATCCCTACCAATGTCTCCAGCATTAGGGGGCTCACTAGTACAGACTAGTGAGGATCCCTACCAATGTCTCCACATGACTGTGCAGGCTATAGCTGCCCCTCCTTCTCCCATTCATGGTCCATCAGTGACTTCCCCGTTTTCCGGAATCACATTTATTACGCACAGTCTTTACCTTATGTACAAAGCAGGAAAAGTATAGAAAATATATAAAACTGGAGACAGTGGAGCAGCTACACGGCGGTGCCTCTCTCCAGGTTCTGCTTGATCTCGGCCGTGTACTTCCCGTAAAACCTCTCCGCCTTCTTGTTGAATTTGGCGTTCCTCTCGTTAATATAATCGATGTCGGCGTCGTCGTTGTACGCTCGGCGGCGGCTGTATTTCTCACGCTTCTCAATCCTGGAACACAAAGATAAGGTATGCAGATGTCAAACATCAGGTACATCTCACAAAGTGGGGTCTGCGCCCACACTGCTGCGCCCACACTGCTGCGCCCACACTGCTGCGCCCACACTGCTGCGCCCACACTGCTGCGCCCACACTGCTGCGCCCCTGGCTCTCTACAGTGAACCACTCCATAGCATCTACCCTGTGATCTGAGTGAAAGCTACAATAGGCTTCTAGATAGATGCCCCACCGCCACTGAGGTGGTGGTGGACAGCAGTTCAGTGGAAAGTGTTTACAGTACAGCAGTGTGAGGACAGTGCACTTGGAGAAGCTACAATACGGAAATATAAATTCACACGTCACAGTCCTGCTGCTACTAACATACACAAAGGTCTGATTATACATCTCTCCAGGGACAGTACATAAAAATGGCTGCAGAGAGCACAGAGCACAGCAGTGTGAGGTCTGATTACACATCTCTCCAGGGACAATACATAACACCAGCTGCAGAGAGCACAGAGCACAGCAGTGTGAGGTCTGATTACACATCTCTCCAGGGACAATACATAACACTGGCTGCAGAGAGCACAGAGCACAGCAGTGTGAGGTCTGATTACACATCTCTCCAGGGACAATACATAACACTGGCTGCAGAGAGCACAGAGCACAGCAGTGTGAGGTCTGATTACACATCTCTCCAGGGACAATACATAACACTGGCTGCAGAGAGCACAGAGCACAGCAGTGTGAGGTCTGATTACACATCTCTCCAGGGACAATACATAACACTGGCTGCAGAGAGCACAGAGCACAGCAGTGTGAGGTCTGATTACACATCTCTCCAGGGACAATACATAACACTGGCTGCAGAGAGCACAGAGCACAGCAGTGTGAGGACTGATTACACATCTCTCCAGGGACAATACATAACACTGGCTGCAGTCTGTATGGTCACAGCCTTAAGGTTTCTACCCTTTGCCAATGCAGCAATCCTAGTAAGCTCTGCCTAGAATAACACACTGTATGGATCAAAGATGGACTGGACCACTAGAAGGATTTCATTAAATCATTTTCCAAAAAAAGTTAGAAAAATGGTTATAAAAACAAAACAAAAAAAAACCCATTATAACAATAATTCAAGAGTCTATAAAAAGCTATAGGAGTAAGCAACAACAATATATAAGTGATATCCGGAAGGACTTACTGTTTCTCCAGGTCAGTGACCATCCTGTCGATGCCGTCCTTGGAGGGAACGTGTGTTCCATGATACAGAGTGTCAGATGTGGGGTAGAAGAGCTCACCACTGCAAGACACAATGTGTTACATACAGATAGCAGTCATTTATGGATGTATATTATATAATCTTAGAGATTACAGCTCTGGAGCAAATGGTAAAATGTATATAAATCCTGAGTTACATCCTGTATTATACCCCAGAGCTGCACTCACTATTCTGCTGCTGGTGCAGTCACTGTGTACATACATGACATTACTTATCCTGTACTGATCCTGAGTTACATCCTGTATTATACTCCAGAGCTGCACTCACTATTCTGCTGCTGGTGCAGTCACTGTGTACATACATGACATTACTTATCGTGTACTGATCCTGAGTTACATCACAGTTGTATTACACTCCAGAGCTGCGCTCACTTTTCTGCTGGTTGCACACTTACTGCTTCTCTCGCTCCTTCTCATACTCCTCCATGTCCGGTTTGATCTGTCTGGTCAGTCTCTGGTACTGGCGCAGTTGGGCTGCAGCATAGTCTGATAAGAACAATTCAGTAAATGGGAACAGTTTATCACCAGACACATGTTATCGGGAGGTCATAATGTATTTATAGAGTTTCATTTTCCAGCAGAAGCCTTGAGGATGCTCTGAGCTGAGGCTGTAGATCTGTCTATGGGGGGCATAGATGATGATGTACAGGGGGTATATAGAGGGGCTCTGGATGGATTATATACTAGTTATACAGAGCCTGTGGGCAGTGACCAGGACATGATGACCCTATGGCCTGGGCACTTACCTGAGAATCCTATATCCGGGTTTCTCTTTTTCTTCTTCCTCTCCCATCTCTCTGCATCGTCTGCGCTGATCTCCAGTAGTTTTGCCCTCTCGTAGTCCACGCCATTAGCGGCACATTCCTGGATCAGAGCAGGAAGACATGAGGGGTCTGTCTTCCCCTGACATATTATAGGGTCCCTCATGCCCACCCCGGGACTTTACCTTCTTCCTCTCCTCCTCCTTCAGCTCCCACTCCAGTCTCGCCTTCCTCGCCTCCCAGTTGCTGGGTAGTTTCTGCCTCTTGTCCTCCTCCACCACCTCCTGGTGATTCAGTTTTCGGGCTTCATTCTGTAACATAATCAAAGTGTGGAATGTAGGGGAGATATGTCACAATAGACACTAAAGGGAAAGTGCTGACAAATGGGGGGGTACACTGCCGAGACCCCAGAGAACTATAGGATCTAGGACCCAATTACTGTTTCTATGAGACTGTAAGGACAGCGAGAGATTTTTTGGGTAAGGGGGAACATGGAGGAGTTGACTGGAGGTTCAGTAGTCAGATCCTCATGCACACAGACCAAGCTCAACCGAGAAGATCGGCCCCTACACTGCGGACATGACCTCTCACCCTCTGCAGGTAGAGCGCCCCCTACACTGCGGACATGACCTCTCACCCTCTGCAGGTAGAGCGCCCCCTACACTGTGGATTTGACCTCTCACCCTCTGCAGGTAGAGCGCCCCCTACGCTGTGGACGTGACCTCTCAGCCTCTGCAGGTAGAGCGCCCCCTACGCTGTGGACGTGACCTCTCAGCCTCTGCAGGTAGAGAGCCCCCTACGCTGTGGACGTGACCTCTCACCCTCTGCAGGTAGAGAGCCCCCTACGCTGTGGACGTGACCTCTCACCCTCTGCAGGTAGAGAGCCCCCTACGCTGTGGACGTGACCTCTCACCCTCTGCAGGTAGAGAGCCCCCTACGCTGTGGACGTGACCTCTCACCCTCTGCAGGTAGAGAGCCCCCTACGCTGTGGATGTGATCTCTCACCCTCTGCAGGTAGAGCGCCCCCTACGCTGCGGACGTGACCTCTCACCCTCTGCAGGTAGAGCGCCCCCTACGCTGCGGACGTGACCTCTCACCCTCTGCAGGTAGAGCGCCCCCTACACTGTGGACGTGACCTCTCACCCTCTGCAGGTAGAGCGCCCCCTACACTGTGGACGTGACCTCTCACCCTCTGCAGGTAGAGCGCCCCCTACGCTGTGGATGTGACCTCTCACCCTCTGCAGGTAGAGCGCCCCCTACGCTGTGGATGTGACCTCTCACCCTCTGCAGGTAGTGCGCCCCCTACGCTGTGGATGTGACCTCTCACCCCCCTCACAGGCAAAGCACCCCCTACACTGTGGATGTGACCTCTCACCCTCTGCAGGTAGAGCGCCCCCTACACTGTGGATGTGACCTCTCACCCTCTGCAGGTAGAGCGCCCCCTACGCTGTGGATGTGACCTCTCACCCTCTGCAGGTAGAGCGCCCCCTACGCTGTGGATGTGACCTCTCACCCTCTGCAGGTAGTGCGCCCCCTACGCTGTGGATGTGACCTCTCACCCCCCTCACAGGCAAAGCACCCCCTACACTGTGGATGTGACCTCTCACCCTCTGCAGGTAGAGCGCCCCCTACGCTGTGGATGTGACCTCTCACCCTCTTCAGATGCAGTTCTCGGAATTTCCTCAGGCGTTCCTCCCGCTTCTGTGCCGCCAGATCTTCTGCAGATGTAGACGGTCCCTCTTCCTCGGACGACTCCTGTAGAAAATGACATCACATTATGTTTAAGAAGCAAAAATTTTACAAAAATCTGGGTGAATGCAATCAATTGTTCCCTGTTATCTGCCATAGTTGGGAAGACATTGAAGGCAGACATCTTACAGAAAGCAGTGAAACGGCACTCACCAATCTTCTTCCTTTAAAATGTTGCTTTTATTGATGCATACTCACGAAAATTTCTTAAAAACAGTTGATCAAATGGCAGGGGTGCCACCCCTGCCATTTGATCAACTGTTTTTAAGAAATTTTCGTGAGTATGCATCAATAAAAGCAACATTTTAAAGGAAGAAGATTGGTGAGTGCCGTTTCACTGCTTTTTGATATTACTATTGGGACTCAACCACATTTTTTGGAATCAGAGCACCACCCCACCTTTCATGTCAGATTTTTGCCTCAATGAAAAAAGTATGTCTTCACACTAAATAGGACCATGGAATAGTGCCACCCTACTTCCATATCTACCAAGTTTCGCATATGAGACATCTTACAGACTTGCCCCTGCCACCAGGACTACCAAATAGTCGACTAATAGCTTAGGGGAACTACAAGTCCCAGCACAACTGAACAAACCAGGGGAACAGACCGATAAACATTAGGTCACAGTAAAGTACAACATACAATACTACAAGCCCAGCATTCAAGCATAAGTGGAAATGAAGAACTACTAGTCCCATCATGCCCCACCACACACACAGCACTGGAGGACTACTAGTCCCGTCATACTACCCCCACACACACAGCACCGGAGGACTACTAGTCCCATCATACTACCCCCACACACACAGCACCGGAAGACTACTAGTCCCATCATACTACCCCCACACACACAGCACCGGAGGACTACTAGTCCCATCATACTACCCCCACACACACAGCACCGGAGGACTACTAGTCCCATCATACTACCCCCACACACACAGCACCGGAAGACTACTAGTCCCATCATACCCCACCACACACACAGCACTGGAGGACTACTAGTCCCATCATACCCCACCACACACACAGCACTGGAGGACTACTAGTCCCATCATACCCCACCACACACACAGCACTGGAGGACTACTAGTCCGAGCACAACAATAACAGCTACATCTCCCATGATGCCTCTCCTGCGGTGTAGTACAGAGGCTGAGCTCAGTCCTGATGGGAGTTGTAGTCCCCCCCGTCCTGTGATGTCTCCTCACCCGCTCCCTCTCCTCTTCTCTTCCCTCGGTCGCCATCTTCTTGTTTCTCTCCAGCAACTTCCGCCCTCACTGCGTTAAGCAGCACTAGCCCCGCCCCGACACATGACGTACTTCCGGTGTGCTTGTAAACACTTCTCCTCCTCCAAAGCCGCGGCGTCTCCTAGCAACGGGAGAAGCTAAGATGGCGGCCAAGGTGAGTGTTATTATTACCTGGAGATTATATACAGTTTTGCTGGATTTTCTTATATTTATCATATTGACATCCCAGGATCCATTATTTTCCTCTTTTTCCATGGATGTGGCCTTATTAGACTTGTTTTTTGGGGGATAAGTTGTATTTCATGAAGTCCAACATGTTATTGAGCACATAACATACACAACCCCCTCCCCGTAGGGGCAGAAGCTTCTTATTGTCCTGCGGTCTGACACGGTGAGGGATGATTTTTTTGTGAGGGGCCGTAGTTTTTATCGGCTCCCGTGCTGCGGCACAGATGAATTTTTGGAGCAGTTTTGTATTTTGCTTTCTTGTATGAACACCAGGGCGGCGCTGATCACTGGAGCAGAACACAGGTACATATGTATTATAGGGGGTCAGTGTCACATCTGCAGGAATGTGAGGATCTTATGTATGATGTGTACAACGCTGCAATGTATCAATGTATGGCGGCGACATATACTGAGAGGAGGATGTATCTACACAGATCATAGAAGAACAAATCCACAAATGCCGCTACAAGACCAACAGTGATGTGTATGAGCTCTACCTGGGGAGAAGGTAAGTACCACACATTATCCATCTATCTTCTATCTATCTATCTATCTATCTATCTATCTATCTATCTATCTATCTATCTATCTATCTCCTATCTGTCTATCTATCTATCTATCTATCTATCTCCTATCTATCTATCTATCTATCTATTCCTTATCTATCTATCTATCTATCTATCTATCTATCTATCTATCTTCTATCTATCTATCTATCTATCTATCTATCTATCTATCTATCTATCTATCTCCTATCTATCTCATATCTATCTATCTATCTATCTATCTATCTATCTATCTATCTATCTCCTATCTATCTATCTATCTATCTATCTATCTATCTATCTATCTATCTCCTATCTATCTATCTATCTCCTATCTATCTATCTATCTATCTATATATCTCCTATCTATCTATCTATCTCCTATCTATCTATCTATCTCCTATCTATCTATCTATCTATCTATCTATCTATCTATCTATCTATCTCCTATCTATCTATCTATCTATCTCCTATCTATCTATCTCCTATCTATCTATCTATCTATCTATCTATCTATCTATCTATCATCAATCTATCTATCTATCTATCTCCTATCTATCTATCTATCTATCTATCTATCTATCTATCTATCTCCTATCTATCTATCTCCTATCTATCTATCTATCTATCTATCTATCTATCTATCTATCTCCTATCTATCTATCTATCTATCTATCTCCTATCTATCTATCTCCTATCTATCTATCTATCTATCTATCTATCTATCTATCATCTATCTATCTATCTATCTATCTATCTATCTATCTATCTATCATCTATCTATGTATCTATGTATCTATCTATCTATCTATCTATCTCCTATCTATCTCCTATCTATCTATCTCCTATCTATCTATCTATCTATCTCCTATCTATCTCCTATCTATCTCCTATCTATCTATCTCCTATCTATCTATCTCCTATCTATCTCCTATCTATCTATCTATCTCCTATCTATCTATCTCCTATCTATCTATCTATCTCCTATCTATCTCCTATCTATCTATCTATCTATCTATCTATCTATCTATCTATCTATCATCTATCTATCTATCTATCTATCTATCTCCTATCTATCTATCTATCTATCTATCTCCTATCTATCTATCTATCTATCTATCTATCTATCTATCTCCTATCTATCTATCTATCTATCTATCTATCTATCTATCTATCTCCTATCTATCTATCTCCTATCTATCTATCTATCTATCTATCTCCTATCTATCTATCTATCTATCTATCTATCTCATATCTATCTATCTCCTATCTATCTATCTATCTATCTATCTATCTATCTATCTATCATCTATCTATCTATCTATCTATCTATCTATCTATCTATCTATCATCTATCTATGTATCTATGTATCTATCTATCCCATATCTATCTATCTATCTACCCAGTATCACGTGTTCTCTATCTCTCGCAGAGACCTGAGGGATGTCCCAGACTTGTCAAGATTTCGCTTATTAAAGTATCTGTGGCTCAACCATAACAAGGTAACAAAACCTCAAAGGAACCATCAGTATTAGGCTACATTCACACTAACGTATGGGGGACGTATATACGGCCGACGTATATACGGCCGATATACGCCCCCCATACACTCCTATGGGCGCACGGCACCCTACGGGAGCGGTACGGTGCAGCACACGTGCAGCACCGTACCGTTCCGTACCCGGGAAAAAGATAGGACCTGTCCTATCTTTTCCCGTAATACGGCGCCGTGCGCCATAGTTTGCTATGGAGAGGGGCGTGGGTGAGCTGCGCTCACCTCCTCCTCCTCTCCCCGTACACTGCCGTTGCCCGCTACAGTACGGTACGGGCGGGCAACGGCAGTGTGAATATAGCCTTAACCCTCTGAGGGCTCAGAGCCAGGCAGCAGCTGGTAAAGCCAGGGCTCATTACACTCATCATGATAACCAGGGACATCACTCATAGATCCAGGCACCGTGACTGTGGGATCTTCTTATATCTGTCATCCATTGCTTCCTTCCTTCTGAATTTAATTGATGCCAATGGAACTAAAGGGCTATGATGAGGATTACCAGAGCCCCTCTGTGCTGTATCTTCCCAGGCTGTCACACTGTTTCCTCCTCCTCCTTCTCCCTCAGCAATTCCCTCTGCCTGCAGTAATCTTACACAGTTGGAGGGGGTATGTGCTCCCGCACAGTGTAACAGCCTGTGAAGCTACAGCACGGAGGGGCTTTGGTGACGCCCCTCAGAGCCATTCTGGTTCATTGCATGATTATAAAAGTTAACATTAGAAGGGAGGAGACCATGGATCACAGATATAAGAAGATACCACAGTCCCGGTGCCTGGATCTATGAGTAATGTCCCTGGTTTATCAGGATGGATTCTGATGGAAGATTCCTTTAAAGTAGTTTCTAGGACATTGACTAAAGGAAATGAATTATAAGGCAGTGACATCAGATCATGTGACCTCCCAGATGTAATAACATTCCTCTGGGAGGCCTACAACTCAAACTACAGGATCTGTTATCATTTATATCTGTGTGAGTTCTTCACAATGTCAAATTTCCATTCCAGATATCAAAAATAAACTTCCTTGGCCAAAATTTCCGGCTGACTGAATTATACTTGAACAGCAATGAAATTGGTGACATCACAGGTACAGACCAAGTGTGACTCCATACTTATCACCCTTCGCTCCAGCAACACTGTGTGACTGAAGGGCAGCAGAATAGTGAGTGCAGCTCTGGAGTATAATACAGGATGTAACTCAGGATCAGTACAGGATAAGTAATGTCATGTATGTACACAGTGACTGCACCAGCAGCAGAATAGTGAGTGCAGCTCTGGAGTATAATACAGGATGTAACTCAGGATCAGTACAGGATAAGTAATGTCATGTATGTACACAGTGACTGCACCAGCAGCAGAATAGTGAGTGCAGCTCTGGAGTATAATACAGGATGTAACTCAGGGTCAGTACAGGATAAGTAATGTCATGTATGTACACAGTGACTGCACCAGCAGCAGAATAGTGAGTGCAGCTCTGGGGTATAATACAGGATGTAACTCAGGATCAGTACAGGATAAGTAATGTCATGTATGTACACAGTGACTGCACCAGCAGCAGAATAGTGAGTGCAGCTCTGGGGTATAATACAGGATGTAACTCAGGATCAGTACAGGATAAGTAATGTCATGTATGTACACAGTGACTGCACCAGCAGCAGAATAGTGACTGCAGCTCTGGAGTATAATACAGGATGTAACTCAGGATCAGTACAGGATAAGTAATGTCATGTATGTACACAGTGACTGCACCAGCAGCAGAATAGTGAGTGCAGCTCTGGGGTATAATACAGGATGTAACTCAGGATCAGTACAGGATAAGTAATGTCATGTATGTACACAGTGACTGCACCAGCAGAATAGTGAGTGCAGCTCTGGAGTATAATACAGGATGTAACTCAGGATCAGTACAGGATAAGTAATGTCATGTATGTACACAGTGACTGCACCAGCAGCAGAATAGTGAGTGCAGCTCTGGAGTATAATACAGGATGTAACTCAGGATCAGTACAGGATAAGTAATGGCATGTATGTACACAGTGACTGCACCAGCAGAATAGTGAGTGCAGCTCTGGGGTATAATACAGGATGTAACTCAGGATCAGTACAGGATAAGTAATGTCATGTATGTACACAGTGACTGCACCAGCAGAATAGTGAGTGCAGCTCTGGAGTATAATACAGGATGTAACTCAGGATCAGTACAGGATAAGTAATGTCATGTATGTACACAGTGACTGCACCAGCAGCAGAATAGTGAGTGCAGATCTGGGGTATAATACAGGATGTAACTCAGGATCAGTACAGGATAAGTAATGTCATGTATGTACACAGTGACTGCACCAGCAGCAGAGTAGTGAGTGCAGCTCTGGGGTATAATACAGGATGTAACTCAGGATCAGTACAGGATAAGTAATGTCATGTATGTACACAGTGACTGCACCAGCAGCAGAATAGTGAGTGCAGCTCTGGAGTATAATACAGGATGTAACTCAGGATCAGTACAGGATTAGTAATGTCATGTATGTACACAGTGACTGCACCAGCAGCAGAATAGTGAGTGCAGCTCTGGAGTATAATACAGGATGTAACTCAGGATCAGTACAGGATAAGTAATGTCATGTATGTACACAGTGACTGCACCAGCAGCAGAATAGTGAGTGCAGCTCTGGAGTATAATACAGGATGTAACTCAGGATCAGTACAGGATAAGTAATGTCATGTATGTACACAGTGACTGCACCAGCAGCAGAATAGTGAGTGCAGCTCTGGAGTATAATACAGGATGTAACTCAGGATCAGTACAGGATAAGTAATGTCATGTATGTATACAGTGACTGCACCAGCAGCAGAATAGTGAGTGCAGCTCTGGGGTATAATACAGGATGTAACTCAGGGTCAGTACAGGATAAGTAATGTCATGTATGTACACAGTGACTGCACCAGCAGCAGAATAGTGAGTGCAGCTCTGGGGTATAATACAGGATGTAACTCAGGATCAGTACAGGATAAGTAATGTCATGTATGTACACAGTGACTGCACCAGCAGCAGAATAGTGAGTGCAGCTCTGAGTATAATACAGGATGTAACTCAGGATCAGTACAGGATAAGTAATGTCATGTATGTGCAACAACCTCCACCGGGCCTAGCTTTTTCTTGGGGCCTGGAGGCAGCCGGGGCCCAGAATACTGGAGTGGCAGGAGTGGCTGCAACCCCTGAGTATCTGTAAGTTAGGTCCCTGGGTAATGGATGGGGAGCCCGTGGTGGTAACAGCCGTATCCAGGGATCAGACGGAGGCAACGTTGTGCAAATCAACTCACGGTTCTTTATTGAACAACAGCAGGCAACGGGCCAAAACGGTCAACAGCAGATCTGGAGTCTGGTACTGTAGTGGACGTGGAGAGGGTCCTCAGGATAAGGCACCAGCCTGGTAGTAGATGGGATCATTCACACTGTGGAAGCTGCAGCTCTGGGTTAGAGTCTCCTGACTCAGTTCCTGGGATTGATTTATGTGACAGCACTGAAGGTGTACTGTGCACTCTATCTCTCTCTTCACTCTTTACATGTGCTCAAAGACTGGACTGGACCAGCTCAGACCATGTGCTCCCCCTGCACAGGGATTTTATACTCCCCCTGGTCAGGTGGTAGCTCCTCTCCATGGATAACATCTTACACCCATTTAACTATTACCTGTCCAGGCAGAGGCTACAGCTGCATATTCTCCCAGTGCTAGAACCTTCCTGGAGGGTTCATGACTCCCTCTGACAGCTCCTGACCTGGAGGGGGCGCTATTCACAACTACCAGCCTGCCTATGCATTGGCAGGGGTGTTGCACAATGACCTTGGGAGGCTCCCCAGTAGCACAGAGTATTTCAGAAGAGTGTATTCTTGAGGAGGTCATAGATTAATAGGTACATTGCAGGGCACCGCAGCAGCACAGAGTATTTCAGTAGACTAGTGTCCTGGTCAGAGGTAGCAGGGTACCGCAGCAGCACAGAGTATTTCAGGACAGTTCTAGTCTTTTTGGGGGCAGCCATCTAGTGACATCTCCTTCTTCCTCCTCCCAGGATGTGTGAAGCACCTGACCTCCCTGCACACGCTGATGCTGAACGACAATCATCTGACTGATCTCCCCTCGACTGTGAAGGAGCTGAAAGCAATGACGAGTCTCCGTGTCCTCAGTAATAATCGCTCCGCAGACGGGAGCTCAGAGCAGCGTTTATCGATGGCGGGAGAATTCCCACATTAGATTTTTTTATGTTTGGGAGCCAACGATCCTGCAAAATGTCAGACTCCCTTGTGGTCAAGGGTAGTGGAGGGGTTAGTCCCAGCTTCCCTAGTGGTGCGGGGTAGTGGAGGGGTTAGTCCCAGCTTCCCTAGTGGTGCAGGGTAGTGGAGGGGTTAGTCCCAGCCTGCCTAGTGGTGCAGGGTAGTGGAGAGGTTAGTCCCAGCTTCCCTAGTGGTGCGGGGTAGTGGAGGGGTTAGTCCCAGCTTCCCTAGTGGTGCAGGGTAGTGGAGAGGTTAGTCCCAGCCTGCCTAGTGGTGCGGGGTAGTGGAGGGGTTAGTCCCAGCTTCCCTAGTGGTGCAGGGTAGTGGAGGGGTTAGTCCCAGCCTGCCTAGTGGTGCAGGGTAGTGGAGGGGTTAGTCCCAGCCTGCCTAGTGGTGCGGGGTAGTGGAGAGGTTAGTCCCAGCCTGCCTAATGGTGCAGGGTAGTGGAGAGGTTAGTCCCAGCTTCCCTAGTGGTGCGGGGTAGTGGAGGGGTTAGTCCCAGCTTCCCTAGTGGTGCGGGGTAGTGGAGGGGTTAGTCCCAGCTTCCCTAGTGGTGCAGGGTAGTGGAGGGGTTAGTCCCAGCCTGCCTAGTGGTGCAGGGTAGTGGAGGGGTTAGTCCCAGCCTGCCTAGTGGTGCGGGGTAGTGGAGAGGTTAGTCCCAGCCTGCCTAATGGTGCAGGGTAGTGGAGGGGTTAGTCCCAGCCTGCCTAATGGTGCAGGGTAGTGGAGAGGTTAGTCCCAGCTTCCCTAGTGGTGCGGGGTAGTGGAGGGGTTAGTCCCAGCTTCCCTAGTGGTGCGGGGTAGTGGAGGGGTTAGTCCCAGCTTCCCTAGTGGTGCAGGGTAGTGGAGGGGTTAGTCCCAGCCTGCCTAGTGGTGCAGGGTAGTGGAGGGGTTAGTCCCAGCCTGCCTAGTGGTGCGGGGTAGTGGAGAGGTTAGTCCCAGCCTGCCTAGTGGTGCAGGGTAGTGGAGAGGTTAGTCCCAGCCTGCCTAGTGGTGCAGGGTAGTGGAGAGGTTAGTCCCAGCCTGCCTAGTGGTGCGGGGTAGTGGAGAGGTTAGTCCCAGCCTGCCTAGTGGTGCAGGGTAGTGGAGGGGTTAGTCCCAGCCTGCCTAGTGGTGCAGGGTAGTGGAGGGGTTAGTCCCAGCCTGCCTAGTGGTGCAGGGTAGTGGAGAGGTTAGTCCCAGCTTCCCTAGTGGTGCAGGGTAGTGGAGAGGTTAGTCCCAGCCTGCCTAGTGGTGCAGGGTAGTGGAGAGGTTAGTCCCAGCTTCCCTAGTGGTGCAGGGTAGTGGAGGGGTTAGTCCCAGCTTCCCTAGTGGTGCAGGGTAGTGGAGAGGTTAGTCCCAGCCTGCCTAGTGGTGCAGGGTAGTGGAGGGGTTAGTCCCAGCTTCCCTAGTGGTGCAGGGTAGTGGAGGGGTTAGTCCCAGCTTCCCTAGTGGTGCAGGGTAGTGGAGAGGTTAGTCCCAGCCTGCCTAGTGGTGCAGGGTAGTGGAGGGGTTAGTCCCAGCTTCCCTAGTGGTGCAGGGTAGTGGAGGGGTTAGTCCCAGCTTCCCTAGTGGTGCAGGGTAGTGGAGGGGTTAGTCCCAGCTTCCCTAGTGGTGCAGGGTAGTGGAGAGGTTAGTCCCAGCTTCCCTAGTGGTGCGGGGTAGTGGAGGGATTAGTCCCAGCTTCCCTAGTGGTGCAGGGTAGTGGAGGGGTTAGTCCCAGCTTCCCTAGTGGTGCAGGGTAGTGGAGGGGTTAGTCCCAGCTTCCCTAGTGGTGCAGGGTAGTGGAGGGGTTAGTCCCAGCTTCCCTAGTGGTGCAGGGTAGTGGAGAGGTTAGTCCCAGCCTGCCTAGTGGTGCGGGGTAGTGGAGAGGTTAATACTGGTTTCCCTGGTAGAGGGTAGTTCATGGTGGTAGTAGGTCAGTGCAAAATTGTAGGTTAGTACCTACTTCCCTGGTGGTCTATAATAACAGGTTAATGGTAGCATAACTGGTGGTTTACAATAGTGCAAGTGTTAATAGCAGCTTCCCTGGAGGTCTGGGGTAAAAGAGGGGTTAATACCAGCTTCCCTGGTGGTCTGGGGTATTAGAGGGGTTAATAGCAGCTTCCCTGGTGGTCTGGGGTATTAGAGGGGTTAATAGCAGCTTCCCTGGTGGTCTGGGGTATTAGATGGGTAATATCAGCATCCCAGGTGGGCTGGGGTATTATTCCTTGGGGATTCTTCTCATACTATCTGAGAGCTGCCGCCTGGGATCTATAGGGGACTGCAGCCCCTATATGTGTAGTTGATATGTTATATGTCAGGATGATTATTTCTCATTTCTCGTGTAGATTTATTCCATAACCCGCTGGAGCAGGACCCAAGTTACCGCCATACGGTCGTCCACCGCGTCCCCTCCGTGCAGCTGCTGGATCGGGAACGTAAGCGCAACCTCCCGTCTGTTACCAATTCTGTTTCTACCAGATGTAAATCTACAACACGACCGCACCCCCCACGTACCCGAAAGCAGACCCTCTGCACAAGCGACAAATTACCGCAGATCTGCCCAATCCCCGGCGGCTGCTTTGTGTTGTTTAATCCTGCGTGGCAGCAGATTTACATCACTGGTTCTGTGTGAGGCGAGAGGACTCACCCCGCATGTCACAGGGGTAGAAGGGGGAGGGTATAAATGTTATACAAACTGAACATAATAAGCTAAAATACACTGCTCCAAAATATAAACATCATCCTGTCACGTTATGAATTATCACTGATTGTTAATCAGTTTCTCCTTCTGTTGTGGAAATGGAACAGACAACAGGTAGAGATAATGACAATGAGCAAGACAAACCCTAGAGGAGCGGTTCTGTAGGTGGGGACCACAGACCATTTCTCTCTTCTCATCCTTTTTGGTCACTTTGGTATTTTGTTATTGCCCTCAGCTCTAGAGGTAGCACATGGAGGCCACAGACACTACTGGACCCCATCAGGAGCATGCCCAGGTGTTTTAGAGAGGTCATACAGGCACGTGGAGGTCACACACACTACTGAGCCTCATCAGGAGCATGCCCAGGTGTTTTAGAGAGGTCATACAGACACGTGGAGGTCACACACAATACTGAGCCTCATCGGGAGCATGCCCAGGTGTCATAGTGAGGTCATACAGGCACGTGGAGGCCACACACAATACTGAGCCTCATCAGGAGCAATGTGATGCGTTGTCGGGAGGTCATACAGGCATGTGGAGGCCACACACAATACTGAGCCTCATCAGGAGCATGCAGAGCTGTTGTAGGGAGGTCATACAGGCACGTGGAGGCCACACAGAATACTGAGCCTCATCAGGAGCATACCCAGGTGTTGTAGGGAGGTCATACAGGCACGTGGAGGCCACACACACACTACTGAGCCTCATCAGGAGCATACCCAGGTGTTGTAGGGAGGTCATACAGGCACATGGAGGCCACACACACACTACTGAGCCTCATCAGGAGCATGCAGAGCTGTTGTAGGGAGGTCATACAGGCACATGGAGGTCACACACAATGCTGAGCCTCATTAGGAGCAATGTGATGCGTTGTCAGGAGGTCATACAGGCACGTGGAGGCCACACACAATACTGAGCCTCATCAGGAGCATGCCGAGTTGTTGTAGGGAGGTCATACAGGCACGTGGAGGCCACACACAATACTGAGCCTCATCAGGAGCAATGTGATGTGTTGTCGGGAGGTCATACAGGCACGTGGAGGCCACACACAATACTGAGCCTCATCAGGAGCATGCAGAGCTGTTGTAGGGAGGTCATACAGGCCCGTGGAGGCCACACACAATACTGAGCCTCATCAGGAGCATGCCGAGGCATTGTAGGGAGGTCATACAGGCACATGGAGGTCACACACAATACTGAGCCTCATCATGAGCATGCCGAGGTGTTGTAGGGAGGTCATACAGGCACGTGGAGGCCACACACAATACTGAGCCTCATCAGGAGCAATGTGATGCGTTGTCGGGAGGTCATACAGGCACGTTGAGGTCACACACAATACTGAGCCTCATCAGGAGCATGCAGAGCTGTTGTAGGGAGGTCATACAGGCCCGTGGAGGCCACACACAATACTGAGCCTCATCAGGAGCAATGTGATGCGTTGTTGGGAGGTCATACAGGCACGTGGAGGCCACACACAATACTGCGCCTCATCAGGAGCAATGTGATGCGTTGTCGGGAGGTAATACAGGCACGTTGAGGTCACACACAATACTGAGCCTCATCAGGAGCATGCAGAGCTGTTGTAGGGAAGTCATACAGGCCCGTGGAGGCCACACACAATACTGAGCCTCATCAGGAGCAATGTGATGCGTTGTTGGGAGGTCATACAGGCACGTGGAGGCCACACACAATACTGCGCCTCATCAGGAGCATGCAGAGCTGTTGTAGGGAGGTCATACAGGCACGTGGAGGCCACACACAATACTGAGCCTCATCAGGAGCATGCAGAGCTGTTGTAGGGAGGTCATACAGGCACGTGGAGGCCACACACAATACTGAGCCTCATCAGGAGCATGCCGAGGCATTGTAGGGAGGTCATACAGGCACGTGGAGGCCACACACAATACTGAGCCTCATCAGGAGCATGCCGAGGCATTGTAGGGAGGTCATACAGGAACATGGAGGTCACACACAATACTGAGCCTCATCAGGAGCATGCCGAGGTGTTGTAGGGAGGTCATACAGGCACGTGGAGGTCACACACAATACTGAGCCTCATCAGGAGCATGCCGAGGCATTGTAGGGAGGTCATACAGGAACATGGAGGTCACACACAATACTGAGCCTCATCAGGAGCATGCCCAGGTGTTGTAGGGAGGTCATACAGGCTCGTGGAGGCCACACACAATACTGAGCCTAATTTCTTTATCTTGAGGCATTTCCACTGAAGTTGGATCAGCCTGAAATGTGATTTTCTGCTTTGATTTCTAGGATCATTCCATATCCAGACCTCCAGGGGACATTTATTGTGATTTTTATTGATCATTTTTATGTTTTATTGTTCTCAGCAATAAATATTTGCTATAGGAACAGGTCATTCATTGAGATCCAGGATGTGGGATTTTATTCTCCCCTTTAATGTTTTGGGGAGTGTATATATGACACACAGAGCACCGGGTGCTGGTACAGGACCACCCACAGGTGCTCATCATAGTATTGTCAGAGGTCTGTGTGTAGAGAGATTGTTTGTGATCCTGTTGTTATATTAACGTAACATCATCTCTTCCACAGAAGTCACACAGAAGGAAAGGCAAGAAGCTTTCCATCTCTTTCATCCGCACAGAACCGCCGTCATACAGTCACTGGGTTTTGGCAGAAGAACAGACTCGGTCCTCAGTAACAGACCAGTGACCCAGAGCCCCACAGGTCACAGCTCATCCAAGATTTTGCGTAAGGGTTGTTATCGATAAGATGAATAGATAAGATCCATCTATGTAACACACAGATAAGATACGATCCATCTATGTATCGCATAGATAAGATACATCGATAAGATCCATCTATGTATCACACAGATAGGATACATCTATGTATCGCATAGGTAAGATGCATAGGTAAGATAGACATCAGGGATTATAGAGAGAAGGATAATGTAATCATCTCCAATGGAGCAGAAGTCATAACATCACTACAGCCGCTGGTGGTGACATATGGGATAGTGAGGTTGTAGCTGTCTGAGATAGAGGACATGGGGTGTGGAGGAAAGAACATGTTAGGATGTTGTGGTAGAGAGTGGATGTATCTGTCTGTGATTGTAGTGCTACAATGTATCATATGAGATTTATCACAAATCACTGGAATCTTTCTATTTCCAATGACCGTTTCCGTCTTTCCAGGAAATTCTGCTGCAACGAGTAAATCAGAAAGGTAAGAAAACTGCTGCTTCCCCCAACTACTCCCATCCTCCGGGACCCCCGGCAGGCGCAGGATGGGTGCAGTTCCAGCAATGAGGCTGATCATCCGTCATCTCCCTACAGATATGACGCCCTCAGCCTGGAGGAGCGACTTCTCCTCCGAGGATATGACAGATCCGTCATGCGGCTGAGTCTCTTCGATTGGAATATGATCCCCTCATCCAGACTGAGGCGCTCGGAGGAGAGGTCCGTGGAGGCGCCGCGCCTCATAACCGTGGAGTTTCGGTGATGACGATGGGAGAAGAAGCCACATTCTAATCCCTGGCCAGGACCCCCAGGTGATAGGTACCACATGTCCCAGCATGCCCTGCGCCTCATCCCACAGCGCCTGCCCATTTCTCCACCAGTCACTGTACAGACTTATTACTGGCGACACACAGGAGTTTTCCTTCATTTATATCCTGTTATTAATAATGTGGCAGAAATCCTGCTTGATCTACATGGGAGAAATATAGTAATGTGTCTGATTAAAGAACCGATCATGTACAATACAATAGACGTCACATTCCATGGATTTTCCAACCACTAGACGTAGGGAGCTGCAACTACTGTAATACTGCCTCCTATGTACAGGAATATAACTACTATAATACTGTCCCCTATGTACAAGAATATAACTACTATAATACTGCCCCCTATGTACAAGAATATAACTACTATAATACTGCCCCCTATGTACAAGAATATAACTACTATAATACTGCTCCCTATGTACAAGAATATAACTACTATAATACTGCCCCCTATGTACAGGAATATAACTACTATAATACTGCCCCCTATGTACAGGAATATAACTACTATAATACTGCCCCCTATGTACAGGAATATAACTGCTATAATACTGCCCCCTATGTACAGGAAAAGAACTACTATAATACTGCCCCCTATGTACAAGAATATAACTACTATAATACTGCCCCCTATGTACAAGAATATAACTACTATAATACTGCCCCCTATGTACAGGAATATAACTACTATAATACTGCCCCCTATGTACAAGAATATAACTACTATAATACTGCCCCCTATGTACAGGAATATAACTGCTATAATACTGCCCCCTATGTACAGGAATATAACTGCTATAATACTGCCCCCTATGTACAGGAATATAACTACTATAATACTGTCCCTATGTACAAGAATATAACTACTATAATACTGCCCCCTATGTACAGGAATATAACTACTATAATACTGCCCCCTATGTACAAGAATATAACTACTATAATACTGCCCCCTATGTACAAGAATATAACTACTATAATACTGCCCCCTATGTACAAGAATATAACTACTATAATACTGCCCCCTATATACAGGAATATAACTACTATAATACTCCCCTCTATGTACAAGAATATAACTACTATAATACTGCCCCCTATGTACAAGAATATAACTACTATAATACTGCCCCCTATGTACAGGAATATAACTACTATAATACTGCCCCCTATGTACAAGAATATAACTACTATAATACTGCCCCCTATGTACAGGAATATAACTGCTATAATACTGCCCCCTATGTACAGGGATATAACTACTAGAATACTGCCCCCTATGTACAGGAATATAACTACTATAATACTGCCCCCTATGTACAAGAATATAACTACTATAATACTGCCCCTATGTACAGGAATATAACTACTATAATACTGCCCCCTATGTACAAGAATATAACTACTATAATACTGCCCCCTATGTACAAGACTATAACTACTATAATACTGCCCCCTATGTACAAGAATATAACTACTATAATACTGCCCCCTATGTACAAGAATATATCTACTATAATACTGCCCCCTATGTACAGGAATATAACTACTATAATACTGCCCCCTATGTACAGGAATATAACTACTATAATACTGCCCCCTATGTACAGGAATATAACTACTATAATACTGCCCCCTATGTACAGGAATATAACTACTATAATACTGCCCCCTATGTACAAGAATATAACTACTATAATACTGCCCCCTATGTACAAGAATATATCTACTATAATACTGCCCCCTATGTACAGGAATATAACTACTATAATACTGCCCCCTATGTACAAGAATATAACTACTATAATACTGCCCCCTATGTACAGGAATATAACTACTATAATACTGCCCCCTATGTACAGGAATATAACTACTATAATACTGCCCCCTATGTACAGGAATATAACTACTATAATACTGCCCCCTATGTACAAGAATATAACTACTATAATACTGCCCCCTATGTACAGGAATATAACTACTATAATACTGCCCCCTATGTACAAGAATATAACTACTATAATACTGCCCCTATGTACAGGAATATAACTACTATAATACTGCCTCCTATGTACAGGAATATAACTACTATAATACTGCCCCCTATGTACAAGAATATAACTACTATAATACTGTTCCCTATGTACAAGAATATATCTACTATAATACTGCCCCCTATGTACAGGAATATAACTACTATAATACTGCCCCCTATGTACAAGAATATAACTACTATAATACTGCCCCCTATGTACAAGAATATAACTACTATAATACTGCCCCCTATGTACAGGAATATAACTACTATAATACTGCCCCCTATGTACAAGAATATAACTACTATAATACTGTCCCCTATGTACAGGAATATAACTACTATAATACTGCCTCCTATGTACAGGAATATAACTACTATAATACTGCCCCCTATGTACAAGAATATAACTACTATAATACTGCCCCCTATGTACAAGAATATAACTACTATAATACTGCCCCCTATGTACAAGAATATAACTACTATAATACTGCCTCCTATGTACAGGAATATAACTACTATAATACTGCCCCCTATGTACAAGAATATAACTACTATAATACTGCTCCCTATGTACAGGAATATAACTACTATAATACTGCCCCCTATGTACAGGAATATAACTACTATAATACTGCCCTCTATGTACAAGAATATAACTACTATAATACTGCCCCCTATGTACAGGAATATAACTACTATAATACTGCCCCCTATGTACAAGAATATAACTACTATAATACTGCCCCCTATGTACAGGAATATAACTACTATAATACTGCCCCCTATGTACAAGAATATAACTACTATAATACTGCCCCTATGTACAGGAATATAACTACTATAATACTGCCCCCTATGTACAAGAATATAACTACTATAATACTTCCCCCTATGTACAAGAATATAACTACTATAATACTGCCTCCTATGTACAGGAATATATCTACTATAATACTGCCCCCTATGTACAAGAATATAACTACTATAATACTGCCCCCTATGTACAAGAATATAACTACTATAATACTGCCCCCTATGTACAAGAATATAACTACTATAATACTGCCCCCTATGTACAAGAATATAACTACTATAATACTGCCCCCCTATGTTGCTCGGTGTCTGGCTGTGGGGGTCTTCTGGCTTTGCTCGGGGGTCTCTGTAGTATAACACATGACAGGGTTGTGCAGATGATAAGCAGGTTCTCCGTTCTGTACACACTTCAGGCTTCCCCTCTGATGTTGCTTTCATTTCGGGGTCCTCGGTTGGGTGGGGGGCGTCTACCTGATCTTAGCAGAACATAACATTTATGTAACCCGCACGGAACATCTGGAGCGGGAAGTTTCCGTCATTGGATGGGAATGGGGGGCTGCGATGTGTTATGGGGAGATGTCAGGTCGGTGTCACCTCCCCTGAGCAGATTCCAGGTTCCTGCAGCCATGGGGTCTCCTGTAGCTCGTGCTGTGTGTGTCGGGGGACACCCAGCACCCCAACTCATCTTAGCAGCTAATACACAGGACGGAACAAGAAGCAGACAGCGCCGCTCTGTGTGTAGTGGCTGATACAAGTCCCTGCAGCTCAGCTCCCACTAACATATCACCAGGGGTGGAGCTGCTGGGAAACTGAGCCGTGTCTCTACGCTGCCCCCGTAGGTGATATGCAGTATTACACAATGTCATGCAGGACAGGACATGAATAGGATCTGGGCTGCAGTAACCTGATGTGACCACTACTCACTGAGCGGCGCTGTCTTTCTGTTATACCCTATGTATCAGCTGCCGTGTGTCACACCCCATGTCACCCTGTATTTTCTTATATAGTCATCTATATTTTTAACTCTAGAAAACCCCTTTAATTTGCCTCGCTGGTGAGAAGTCTAGAGCGTCTCTCAGTGGATGCTCCTCCTGTCCTGCGTGACATTGTGTAATACTGCATATCACCTACGGGGGCAGTGTAGAGACACGGCTCAGTATCCCAGCAGCTCCACCCCTGGTGATATGAAGTATTACACTAATCTGAACCAATGGATGATCTCTCAAGAGAGACGGATATTACGGCCGCTCTATACATCCCCTTTAAATAGAAGTGATCATTGATAAAGGACCACATTGTTTTTGGAAATTTGCAAATGTTTTGCCCAGGCGCAGCAGACCATGATCCTCCAGTGAGGGGGCGGAGTCTATAAGTCACACCCCTTTGTTTGACCAATGACAGTAGTCACAGTAATAGGAAGATCTTTATTTTCCCCTCCCATTTGGTATCGGTGCTGGATCCACAAACCTCGTGTTCTGGAGGCTTCATTGTGGAACAAAACCGCACCACGTCCTGCACCGACACAGAGGTCCAAACACTGCACCACATCAAAGCTTCTACAGTTATCAGCCATCAGATTTCGTACAATCCCAAATGGAAAACAGATGATGGGAAACGGATTTATCTTCCATGATTCTAACTGGGAATGTGTCCTCACACTGCTGATCTCTGTGCAGCCAGTGTTATGTATCTATTGCATATGTAGTTAGTAGCAGCAGGACTGTGGAATATGAAATTATATTGGAGCTTCTCCATGTGCACTGGGGGGGGGGGGGGGGGGTTGATGTCCTCACACTGCTGTGCTCTGTGCTCTCTGCAGCCAGTGTCATGTATTGTCCCTGGAGAGATGTGTAATCAGACCTCACACTGCTGTGCTCTGTGCTCTCTGCAGCCAGTGTTATGTATTGTCCCTGGAGAGATGTGTAATCAGACCTCACACTGCTGTGCTCTGTGCTCTCTGCAGCCAGTGTTATGTATTGTCCCTGGAGAGATGTGTGATCAGACCTCACACTGCTGTGCTCTGTGCTCTCTGCAGCCAGTGTTATGTATTGTCCCTGGAGAGATGTGTAATCAGACCTCACACTGCTGTGCTCTGTGCTCTCTGCAGCCAGTGTTATGCATAGTCTCTGGAGAGATGTGTAATCAGACCTCACACTGCTGTGCTCTGTGCTCTCTGCAGCCAGTGTTATGTATTGTCCCTGGAGAGATGTGTGATCAGACCTCACACTGCTGTGCTCTGTGCTCTCTGCAGCCAGTGTTATGTATTGTCCCTGGAGAGATGTGTAATCAGACCTCACACTGCTGTGCTCTGTGCTCTCTGCAGCCAGTGTTATGCATAGTCTCTGGAGAGATGTGTAATTAGACCTTTGTGTATGCTGTAAGTAGCAGCAGGACTGTGGAATATGAATTTATATACCAGCATTGTAACCTCTGGGGGCATGTCCTCACACTGCTGTGCATTACATCCCCTTGTATCTTCTTTGAGTAAAAGCGGTTACAAGCTTCTGGGTGAATGTTACAACAGTAAGAGAAAAAGGGAAAGGGCTGTGAAGCAGCTTAATGCAAAGAGCTAAGAGCACAGCAGTGTGAGGACACGTGCCCAGTGCACTTGCAGAAGCTACAACCCTATAGTATCAATCCATATATCACAGTCCTGCTGCTACTAACAACATACAAGAAGGCTGATTACACATCTCTATGGACAATACATAACACTGACTGCAGAGAGCACAGAGCACAGCAGTGTGAGGTCTGATTACACATCTCTCCAGGGACAATACATAACACTGGCTGCAGAGAACACAGAGCACAGCAGTGTGAGGTCTGATTACACATCTCTCCAGGGACAATACATAACACTGGCTGCAGAGAGCACAGAGCACAGCAGTGTGATGTCTGATTACACATCTCTCCAGGGACGATACATAACACTGGCTGCAGAGAGCACAGAGCACAGCAGTGTGAGGTCTGATTACACATCTCTCCAGGGACAGTACATGACACTGGCTGCAGAGTGCACAGAGCACAGCAGTGTGAGGTCTGATTACACATCTCTCCAGGGACAATACATAACACTGGCTGCAGAGAGCACAGAGCACAGCAGTGTGAGGTCTGATTACACATCTCTCCAGGGACAATACATAACACTGGCTGCAGAGAGCACAGAGCACAGCAGTGTGAGGTCTGATTACACATCTCTCCAGGGACAATACATAACACTGGCTGCAGAGAGCACAGAGCACAGCAGTGTGAGGTCTGATTACACGTCTCTCCAGGGACAATACATAACACTGGCTGCAGAGAGCACAGAGCACAGCAGTGTGAGGTCTGATTACACATCTCTCCAGGGACAATACATAACACTGGCTGCAGAGAGCACAGAGCACAGCAGTGTGAGGTCTGATTACACATCTCTCCAGGGACAATACATAACACTGGCTGCAGAGAGCACAGAGCACAGCAGTGTGAGGTCTGATTACACATCTCTCCAGGGACAATACATAACACTGGCTGCAGAGAGCGCAGAGCACAGCAGTGTAAGGTATGATTACACATCTCTCCAGGGACAATACATAACACTGGCTGCAGAGAGCACAGAGCACAGCAGTGTGAGGTCTGATTACACATCTCTCCAGGGACAATACATAACACTGGCTGCAGTCTGTGGGGTCCCATTAATTTAGAATTCTATTGGTGAGTTTTATTTTTCTCTCTCTAGAAAAGTTGAGTGACCATCAATGTGGATTCCATAACATCTCTACAGGGACCGTCACTCAGCTTATCTGGATTCCTGAACGGCCAATCCTTGTGGTACTGTCCTTACAAAGAACAGGATGAAGTGGAGTGACCATTCAGAAACCTAGGAAAGTTGGGTGACAACCACCATGGGACATGTATGAGGATGCAAATTAATGGAAACCCAGCTTTTCCTCAGACATATCAGTATGAATGCTGAATCATCAGCTGTGACAGGTCTAAGGCTGCTTGGTCTCTCGGGCCCCTGGTGGTTCTGATGATGGTCCGGGGGGTTCTGCTGGAATGTAGGGAGTTCTGTCTCTGCACACACATGGATCTCTCATACTATAATCATCCAAACACCCTCCCCCCACCACTGTAGTCAGTCTGGGACTTGTAGTTCTACAGGAGAAGGATCCACATCCACGCTGTGGAGCATCATGGGAACGCAGTGGTCACGTCATTGTCCTTCTCCGTCCTGTGTGTCCGGCTGCTGTGGATCACCTGAGGTCTCCTCCCCCGGTGCAGGGGTCACACGCTCCTCTGTCACCTTCTCACCATCCGAGGGCGCCGGGGTCTCCACTTCTTTGGAAGCTTCAGGTACTCCTTCATCCTTCTCCTGCACCGGATTGGACTCCAAAGATTTCAGCTCTGCACAAATTAAGATAATACCGACACCATGTAACATATCTATCCGTACAGGAAGGGCGCCACCTTGTGTGTGCAAGCAGAACTGCACAAGAATTACAGCACAAGTGTAGGGATCCTGGTCAGGAGCGTAATACTCCTATATTATCAGTGCACAGAGCCGGAGATCCAAGGGTTAATGCAGGGAAGAAGAGGAAGCACATAGGGGGCAGTATTATAGTAGTTATATTCCTGTACATGGGGGGCAGTATTATAGTAGTTATATTCCTGTACATGGGGGGCTGTATTATAGTAGTTATATTCCTGTACATAGGGGCAGTATTATAGTAGTTATATTCTTGTACATAGGGGGCAGTATTATAGTAGTTATATTCTTGTACATAGGGGGCAGTATTATAGTAGTTATATTCTTGTACATAGGGGGCAGTATTATAGTAGTTATATTCTTGTACATAGGGGGCAGTATTATAGTAGTTATATTCCTGTACATAGGGGGCAGTATTATAGTAGTTATATTCCTGTACATAGGGGGCAGTATTATAGTAGTTATATTCCTGTACATAGGGGGCAGTATTATAGTAGTTATACTCTTGTACATAGGGGCAGTATTATAGTAGTTATATTCCTGTATATAGAGGGCAGTATTATAGTAGTTATATTCTTGTACATAGGGGGCAGTATTATAGTAGTTATATTCCTGTACATAGGGGGCAGTATTATAGTAGTTATATTCTTGTACATAGGGGGCAGTATTATAGTAGTTATATTCCTGTACATAGGGGGCAGTATTATAGTAGTTATATTCTTGTACATAGGGGGCAGTATTATAGTAGTTATATTCTTGTACATAGGGGGCAGTATTATAGTAGTTATATTCTTGTACATAGGGGGCAGTATTATAGTAGTTATATTCCTGTACATAGGGGGCAGTATTATAGTAGTTATATTCCTGTACATAGGGGGCAGTATTATAGTAGTTATACTCTTGTACATAGGGGCAGTATTATAGTAGTTATATTCCTGTATATAGAGGGCAGTATTATAGTAGTTATATTCTTGTACATAGGGGGACAGTATTATAGTAGTTATATTCCTGTACAGAGGGGGCAGTATTATAGTAGTTATATTCCTGTACATAGGGGGCAGTATTACAGTAGTTATATTCCTGTACATAGGGGGCAGTATTATAGTAGTTATATTCTTCTTACATAGGGGGCAGTATTATAGTAGTTATATTCCTGTACATAGGGGGCAGTATTATAGTAGTTATATTCTTCTACATAGGGGGCAGTATTATAGTAGTTATATTCCTGTACATAGGGGGCAGTATTATAGTAGTTATATTCTTGTACATAGGGGGCAGTATTATAGTAGTTATATTCTTGTACATAGGGGGCAGTATTATAGTAGTTATATTCTTGGACATATGGAGCAGTATTATAGTAGTTATATTCCTGTACATAGGGAGCAGTATTATAGTAGTTATATTCCTGTACATAGGGGGCAGTATTATAGTAGTTATATTCTTGTACATAGGGAGCAGTATTATAGTAGTTATATTCTTGTACATAGAGGGAAGTATTATAGTAGTTATATTCCTGTACATAGGGGGCAGTATTATAGTAGTTATATTCTTGTACATAGGGGGCAGTATTATAGTAGTTATATTCCTGTACATAGGGGGCAGTATTATAGTAGTTATATTCCTGTACATAGGGGGCAGTATTATAGTAGTTATATTCTTGTACATAGAGGGAAGTATTATAGTAGTTATATTCCTGCACATAGGGGGCAGTATTATAGTAGTTATATTCTTGTACATAGAGGGAAGTATTATAGTAGTTATATTCCTGCACATAGGGGGCAGTATTATAGTAGTTATATTCTTGTACATAGGGGGCAGTATTATAGTAGTTATATTCCTGTACATAGGGGGCAGTATTACAGTAGTTATATTCTTGTACATAGAGGACAGTATTATAGTAGTTATATTCTTGTACATATGGAGCAGTATTATAGTAGTTATATTCCTGTACATAGGAGGCAGTATTATAGTAGTTATATTCTTGTACATAGGAGGCAGTATTATAGTAGTTATATTCTTGTACATAGGGGGCAGTATTATAGTAGTTATATTCTTATACATAGGGGGCAGTATTATAGTAGTTATATTCTTGTACATAGGGGGAAGTATTATAGTAGTTATATTCTTGTACATAGGGGGCAGTGTTATAGTAGTTATATTCTTATACATAGGGGGCAGTATTATAGTAGTTATATTCTTATACATAGGGGGCAGTATTATAGTAGTTATATTCTTGTACATAGGGGGAAGTATTATAGTAGTTATATTCTTGTACATAGGAGGCAGTATTATAGTAGTTATATTCTTGTACATAGGGGGCAGTATTATAGTAGTTATATTCTTATACATAGGGGGCAGTATTATAGTAGTTATATTCTTGTACATAGGGGGAAGTATTATAGTAGTTATATTCTTGTACATAGGGGGCAGTGTTATAGTAGTTATATTCTTATACATAGGGGGCAGTATTATAGTAGTTATATTCTTATACATAGGGGGCAGTATTATAGTAGTTATATTCTTGTACATAGGGGGAAGTATTATAGTAGTTATATTCCTGTACATAGGGGGCAGTATTATAGTAGTTATATTCTTGTACATAGGGGCAGTATTATAGTAGTTATATTCCTGTACATAGGGAGCAGTATTATAGTAGTTATATTCCTGTACATAGGGGGCAGTATTATAGTAGTTATATTCCTGTACATAGGGGCAGTATTATAGTAGTTATATTCTTGTACATAGGGGGCAGTATTATAGTAGTTATATTCTTGTACATAGGGGGCAGTATTATAGTAGTTATATTCTTGTACATAGGGGGCAGTATTATAGTAGTTATATTCCTGTACATAGAGGGCAGTATTATAGTAGTTATATTCTTGTACATAGGGGGCAATATTATAGTAGTTATATTCCTGTACATAGGGGGCAGTATTATAGTAGTTATATTCCTGTACATAGGGGCAGTATTATAGTAGTTATATTCTTGTACATAGGGGGCAGTATTATAGTTGTTATATTCTTGTACATAGGGGGCAGTATTATAGTAGTTATATTCTTGTACATAGGGAGCAGTATTATAGTAGTTATATTCCTGTACATAGGGGGAAGTATTATAGTAGTTATATTCCTGTACATAGGGGGAAGTATTATAGTAGTTATATTCCTGTACATAGAGGGCAGTATTATAGTAGTTATATTCTTGTACATAGGGGGCAGTATTATAGTAGTTATATTCCTGTACATAGGGGGCAGTATTATAGTAGTTATATTCTTGTACATAGGAGCAGTATTATAGTAGTTATATTCTTGTACATAGGGGCAGTATTATAGTAGTTATATTCTTGTACATAGGGTGCAGTATTATAGTAGTTATATTCTTGTACATAGGGTGCAGTATTATAGTAGTTATATTCCTGTACATAGGGGGCAGTATTATAGTAGTTATATTCCTGTACACAGGGGGCAGTATTATAGTAGTTATATTCTTGTACATAGGGAGCAGTATTATAGTAGTTATATTCTTGTACATAGGGGGCAGTATTATAGTAGTTATATTCTTGTACATAGGGGGCAGTATTATAGTAGTATGGTAGTTTGGCAGCAGCCCAGGAACCAGGTGCTCTACAGCCCGGTGGTTGGGGAAGACTGATACAGACAATGAGGATTACTAGGTCACCTCTTATTTGAGGACAGCTACAAGCTGTTAGGTAAAAGTGTCTCTTCTACTGATGATCCTTGTATAATAGGATACTTATCACAGATGAGGTTTTGATACAATTGCATCCAGTCTGGAGTTAAGCATAACAGTAGAACAGATCTGGTTTGTTACAATGTATCAGAAGACGTAACATCTATCTGTGTGGATTGCACATAGGATTCTAAATACCGGTTACAACTGGAACAAACTGCCAGCTGTATCTCCATTCCCTGACAGGCAGCAGAGGTAGATTACTGACCTTGCTTCTCCTGCCTCTTCTTCTCTTTGGCCGCCTCCAGCTCCTGTTTCTCGCGTTTCTCCCTTAGGATTTTACAGACTTTCTTGTGGGTGAACCAGTGCAGCTTCTGGCAGTTCTGGTCGCAGTAGACGACCTGGAAGATGAGGATGCGGGTGTAGTCAGTAGGGTTCTAGTCTGCAGATATGTTGGGAGTTGTAGTCCCAACAGTTGAATACAGTCTTATGGTAGTTGCATTGTAAGACAGGTAGGTGACAGCAACGTGTAAAAATGGGTCTGTAGCCTTACAGGGAGGGGTCCTCGGCACAGGTGATTTGTGGGGGTGTTCGAACCGTAACAGTCTAATATTAAGGATCAATGATCAAATAATACATTCCGGAAAACCCCTTTAAGCAGAAATTAAAGGGATCCTAAACGTTTATATAATACTGTTCCGCAGGATCAGTTCACCAAGATATATTCAATTCCGTTGCCATTATGGGTCCATTATGGGCGTCCGGTCCAGGAAATTCTCTCTTAAAGGGGTTTTCCCACAAGAAAAGTTACGCCCTATCCACGGGATAGGGCCTAACTTGCTGATCAGTGGGAGTCTCAGTGCGGAGACCCCCAAGATTTAGAAAGAGAGGCGTCAGATTAATGAAGCAGGCGGCCGCGCATGACCGTTCCGTTCCATTAATCTCTATACCGCTGGTGGAAATTGCCGCCTACTCCATTAATCTGACGGAGCGACGCCCTGTTTTCGCCAATCTGCGGGGGTCTCAGCACTGAGACCCCCACTGATCAACAAGTTAGGCCCTATTCCGTGCAAAGGTCCTAACCTTTTCAAGGCAATGTCACCCATTTTTACCATAGGTAAAGCGAGAGCTGGATAGTATGAAACTGCTAATGTTGTCACTTCCTAGGGTGTGCACAAGGCCCACCAGTGCATCTTAAATCAGATTATATGTACCTGCCCCTGGGCAGAAGCCCCTCCCTCTAGGAGTACTATTCGGCAGAAGCCCCTCCCTCTAGGAGCACTATTCGGCAGAAGCCCTTCCCCTTAGGAGCACTATTCAGCAGAAGCCCCGCCCCCTAGGAGCACTATTCGGCAGAAGCCCCTCCCAGCACCAGATCAGCAGGATAGCGAGGTCTAAGAGGAGGCAGTGACATAAAATAATAACACACTGCTCCAGAATGCAGCTGTATGTAGACAAAGCGCCTGGTCCCATAGGTGGAGGAACATGAGTTGGGACTCACCAACTTGCAGACTGAGCAGCGCTTATCTGCGCCCTTCTCCCCGCACGTAGTGCAGAACTCCGCATCCACAAAGCCCACCTGACCCGTGATGGCCTGGGTCAGCACCGAGAACGCGGTGGGGTCCGAACCCTGAGGAAACAGACATGAAATAATCCGAAAAATCCTTCTCTGTATGGGAAGAAATTACTCCTGGAGTAGGTATAGCAGTGAGGAAACAGGAAAAGCTGGGTAGCTCAGAAATATGGCGGCCATATTGCTTGTCACTCAGTTTTCCCAAAAGAGAAGAATACGGATCAGAACTAATCAATGATTTCATCAAATCCCACATTTTTCTCACCATTTCCACCGGAGCGATGCTTCGGACGAGCTGCTGGAGGAGCGTGGCCTCACAATACGGAAATTTCCGGATACTTTCCCTGATGAACTTTTCTTGATAAACAGGAAAACAGTCGCTGTCTCGGCCCTTCAGTAAACTAAACCGTAAGACGGGAGATGAAAGGGTTAACTCACAGGAGATTATCCTAAGGATCTAGTACCCAGCCAATCACATACAGGGGTAGGAGGTACAATTGGTTATATAAACTAATGTAACAGTGTATAACACGGTGGAGCCGGTGTCCTCACACTGCTGTGCTCTGAGCTCTGTGTCACAGACCCTCTGGCCTGAATATAAGCTGTATCAAAGCTTCTGGTTGAATATGAAACCAGAGGAAAGAGGAGGAGCTAAAGAGTTCTGTGCAGAGAGATAAGAGCACAGCAGTGTGAGGACACGCCCCCCACATCCCTAAATTTGACACAAGATGTTATCTACTTCTCCAAACTCTCAGGAGTTTAAACTACAAAATCTTCATGTTTGGATTATACAGCTCCAATGGTAACAGACTACGATGGCAGCATGTGTAGTCAGACGGTGTAGTCCCCCCTCCCCCGGGGGGCCGTACCTCTTGATGAGGGCGTCCAGCGTGTTCTCCTGCTGCAGGGACGAGTTGCACTTGTGGAAGATGCAGCTGATGTAATGCATCTTCATGGCCAGGATCTCGTTCATGTCCCGCTGCTTCATGCACTTCTCACAGATCAGCTCCAGCACCGCGCTGCACTTCTTCAGAGCCTCCGCTTCCAGCAGCAGCGGGTTCTCTTTTATCAGGAAAATTATCTGCACAGAAGATTGGACCGATTATATTATATATATATATACAGCTCAAGGAGTGCACCTGCAGTCTCCCAATCTCTGTATAAAACTGGGAGGAGGGGGGTGTAGCTGCAGCTTCTCCCTCTGTATACAACTGGGAGGAGGGGATGTAGATGCAGCTTCTCTCTCTGTATAAAACAGGGAGGAGGGGGATGTAGCTGCAGCTTCTCCCTCTGTATAAAACTGGGAGGAGGGGGATGTAGCTGCAGCTTCTCTCTGTATAAAACTGGGAGGAGGGGGATGTAGCTGCAGCTTCTCTCTGTATAAAACTGGGAGGAGGGGGATGTAGATGCAGCTTCTCTCTGTATAAAACTGGGAGGAGGGGGATGTAGCTGCAGCTTCCCCTCTGTATAAAACTGGGAGGAGGGGGATGTAGATGCAGCTTCTCTCTGTATAAAACTGGGAGGAGGGGGATGTAGCTGCAGCTTCTCCCTCTGTATAAAACTGGGAGGAGGGGGGTGTAGCTGCAGCTTCTCCCTCTGTATAAAACTGGGAAGAGGGGGATGTAGCTGCAGCTTCTCCCTCTGTATAAAACTGGGAGGAGGGGGATGTAGATGCAGCTTCTCTCTCTGTATAAAACAGGGAGGAGGGGGATGTAGCTGCAGCTTCTTCCTCTGTATAAAACTGGGAGGAGGGGGGTGTAGATGCAGCTTCTCCCTCTGTATAAAACTGGGAGGAGGGGGGTGTAGCTGCAGCTTCTCCCTCTGTATAAAACTGGGAGGAGGGGGATGTAGATGCAGCTTCTCTCTGTATAAAACTGGGAGGAGGGGGATGTAGATGCAGCTTCTCCCTCTGTATAAAACTGGGAGGAGGGGGGTGTAGCTGCAGCTTCTCCCTCTGTATAAAACTGGGAGGAGGGGGGTGTAGCTGCAGCTTCTCCCTCTGTATAAAACTGGGAGGAGGGGGGTGTAGCTGCAGCTTCTCTCTGTATAAAACTCGGAGGAGGGGGGTGTAGCTGCAGCTTCTCTCTCTGTATAAAACTCGGAGGAAGGGGATGCAGCTGCAGCTTCTCCCTCTGTATAAAACTGGGAGGAGGGGGGTGTAGCTGCAGCTTCTCTCTGTATAAAACTGGGAGGAGGGGGATGTAGCTGCAGCTTCTCTCTCTGTATAAAACTGGGAGGAGGGGGGTGTAGCTGCAGCTTCTCCCTCTGTATAAAACTGGGAGGAGGGGGATGTAGCTGCAGCTTCTCTCTCTGTATAAAACTGGGAGGAGGGGGGTGTAGCTGCAGCTTCTCCCTCTGTATAAAACTGGGAGGAGGGGGGTGTAGCTGAAGCTTCTCTCTCTGTATAAAACTCGGAGGAGGGGGTGTAGCTGCAGCTTCTCCCTCTGTATAAAACTGGGAGGAGGGGGATGTAGCTGCAGCTTCTCTCTGTATAAAACTGGGAGGAGGGGGATGTAGATGCAGCTTCTCCCTCTGTATAAAACTGGGAGGAGGGGGATGTAGATGCAGCTTCTCCCTCTGTATAAAACTGGGAGGAGGGGGGTGTAGCTGCAGCTTCTCCCTCTGTATAAAACTGGGAGGAGGGGGATGTAGCTGCAGCTTCTCCCTCTGTATAAAACTGGGAGGAGGGGGGTGTAGCTGCAGCTTCTCCCTCTGTATACAACTGGGAAGAGGGGGGTGTAGCTGCAGCTTCTCCCTCTGTATAAAACTGGGAGGAGGGGGGTGTAGCTGCAGCTTCTCCCTCTGTATAAAACTGGGAGGAGGTGGAAGTAGCTGCAGCTTCTCCCTCTGTATAAAACTGGGAGGAGGTGGAAGTAGCTGCAGCTTCTCCCTCTGTATACAACTGGGAGGAGGGGATGTAGATGCAGCTTCTCTCTCTGTATAAAACAGGGAGGAGGGGGATGTAGCTGCAGCTTCTCCCTCTGTATAAAACTGGGAGGAGGGGGATGTAGCTGCAGCTTCTCTCTGTATAAAACTGGGAGGAGGGGGATGTAGCTGCAGCTTCTCCCTCTGTATAAAACTGGGAGGAGGGGGGTGTAGATGCAGCTTCTCTCTGTATAAAACTGGGAGGAGGGGGATGTAGATGCAGCTTCTCTCTGTATAAAACTGGGAGGAGGGGGATGTAGCTGCAGCTTCTCCCTCTGTATAAAACTGGGAGGAGGGGGATGTAGCTGCAGCTTCTCTCTGTATAAAACTGGGAGGAGGGGGATGTAGATGCAGCTTCTCCCTCTGTATAAAACTGGGAGGAGGGGGATGTAGATGCAGCTTCTCCCTCTGTATAAAACTGGGAGGAGGGGGATGTAGCTGCAGCTTCTCCCTCTGTATAAAACTGGGAAGAGGGGGGTGTAGCTGCAGCTTCTCCCTCTGTATAAAACTGGGAGGAGGGGGGTGTAGCTGCAGCTTCTCCCTCTGTATAAAACTGGGAGGAGGTGGAAGTAGCTGCAGCTTCTCCCTCTGTATACAACTGGGAGGAGGGGATGTAGATGCAGCTTCTCTCTCTGTATAAAACAGGGAGGAGGGGGATGTAGCTGCAGCTTCTCCCTCTGTATAAAACTGGGAGGAGGGGGATGTAGATGCAGCTTCTCTCTGTATAAAACTGGGAGGAGGGGGATGTAGATGCAGCTTCTCTCTGTATAAAACTGGGAGGAGGGGGATGTAGCTGCAGCTTCTCCCTCTGTATAAAACTGGGAGGAGGGGGATGTAGATGCAGCTTCTCTCTGTATAAAACTGGGAGGAGGGGGATGTAGCTGCAGCTTCTCCCTCTGTATAAAACTGGGAGGAGGGGGGTGTAGCTGCAGCTTCTCCCTCTGTATAAAACTGGGAAGAGGGGGATGTAGCTGCAGCTTCTCCCTCTGTATAAAACTGGGAAGAGGGGGATGTAGATGCAGCTTCTCTCTGTATAAAACTGGGAGGAGGGGGATGTAGATGCAGCTTCTCCCTCTGTATAAAACTGGGAGGAGGGGGGTGTAGCTGCAGCTTCTCCCTCTGTATAAAACTGGGAGGAGGGGGGTGTAGCTGCAGCTTCTCCCTCTGTATAAAACTGGGAGGAGGGGGGTGTAGCTGCAGCTTCTCCCTCTGTATAAAACTGGGAGGAGGGGGGTGTAGCTGCAGCTTCTCCCTCTGTATAAAACTGGGAGGAGGGGGGTGTAGCTGCAGCTTCTCCCTCTGTATAAAACTGGGAGGAGGGGGGTGTAGCTGCAGCTTCACTCTCTGTATAAAACTGGGAGGAGGGGGGTGTAGCTGCAGCTTCTCTCTCTGTATAAAACTGGGAGGAGGGGGGTGTAGCTGCAGCTTCTCCCTCTGTATAAAACTGGGAGGAGGGGGGTGTAGCTGCAGCTTCTCCCTCTGTATAAAACTGGGAGGAGGGGGGTGTAGCTGCAGCTTCTCCCTCTGTATAAAACTCGGAGGAGGTGGAAGTAGCTGCAGCTTCTCCCTCTGTATAAAACTGGGAGGAGGTGGAAGTAGCTGCAGCTTCTCCCTCTGTATAAAACTGGGAGGAGGGGGATGTAGCTGCAGCTTCTCTCTGTATAAAACTGGGAGGAGGGGGGTGTAGCTGCAGCTTCTCCCTCTGTATAAAACTGGGAGGAGGGGGGTGTAGCTGAAGCTTCTCTCTCTGTATAAAACTCGGAGGAGGGGGTGTAGCTGCAGCTTCTCCCTCTGTATAAAACTGGGAGGAGGGGGGTGTAGCTGCAGCTTCTCCCTCTGTATAAAACTGGGAGGAGGGGGGTGTAGCTGCAGCTTCTCCCTCTGTATAAAACTGGGAGGAGGTGGGTGTAGCTGCAGCTTCTCCCTCTGTATAAAACTCGGAGGAGGGGGGTGTAGCTGCAGCTTCTCCCTCTGTATAAAACTGGGAGGAGGGGGGTGTAGCTGCAGCTTCTCCCTCTGTATAAAACTGGGAGGAGGGGGGTGTAGCTGCAGCTTCTCCCTCTGTATAAAACTGGGAGGAGGGGGGTGTAGCTGCAGCTTCTCTCTCTGTATAAAACTGGGAGGAGGGGGGTGTAGCTGCAGCTTCTCCCTCTGTATAAAACTCGGAGGAGGGGGGTGTAGCTGCAGCTTCTCTCTCTGTATAAAACTGGGAGGAGGGGGGTGTAGCTGCAGCTTCTCCCTCTGTATAAAACTGGGAGGAGGGGGGTGTAGATGCAGCTTCGCTCTCTGTATAAAACTGGGAGGAGGGGGGTGTAGCTGCAGCTTCTCTCTCTGTATAAAACTGGGAGGAGGTGGAAGTAGCTGCAGCATCTCCCTCTGTATAAAACTGGGAGGAGGGGGGTGTAGCTGCAGCTTCTCCCTCTGTATAAAACTGGGAGGAGGGGGGTGTAGCTGCAGCTTCTCCCTCTGTATAAAACTGGGAGGAGGGGGATGTAGCTGCAGCTAAGGGACCCCTCCAATTAGCTAAAAAAGATTTCACTCTTGGAAGAGCCGCCCCCATGGAACTCATGGAGAGAATCTGGAGTGTAAGGGTGAGAGGATGGAGAGAACTGCTTGTGGGTGCCTCACCTTGATTGGGTGGAGGTTGGTGGTTGTGATGATCTTGTGCAGAGGTCCCGCTAGTTTCACAGGTAACTTTGGTTCTTTACTTAACCCTTGGGGTTTGGTGTAATAATCCAGCTTTTCTCGGGGGAAGAAGTTGTTAATGACGGTTACGCAGTCGTGCTGTCCTGGAAGAGAAAGAGGGAAAAGTAGGAGAGCCCCAGAGAGACAAGTAGGCGGGGCTCAGTTTTTAGCGGAGGGCTCTCCCATAGACCAGAAGTGTATTTCTGCTGTATTATTACAACCTTAATGAGTGCTAAGCATTCGCTTATGTCCAGAGCTCCCCCTAGTGGTGACTGCAGGCCACGCAAACTTAGAAAACTTATATTAATACCCAATATGTCAATTAACCTTAATAGAAGATGAGACCCCCATGTGTGACAGCGCAGAACTGCTATAAATTAGACGACCCCCTGAGATCTACTACTAAACCCCCCCCCCCCCAACAAATTCTGGAACTTCGAAGATTTTACCTACAAAAGCTGCCATCTGAGCGGCCGTCCTGCCCACCGAGTTGACCACGTCAGTGTCTGCCCCGGCCTCCAGCATCATCCAGACAATTTCTTTTTTACCTAAGAGACGGAGAAAGACTCAGGTCAACAACCTCGGACTCTAAGGATTCTGCTTGCTGTCAGTGAATGGAGACCTTCCCGTTCTCACTGCTGATGGCATCATCATCCTGCAAGGGTTGATGGGAAGGTGCACTGGCCGTGAGGTCATGGATGGAGTAGATGTAGATGTGTGGGCAGCTGCAGGCAGCGAGTCACCACCCGCCGCGGTGCTGCGTACCCACCGCTCTGACACGGGGGGCCCTGATCTCTGACTAACCACATAATGGGGCACTCCGACTCCGAAAGTTCATGGAACAGAACAAGGGAATAATCATCTAGTCAGCGATCTGTGGGCGCAAAGAAGCTACAACTAAAAATAAAGACATCAGGACGTTCACGAAATTCGGGTTATTAACAGGAAATCCAAAAATTTCAGGTCAGTCTATATTTTTCCCACTTTTCCCAATGTTTTGGTGCCGCTATAGTAACTAATAAGGCAACTTTGTAAATAATTGTGTAAAAAAAAATCTCCTACGGTTACACGTCTACAGCTGCACTGCAGAACTATGACGGCGTCTCCATGGAAACAGACTACAAACAGACCCCCGTGTGGTCAGATTGTGCAGTCTCATGTCACCTCAATCTGCATCATTTTCTGGGCTAATTATGGATTACAGAATATGAAGCAGTGGGGAAGGAGCGACACATGACTGCAAGGTCTGACTACACAAGGGTAGCCTGTAGTCTGTTACCATGGAGATATATAGGCCTGTATTGCAGCATGTTATATTCAACGTTCATGGAAATGCTATGAACATTTCTCCTAACTAATTACTATTGTAACAAATAGGTTGGAGAGGTATTAGGGCGATGAATGTGTTCACAGCTGTGAGGAGAACAGTTATTTAAGCCTCTAAATTAAATTATCTCAGTACCTGACAGACAGGCGAACATCAGCGCGGTGTAGCCATGCTCGTGCTCATTGCAGTTCACATCAGCTCCGTGTTGTATCAGCAGCCCGCACATCTCCACCTTCCCCTTGTAGGCCGCGTGCATCAGGGGGGTCATTCCATGCTGTAAGGGCAGTAACATGAATGTAAGGATAAGGACATATTCACACACACCGACTCAGCATATGTACAGGAATACAACTACTATAATACTGCCCTCTATGTACAAGAATATAACTACTATAATACTGCCCCTATGTACAAGAATATAACTACTATAATACTGCCCCCTATGTACAAGAATATAACTACTATAATACTGCCCCCTATGTACAGGAATATAACTACTATAATACTGCCCCTATGTACAAGAATATAACTACTATAATACTGCCCTCTATGTACAAGAATATAACTACTATAATACTGCCCTCTATGTACAAGAATATAACTACTATAATACTGCCCTCTATGTACAGGAATACAACTACTATAATACTGCCCTCTATGTACAAGAATATAACTACTATAATACTGCCCCCTATGTACAAGGGTATAACTACTATAATACTGCCCCCAATGTACAAGAATATAACTACTATAATACTGCCCTATGTACAAGAATATAACTACTATAATACTGCCCCCTATGTACAAGAATATAACTACTATAATACTGCCCCCTATGTACAAGAATATAACTACTATAATACTGCCCCCTATGTACAGGAATATAACTACTATAATACTGCCCCCTATGTACCAGAATATAACTACTATAATACTGCCCCCTATGTACAGGAATATAACTACTATAATACTGCCCCCTATGTACCAGAATATAACTACTATAATACTGCCCCCTATGTACAGGAATATAACTACTATAATACTGCCTCCTATGTACAGGAATATAACTACTATAATACTGCCCCTATGTACAAGAATATAACTACTATAATACTGCCCCCTATGTACAAGAATATAACTACTATAATACTGCCCTCTATGTACAAGAATATAACTACTATAATACTGCCCTCTATGTACAGGAATATAACTACTATAATACTGCTCCCTATGTACAGGAATATAACTACTATAATACTGTCCCCTATGTACAAGAATATAACTACTATAATACTGCCCCCTATGTACAAGAATATAACTACTATAATACTGGCCCCTATGTACAGGAATATAACTACTATAATACTGCCCCCTATGTACAAGAATATAACTACTATAATACTGCCACCTATGTACAGGAATATAACTACTATAATACTGCCCCCTATGTACAAGAATATAACTACTATAATACTGCCCCCTATGTACAAGAATATAACTACTATAATACTGCCCCCTATGTACAAGAGTATAACTACTATAATACTGCCCCCTATGTACAAGAATATAACTACTATACTACTGCCCCTATGTACAAGAATATAACTACTGTAATACTGCCCCCTATGTACAAGAATATAACTACTATAATACGGCCCCCTATGTACAAGAATATAACTACTATAATACTGCCCCTATGTACAGGAATATAACTACTATAATACTGCCCCTATGTACAAGAATATAACTACTATAATACTGCCCCCTATGTACAGGAATATAACTACTATAATACTGCCCCCTATGTACAAGAATATAACTACTATAATACTGCCCCCTATGTACAAGAATATAACTACTATAATACTGCCCCCTATGTACAAGAATATAACTACTATAATACTGCCCCCTATGTACAAGAATATAACTACTATAATACTGCCCCCTATGTACAAGAATATAACTACTATAATACTGCCCCCTATGTACAAGAATATAACTACTATAATACTGCCCCCTATGTACAAGAATATAACTACTATAATACTGCCCCCTATGTACAAGAATATAACTACTATAATACTGCCCCCTATGTACAGGAATATAACTACTATAATACTGCCCCCTATGTACAAGAATATAACTACTATAATACTGCCCCCTATGTACAGGAATATAACTACTATAATACTGCCCCCTTTGTACAGGAATATAACTACTATAATACTGCCCCCCTATGTACAAGAATATAACTACTATAATACTGCCCCCTATGTACAAGAATATAACTACTATAATACTGCCCCCTTTGTACAGGAATATAACTACTATAATACTGCCCCCCTATGTACAAGAATATAACTACTATAATACTGCCCCCTATGTACAGGGATATAACTACTATAATACTGCCCCCTATGTACAGGAATATAACTACTATAATACTGCCCCCTATGTACAAGAATATAACTACTATAATACTGCCCCCTATGTACAGGGATATAACTACTATAATACTGCCCCCTATGTACAGGAATATAACTACTATAATACTGCCCCCTATGTACAAGAATATAACTACTATAATACTGCCCCCTATGTACAAGAATATAACTACTATAATACTGCCCCCTATGTACAAGAATATAACTACTATAATACTGCCCCCTATGTACAAGAATATAACTACTATAATACTGCCCCCTATGTACAGGAATATAACTACTATAATACTGCCCCCTTTGTACAGGAATATAACTACTATAATACTGCCCCCCTATGTACAAGAATATAACTACTATAATACTGCCCCCTATGTACAGGGATATAACTACTATAATACTGCCCCCTATGTACAAGAATATAACTACTATAATACTGCCCCCTTTGTACAGGAATATAACTACTATAATACTGCCCCCCTATGTACAAGAATATAACTACTATAATACTGCCCCCTATGTACAGGGATATAACTACTATAATACTGCCCCCTATGTACAGGAATATAACTACTATAATACTGCCCCCTATGTACAAGAATATAACTACTATAATACTGCCCCCTATGTACAGGGATATCACTACTATAATACTGCCCCCTATGTACAGGAATATAACTACTATAATACTGCCCCCTATGTACAAGAATATAACTACTATAATACTGCCCCCTATGTACAGGGATATAACTACTATAATACTGCCCCCTATGTACAAGAATATAACTACTATAATACTGCCCCCTTTGTACAGGAATATAACTACTATAATACTGCCCCCCTATGTACAAGAATATAACTACTATAATACTGCCCCCTATGTACAGGGATATAACTACTATAATACTGCCCCCTATGTACAGGAATATAACTACTATAATACTGCCCCCTATGTACAAGAATATAACTACTATAATACTGCCCCCTATGTACAGGGATATCACTACTATAATACTGCCCCCTATGTACAGGAATATAACTACTATAATACTGCCCCCTATGTACAAGAATATAACTACTATAATACTGCCCCCTATGTACAAGAATATAACTACTATAATACTGCCCCCTATGTTTGCAAGAGCTGACACTTCTCGCTGAAAATTATTTAAAACAAAAATGAATAGGTGACTTCCCCTTTAAATAGATTTGTCTAGGATGTTGATTGGCCGGCATATAAATCTCAGTGGAAGCTTCTAGTAACATATTATTGATGGGGGATTGGAGGAGTCGGTGCTGGAGACATTACGGCTATAAGATTACTTCTATATTTTCCAGATATTTTTGAATTTTTAACATTTATGGAACTTTAATTGCAGCAATTTTATAATAACAGGTTAACTCCTTGTTACCTGGAATCCCCATCATGTGATTCTCACCTCATCCAAACAGTTGACCCGAACCTCTTTACTCCCCAACAGAGCGACGGCTTCCTGGACATTTCCTGCAACAGAACAGAATAGATGCTGATCAATAATCCAATATAAAGACAGAACCAAAGGAATACAGACCCCAGAGCGGTGCCCGAAAACTAATACAGACCCCAGAGAGGTGCCTGAAAACTAATACAGACCCCAGAGCGGTGCCCGAAAACTAATACAGACCCCGGAGAGGTGCCCGAAAACTAATACAGACCCCAGAGCGGTGCCCGAAAACTAATACAGACCCCAGAGCGGTGCCCGAAAACTAATACAGACCCCAGAGCGGTGCCCGAAAACTAATACAGACCCCAGAGAGGTGCCCGAAAACTAATACAGACCCCAGAGCGGTGCCCGAAAACTAATACAGACCCCAGAGCGGTGCCCGAAAAATAATACAGACCCCAGAGCGGTGCCCGAAAACTAATACAGACCCCAGAGCGGTGCCCGAAAACTAATACAGACCCCAGAGCGGTGCCCGAAAACTAATACAGACCCCAGAGCGGTGCCCGAAAACTAATACAGACCCCAGAGCGGTGCCCGGAAACTAATACAGACCCCACAGAGGTGCCCGAAAACTAATACAGACCCCAGAGCGGTGCCCGAAAACTAATACAGACCCCAGAGCGGTGCCCGAAAACTAATACAGACCCCAGAGCGGTGCCCGAAAACTAATACAGACCCCAGAGAGGTGCCCGAAAACTAATACAGACCCCAGAGCGGTGCCCGAAAACTAATACAGACCCCAGAGAGGTGCCCGAAAACTAATACAGACCCCAGAGCGGTGCCCGAAAACTAATACAGACCCCAGAGAGGTGCCCGAAAACTAATACAGACCCCAGAGCGGTGCCCGAAAACTAATACAGACCCCAGAGCGGTGCCCGAAAACTAATACAGACCCCAGAGAGGTGCCCGAAAACTAATACAGACCCCAGAGCGGTGCCCGAAAACTAATACAGACCCCAGAGCGGTGCCCGAAAACTAATACAGACCCCAGAGAGGTGCCCGAAAACTAATGCAGACCCCAGAGCGGTGCCCGAAAACTAATACAGACCCCAGAGCGGTGCCCGAAAACTAATACAGACCCCAGAGAGGTGCCCGAAAACTAATACAGACCCCAGAGCGGTGCCCGAAAACTAATACAGACCCCAGAGCGGTGCCCGAAAACTAATACAGACCCCAGAGCGGTGCCCGAAAACTAATACAGACCCCAGAGCGGTGCCTGAAAACTAATACAGTCCCCAGAGCGGTGCCCGAAAACTAATACAGACCCCAGAGCGGTGCCCGAAAACGAATACAGACCCCAGCACTGCCCGAAAACTAATACAGACCCCAGAGCGGTGCCCGAAAACTAATACAGACCCCAGAGCGGTGCCCGAAAACTAATACAGACCCCAGAGCGGTGCCTGAAAACTAATACAGTCCCCAGAGCGGTGCCCGAAAACTAATACAGACCCCAGAGCGGTGCCCGAAAACGAATACAGACCCCAGCACTGCCCGAAAACTAATACAGACCCCAGAGCGGTGCCCGAAAACTAATACAGACCCCAGAGCGGTGCCCGAAAACTAATACAGACCCCAGAGCGGTGCCCGAAAACTAATACAGACCCCAGAGCGGTGCCCGAAAACTAATACAGACCCCAGAGCGGTGCCCGAAAACTAATACAGACCCCAGAGAGGTGCCCTAAAACTAATACAGACCCCAGAGCGGTGCCCGAAAACTAATACAGACCCCACAGAGGTGCCCGAAAACTAATACAGACCCCAGACCAGACCCCTAAACTAATACAGACCCCAGAGCGGTGCCCGAAAACTATTACAGACCCCAGAGCGGTGCCCGAAAACTATTACAGACCCCAGAGCGGTGCCCGAAAACTAATACAGACCCCAGAGCGGTGCCCGAAAACTAATACAGTCCCTAGAGCGGTGCCCGAAAACTAATACAGACCCCAAAGCGGTGCCCGAAAACTAATACAGACCCCAGAGAGGTGCCCGAAAACTAATACAGACCCCACAGAGGTGCCCGAAAACTAATACAGACCCCACAGAGGTGCCCGAAAACTAATACAGACCCCAGAGCGGTGCCCGAAAACTAATACAGACCCCAGACCAGACCCCTAAACTAATACAGACCCCAGAGCGGTGCCCGAAAACTAATACAGACCCCAGAGAGGTGCCCGAAAACTAATACAGACCCCAGAGCGGTGCCCGAAAACTAATACAGACCCCACAGAGGTGCCCGAAAACTAATACAGACCCCAGAGCGGTGCCCGAAAACTAATACAGACCCCAGAGCGGTGCCCGAAAACTAATACAGACCCCAGAGCGGTGCCCGAAAACTAATACAGACCCCACAGAGGTGCCCGAAAACTAATACAGACCCCAGACCAGACCCCTAAACTAATACAGACCCCAGAGCGGTGCCCGAAAACTAATACAGACCCCAGAGAGGTGCCCGAAAACTAATACAGACCCCAGAGAGGTGCCCGAAAACTAATACAGACCCCAGAGCGGTTCCCGAAAACTAATACAGACCCCAGAGCGGTGCCCGGAAACTAATACAGACCCCAGAGCGGTGCCCGAAAACTATTACAGACCCCAGAGCGGTGCCCGAAAACTAATACAGACCCCAGAGCGGTGCCCGAAAACTAATACAGACCCCAGAGCGGTGCCCGAAAACTATTACAGACCCCAGAGCGGTGCCCAAAAACTAATACAGACCCCAGAGCGGTGCCCGAAAACTAATACAGACCCCAGAGAGGTGCCCGAAAACTAATACAGACCCCAGAGCGGTGCCCGGAAACTAATACAGACCCCTAAACTAATACAGACCCCAGAGCGGTGCCCGAAAACTATTACAGACCCCAGAGCGGTGCCCGAAAACTAATACAGACCCCAGAGCGGTGCCCGAAAACTAATACAGACCCCAGAGCGGTGCCCGAAAACTAATACAGACCCCAGAGCGGTGCCCGAAAACTAATACAGACCCCTAAACTAATACAGACCCCAGAGCGGTGCCCGAAAACTAATACAGACCCCAGAGCGGTGCCCGAAAACTAATACAGACCCCAGAGCGGTGCCCGAAAACTAATACAGACCCCAGAGCGGTGCCCGAAAACTAATACAGACCCCAGAGCGGTTCCCGAAAACTAATACAGACCCCAGAGCGGTGCCCGAAAACTAATACAGACCCCAGAGCGGTGCCCGAAAACTATTACAGACCCCAGAGCGGTGCCCGAAAACTAATACAGACCCCTAAACTAATACAGACCCCAGAGCGGTGCCCGAAAACTAATACAGACCCCAGAGCGGTGCCCGAAAACTAATACAGACCCCTAAACTAATACAGACCCCAGAGCGGTGCCCGGAAACTAATACAGACCCCAGAGCGGTGCCCGGAAACTAATACAGAACCCTAAACTAATAAAGACCCCAGAGCGGTGCCCGAAAACTAATACAGACCCCAGAGCGGTGCCCGAAAACTAATGCAGACCCCAGAGCGGTGCCCGAAAACTAATACAGACCCCAGAGTGGTGCCCGAAAACTAATACAGACCCCAGAGCGGTGCCCGAAAACTAATACAGACCCTAGAGAGGTGCCCGAAAACTAATACAGACCCCAGAGAGGTGCCCGAAAACTAATACAGACCCCAGAGTGGTGCCCGAAAACTAATACAGACCCCAGAGAGGTGCCCGAAAACTAATACAGACCACAGACCAGACCCCTAAACTAATACAGACCCCAGAGCGGTGCCCGAAAACTAATACAGACCCCAGACCAGACCCCTAAACTAATACAGACCCCAGACCAGACCCCTAAACTAATACAGAGCCCAGACCAGACCCCTAAACTAATACAGAGCCCAGACCAGACCCCTAAACTAATACAGAGCCCAGACCAGACCCCTAAACTAATACAGAGCCCAGACCGGACCCCTAATCTAATACAGGACCCCAGACCAGACCCCTAATCTAATACAGGACCCCAGACCAGACCCCTAAACTAATACAGACCCCAGACCAAACCCCTTAACTAATACAGAACCCAAATCAAATCCTCTGAACTAATACAGACCCCAGACCAGACCCCTAAACTAATACAGACCCCAGACCAGACCCCTAAACTAATACAGGACTCCAGACCCCTAAACTAATACAGACCCCAGACTAGACCCCTAAACTAATACAGAGCCGAGACTAGACCCCTAAACTAATACAGAGCCCAGACCAGACCCCTAAACTAATACAGAGCCCAGACCAGACCCCTAAACTAATACAGAGCCCAGACCAGACCCCTAAACTAATACAGAGCCCAGACCAGACTCCTAAACTAATACAGACCCCAGACCGGACCCCTAATCTAATACAGGACCCCAGACCAGACCCCCAAACTAATACAGACCCCAGACCAAACCCCTTAACTAATATAGAACCCAAATCAAATCCTCTGAACTAATACAGACCCAAGACCAGACCCCTAAACTAATACAGACCGCAGACCAGACCCCTAAACTAATACAGACCCCAGACCAGACCCCTAAACTAATACAGACCCCAGACTAGACCCCTAAACTAATACAGACCCCAGACCAGACCCCTAAACTAATACAGCCCCCAGACCAGACCCCTAAACTAATAAATACCTCAGACCAGACCCCTAAACTAATACAGACCCCAGACCAGACCCCTAAACTAATACAGACCCCACACCAGACCCCTAAACTAATACAGACCCGAGACCAGACCCCTAAACTAATACAGACCCCAGACCAGACCCCTAAACTAATACAGACCCCAGACCAGACCCCTAAATTAAGACAGACCCCAGACCAGACCCCTAATCTAATACAGACCCCAGACCAGACCCTTAAACTAATACAGACCCCAGACCGGACCCCTAAACTAATACAGACCCTAGACCAGACCACTAAACTAATACAGACCCCAGACCAGACCCCTAAACTAATACAGACCCCAGACCAGACCCCTAAACTAACAGACCCCCCACGTGAGGTTTTTGAACTTTTACACATAACTTCCCCCTATAATTTAGTAACCAGCCCCAGGACACGAGATGAGACCCTGCTTACCAGGGATGGAGACCCCGGAGGGGCCGGGCTCAGGAAGACTGATGGAAATGAACTGGTAGAAAACAGGGCTCTCTCTGTATTCTCCATAATATATCATCACCTCCAGACCAATAGAACTAGAAGCATGGGAGGTAGGAAACTGACAACCCCCTCACACTGCTGTGCCCTGTGCTCTCTGCAGCCAGTGTTATGTATTGTCCCTGGAGAGATGTGTAATCAGACCTCACACTGCTGTGCTCTGTGCTCTCTGCAGCCAGTGTTATGTATTGTCCCTGGAGAGATGTGTAATCAGACCTCACACTGCTGTGCTCTGTGCTCTCTGCAGCCAGTGTTATGTATTGTCCCTGGAGAGATGTGTAATCAGACCTCACACTGCTGTGCTCTGTGCTCTCTGCAGCCAGTGTTATGTATTGTCCCTAGAGAGATGTGTAATCAGACCTCACACTGCTGTGCTCTGTGCTCTCTGCAGCCAGTGTTATGTATTGTCCCTGGAGAGATGTGTAATCATTCCTCACACTGCTGTGCTCTGTGCTCTCTGCAGACAGTTATGTATTGTCCCTGGAGAGATGTGTAATCAGACCTCACACTGCTGTGCTCTGTGCTCTCTGCAGCCAGTGTTCTGTATTGTCCCTGGAGAGATGTGTAATCAGACATCACACTGCTGTGCTCTGTGCTCTCTGCAGCCAGTGTTATGTATTGTCCCTGGAGAGATGTGTAACCAGACCTCACACTGCTGTGCTCTGTGCTCTCTGCAGCCAGTGTTATGTATTGTCCCTGGAGAGATGTGTAATCAGACCTCACACTGCTGTGCCCTGTACTCTCTGCAGCCCGTGTACAGTATTGTCCCTGGAGAGATGTGTAATCAGACCTCATACTGCTGTGCTCTGTGCTCTCTGCAGCCAGTGTTATGTATTGTCCCTGGAGAGATGTGTAATCAGACCTCACACTGCTGTGCCCTGTGCTCTCTGCAGCCCGTGTACAGTATTGTCCCTGGAGAGATGTGTAATCAGACCTCACACTGCTGTGCTCTGTACTCTCTGCAGCCAGTGTTATGTATTGTCCCTGGAGAGATGTGTAACCAGACCTCACACTGCTGTGCTCTGTGCTCTCTGCAGCCAGTGTTATGTATTGTCCCCGGAGATATGTGTAATCAGACCTCACACTGCTGTGCTCTGTGCAGCCAGTGTTATGTATTGTCCCTGGAGAGATGTGTAATCAGACCTCACACTGCTGTGCCCTGTGCTCTCTGTAGCCCGTGTACAGTATTGTCCCTGGAGAGATGTGTAATCAGACCTCACACTGCTGTGCTCTGTGCTCTCTGCAACCAGTGTTATGTATTGTCCCTGGAGAGATGTGTAATCAGACCTCACACTGCTGTGCTCTGTGCTCTCTGCAGCCAGTGTTATGTATTGTCCCTGGAGAGATGTGTAATCAGACCTCACACTGCTGTGCCCTGTGCTCTCTGCAGCCAGTGTTATGTATTGTCCCTGGAGAGATGTGTAATCAGACCTCACACTGCTGTGCTCTGTGCTCTGTGCAGCCAGTGTTATGTATTGTCCCTGGAGAGATGAGTAATCAGACCTCACACTGCTGTGCTCTGTGCTCTCTGCAGCCAGTGTCATGTATTGTCCCTGGAGAGATGTGTAATCAGACCTGACACTGCTGGGCTCTGTGCTCTCTGCAGCCAGTGTTATGTATTGTCCCTGGAGAGATGTGTAATCAGACCTCACACTGCTGTGCTCTGTGCTCTCTGCAGACAGTGTTATGTATTGTCCCTGGAGAGATGTGTAATCAGACCTCACACTGCTGTGCTCTGTGCTCTCTGCAGCCAGTGTTATGTATTGTCCCCGGAGATATGTGTAATCAGACCTCACACTGCTGTGCTCTGTGCTCTCTGCAGCCAGTGTTATGTATTGTCCCTGGAGAGATGTGTAATCAGACCTCACACTGCTGTGCTCTGTGCTCTCTGCAGCCCGTGTACAGTATTGTCCCTGGAGAGATTCGTGATCAGACCTTTGTGTATAGTGTTAGTAGCAGCAGGACTGTGTAACTTCTACAAGTGAAAGGGGTGTGTCCTCACACTGCTGTGCTCTGTGCAGTCAGTGTTAGCTATAGTCCCTGGAGAGATGTGTGATCAGACCTTTGTGTATACAGAACATATACATACAGAAGTCCTTAATAATCGGAGGGGAGGGGTTGTGATGCGGTGTAATGCACAGAGCACTGATTTTTACACCAAATTATATTCCCTACCAGACACCTTGCCCAGAGCTTTAGTTGATTTTTTAGAATCATGCTCCCTCCCGGGGTGACCCCTCAACTTAGAAGTAACATGGGATGAGATAGGAGATGCCCAATGGGAAGTCCCCGGGCCCGGATGGGCTCACATACTTGTATTATCAAGTCTTCTCTGATGTGTTGTTGCCCCGAATGACGAAGCTATTTAAAGGGGTTGTCCGACTTTTGAAAAAAAACTATATGTGGCCGGGAGCGGGCTGCCTAAAACAATAAAGCTGTACTTACCTTCCGGTGCCCTCCCGTATCCAGCGCTGCTGTCGCTCCGGTCTGGGCGCCATGTAAACAAACATGGCCGCCGGAGCAGCGCTGGACTCAGCTTCCGGCCGGACCCGACAACCTTCCGGCCCCCATACACAATGCTGTATTTCCCGACGTGTTACCCGAATATTTCCGATTTGCGCCGATTGTACCTGTATTGCCCCGGGATTTTGTCGCACGCGATCGGATTGTGGCGCATCAGCGCTGGCATGCATGCGACGGAAATCGGGGGGGGGGGGGGGGGAGGCGTGGCCGAATGAAAACCCGACGGATTCGGAAAAACCGACGCATTTAAGAAAAAAAATGTGTCGCGAAAATTACACTTACCTTAACTAGGAATAGGCCGGTGAACTTGAGTGCGTTCCGATGCTCTTCAGCGCAGCAGCGCCACCTGGTGGACGTCGGAGGACCTGCCTTAGTAAATCCCGTCCGGACCCGAATCCACCGGAGAGAACGCGCCGCTGGATCGCGAATGGACCGGGTAAGTAAATCTGCCCCAATGTGTCTGCTTCTTTATATGTTTATATTGCTTGTGTATATGCTGTTATGTGTTATCACATCGAATGGAAAACTTTCAATAAAATACAATTATATATATAAAAAATAATGCACAGAGCACAGCAGTGTGAGGAGACCGTCTGTAATGTATGTAATATTCTACCAGGGTCGTTTTGTTGATGTCCGTTGCGGCAGGATTTTCCTCCTGTGACACTTTTGCTTCCGTAGAATTTCTTGGAAGCAGTGAGATGCTGGGAGCTGCTCCTGGAGGAGTCGGAAGATCTGCGGTTGCCATGGCGTCTCGCTGAGAAGACGTGAAGGTGAAGTAGTATCTGGTAAGTGCAGCAGAGGATGACACCAGGTACCTGCAGGGGGCGCTCCGCTATCCGCAGATATCCCAACAGGAGGAGCTCAGAGCATAATCCCGGACCGGTCATAGCAGACCAACTATGGCCGGTGCGTCCCCTCCACAGCGGCGAGGCGCCCGTGCGTTCCGGACAGGTGAGGCAGGCAGTGCTATCTGTGCCTCCACCAGGATGGACAGATGAGGCAGGCAGTACTATCTGTGCCTCCACCAGGATGGACACGCGAGGCAGGCGGTACTATCTGTGCCTCCACCAGGATGGACACGTGAGGCAGGCAGTACCATCTGTGCCTCCACCAGGATGGAGAGACGAGGCAGGCAGTACCATCTGTGCCTCCACCAGGATGGACAGACGAGGCAGGCAGTACTATCTGTGCCTCCACCAGGATGGACAGATGAGGCAGGCAGTACTATCTGTGCCTCCACCACGATGGACAGACGAGGCAGGCAGTACTATCTGTGCCTCCACCACGATGGACAGACGAGGCAGGCAGTACCATCTGTGCCTCCACCAGGATGGACAGACGAGGCAGGCAGTACTATCTGTGCCTCCACCACGATGGACAGATGAGGCAGGCAGTACTATCTGTGCCTCCACCAGGATGGACAGATGAGGCAGGCAGTACTATCTGTGCCTCCACCAGGATGGACAGATGAGGCAGGCAGTACTATCTGTGCCTCCACCAGGATGGACAGATGAGGCAGGCAGTACTATCTGTGCTTCCACCAGGATGGACAGGTGAGGCAGGCAGTACTATCTGTGCCTCCACCAGGATGGACAGATGAGGCAGGCAGTACTATCTGTGCCTCCACCAGGATGGACAGATGAGGCAGGAAGTACTATCTGTGCCTCCACCAGGATGGACAGATGAGGCAGGCAGTACTATCTGTGCCTCCACCAGGATGGACAGGTGATGCAGGCAGTACTATATGTGCCTCCACCAGGATGGACAGATGAGGCAGGCAGTACTATCTGTGCCTCCACCAGGAAGGACAGGTGATGCAGGCAGTACTATCTGTGCCTCCACCAGGATGGACAGGTGATGCAGGCAGTACTATCTGTGCCTCCACCAGGATGGACAGGTGATGCAGGCAGTACTATCTGTGCCTCCACCAGGATGGACAGATGAGGCAGGCGGTACTATCTGTGTCTCCAACGGGATGGACAGATGAGGCAGGCGGTGCTATCTGTGCCTCCACCACGATGGACAGGTGAGGCAGGCAGTACTATCTGTGCCTCCACCAGGATGGACAGATGAGGCAGGCGGTACTATCTGTGCCTCCACCAGGATGGACACGCGAGGCAGGCAGTGCTATCTGTGCCTCCACCAGGATGGACAGATGAGGCAGGCAGTACTATCTGTGCCTCCACCAGGATGGACAGATGAGGCAGGCAGTACTATCTGTGCCTCCACCAGGATGGACAGATGAGGCAGGCAGTACTATCTGTGCCTCCACCAGGATGGACAGGTGAGGCAGGCAGTACTATCTGTGCCTCCACCAGGATGGACAGATGAGGCAGGCAGTACTATCTGTGCCTCCACCAGGATGGACAGGTGAGGCAGGCAGTACTATCTGTGCCTCCACCAGGATGGACAGACGAGGCAGGCAGTACTATCTGTGCCCGTTACATGTAAATACTGGACATTTTGGCGTTTATCCTGTAAATCCCGAGGAACACACGGAATCCATCCAGTGGTGAGAGATTAGGGACAAGACTCTACGCTCCGTCTTCCCAATTACTGCAGGAGCGCCCCCCCCCTCCCCCGACAATAATCTCCGCAGATTATCCCTTTAATTATGTCTAGTGCAGATTAGTGGGAGATTTCATATCCACTGCACAACGTCTCACACCCCGTCCTCAAATACACTGATAAAGTTACAATATTCAAACAATCATCTGCTACAGTGTCACCTACACATCCCCCCATAACAGTGTCACCTACACATCCCCCATAACAGTGTCATCTACACCTCCCCCATAACAGTGTCATCTACACATCCCCCATAAGTGTCACCTACACATCCCCCATAACAGTGTCACCTACACATCCCCCATAACAGTGTCACCTCCACATCCCCCATAACAGTGTCATCTACACCTCCCCCATAACAGTGTCATCTACACATCCCCCATAACAGTGTCACCTACACATCCCCCATAACAGTGTCACCTACACATCCCCCATAACAGTGTCACCTACACATCCCCCATAACAGTGTCACCTCCACATCCCCCCATAACAGTGTCACCTACACATCCCCTCATAACAGTGTCACCTACACATCCCCCATAACAGTGTCATCTACACCTCCCCCATAACAGTGTCATCTACACCTCCCCCATAACAGTGTCACCTACACATCCCCCATAACAGTGTCACCTACACATCCCCCATAACAGTGTCACCTCCACATCCCCCCATAACAGTGTCACCTACACATCCCCTCATAACAGTGTCATCTACACATCCCCCATAACAGTGTCACCTACACATCCCCCATAACAGCGTCACCTGCACATCCCCCATAACAGCGTCACCTGCACATCCCCCATAACAGCGTCACCTGCACATCCCCCATAACAGCGTCATCTGCACATCCCCCCCATAACAGTGTCACCTACACATCCCCCATAACAGTGTCACCTACACATCCCCCATAACAGTGTCACCTACACATCCCCCATAACAGTGTCACCTACACATCCCCCATAACAGTGTCATCTACACATCCCCCATAACAGTGTCATCTACACCTCCCCCATAACAGTGTCATCTACACATCCCCCATAACAGTGTCATCTACACATCCCCCATAACAGTGTCACCTACACATCCCCCCATAACAGTGTCACCTACACATCCCCCATAACAGTGTCATCTACACATCCCCCCATAACAGTGTCATCTACACATCCACCATAACAGTGTCACCTACACATCCCCCATAACAGTGTCACCTACACATCCCCCCATAACAGTGTCACCTACACATCCCCCATAACAGTGTCACCTACACACCCCCCCATAACAGTGTCACCTACACATCCCCCATAACAGTGTCACCTACACATCCCCCCATAACAGTGTCACCTACACATCCCCCCATAACAGTGTCATCTACACATCCCCCATAACAGTGTCATCTACACATCCCCCATAACAGTGTCACCTACACCTCCCCCATAACAGTGTCATCTACACATCCCCCATAACAGTGTCACCTACACATCCCCCCATAACAGTGTCACCTACACATCCCCCCATAACAGTGTCACCTACACATCCCCCCATAACAGTGTCATCTACACATCCCCCATAACAGTGTCATCTACACATCCCCCATAACAGTGTCACCTACACCTCCCCCATAACAGTGTCATCTACACATCCCCCATAACAGTGTCACCTACACATCCCCCATAACAGTGTCATCTACACCTCCCCCATAACAGTGTCATCTACACATCCCCCCATAACAGTGTCATCTACACCTCCCCCATAACAGTGTCACCTACACATCCCCCATAACAGTGTCACCTACACCTCCCCCCATAACAGTGTCACCTACACATCCCCCATAACAGTGTCACCTACACATCCCCCATAACAGTGTCACCTACACATCCCCCCATAACAGTGTCACCTACACATCCCCCCATAACAGTGTCACCTACACATCCCCCATAACAGTGTCACCTACACATCCCCCATAACAGTGTCATCTACACATCCCCCATAACAGTGTCACCTACACATCCCCCATAACAGTGTCATCTACACATCCCCCATAACAGTGTCATCTACACATCCCCCCATAACAGTGTCATCTACACCTCCCCCATAACAGTGTCACCTACACATCCCCCATAACAGTGTCACCTACACATCCCCCATAACAGTGTCACCTACACATCCCCCATAACAGTGTCACCTACACATCCCCCATAACAGTGTCACCTACACATCCCCCATAACAGTGTCACCTACACATCCCCCATAACAGTGTCATCTACACATCCCCCATAACAGTGTCACCTACACATCCCCCATAACAGTGTCATCTACACATCCCCCATAACAGTGTCATCTACACATCCCCCCATAACAGTGTCATCTACACCTCCCCCATAACAGTGTCACCTACACATCCCCCCATAACAGTGTCACTTCCCCTATATCCGTGTCGTGCTCCCGGGCTCCCACCTCCGGAGATGACGGCCAGCAGCTGCCTCTCCTCCGGGCTCTGCTCTCCCTTCCTGGGGGCCATGGTGCCGCTGGGTCTCGGTGCTCCCTGATCCGGGGGTCTCAGGCGTCAGACATGACAGTCACTGCGCCGCCATTACTAGTCCTGGCAGCGGAGCCTCCTCATGGGACGCGCCACCCTGACCTCTCACAGGGGGAGCCCGGAGCTACATACCGCTCCACACCCACCTCTCATCCTCCTATATAACGAGTCATCATATAGATATCTGTCATAATGTCGTGTGTATAATGTACAGGTTGATAGGAAACAATCACAGTGATGTGCGTGATGCTGCTCTCCCCCTCCTGTGCAGCACTTGGTACGGCCCGCAGGTCTGAGCCGCCGCCGCCGCTGCCCGGAGATCTCAGTCTCTGCCCTTCAAGCGGTGTCCGAGGGTCTGGCGGAGAGTGCCCGGGGGCAGCACAGAGCGCAGAGGTGAGAGCACAGAGCACAGCAGGGGAGGCGGGCACCACCAAGGGTTAATGCATCAGGGGGCGGGGCACCTGCAGAGAGGCTATCCCAAATACACAGGTGCTGTCCCGCATACACAGGTGCTGTCCCTGCATACACAGGTGCTATCCCGCATACACAGGTGCTGTCCCGCATACACAGGTGCTGTCCCGCATACACAGGTGCTATCCCGCATACACAGGTGCTATCCCGCATACACAGGTGCTATCCCGCATACACAGGTGCTGTCCCGCATACACAGGTGCTGTCCCTGCATACACAGGTGCTGTCCCGCATACACAGGTGCTGTCCCGCATACACAGGTGCTATCCCGCATACACAGGTGCTATCCCGCATACACAGGTGCTGTCCCGCATACACAGGTGCTGTCCCGCATACACAGGTGCTATCCCGCATACACAGGTGCTATCCCGCATACACAGGTGCTGTCCCTGCATACACAGGTGCTGTCCCGCATACACAGGTGCTGTCCCTGCATACACAGGTGCTGTCCCTGCATACACAGGGGCTGTCCCGCATACACAGGTGCTGTCCCGCATACACAGGTGCTGTCCCTGCATACACAGGTGCTGTCCCGCATACACAGGTGCTGTCCCGCATACACAGGTGCTGTCCCTGCATACACAGGTGCTGTCCCGCATACACAGGTGCTGTCCCTGCATACACAGGTGCTGTCCCGCATACACAGGTGCTGTCCCTGCATACACAGGTGCTGTCCCTGCATACACAGGTGCTGTCCCTGCATACACAGGGGCTGTCCCGCATACACAGGTGCTGTCCCGCATACACAGGTGCTATCCCGCATACACAGGTGCTATCCCGCATACACAGGTGCTGTCCCTGCATACACAGGTGCTGTCCCTGCATACACAGGTGCTGTCCCTGCATACACAGGTGCTGTCCCGCATACACAGGTGCTGTCCCGCATACACAGGTGCTGTCCCCGCATACACAGGTGCTGTCCCCTCATACACAGGTGCTGTCCCCTCATACACAGGTGCTGTCCCCTCATACACAGGTGCTGTCCCCGCATACACAGGGGCTGTCCCTGCATACACAGGTGCTGTCCCTGCATACACAGGTGCTGTCCCCGCATACACAGGTGCTATTACACAGGTGCTATCCCGCATACACAGGTGCTATCCCGCATACACAGGTGCTGTCCCTGCATACACAGGTGCTGTCCCCGCATACACAGGTGCTGTCCCCTCATACACAGGTGCTGTCCCCTCATACACAGGTGCTGTCCCCGCATACACAGGTGCTGTCCCTGCATACACAGGTGCTGTCCCTGCATACACAGGTGCTGTCCCTGCATACACAGGGGCTGTCCCGCATACACAGGTGCTGTCCCGCATACACAGGTGCTATCCCGCATACACAGGTGCTATCCCGCATACACAGGTGCTGTCCCGCATACACAGGTGCTGTCCCTGCATACACAGGTGCTGTCCCGCATACACAGGTGCTGTCCCTGCATACACAGGTGCTGTCCCTGCATACACAGGTGCTGTCCCTGCATACACAGGGGCTGTCCCGCATACACAGGTGCTGTCCCGCATACACAGGTGCTATCCCGCATAAACAGGTGCTATCCCGCATACACAGGTGCTGTCCCTGCATACACAGGTGCTGTCCCTGCATACACAGGTGCTGTCCCTGCATACACAGGTGCTGTCCCGCATACACAGGTGCTGTCCCCGCATACACAGGTGCTGTCCCCGCATACACAGGTGCTGTCCCCTCATACACAGGTGCTGTCCCCTCATACACAGGTGCTGTCCCCTCATACACAGGGGCTGTCCCTGCATACACAGGGGCTGTCCCTGCATACACAGGTGCTGTCCCCTCATACACAGGGGCTGTCCCTGCATACACAGGTGCTGTCCCTGCATACACAGGTGCTGTCCCCGCATACACAGGTGCTATTACACAGGTGCTATCCCGCATACACAGGTGCTATCCCGCATACACAGGTGCTGTCCCTGCATACACAGGTGCTGTCCCCGCATACACAGGTGCTGTCCCCTCATACACAGGTGCTGTCCCTGCATACACAGGTGCTGTCCCGCATACACAGGTGCTGTCCCCTCATACACAGGTGCTGTCCCGCATACACAGGTGCTATCCCGCATACACAGGTGCTATCCCGCATACACAGGTGCTGTCCCCTCATACACAGGTGCTGTCCCCTCATACACAGGTGCTGTCCCCTCATACACAGGTGCTGTCCCCGCATACACAGGTGCTGTCCCTGCATACACGGGTGCTGTCCCTGCATACACGGGTGCTGTCCCTGCATACACGGGTGCTGTCCCCGCATACACAGGTGCTGTCCCCTCATACACAGGTGCTGTCCCCGCATACACAGGTGCTGTCCCCTCATACACAGGTGCTGTCCCCTCATACACAGGTGCTGTCCCCGCATACACAGGTGCTGTCCCCTCATACACAGGTGCTGTCCCCTCATACACAGGTGCTGTCCCCGCGCACACAGGTGCTGTCCCCGCGCACACAGGTGCTGTCCCGCGCACACACAGGGGCTGTCCCGCGCACACACAGGGGCTGTCCCGCGCACACACAGGGGCTGTCCCGCGCACACACAGGGGCTGTCCCGTATACACAGTTATAAAATATATATGTTGAATTTATTTTTTTTTTCCAAATTTTGGAAACCCCCTATACACCATGTCGTTACTATATAAAGCTGTGATATTCTCTGTACCTGTCGTCACCACTAGAGGGAGCTCGTACATAAGATATTTATATAGGGCAGTGGTGGTGAACTTATGGCACAGGCAGAAGGGGAGACACCCAGAGCCGTCTCTGTGGGCACCCAGTCCGTCACCACAGCACAGTTTTTCTCCTGCAGTCCTGGGTGGCCCGGGATATGCTGCGTTCAGTGCTACTTTATGGGACTGCAGGAGGAGCGCGGAGGTGTGGACAGGGCTGGATTATCAGTGGAGCTCATGTCCCGCAGTTCTTCATATTTAAGAGAGGGAAACTGATTATCCAAATGTCTCCTCCTACTTACAACTGTATTGGTGTCTTCGAGACGCCAATACGATGTGTTGCTCATTACATTGCTGTGTCAGCACTTTGTGATAAATGAGTGTTTGTTTTTTTTGCTGTTCTTTTGTATAGAAGATCCATAGTGCCCCGAGCACCAGGGACCGGCCGCCATCTGCCGGGGTTTCCATCTTTTGCAGGTTCTGTGATGACATCATATAAGTACTGTGGACACTGAGCCTGGGGAATCCTGCTCTACATAGCGCTGGTTTTGGGGGGGGCCTAGTTTTCAGGGCAACGCTGGGGTGTTGGGTTGTGAACCCTAAACATTCGAAGTAGAGATGTGACTGCAGGGGGCAGAAGAGCCTCGTGCCCAGGCATCCCCCCTTGTCATGGTGGCAGGTGATGTGGTGCCCAGGAAACTGACCCATAACCCGGTACTGACACTGGTACCTGTTCTAGGGGACAGTATTATAGTGGTTATATTCCTGTACATAGGAGGCAGTATTATAGTAGTTATATTCTTGTACATAGGGAGCAGTATTATAGTAGTTATATTCTTGTACATAGGGGGCAGTATTATAGTAGTTATATTCTTGTACATAGGGGCAGTATTATAGTAGTTATATTCCTGTACATAGGGGGCAGTATTATAGTAGTTATATTCTTGTACATAGGGGGCAGTATTATAGTAGTTATATTCCTGTACATAGGGGGCAGTATTATAGTAGTTATATTCTTGTACATAGGGGGCAGTATTATAGTAGTTATATTCCTGTACATAGGGGGCAGTATTATAGTAGTTATATTCCTGTACATAGGAGGCAGTATTATAGTAGTTATATTCTTGTACATAGGGGGCAGTATTATAGTAGTTATATTCCTGTACATAGGAGGCAGTATTATAGTAGTTATATTCTTGTACATAGGGGCAGTATTATAGTAGTTATATTCCTGTACATAGGGGGCAGTATTATAGTAGTTATATTCTTGTACATAGGGGGCAGTATTATAGTAGTTATATTCCTGTACATAGGGGGCAGTATTATAGTAGTTATATTCTTGTACATAGGGGGCAGTATTATAGTAGTTATATTCCTGTACATAGGGGGCAGTATTATAGTAGTTATATTCCTGTACATAGGGGGCAGTATTATAGTAGTTATATTCTTGTATATAGGGGCAGTATTATAGTAGTTATATTCTTGTACATAGGGGGCAGTATTATAGTAGTTATATTCTTGTACATAGGGGGCAGTATTATAGTAGTTATATTCTTGTACATAGGGGGCAGTATTATAGTAGTTATATTCCTGTACATAGGGGGCAGTATTATAGTAGTTATATTCTTGTACATAGGGGGCAGTATTATAGTAGTTATATTCCTGTACATAGGGGGCAGTATTATAGTAGTTATATTCTTGTACATAGGGGGCAGTATTATAGTAGTTATATTCCTGTACATAGGGGGCAGTATTATAGTAGTTATATTCCTGTACATAGGGGGCAGTATTATAGTAGTTATATTCTTGTACATAGGGGCAGTATTATAGTAGTTATATTCCTGTACATAGGGGGCAGTATTATAGTAGTTATATTCCTGTACATAGGGGGCAGTATTATAGTAGTTATATTCTTGTACATAGGGGGCAGTATTATAGTAGTTATATTCCTGTACATAGGGGGCAGTATTATAGTAGTTATATTCTTGTACATAGGGGCAGTATTATAGTAGTTATATTCCTGTACACAGGGGGCAGTATTATAGTAGTTATATTCTTGTACATAGGGGGCAGTATTATAGTAGTTATATTCCTGTACATAGGGGGCAGTATTATAGTAGTTATATTCCTGTACATAGGGGGCAGTATTATAGTAGTTATATTCCTGTACATAGGGGGCAGTATTATAGTAGTTATATTCTTGTACATAGGGGCAGTATTATAGTAGTTATATTCCTGTACATAGGGGGCAGTATTATAGTAGTTATATTCCTGTACATAGGGGGCAGTATTATAGTAGTTATATTCCTGTACATAGGGGGCAGTATTATAGTAGTTATATTCCTGTACATAGGGGGCAGTATTATAGTAGTTATATTCTTTTACATAGAGGGTAGTATTATAATAGTTATATTCTTGTACATAGGGGGCAGTATTATAGTAGTTATATTCTTGTACATAGGGGGCAGTATTATAGTAGTTATATTCTTGTCTATAGAGGGCAGTATTATAGTAGTTATATTCCTGTACATAGGGGGCAGTATTATAGTAGTTATATTCCTGTACATAGGGGGCAGTATTATAGCAGTTATATTCTTGTACATAGGGAGCAGTATTATAGTAGTTATATTCTTTTACATAGAGGGTAGTATTATAATAGTTATATTCTTGTACATAGGGGGCAGTATTATAGTAGTTATATTCTTGTACATAGGGGGCAGTATTATAGTAGTTATATTCTTGTCTATAGAGGGCAGTATTATAGTAGTTATATTCCTGTACATAGGGGGCAGTATTATAGTAGTTATATTCCTGTACATAGGGGGCAGTATTATAGTAGATATATTCCTGTACAGAGGGAGCAGTATTATAGTAGTTATATCCCTGTACATAGGGGGCAGTATTATAGCAGTTATATTCTTGTACATAGGGGGCAGTATTATAGTAGTTATATTCCTGTACAGAGGGAGCAGTATTATAGTAGTTATATCCCTGTACATACGGGGCAGTATTATAGCAGTTATATTCTTGTACATAGGGGGCAGTATTATAGTAGTTAAATTCTTGTACGTAGGGGGCAGTATTGTAGTAGTTATATTCTTGTACATAGGGGGCAGTATTATAGTAGTTATATTCTTGTACATAGGGGGCAGTATTATAGTAGTTATATTCTTGTACATAGGGGGTCAGTATTATAGTAGTTATATTCTTGTACATAGGGGGCAGTATTATAGTAGTTATATTCTTGTACATAGGGGGTCAGTATTATAGCAGTTATATTTCTGTACATATGGGGCAGTATTATAGTAATTATATTCTTGTACATAGGGAGCAGTATTATAGTAGTTATATTCTTGTACATAGGGGGCAGTATTATAGTAGTTATATTCCTGTACATAGGGGGCAGCATTATAGTAGTTATATTCTTGTACATAGAGGGCAGTATTATAGTAGTTATATTCTTGTACATAGGGGGCAGTATTATAGTAGTTATATTCTTGTACATAGGGGGCAGTATTCTAGTAGTTATATTCTGTTACATAGGGGGCAGTATTATAGTAGTTATATTCTTGTACATAGGGGGCAGTATTATAGTAGTTATATACTTGTACATAGGGGGCAGTATTATAGTAGTTATATTCTTGTACATAGGGGGCAGTATTATAGTAGTTATATACTTGTACATAGGGGGCAGTATTATAGTAGTTATATTCTTGTACATAGGGGGCAGTATTATAGTAGTTATATTCTTGTACATAGGGGGCAGTATTATAGTAGTTATATTCTTGTACAAAGGGGGCAGTATTATAGTAGTTATATTCTTGTACATAGGGGGCAGGATTATAGTAGTTATATTCTTGTACATAGGCGGCAGTATTATAGTAGTTATATTCCTGTACATAGGGGGCAGTATTATAGTAGTTATATTCTTGTACATAGGGGGCAGTATTATAGTAGTTATATTCTTGAACATAGGGGGTAGTATTATAGTAGTTATATTCCTGTACATAGGGGGCAGTATTATAGTAGTTATATTCTTGTACATAGGGGGCAGTATTATAGTAGTTATATTCCTGTACATAGGGGGCAGTAATATAGTAGTTATATTCTTGTACATAGGGGGCAGTATTATAGTAGTTATATTCTTGTACATAGGGGGCAGTATTATAGTAGTTATATTCCTGTACATAGGGGGCAGTAATATAGTAGTTATATTCTTGTACATAGGGGGCAGTATTATAGTAGTTATATTCTTGTACATAGGGGCAGTATTATAGTAGTTATATTCCTGTACATAGGGGGCAGTATTATAGTAGTTATATTCTTGTACATAGGGGGCAGTATTATAGTAGTTATATTCCTGTACATAGGGGGCAGTATTATAGTAGTTATATTCTTGTACATAGGGGGCAGTATTATAGTAGTTATATTCTTGTACATAGGGGGCAGTATTATAGTAGTTATATTCCTGTACATAGGGGGCAGTATTATAGTAGTTATATTCTTGTACATAGGGGGCAGTATTATAGTAGTTATATTCTTGTACATAGGGGGCAGTATTATAGTAGTTATATTCTTGTACACAGGGGGCAGTATTATAGTAGTTATATTCCTGTACATAGGGGGCAGTATTATAGTAGTTATATTCTTGTACATAGGAGCCAGTATTATAGTAGTTATATTCCTGTACATAGGGGGCAGTATTATAGTAGTTATATTCTTGTACATAGGGGGCAGTATTATAGTAGTTATATTCTTGTACATAGGGGGCAGTATTATAGTAGTTATATTCCTGTACATAGGGGGCAGTATTATAGTAGTTATATTCTTGTACATAGGGGGCAGTATTATAGTAGTTATATTCCTGTACATAGGGGGCAGTATTATAGTAGTTATATTCTTGTACATAGGGGGCAGTATTATAGTAGTTATATTCTTGTACATAGGGGGCAGTATTATAGTAGTTATATTCCTGTACATAGGGGGCAGTATTATAGTAGTTATATTCTTGTACATAGGGGGCAGTATTATAGTAGTTATATTCTTGTACATAGGGGGCAGTATTATAGTAGTTATATTCCTGTACATAGGGGGCAGTAATATAGTAGTTATATTCTTGTACATAGGGGGCAGTATTATAGTAGTTATATTCTTGTACATAGGGGCAGTATTATAGTAGTTATATTCCTGTACATAGGGGGCAGTATTATAGTAGTTATATTCTTATATATAGGGGGCAGTATTATAGTAGTTATATTCCTGTACATAGGGGGCAGTATTATAGTAGTTATATTCCTGTACATAGGGGGCAGTATTATAGTAGTTATATTCTTGTACATAGGGGGCAGTATTATAGTAGTTATATTCTTGTACATAGGGGGCAGTATTATAGTAGTTATATTCCTGTACATAGGGGGCAGTATTATAGTAGTTATATTCTTGTACATAGGGGGCAGTATTATAGTAGTTATATTCTTGTACATAGGGGGCAGTATTATAGTAGTTATATTCCTGTACATAGGGGGCAGTATTATAGTAGTTATATTCTTGTACATAGGGGGCAGTATTATAGTAGTTATATTCTTGTACATAGGGGGCAGTATTATAGTAGTTATATTCTTGTACACAGGGGGCAGTATTATAGTAGTTATATTCCTGTACATAGGGGGCAGTATTATAGTAGTTATATTCTTGTACATAGGAGCCAGTATTATAGTAGTTATATTCCTGTACATAGGGGGCAGTATTATAGTAGTTATATTCTTGTACATAGGGGGCAGTATTATAGTAGTTATATTCTTGTACATAGGGGGCAGTATTATAGTAGTTATATTCCTGTACATAGGGGGCAGTATTATAGTAGTTATATTCTTGTACATAGGGGGCAGTATTATAGTAGTTATATTCTTGTACATAGGGGGCAGTATTATAGTAGTTATATTCCTGTACATAGGGGGCAGTAATATAGTAGTTATATTCTTGTACATAGGGGGCAGTATTATAGTAGTTATATTCTTGTACATAGGGGCAGTATTATAGTAGTTATATTCCTGTACATAGGGGGCAGTATTATAGTAGTTATATTCTTATATATAGGGGGCAGTATTATAGTAGTTATATTCCTGTACATAGGGGGCAGTATTATAGTAGTTATATTCCTGTACATAGGGGGCAGTATTATAGTAGTTATATTCTTGTACATAGGGGGCAGTATTATAGTAGTTATATTCTTGTACATAGGGGGCAGTATTATAGTAGTTATATTCCTGTACATAGGGGGCAGTATTATAGTAGTTATATTCTTGTACATAGGGGGCAGTATTATAGTAGTTATATTCTTGTACATAGGGGGCAGTATTATAGTAGTTATATTCCTGTACATAGGGGGCAGTATTATAGTAGTTATATTCTTGTACATAGGGGGCAGTATTATAGTAGTTATATTCTTGTACATAGGGGGCAGTATTATAGTAGTTATATTCTTGTACACAGGGGGCAGTATTATAGTAGTTATATTCCTGTACATAGGGGGCAGTATTATAGTAGTTATATTCTTGTACATAGGAGCCAGTATTATAGTAGTTATATTCCTGTACATAGGGGGCAGTATTATAGTAGTTATATTCTTGTACATAGGGGGCAGTATTATAGTAGTTATATTCTTGTACATAGGGGGCAGTATTATAGTAGTTATATTCCTGTACATAGGGGGCAGTATTATAGTAGTTATATTCTTGTACATAGGGGGCAGTATTATAGTAGTTATATTCCTGTACATAGGGGGCAGTATTATAGTAGTTATATTCTTGTACATAGGGGGCAGTATTATAGTAGTTATATTCTTGTACATAGGGGGCAGTATTATAGTAGTTATATTCCTGTACATAGGGGGCAGTATTATTGTATCGTCTAGGAGTAGGTTACTATTACTATCTTTCTGCTCTCCTGCTCTTTCTCTCTATATATTTGATTCTTTTGATATTTCAGCTTCTTTGGTCTCCAATGTCTAATTATATTAAAATAAAAAGTGATATATTTTATTTTCAGCCATTTCCCAGAAATACTTGTGTGTGGGCAGAGATTGTTCTGTGTCGCAGCGTGCGGCGGTGTTTCGCTCTTTGTTGGCGGAGCACATGACCTCCTCTCCCGCCGTGTGACTCTCCTCCTGAATCCGGATATAATTGTGTCGCAGCGGAGTTGATGTTGTCAGGAGGTAAATTAGCAGAAAGGCAGAAAATTCTCCTGTAATTTTGGGATTGCTGCTCAAGGAGAGACTATTGACACGTGGACTAATCGCAGTCCTCACTGGGACCAGTAAATGATGTGGGGGGGGGGGGGATGGGAATATCTGAGACTCCTTCCCTGGAGCTATTACAGGCCTCAGGTATCTCTTACCCAGTGCCGGGGTCTACAGCTGGTCCAGAACTACAACTCCTACCGGGCATGGTATGCTGCTGATTTGCAGTAGCAGTAGAGCCACCAGGGGGAGACCACGGTCATAACGGATCATGGCGGAGGGAGAAGACCCGTGGTGAGGTCACAGGAAGCGAGAAGGCACATAGTACAATAACTACAAAGTGAGTAGGAGCGCAGTGCGATGGCATAGAAGTGAGTAGGAGCGCAGTGCGATGGCATAGAAGTGAGTAGGAGCGCAGTGCGATGGCATAGAAGTGAGTAGGAGCGCAGTGCGATGGCATAGAAGTGAGTAGGAGCGCAGTGCGATGGCATAGAAGTGAGTAGGAGCGCAGTGCGATGGCATAGAAGTGAGTAGGAGCGCAGTGCGATGGCATAGAAGTGAGTAGGAGCGCAGTGCGATGGCATAGAAGTGAGTAGGAGCGCAGTGCGATGGCATAGAAGTGAGTAGGAGCGCAGTGCGATGGCATAGAAGTGAGTAGGAGCGCAGTGCGATGGCATAGAAGTGAGTAGGAGCGCAGTGCGATGGCATAGAAGTGAGTAGGAGCGCAGTGCGATGGCATAGAAGTGAGTAGGAGCGCAGTGCGATGGCATAGAAGTGAGTAGGAGCGCAGTGCGATGGCATAGAAGTGAGTAGGAGCGCAGTGCGATGGCATAGAAGTGAGTAGGAGCGCAGTGCGATGGCATAGAAGTGAGTAGGAGCGCAGTGCGATGGCATAGAAGTGAGTAGGAGCGCAGTGCGATGGCATAGAAGTGAGTAGGAGCGCAGTGCGATGGCATAGAAGTGAGTAGGAGCGCAGTGCGATGGCATAGAAGTGAGTAGGAGCGCAGTGCGATGGCATAGAAGTGAGTAGGAGCGCAGTGCGATGGCATAGAAGTGAGTAGGAGCGCAGTGCGATGGCATAGAAGTGAGTAGGAGCGCAGTGCGATGGCATAGAAGTGAGTAGGAGCGCAGTGCGATGGCATAGAAGTGAGTAGGAGCGCAGTGCGATGGCATAGAAGTGAGTAGGAGCGCAGTGCGATGGCATAGAAGTGAGTAGGAGCGCAGTGCGATGGCATAGAAGTGAGTAGGAGCGCAGTGCGATGGCATAGAAGTGAGTAGGAGCGCAGTGCGATGGCATAGAAGTGAGTAGGAGCGCAGTGCGATGGCATAGAAGTGAGTAGGAGCGCAGTGCGATGGCATAGAAGTGAGTAGGAGCGCAGTGCGATGGCATAGAAGTGAGTAGGAGCGCAGTGCGATGGCATAGAAGTGAGTAGGAGCGCAGTGCGATGGCATAGAAGTGAGTAGGAGCGCAGTGCGATGGCATAGAAGTGAGTAGGAGCGCAGTGCGATGGCATAGAAGTGAGTAGGAGCGCAGTGCGATCGCATAGAAGTGAGTAGGAGCGCAGTGCGATGGCATAGAAGTGAGTAGGAGCGCAGTGCGATCGCATAGAAGTGAGTAGGAGCGCAGTGCGATGGCATAGAAGTGAGTAGGAGCGCAGTGCGATCGCATAGAAGTGAGTAGGAGCGCAGTGCGATCGCATAGAAGTGAGTAGGAGCGCAGTGCGATCGCATAGAAGTGAGTAGGAGCGCAGTGCGATCGCATAGAAGTGAGTAGGAGCGCAGTGCGATCGCATAGAAGTGAGTAGGAGCCTAGTGCGATCGCATAGAAGTGAGTAGGAGCCTAGTGCGATCGCATAGAAGTGAGTAGGAGCCTAGTGCGATCGCATAGAAGTGAGTAGGAGCGCAGTGCGATCGCATAGAAGTGAGTAGGAGCGCAGTGCGATGGCATAGAAGTGAGTAGGAGCCTAGTGCGATGGCATAGAAGTGAGTAGGAGCGCAGTGCGATGGCATAGAAGTGAGTAGGAGCGCAGTGCGATGGCATAGAAGTGAGTAGGAGCGCAGTGCGATGGCATAGAAGTGAGTAGGAGCGCAGTGCGATGGCATAGAAGTGAGTAGGAGCGCAGTGCGATGGCATAGAAGTGAGTAGGAGCGCAGTGCGATGGCATAGAAGTGAGTAGGAGCGCAGTGCGATGGCATAGAAGTGAGTAGGAGCGCAGTGCGATGGCATAGAAGTGAGTAGGAGCGCAGTGCGATGGCATAGAAGTGAGTAGGAGCGCAGTGCGATGGCATAGAAGTGAGTAGGAGCGCAGTGCGATGGCATAGAAGTGAGTAGGAGCGCAGTGCGATGGCATAGAAGTGAGTAGGAGCGCAGTGCGATCGCATAGAAGTGAGTAGGAGCACAGTGCGATCGCATAGAAGTGAGTAGGAGCGCAGTGCGATCGCATAGAAGTGAGTAGGAGCGCAGTGCGATGGCATAGAAGTGAGTAGGAGCGCAGTGCGATGGCATAGAAGTGAGTAGGAGCGCAGTGCGATGGCATAGAAGTGAGTAGGAGCGCAGTGCGATGGCATAGAAGTGAGTAGGAGCGCAGTGCGATGGCATAGAAGTGAGTAGGAGCGCAGTGCGATGGCATAGAAGTGAGTAGGAGCGCAGTGCGATGGCATAGAAGTGAGTAGGAGCGCAGTGCGATCGCATAGAAGTGAGTAGGAGCGCAGTGCGATCGCATAGAAGTGAGTAGGAGCGCAGTGCGATCGCATAGAAGTGAGTAGGAGCGCAGTGCGATCGCATAGAAGTGAGTAGGAGCGCAGTGCGATCGCATAGAAGTGAGTAGGAGCCAGCTTTGGATGTGACCGGAGCATAGGATGTGACAATACATTGCAGTCTTACTGTGTAGTCAATGGAGACAGGATGGAGAATTGAATAGATTTTGACAGGAACGTTCAGCACCCCCCTAATACCTGGGGCTCCCGGAATAAAGGGACGCTATTTTAAAAGAAATCCTTTATGCGGTGAAATCTTTTTTTTTTTCCGCCATCTGTTTCCATCAGACGGAGAGATTTCTCTTGATTTGGATGAAACATTGATTTTCTTTTGATGTTAGGAAAACGTATCGCGAGCGCCGCGTGTGTCGCTGAATGACGGCGAGTGTCACAGACGCAATTTGGCACAAACATTGGGGATTATTTTGTGAGCTTTGGAGATAACGGCTTCTGGTGGCCGGGTGTAAAGTTACTGGATTCCGCTTTTCCTCTTATAATCTGTGCACTGGATTTTAACTAGAGCGGATCAGAACTTCCCATTCTGGTTCGGGGTTCAGGTGTGCCATGGGTTTCCTCTTGGCCAATCACAGGCATGGCTGGTAGCTAGGGGAGTAAATCTGGAAGTATGTCCCGGTCCGGTGGGTGCACCCGAATGGGAAGCTCGGATTTGCTCCTCTCTACTCGTGACCTTTTTATGGATTGACCCTTGGTTATCTCTGGTACTTGTAGTTCTACACCTGATCCTGACCCTATTTCTTGCCTATGTCTTTGCATTGACCCTTGGATAGTGTGGCTGGTATTTGTAGTGCTTCTCTTCTATTGGTTACACCTCTGCCTTGACCCTTGTATATGGTCCTTGTAGTCCTACCTGATGTTATTGCTTGACCCAGTATCAGAGTCAATGCAGAGACATAGGGGCTCATTTACTAAGCATCCGCCGGACGCATTTGCGTTGGGTTTCCCGACGACTTCCGTTTTGCGCTGCATTTAACAGGGGTTTTTGGCGCACGCAATTTTGGCGCCGGCTTGCACGCGACAGAAATCGGGAGGCGGGTTGTTAGTTCTACAGAACCAGAGATACAGTCAGTGAAGGCATAATAGGAAACACAAGCTGCAGCATGTATCTAGCTGCTATAGAACCGAAGATGAGGGTGTCAAAGTGACCCTCCCCCTACAGCCTCTACACTTGACTTATCTCGGGTAAAACCTGACTCTTCTCAGCTCTTTGTCGCATGACTTTGGAGGAGATTTTCTTTTTAAATGGGACAACAGGTGAGATTTCACATAAGAGGGAATTTTTAGAAAGGACATGTCATCCCCTAATAATAATAATAATAATTGTTTATTAATACAGCGCACACAGATGACGCAGCGCTGCACAGAGCTTGCCAAATCAGTCCCTGACCCCCAATGGGGCTCACAATCTGTAATCGAGCTACCAGTATGTTTTGGAGTGTAGGAGGAAACCGGAGGACCCGGAGGAAACCCACACAAACACGGAGAGAACATACAAACTCTTTGCAGATGTTGACCTGGATGGGACTTGAACCCAGGTCCCTAGCGCTGCAAGGCTGTAATGCTAACCACTGAGCCACCGTGCTGCCCCAACTCCTGAGGGGGCAGGGCGTTTAGTGGGGTAAAACCTGGTGATAGAATCCCGTTTTTGGTAAAGAGGGTTATTCGTGGGAGTCTCAGCTCATTTCATATCTGATACTTCGATACTTTTTTGTAACATTGTAACCGGTCTTCTATCCTGTCACCAGGGAGATGTGTAAGTGTCACATTATTGTCCAGCATACTGCCAGGGTAATACCAGGGTAATGCTGCACTAATGATGCTCAAATAATACTAATATAATGCCAAAATAATACCGCCATATGGTGCCCAATGTGTCTCGCATAGTACATCTATATAGGCACAGATTCTATACTGTGTGTGTATAGCACTAGTACAAATAATATTAATACCAACCAAATGAACACCAGTATACGCACATACGATGGGGAGGAGATTTAGTCAGCACCAATTCTACAAGGTTCTTAAAAAGATGAAAGATTCCTGTAATTACATCAGAGGTAGAGCCTCAACTCTGGGTTCTATGTTGTCACCTTACAGGCCTTTTTAAGTAACTTTTTAAGCACAATTGTAGATGCCACTATAGAGGCCCAAATAGTATAAATATATGGCAGAATTATACCGCCATATGGTGCTAATGTCATACTGGCACACACCAGCCATGACATCCCATTGTTATGCGCAGTGTCCACATAATAATACTACTAATATTCCCACATAATACCGCCATATACTGCTAAGACGTAATAGAGCTCCCATCCTTGGTGAATGTATTTTTTGTGGATACCCCCTCGCTTCCCCGCTCAGGTCCCTGGAGTTCACCTTCTTCCTGGTGCATGTAAGTGCATTGTCCGTGTATAATGCGCTGTGCGGGGAGTCACTAAGAACGTGCACCCGATATCCTGCATGTGTCACTTCCCTGCTCAGGTCCCCGGAGTTCACCTTCCTCTTCCTGGTGCATGTAAGTGCATTGTCCGTGTATAATGTGCTGTGCGGGGAGTCACTAAGATCGTGCACCCGATATCCTGCATGTGTCGCTCCCCTGCTCAGGTCCCTGGAGTTCACCTTCTTCTTCCCGGTGCATGTAAGTGCATTGTCCGTGTATAATGCGCTGTGAGGGGAGTCACTAAGATCCTGTGCCCCCGATATCCTGCATGTGTCACTTCCCCGCTCAGGTCCCTGGAGTTCACCTTCTTCTTCCTGGTGCATGTAAGTGCATTGTCCGTGTATAATGCGCTGTGCAGGGAGTCACTAAGATCCTGCGCCCGATATCCTGCATGTGTCACTTCCCCGCTCAGGTCCCTGGAGTTCACCTTCTTCTTCCTGGTGCATGTAAGTGCATTGTCCGTATATAATGTGCTGTGCGGGGAGTCACTAAGATCGTGCACCCGATATCCTGCATGTGTCGCTCCCCTGCTCAGGTCCCTGGAGTTCACCTTCTTCTTCCTGGTGCATGTAAGTGCATTGTCCGTGTATAATGCGCTGTGCAGGGAGTCACTAAGATCCTGCGCCCGATATCCTGCATGTGTCACTTCCCCGCTCAGGTCCCCAGAGTTCACCTTCTTCTTCCTGGTGCATGTAAGTGCATTGTCCGTGTATAATGCGCTGTGCGGGGAGTCACTAAGATCGTGCCCCCGATATCCTGCATGTGTCACTTCCCCACTCAGGTCCCCGGAGTTCACCTTCTTCTTCCTGGTGCATGTAAGTGCATTGTCCGTGTATAATGCGCTGTGCGGGGAGTCACTAAGATTGTGCGCCCGATATCCTGCATGTGTCACTTCCCCACTCAGGTCCCCGGAGTTCACCTTCTTCTTCCTGGTGCATGTAAGTGCATTGTCCGTGTATAATGCGCTGTGCGGGGAGTCACTAAGATTGTGCGCCCGATATCCTGCATGTGTCGCTTCCCCGCTCAGGTCCCCGGAGTTCACCTTCTTCTTTCTGGTGCATGTAAGTGCATTGTCCGTGTATAATGCGCTGTGCGGGGAGTCACTAAGATCGTGCCCCGATATCCTGCATGTGTCGCTTCCCCGCTCAGGTCCACCTTCTTCTTCCTGGTGCATGTAAGTGCATTGTCTTGCGACACAATTTACGATGTTAAATCCTGCGCGTTGTCCGAACCTGTCGGATTGTCCGATGGCCCACCCCCAGATTTCTGTCGTGTGCAACCCGGCACCGATGCGCCAAAATCCAATTGCTTGTGCCAAAAACCCCTGTTTAATGCAGCTCTAATCAGAAATCGTCGGGAAACCCGTCGAAAATGCGATCTGCGGACCCTTAGTAAATGAGCCCCATTTTGTCTGTTTGTTACAATGTATCAGTCTGGCGTCCAAGCTGTTTCCTACTTAGAACGTCTAAGTAACTGGTAGGTACTGGTTCTGTATGGGGTATAAGCCACAATTCTTGCCGTTCCCGGACATTTTGTGTGTCCTGCACCTTTAAATCTGATCTCCCGAGCTGCCGCCTTCCTGCTCTCGCACGTCGGATGTTGTGGTTTGTCTTATTTATTCCTGCCAAAATATTTTGCCTGTTGTGTAATGTGCTGTTTTGTTTGTGTTTGTTCCTATAAAAAAAAAAAAAAAATCCAATGCCTAAATAATGGCGCCATATGGTGCTCACATAACGCCGCCATGCGGTTCTTGCTGCAGTTTGCTAGGTTGCATTGGGCAGGTTTGGTGTTTGCTGCAGTGATGTGTCCCAGGACCTGCTGCCAGCGCTGGACGTGGAGCCGCTGACTTACTAGGGTCTTATTCACACCCGGGTTCCCATCACTATGATGATGCATTGTATGTGATGGGGGGCGCCTCCCGCAGTGCAGCGCAGGATCGGGTCTGTGATCTACATGATGACAGATTCCGGGAATTTCTTCTTGGAAACGGCTCCTAAAATATCCATATCCTTCTGCAGGTCCGTGACAGTGTGTGGGAACCTGAGAGGGGCTGAGCGGGGAACCACGCAGGGGCTGAGGAGCTTCACAACTTTATGTTCCCAGTATTGGAAGATGCCAAGTTTTCATATTTAAAAAAACAAAACAAAAATAAACAAACCCCCCTTAATGGTCACCATTATAGATCCCTCACATGTTTCCACCCAGCTTTTCTAGAACCCAGAATGGCAAATTTTAATCATTGCTATTGTTCTACTACTTTACAGTCCAAAATAAGTATAACAGCGCCTCCCCTGTCAGCAGGTTTTTGAGGTATTGCAGCTTTCTCCTATTCCAATTTGTTTTTATGCATTGTGAACCAAACATACCTTGAGAATGCTGTAGCGACGCTGATGCAGAAACATATCTTGTTTAATCCCTAACTTGAGTGGTTCTGCTCAAAAAACAAAAATTCAGGACCTTGGGAGAGCTGGGCGCCGCCATACACACATTACACACAGAGCTTCCTGAACTGTCCAGACAGGACTAATCATCCTGGATGACTCGTACACAGCAGCTATTGATTACTTCTGCCTGTCAGGTCGAACACGGTGAATACAGCTTTCTCTGAAGTGATGCATAATTAGGGTAAGAGGAGAAGCGCTGAGCCAGTCAAAGGGGTGAAAGAGCCTCATTTTCATAATAGTTTTTTCAGCAAAATCACTGGGTTCAGGGATTAAACAAGATATGTTTCTGCATCAGTGTCGCTACCGCATTCTCAAGGTATGTTTGGTCCATAATGCATAGAATCAAATGCTAGATTTCAAAAGGATTTTTACCAAATTGTTATCTGTGATCCCCTCTGTATCTGCGATAAGCTACCCTCCCCTCCCCTCCCCTCCCATGATGCCTTGTGTTCTCATAGTAAGCAATTTTGCAGCAATGTTCCTCCATAATCCAGGGAGATTCCTACAAATGAATCCACCGAACACTGCATATGAACATACAGGATGTATATGGTGACAAGCCTGGGAGCTTCCATCACATGGAGGATCATGGAATACATAGTAGAAACCAGCAGTGAAATAGGTACATAAAGTGTATAGTTTGTGCTATGTGTGCACTAAATGTAAACAGCTTTCCTGCTGTGTAGATGGTGTGTGTGTGTGTTGGAGTCTGCAGAGGACAAAGTTTGCGGTGCAGAGAGAAAGTTCTGCATAATCACAGATTAGGATGAAGGGATTGATAGGGTACAGGAGAGATCTTGTACTTCTCTATTTTATTGAGATGTATGCATTGACAGATCTGTAGAGACACAGCTATCCTGCAAGCTGCACACAGAGAGCATCACATCCCTCTCCCCTTTGAAGTGAGCAAAGAGCAGCAGCACGTACCTCTCCCTCCAGAAGGAGCAGGCAGCAACATCACATGACTTCGCTCTCCTCCCTCCAGAAGGAGCAGGGAGCAGCATCACATGACCTTGTGCTCCTCCTTCAGAGTGAGCAGGGAGCAGCAACACATGACCTCACTCTCCTCCCTCCAGAGTGAGCAGGGTGCAGCAGTATCCGTATCCTTTGTGTAGACCAGCCATGGTCACACAGGTATCATCCGCACAACTGGGGGAGAAATCTCTTAAGTGCTGCACATCGGTAATCAAGATAAGTTGTTCTACATGACACGAGAAGAAAGGCTGAACTGCCCCTTTAAGAACTTCAGATCACTTTACTCTGGCCCGCCTTCCCCCCCCCCCCCTTCCTGATCCAGTAGTCTTACCCCAAGCACTAAAAACACTGTTGGTGCCGGAGCAACCGGTCAGACTTCAGTTTTGGACAGATTTAAGAGTGAAAGCAGGGATCTGATTGGCTGCTACAGGCAACGCAGAAGTTTTATAGTGGAGATGGTTTTTGCACGGGGGGGGGGGGGGGGACTTGGAGGGCCAATATAGTCTCATAAAACCCTCTATTTTACGTGACCAGTCACCTAATGCAGAGCACATGATGTGGAATCGCCCTTTAAGCCGCCCTCTCCTTGTACGGCTTGACCCTGATCCCCCCCGAGCAGATTAGAGGCCACTGAACTGTGCGCTATATATAGCCGCTCGCTCACAATACTGTTACAGGAGGAGGCGGCGGCCACAACATGGACCTCCGTGTGCCTCCCCCGCCTCCGGACAATCCATGGACTACGGAACTGGTGGTTCTGTATAGTTACTTGTGGAAAAACAATATTTTTGTTGCCTAAAGAGTTTGTATGTTCTCTCCGTGTTTGCGTGGGTTTCCTCCGGGTCCTCCGGTTTCCTCCCACACTCTAAAACATACTGGTAGGTTGTTTAGATTGTGAGCCCCATGGGATTATGGACCAATTTGACATACTTTGTGCAGCGCTGCGTAATCTGTAGGCACTATATAAAATAACGAATTATTATTATATGTTGCGGTCGGCTGGTTGATGTCTAGTAGCTACAATCGTATACAACAAATCCTGGCACACAAGTCGTTTTGATGTAACAAAGCGAAGGCTTTTCTTTATTTGCGGCAAGTGTAAACGTTTTCGGCTACAATTCGGCTTTTATCAAACACATGTAGCCGCTGGTAGGAGCACCTGGGAGGAGACCACGGATAACAGATACAAGAAGATCCCACAGTCCCGGTGCCTGGATCTATGAGTAGTGTCCCTGGTTATCAGGATGGAGCCTGATTTTCCTTAAAGGGCAGTTCCATTCATTTCTGATATGAATATGACTCGTCGGGAGATCACCCCTCAGTCACTTGGTAAAGGGAAGTTAAGAATTGGGTTTTATCCATGACCCCTTTGGTGGGTTCTGACCCACTAGTGAGAGCACTATCTCGAAGTCGGGTCAGTATATTTTTCCACAGATGTGCAGAATTACTTCCATTATCATTTCGTTTTTCTCCAATCACATCGAAACAACATTTTTGTTAAATTTTTAATTGTTTTGCAATTTTATTTATTTATTTTTTTAAATTCTATTTGCAGAAATTTTATGAATAAGCACCAGAAGCCAGTGCTAACGGGCCAGCGGTTTAAAACCAGAAAGAGGGGTAAGTGTCCCTGTATGTAAACCAAATCGCCTGCTGGAGCTAAGATTTTTTTTGCTACATCGAAACATTTTTGAAATTGCCACATTCTGAACATTCCGTTGTGTATTCTCTCGTGCAGCATTTCCAAAAAAATGGTGGTGACCACGAGAATCTGAAATTCTTTGCTGTATGTGCCCAAACAAGGGAACACATTAAGGAAACAGAGCATCAAACCTTTATGGCGTCTATTAGGGATTTGCTCTGACAATTCCTATCCGCATGTAATTTTTAGATGTCTGGAACCCCCAATATATTATTAGCGCTCCTCCTACTTGACTATTTGACCACTACTCTACATGTCCAATCACTGCATAACATATGTAGTTACTGATCAGAGACCAAACCTGATTTGTAACCATTATTAATTTGCACAAGGGGATTGTTAAGCTTAGATTTTAAGATTGCGCCCTCATGCGACTTTGACTTTTTCAGCAATGTGCTGCACAGTCTGTATATTGATACTTTGTTGTAATTTTTATGGGTAAATGTATTTGGCCGATCACTTTCATCTTCCAGACATTGCCACGAGCCGTCCGCCTCCTGCTGTGCTCTACAGATGGAGGATTTTAGGCTTTTTTCATTTTCATTTATTATTCTTTTTTATGGCTTTGTCAGATTTTTTGAGCAAAGGTTTTTTGATAACCAGCAGCATCCATGTTATTGGCATTTAGATGATGACTTATTTGTTCTTCATTCATGTTACAAAGATAATTCTACTATTAATTCTGTTGTGGATTATGTAGAAATTTCTGTTTTGTGCTGTGACCAATGGTTCTAGTAGGATTAAGGACAATGTCTGGGGCTCTATAGCTCAGGTTATTAAGTGGTGGGGGGCATTAATAATAATAATAATACAAACTCATTTGGTGAAGTTATTGAATTCTAGCTGCTAACAGCCACCACTAGGGGGCGCTAACTGTTACTTTTCCAAATTTACTTCATAGATGAAAAAGAGAAATTTGAACCTACAGTTTTCCGGGACACAATTATCCAAGGACTTAATGAAGCAGGGAACGATTTGGAAGCAGTAGCCAAATTTCTCGATACAACAGGATCCCGATTGGACTATCGCCGCTATGCCGATACACTGTTTGACATTCTCATAGCTGGGAGCATGCTGGGTAAGAACCTACAATGATGTATAGAGATTGTGTAATAATCACATTCATCCTATGTACAGGAATATAACTACTATAATACTGCCCCCTATGTACAAGAATATAACTACTATAATACTGCCCCCTATGTACAAGAATATAACTACTATAATACTGCCCCCTATGTACAAGAATATAACTACTATAATACTGCCCCCTATGTACAGGAATATAACTACTATAATACCGCCCCCTATGTACAAGAATATAACTACTATAATACTGCCCCCTATGTACAAGAATATAACTACTATAATACTGCCCCCTATGTACAGGAATATAACTACTATAATACTGCCCCCTATGTACAAGAATATAACTACTATAATACTGCCCCCTATGTACAAGAATATAACTACTATAATACTGCTCCTATGTACAAGAATATAACTACTATATTACTGCTCCTATGTACAAGAATATAACTACTATATTACTGCCCCCTATGTACAGGAATATAACTACTATAATACTGCTCTCTATGTACAAGAATATAACTACTATAATACTGCTCTCTATGTACAAGAATATAACTACTATAATACTGCCCCTATGTGCAGGAATATAACTACTATAATACTGCCCCCTATGTACAGGAATATAACTACTATAATACTGCCCCCTATGTACAGGAATATAACTACTATAATACTGCCCCCTATGTACAGGAATATAACTACTATAATACTGCCCCCTATGTACAGGAATATAACTACTATAATACTGCCCCCTATGTACAAGAATATAACTACTATAATACTGCCCCCTATGTACAAGAATATAACTACTATAATACTGCCCCCTATGTACAAGAATATAACTACTATAATACTGCCCCCTATGTACAGGAATATAACTACTATAATACTGCCCCCTATGTACAGGAATATAACTACTATAATACTGCCCCCTATGTACAGGAATATAACTACTATAATACTGCCCCCTATGTACAAGAATATAACTACTATAATACTGCCCCCTATGTACAAGAATATAACTACTATAATACTGCCCCCTATGTACAAGAATATAACTACTATAATACTGCCCCCTATGTACAAGAATATAACTACTATAATACTGCCCCCTATGTACAAGAATATAACTACTATAATACTGCCCCCTATGTACAGGAATATAACTACTATAATACTGCCCCTATGTACAAGAATATAACTACTATAATACTGCTCACTATGTACAAGAATATAACTACTATAATACTGCCCCTATGTACAGGAATATAACTACTATAATACTGCCTCCTATGTACAAGAATATAACTACTATAATACTGCCCCCTATGTACAAGAATATAACTACTATAATACTGCCCCCTATGTACAAGAATATAACTACTATAATACTGCCTCCTATGTACAGAAATATAAGTACTATAATACCGGCCCCTATGTACAAGAATATAACTACTATAATACTGCCCACTATGTACAGGGATATAACTACTATAATATTGCCCCCTATGTACAGGAATATAACTACTATAATACTGCCCCCTATGTACAAGAATATAACTACTATAATACTGCCCCCTATGTACAAGAATATAACTACTATAATACTGCCTCCTATGTACAGGAATATAAGTACTATAATACCGGCCCCTATGTACAAGAATATAACTACTATAATACTGCCCCCTATGTACAAGAATATAACTACTATAATACTGCCCACTATGTACAGGGATATAACTACTATAATATTGCCCCCTATGTACAAGAATATAACTACTATAATACTGCCCCCTATGTACAGGAATATAACTACTATAATACTGCCTTTTATGTAAAATTAAATACAGTTTCCATGTGTACATTTTCACAGTTTGCGGTTTTATTATATTTCTGGTCCGGCAGACGTTCTGTGGGAATGAGGCTGCAGCAGGTTCTGTCTCCAGAGATGGAGGGAGATCAAACTAATGTCCTTGTCACAAGCAGATGGAGCTGCGACATATAGTTCTGAATTCGGTACAGAGGGAGGGGGTGTATGAGAGGTGACAGCCGGGGGGCGGTATAATGTAATGTGTGTAATATGAGGCCTGATGAAGGTTTTCACAGGATTTCGGAGCTGCGATGTCCTTGGGTGTAAATCGATCACCCCATCCTGCGGGAAGAGGAAGTCTGTCGTGTAAATTACTTTTTTCTGTGGCTGTGGACAGGTGCTGATGGGCGGTATTATTTATTAACTGAAGTTAAGAAGTTCCTGCTTTTAGGGGTGATTGTAAGTCACATTGTATTGCTGGTGGGTGTTATGACCCGTTGGCGCGGCCGATCTCCTCTCGTGTCTGTCCCGTGGCTTGGTCGCTCTCTCCCCCCTCTCTCTCTGTGGCGCTGGGGAGTGACCGCTCTCTCCCTCTCTCTCTGTGGCGCTGGGGAGTGGCCGCTCTCTCCCTCTCTCTCTGTGGCGCTGGGGAGTGGCCGCTCTCTCCCTCTCTCTCTGTCGCGCTGGGGAGTGACCGCTCTCTCCCTCTCTCTCTGTGGCGCTGGGGAGTGGCCGCTCTCTCCCTCTCTCTCTGTGGCGCTGGGGAGTGGCCGCTCTCTCCCTCTCTCTCTGTCGCGCTGGGGAGTGGCCGCTCTCTCCCTCCTCTCTCTGTCGCGCTGGGGAGTGGCCGCTCTCTCCCCCCTCTCTCTCTGTGGTGCTGGGGAGTGGCCGCTCTCTCCCCCCTCTCTCTCTGTCGCGCTGGGGAGTGGCCGCTCTCTCCCCCCTCTCTCTCTGTCGCGCTGGGGAGTGGCCGCTCTCTCCCCCCTCTCTCTCTGTGGTGCTGGGGAGTGGCCGCTCTCTCCCCCCTCTCTCTGTGGCGCTGGGGAGTGTCCGCTCTCTACCCCCTCTCTCTGTGGCGCTGGGGAGTGTCCGCTCTCTCCCTCCTCTCTCTGTCGCGCTGGGGAGTGGCCGCTCTCTCCCCCCCTCTCTCTGTGGCGCTGGGGAGTGGCCGCTCTCTCCCTCTCTCTCTGTCGCGCTGGGGAGTGTCCGCTCTCTCCCCCCTCTCTCTGTGGCGCTGGGGAGTGGCCGCTCTCTCCCCCTCTCTCTCTGTCGCGCTGGGGAGTGGCCGCTCTCTCCCCCCTCTCTGTCGCGCTGGGGAGTGGCCGCTCTCTCCCCCCTCTCTCTCTCTGTCGCGCTGGGGAGTGTCCGCTCTCTCCCCCCCCTCTCTCTCTCTGTCGCGCTGGGGAGTGTCCGCTCTCTCCCCCCTCTCTCTCTGTCGCGCTGGGGAGTGGCCGCTCTCTCCCCCCTCTCTCTGTCGTGCTGTGGAGTGGCCACTCTCTCCCTCTCTCTCTCTCTCTCTCTCTCTCTCTCGCGTTGGGGAGTGGCCGCTCTCTCCCTCCTCTCTCTGTCGTGCTGTGGAGTGGCCGCTCTCTCCCTCTCTCTCTCTCGCGTTGGGGAGTGGCCGCTCTCTCCCTCCTCTCTCGCACCGGGGAGTGGCCGCTCTCTCCCTCCTCTCTCTATCGCGCTGGGGAGTGGCCGCTCTCTCTCTCCCCTCTCTCTGTCGCGCTGGGGAGTGGCTGCTCTCTCTCTCTCTCTCGCACTGGGGAGTGGCCGCTCTCTCCCTCCTCTCTCTATCGCGCTGGGGAGTGGCCGCTCTCTCTCTCCCCTCTCTCTGTCGTGCTGGGGAGTGGCCGCTCTCTCTCCCCCCTCTCTCTGTTGCGCTGGGGAGTGGCCGCTCTCTCCCCCCTCTCTCTGTGGCGCTGGGGAGTGGACGCTCTCTCCCCCCTCTCTCTGTGGCGCTGGGGAGTGGCCGCTCTCTCCCCCTCTCTCTGTGGCGCTGGGGAGTGGCCGCTCTCTCCCCCCTCTCTCTGTGGCGCTGGGGAGTGGCTGCTCTCTCCCCCCTCTCTCTGTGGCGCTGGGGAGTGGCCGCTCTCTCTCCCCCCTCTCTCTGTGGCGCTGGGGAGTGGCCGCTCTCTCCCTCTCTCTCTGTGGCGCTGGGGAGTGGCCGCTCTCTCCCCCCTCTCTCTGTGGTGCTGGGGAGTGGCCGCTCTCTCTCCCCCCTCTCTGTCGCGCTGGGAAGTGGCCGCTCTCTCTCCCCCTCTCTCTGTGGTGCTGGGAAGTGGCCGCTCTCTCCCCCCCTCTCTGTCGCGCTGGGGAGTGGCCGCTCTCTCTCCCCCCTCTCTGTCGCGCTGGGAAGTGGCCGCTCTCTCCCCCCCTCTCTGTCGCGCTGGGGAGTGCCCGGCCTCCCTCCGCTGCCCCTCCTTTCTGACTTATTGTCCATTCTCGGCCCGGTGGGTGATCAGGGTGTCCCTGTAGACTGGTTACATTGTCCCCTAAACATTTCTTTACCCTTTTCTCTTCTCTTTTCTCCTCAGCTCCCGGAGGCTCCCGAATCGATGATGGAGACAAAACAAAGGTGACCGGTCACTGCGTCTTCGGAGCAAATGAAGACTATGAGACCATGAGGAATTATGCCCAGGTACAGGCTTTATGTAATAGCCCCTAGTCCTGTGCTCTGAGTGACTGCTGCAACATCCAATCAGGAAACTGTTACAGCTTTTACTCAATGCAAAGGGGAGGAGCTGGGGAACACTCAGTGCAGTGAGCACAGAGCACAGCAGTGTGAGGACACTCCCTCCGCACCAATACGGGGGTGTTCATCTGCCCTTCTGCTACTAAAAACATACGCAGAGATGTGTACAGATCTCACCAGGGGCAATGCTTAACACTATGGGGGTCATTTACTAAGGGCCCGATTCACGTTTTTCCGACGTGTTACCCGAATATTTCCGATTTGCGCACGCGATCGGATTTTGGCACATCGGCGCCGGCATGCACGCAACGGAAATCAGGGAGCGTGGCCGAACGAAAACCCGACGGATTCGGGAAAACCGCCGCATTTAAAAAAAAAAAAAATGTCGCGAAACTTGCACTAACCTTTACTAGGAATAGGCCGGTGAATATCAGGACATTCCAGCGGGCCTTGGCGGACGTCAGTGCAGCAGCGACACCTGGTGGACGTCGGAAAAACTACCTTAGTGAATCGCCGGAAGACCCGAATCCACCGCAGAGAAAGTGCCACTTACTGCTTACTAGACGATGATGGTGACCCCGGCCCAGATGAATTTTGATACAGACCAGAAACTTTGTAGCTCTATGTGGCCCCCTAGTGGTGGCTACAGATATGTGCAGGACGGATTTGCTGACACTATTAAAAAATAGTTTCTCTTCTCTGATCTGCTCTCCAGGTCTTCAGCAAACTCATCAGAAGATACAAATATCTGGAGAAAGCCTTTGAAGACGAAATAAAGAAGGTAAGAGGAGACTGCAGCCCGCGGCAAGACAAGGAAATGCTCAGCTATGGCAATGCAAGGGTTAAAAAATAGACAGTTGGGGTGTAAATACCCCTGTGCCCCATTATGAGTGAGATCCAGCTTGTGGAAGGAGCCCTCCCCTATAGAATCTATAGGATCCCTCCATCATAGGCCACAGGCAGCACTTCAGCCCCCGAGCCCCCCAATACCCCGAGGGGTTGATGTGGTCCCTTCTCTTCCCCTGCAGCTCCTGCTTTTCCTCAAGGCTTTCTCTGAAGCGGAGCGAACCAAACTCGCCGTACTGACCGGGATATTACTGGCCGGAGGAACGCTGCCCGCCACCATCCTCACCAGCCTCTTCACTGAGAACATAGTCAAAGAAGGTAAGAAGTATGTGCCACGTCTATAGGGGGCGCCGCACCCTGCAACCCACATGAGAGAGAGAGAGACGCTACATAGACCAAGTCACAGAGACACCAGGGAGGACGAGCACAGAATAAGCTCATCACAAGGAATACTAACACCCAATACTTATTATTCCCAGGTATTTCTGCATCTTTTGCTGTAAAACTCTTCAAAGCCTGGATGTCTGAGAAAGACGCCAACTCTGTTACATCATCATTAAGAAAAGCCAATCTGGATAAGCGATTACTGGTCAGTATATAACTACTATAATACTGCCCCCTATGTACAGGAATAGAACTACTATAATACTACCCCCTATGTACAAGAATATAACTACTATAATACTGCTCCCTATGTACAGGAATATAACTACTATAATACTGCCCCCTATGTACAAGAATATAACTACTATAATACTGCCCCCTATGTACAAGAATATAACTACTATAATACTGCCCCCTATGTACAAGAATATAACTACTATAATACTGCCCCCTATGTACAGGAATATAACTACTATAATACTGCCCCCTATGTACAGGAATATAACTACTATAATACTGCCCCCTATGTACAGGAATATAACTACTATAATACTGCCCCCTATGTACAGGAATATAACTACTATAATACTGCTCCCTATGTACAGGAATATAACTACTATAATACTGCCCCCTATGTACAAGAATATAACTACTATAATACTGCCCCCTATGTACAAGAATATAACTACTATAATACTGCCCCCTATGTACAGGAATATAACTACTATAATACTGCTCCCTATGTACAAGAATATAACTACTGTAATACTGCCCCCTATGTACAAGAATATAACTACTATAATACTGCCCCTATGTACAAGAATATAACTACTATAATACTGCCCCCTATGTACAAGAATATAACTACTATAATACTGCTCCCTATGTACAGGAATATAACTACTATAATACTGCCCCCTATGTACAAGAATATAACTACTATAATACTGCCCCCTATGTACAAGAATATAACTACTATAATACTGCCCCCTATGTACAAGACTATAACTACTATAATACTGCCCCCTATGTACAAGAATATAACTACTATGATACTGCCCCTATGTACAAGAATATAACTACTATAATACTGCCCCCTATGTACAAGAATATAACTACTATAATACTGCCCCCTATGTACAGGAATATAACTACTATAATACTGCCCCCTATGTACAGGAATATAACTACTATAATACTGCCCCCTATATACAGGAATATAACTACTATAATACTGCCCCCTATGTACAGGAATATAACTACTATAATACTTCCCCCTATGTACAAGAATATAACTACTATAATACTGCCCCCTATGTACAAGAATATAACTACTATAATACTGCCCCCTATGTACAAGAATATAACTACTATAATACTGCCCCCTATGTACAAGAATATAACTACTATAATACTGCCCCCTATGTACAAGAATATAACTACTATAATACTGCCCCCTATGTACAGGAATATAACTACTATAATACTGCCCCCTATGTACAGGAATATAACTACTATAATACTGCCCCCTATGTACAGGAATATAACTACTATAATACTGCCCCCTATGTACAGGAATATAACTACTATAATACTGCCTCCTATGTACAAGAATATAACTACAATAATACTGCCTCCTATGTACAAGAATATAACTACAATAATACTGCCTCCTATGTACAGGAATATAACTACTATAATACTGCCTCCTATGTACAGGAATATAACTACTATAATACTGCCCCCTATGTACAAGAATATAACTACTATAATACTGCCCCCTATGTACAAGAATATAACTACTATAATACTGCCCCCTATGTACAGGAATATATCTACTATAATACTGCCCCCTATGTACAGGAATATAACTACTATAATACTACTCCCTATGTACAGGAATATATCTACTATAATACTGCCCCCTATGTACAGGAATATAACTACTATAATACTACTCCCTATGTACAAGAATATAACTACTATAATACTGCCCCCTATGTACAAGAATATAACTACTATAATACTGCTCCCCTATGTACAAGAATATAACTACTATAATACTGCCCCCTATGTACAAGAATATAACTACTATAATACTGCCCCCTATGTACAGGAATATATCTACTATAATACTGCCCCCTATGTACAGGAATATAACTACTATAATACTACTCCCTATGTACAGGAATATATCTACTATAATACTGCCCCCTATGTACAGGAATATAACTACTATAATACTACTCCCTATGTACAAGAATATAACTACTATAATACTGCCCCCTATGTACAAGAATATAACTACTATAATACTGCCCCCTATGTACAAGAATATAACTACTATAATACTGCCCCCTATGTACAAGAATATAACTACTATAATACTGCCCCCTTGCTGAGAGGTTGTGCGTGGTTTGAGCTCCTGAGACCTCTGCATGTCTGGAGATAGCCCAGGACGGGGCCACCCTGGGTGGGGAAGCTCCCCAAGCAAGGCCCAGGCTTTTAGGCCTAATTTGATGAACAGCAAACAGCAAGCTGAAGTAAGAGATGTTAACCCTAAAATGTCTGTTATTGGAACAAATGTCAGCAGTTGCAGTGGTGTCAGGAAAGTTGGTGTAGAAAAAGAAGCAACAGTAAGCAAGAATTTGGTGAAACCACCTACCAGTAGGAAGGTTGTTCTGCCTGTGAACAAGCCTGAAGTATTGCAGAGTCCAAAGTCAGGAATCATGCAGAGTGTGCAGCAGCGTCCAGTGCAAGCCTCAGGTGGACAATCCACCTCCACCCCGGGCAGGCAGAGGAGGACATCGCTGGAAAGGCAGACGATCCAGGAGAACCTGCAGCAGAGTGTGGTGCTACTGTCTGATCGTACCAGGTCTGGGGGAATGCAGGCTGTGAAAGAGATCAAAGGCAGCCATGAAGCAAGATCCAAAGGTGCTACCAGCGTCGTGTCTGCAAGACATCCGGGATCCAGTCGCCCATCAGGAGATTGTGACCCCCGAGCAGTGACAGCAGCCGGGAAAATCCAGGAATCTCTGAACTCTGCGCCAAAATCACGGGGTTCAGTGCCAGGAAAGAGCGGTCATGGTGCACCTGCAGGGTCCAGTACTGCAAGCAGGCCGGAACAACAGCGCAGCAGCAAACTGCAGCCCCCAGAGCCATCACCTGAGCTGCAGATGGCCAGACAGATCCCAGGACTGGTGAGGAAGATGGAGGCATTGAAAGAGCAGAAACTTTTCCTGCAAAAACAGATTGACTGCACGTATAAGCTAAAAGCAGCAAACCCGGGGAAGCAGGTCCTGCTGGACAAGAAGCTGGACACGTGCGCAAAACAACTTGCTGACATTGTGCAGGAGATGGAGTCCATCATTGAGCAAATGGGGCCAGTGGGAGAGACTTTCAGAAACCAGCAGAGGTTTGAGAGAGACAAGGCCTCATCATCCAGGACTGAGACTCAGCAGTCCCATGTAAGGCCCATACTACAGCCAGCTACTCTGCCCTTTGAAGAGGGACAAGTCTACAAGAAAGAGCAACAACAGCCAAGTCCTGCCACTACACCTGATGAGGTACTACAAGTCCCAGCATGCCCTGGCGAGGTACTACAAGTCCCAGCGTGCCCTGGCGAGGTACTACAAGTCCCAGCGTGCCCTGACGAGGTACTACAAGTCCCAGCGTGCCCTGACGAGGTACTACAAGTCCCAGCATGCCATGACAAGGTACTACAAGTCCCAGCATGCCCTGGCGAGGTACTACAAGCTCCAGCAGTAAGTAAACCTGATGTTGCCAGTGAAGTAGTGGAGGAGACACCAAAAGTCCCAGAAGGCAGCGCACTGCAGGAGGACTCTGGACTCTCACATGCAGGTAACACTGTATCTGTACCCCAAGGTATATCTGAGCAGGACTGTGAGGTTCAGGATGAATCTGAGCAGGACATTCAGGACTGTGCTGTGCAAGGGGTTAATTCTGATACTGTTGCTGACATGTCTGATATTGCAGATATTTCTGATAATGTTGATGTTTTTGTGGTTGATAATGTCCCAGCTGAGGAGTCATCTCAGGTACAATCTGTGGCAGCTGGTGACACAGAGAGCCCCGATGTTGATGTTGTAGAGGGCGAGGAATTTCCCCCTTTAGTTACACCACAAGCAGCAGAGCCCCATGGTCCGGGTGGTCAGCAGCCCCCTAGTACAGACAGTACACATCCCCCACAGCAGGATAGGGGTCAGTCATCTGGGAATACGTGGAGTCGGGGTTCCCCATTTTTCTCCTCCAGTCCCCATTACACCGGCCAGGCCTTCAAGAGGAGGAATGTTGTCAGGTTTAGGCACAGAGGGGCTAAGGAGGATCTACCTGACAGGAGGCATGTGGTCAGGGACATGTGCACCCAGATGGGTTTCCAGCCAGCCGACATCCTGGCCGTAATAAATCTGCCTGATAGACAGGGGTATGACATTAGCTTCAAGCTGATGTCTAATCTGGACCGGTTCTGGGCTCAATGCCCCCGATACAGAGATACTGAGGGATGGTGTAAGTTTAGTTTCATTCCCATCTCCAAACTAGATACTGCGATTGTCACCATAATGTTCTGGAACGAGTCTGTCCCCCCTCAAGACATCATCATATGGCTCAAGAGACATTGCACCCTCATGTCAGACATGACCAAGACCAGGGATGAGGATGGGATCTGGACCGGGGGGTGGAGGGTCCTGGTTAAATTACACCAACACCAGAACATCACCCATCACCTCCCCAACTCCTTCTTTATCGGCAGAGAGAAGGGTGTGTGCTTTTATGTCGGTCAGCCCAGGTTATGCTTTAGGTGTGGGAGATCAGGTCACGTGGCGAGTAACTGCACCGCAGTGAAATGCACCCTGTGCGGGGACCTCGGCCATGTGAGCGCCAACTGCCAGACCATCAGATGCAACCTTTGTGGTCAGATTGGTCACCCCCATAGGGACTGTCCTGAAGCCTGGCACAACATCTGTAGGGACCTCCCCGATGAAGACCTGATGGAAGGGGCAGATGTCCCAGATGAGGAGCAGGAGGAGGAGGCCCTATTATCAGGGTCAGTGTGTACTGTGCCAGAGACCCCAGATATTAGTGGTGCTGCCCCGGACCATCCAGGGACAGGTAACACTGAGGGAGACATGGAGGTAGTGGAGCAGTCTGTAGAGCCACCAGTGCCCGTCCCTTCCCCTGCCTCAGCACCTGCCACTGGGGATAATAATAGTGCTGTTAAAAAGAGGAAAAAGGACAGGAGCACCAGAAAACCTGAGACTGCATGGACCACTGTCCAAAAACCCTCTAAAATGAAAGTACAGAGTCAGGTTGATGTTACCGTAACCACTAATAGGTACAGTGTACTGTCTGAGTCAGATGGAGAGGAGGAGATAGAGAGAGAATTGAAGCGCATGATGGAGGAGTATGATGACGACCCAGGGGGGGATCCTCCCACAAAAAGGAAACCCATTAATGCCAAGTCTCAGTCTGTATGGGATATGGAGATTAGTAGTCAGCAAGACAACTCTGACTCTGATCTATGATGATGGGGATGCTCTTTCTATTTCTTCTTCTGATGGCAGACTTCCATCTTTCTGTGATCTCCAGCAATGTGAATAGTATTAGGGCTAGAAGCACCAGACATGTTGTATATGACCACCTGAAGTATCTCGAGGCCGATGTATATTTCTTACAGGAGACCCGATTAAACACCTTGGGTCTCATGCGAGAGGCGGAGAGAGATTGGCAGTCTGGTCCTTCCTTTTGGTCGCTGGCTGTGGAGCCTTATGCCGGAGTCTCCATCTTGTTTAACACCCACAATGTCACCGTCCACAGACTCACCGAGGTATCGATGGGACGGTGCCTGCTGCTAGAAATCACCATCAGAGGCAGAAGACTCCGGCTCATTAACATCTATGGCCCACAGACAGTGACCGAAAGGACTCAGCTTTTTAACGATGTAAAGCCTTATCTATTCACGTCTGTTCCGGTCATCATGGCTGGGGACTTTAATGCCACCACTACCACCAGGGACAGGAACAGTAGGCCCCTTACCAGGGACTGTAAGGTCCTTAATAGTATTATTCAGCAGTCCGGCCTGTCCGATGTTTTTGTACAGGGTGGTAGGAGTCCTAAGTTTACTTACACCTGTGCAGGACGCAGAAGTAGGATAGATCTCGCTCTGGTGGGTCCTACTGAAGCCATAAGGGAAAGAAGGGAAAGAACGGTCCCATACTCCGATCATTTGGCCTTATATTTTTGTTTGGGTGCCAATAAGTATCCTGATGTTGGTAGAGGGCTATGGAGACTAAATTCTAGTCTATTAGATGACAATTATGTCGAGGAATACTTGCACTATTTTTTCCAGAACCAACTTGACAGAGTGGATTTTTATGACAACATGGCCGACTGGTGGGAGGACGTCAAGGAGGAGATCCGGTCCCTCTTACAGAGACTGTCAATTAAGAAGGGGAGAAGTAAGTACAGCCAGTATCTGAGACTGCGGAAAGAATTGGAGTCACTCTATTCGGCGGGTGGGGATGACCAACAAAGGATTGACCGGCTGAAATCTGAGATAAGGCAGTATCAGTACAGTAGGTACACCTCCCTGGTAGTGGAGAGGGACTATGGCACCCGAGGGGCACCTGATCCATTTGAGAATTGCCGGGAGCGTGTGGAGAAAAAACTGATCGCTGGTCTCACTGACTCCCAGGGTGTTTTACAAGAGTCTCGGGAGGGAATCCTGGGGGTGGTGAGATCGTACTATACTGACTTGTTTCAGAAGAAAGCTTTGGATAAGGAAAAAGTGACCCAATTCTTGGAGGCAACTCCAGGCCCTGACACTAGAGAATTGGACTTTTCTCCTTTAACAGCAGAAATAACGGTAGAGGAGATAAAAGAGGCGATTGATAAGTTACATCTGAAGAAGGCACCAGGTCCTGACGGTATTACAGCAGAATTTTATAAGAAGTTCAGAGACCTCTTGGCTCCAATCCTCGTGGATGTTTACAGAAATTGTCTAGAAAATAACCTGATGCCTCCATCCATGAGGGTCTCATCGCTAATTCTGCTGTCCAAAGGTAAGGAGCCAAGTGACATCAAGAACTGGAGGCCGATCGCCCTCTTGAATGTTGACAGAAAAATTTTGGCAAAAATTCTATTCTGTAGATTAGTCTGTTTGTCCCCGGCACTGTTGGCAGGCTCTCAGTACGGCACAGCAAGAGGGCGGAACATCTCTGGAGCAGTCATCTCGATAAGAGAGATGCTTGAGAGATGTAAAGCTCTGAGGTGTGGGAGATATGTTGTAGGTCTGGACCAGGCTAAAGCCTTTGACAGGGTTGATCACGATTATCTATGGGCCACTTTATCAAAGTACGGTATTCCGGGACAATTTATAGATTGGCTGAGAACTTTGTATAGAGAGGCGAAGAGCTTTCCTCTGATCAATGGTTGGCAGGGGGACACTTTTGAAGTAGAGGCAGGGGTACGACAGGGCTGCCCCCTGAGTCCACTGCTGTATGTGTTTGCCATAGACTTGTTTCTGCGATCACTGCAGCGGTGTGATTTTCAGGGGGTGCCGGTCCCCCATTGCTTGCCCCTGGATGTTGTTGCCTACGCGGATGATGTGACTGTGGTGATATCTGAACCTCGAGAGGTGGAGATGTTGTCTGCAGCCATCAGAAGTTACTCAGAGGCCTCCGGGTCTCTGGTCAACCTTGAGAAGAGTCAAGCTTTCTGGACATTGGATACTGCTCCTGGCTTTGATCTGCCACAGTTCGCCAAGGCCTCCGCCCATATTAAAATCCTTGGGGTTAAATTCGGGAGGGAAGATAATGCCAAACTAAATTGGGAAGAGAAGTTGGATACCGGAAATGTAAAGGTTCAGCGATGGAAGAACTGGAGGCTGACCTATAGAGAAAGGGTTACTCTGATGAAGACTTACCTGGTCCCTGTCTTCCTCTACGTCTCTGTCGTCTTTCCTTTGCCAGAATCTTTCTCCTCTAGGCTCTTTAGCCTGTTCTTCCAGCTTTTATGGGGGAACAGGTTGAACCCAGTAAAAAGAGGGATCACCTACCTGCAGAGGAGAGAGGGTGGGCTGGATATGTTAAATCCAAGGGTATTTTTTGACTCCATGTTTCTGAAAGTTAATTTTGGAAGCTTGGACTCAAATAATGGTCTCCTGTGGGTAAGTAGTGTCAGGGACTGGATATTGCCTTTTGCAGAATCCTGGATGCGAGGCGGCAGTCTCAAGAGGGGCCGATGGACTCCTGGCTTCCTCCCCCAGTATCTGGAGTATGGGATACGGTGTTTAAGGAAATGGGGGATAGAAAAGTCTTTCATAGAAACTAAGACCAGGAAAGATCTCTACTCCAGAGTCTGTAGGACCTTCTACTCTCTACAGCTGGCACTTCCGGATTGTCCAACCACCACCCTAAAGGACAGTCTGAGGTTCTTGAATGGTCGGAGGCTGCCCCATAAGTTCTGTGACATCGCCTGGCTCTCATTACAGGGAAAGCTCTTTGTCAGGGGAAATCTAAAGTTCCTGAGTGTGGCAGATCGTATGTGTCCCCTCGGGTGTCAGCAGGAGGAGACAATGGTCCACTTTATATCTGAGTGCTGGGGTGGACGGAACATCTGGCGTGAAATATCCACCAAGCTAAAGATACCATCACTGCAGTCCCTCAGGTACCCAGAGATCCTTTATGGTATAAGATCTAATGTACATAACATCAACCAGGAGACCATGTATATAGTTATCCAAGTCATTAAATACTATCACTGGCACATGAGAACCAGAGTGTCTGTCCATAGCGAGCCATTCCACCATCATAAAGCCATAAGCCTCATCATGTCCGAGCTCAGGTGGATCCAGTCATTAGAGGTCAGAAAAAAGGGGGAGAATGTAAGACTCTGGAGGAACATCCATCTAGACTGATTGTAATATGCGATTGTATCTGTTATATATATATATCTTTCTTTATTTTATTTTATTTATTTATTTATTTTTTTTTTTTAAGCCAAAATGGACTTTTAAGTTACAGTTAATCTAAATTTTATTTTTATGAACATGTATGATTTATACTGATGACCTTTAATGTTGATTTATTTGATGGAAAAGTATTTATGTATTTATGTTTGTTTTATACTAATAAAAATTGCCCCCTATGTACAAGAATATAACTACTATAATACTGCCCCTATGTACAAGAATATAACTACTATAATACTGCCCCCTATGTACAAGAATATAACTACTATAATACTGCCCCTATGTACAAGAATATAGCTACTATGATACTGCCCCCTGTGTACAGGAATATAACTACTATAATACTGCCCCCTATGTACAGGAATATAACTACTATAATACTGCCCCTATGTACAAGAATATAACTACTATAATACTGCCCCCTGTGTACAGGAATATAACTACTATAATACTGCCCCCTATGTACAGGAATATAACTACTATAATACTGCCCCCTATGTACAGGAATATAACTACTATAATACTGCCCCCTATATACAGGAATATAACTACTATAATACTGCCCCCTATGTACAGGAATATAACTACTATAATACTGCCCCCTATGTACAAGAATATAACTACTATAATACTTCCCCCTATGTACAAGAATATAACTACTATAATACTGCCCCCTATGTACAAGAATATAACTACTATAATACTGCCCCCTATGTACAAGAATATAACTACTATAATACTGCCCCCTATGTACAAGAATATAACTACTGTAATACTGCCCCCTATGTACAAGAATATAAGTACTGTAATACTGTCCCCTATGTACAAGAATATAAGTACTGTAATACTGCCCCCTATGTACAGGAATATAACTACTATAATACTGCCCCCTATGTACAGGAATATAACTACTATAATACTGCCCCCTATGTACAGGAATATAACTACTATAATACTGCCCTCTATGTACAGGAATATAACTACTGTAATACTGCCCCCTATGTACAAGAATATAACTACTATAATACTTCCCCCTATGTACAAGAATATAACTACTATAATACTACCCCCTATGTACAGGAATATAACTACTATAATACTGCCCCCTATGTACAAGAATATAACTACTGTAATACTGCCCCCTATGTACAAGAATATAAGTACTGTAATACTGTCCCCTATGTACAAGAATATAAGTACTGTAATACTGCCCCCTATGTACAGGAATATAACTACTATAATACTGCCCCCTATGTACAGGAATATAACTACTATAATACTGCCCCCTATGTACAGGAATATAACTACTATAATACTGCCCCCTATGTACAGGAATATAACTACTATAATACTGCCCCCTATGTACAAGAATATAACTACTATAATACTGCCCCCTATGTACAGGAATATAACTACTATAATACTGCCCTCTATGTACAGGAATATAACTACTATAATACTGCCCCCTATGTACAGGAATATAACTACTATAATACTGCCCCCTATGTACAAGAATATAACTACTATAATACTGCCCCCTATGTACAAGAATATAACTACTATAATACTGCCCCTATGTACAAGAATATAACTACTATAATACTGCCTCCTATGTACAAGAATATAACTACTATAATACTGCCCCCTATGTACAGGAATATAACTACTATAATACTGCCCCCTATGTACAGGAATATAACTACTATAATACTGCCCCCTATGTACAGGAATATAACTACTATAATACTGTCCCCTATGTACAAGAATATAACTACTATAATACTGCCCCCTATGTACAGGAATATAACTACTATAATACTGTCCCCTATGTACAAGAATATAACTACTATAATACTGCCCCCTATGTACAGGAATATAACTACTATAATACTGCCCCCTATGTACAAGAATATAACTACTATAATACTGCCCCCTATGTACAGGAATATAACTACTATAATACTGCCCTCTATGTACAGGAATATAACTACTATAATACTGCCCCCTATGTACAGGAATATAACTACTATAATACTGCCCCCTATGTACAAGAATAAAACTACTATAATACTGCCCCCTATGTACAAGAATATAACTACTATAATACTGCCCCTATGTACAAGAATATAACTACTATAATACTGCCTCCTATGTACAAGAATATAACTACTATAATACTGCCCCCTATGTACAGGAATATAACTACTATAATACTGCCCCCTATGTACAGGAATATAACTACTATAATACTGCCCCCTATGTACAGGAATATAACTACTATAATACTGTCCCCTATGTACAAGAATATAACTACTATAATACTGCCCCCTATGTACAGGAATATAACTACTATAATACTGTCCCCTATGTACAGGAATATAACTACTATTATACTGCCCCCTATGTACAGGAATATAACTACTATAATACTGCCCCCTATGTACAGGAATATAACTACTATAATACTGTCCCCTATGTACAAGAATATAACTACTATAATACTGCCCCCTATGTACAGGAATATAACTACTATAATACTGTCCCCTATGTACAGGAATATAACTACTATAATACTGCCCCCTATGTACAGGAATATAACTACTATAATACTGCCCCCTATGTACAGGAATATAACTACTATAATACTGTCCCCTATGTACAAGAATATAACTACTATAATACTGCCTCCTATGTACAGGAATATAACTACTATAATACTGTCCCCTATGTACAAGAATATAACTACTATAATACTGCCCCCTATGTACAGGAATATAACTACTATAATACTGCCCCCTATGTACAGGAATATAACTACTATAATACTGCCCCCTATGTACAGGAATATGACTACTATAATACTGCCCCCTATGTACAGGAATATAACTACTATAATACTGTCCCCTATGTACAGGAATATAACTACTATAATACTGTCCCCTATGTACAAGAATATAACTACTATAATACTGCCCCCTATGTACAGGAATATAACTACTATAATACTGCCCTCTATGTACAGGAATATAACTACTGTAATACTGCCCCCTATGTACAGGAATATAACTACTGTAATACTGCCCCCTATGTACAAGAATATAACTACTGTAATACTTCCCCCTATGTACAGGAATATAACTACTATAATACTGCCCCCTATGTACAGGAATATAACTACTATGATACTGCCCCCTATGTAGAAGAATATAACTACTATAATACTGCCCCCTATGTACAAGAATATAACTACTATAATACTGCCTCCTATGTAGAAGAATATAACTACTATAATACTGCCCCCTATGTACAGGAATATAACTACTATAATACTGTCCCCTATGTACAAGAATATAACTACTATAATACTGCCCCCTATGTACAGGAATATAACTACTATGATACTGCCCCCTATGTAGAAGAATATAACTACTATAATACTGCCCCCTATGTACAAGAATATAACTACTATGATACTGCCCCCTATGTAGAAGAATATAACTACTATAATACTGCCCCCTATGTACAAGAATATAACTACTATAATACTGCCTCCTATGTAGAAGAATATAACTACTATAATACTGCCCCCTATGTACAGGAATATAACTACTATAATACTGCCCCTATGTACAAGAATATAACTACTATAATACTGCTCCCTATGTACAAGAATATAACTACTATAATACTGCCCCCTATGTACAGGAATATAACTACTATAATACTGCCCCCTATGTACAGGAATATAACTACTATAATACTGCCCCCTATGTATAGGAATATAACTACTATAATACTGCCCCCTATGTACAGGAATATGACTACTATAATACTGCCCCCTATGTATAGGAATATAACTACTATAATACTGTCCCCTATGTACAGGAATATAACTACTATAATACTGTCCCCTATGTACAAGAATATAACTACTATAATACTGCCTCCTATGTACAAGAATATAACTACTATAATACTGCCCCCTATGTACAGGAATATAACTACTATAATGCTGTCCCCTATGTACAAGAATATAACTACTATAATACTGCCCCCTATGTAGAAGAATATAACTACTATAATACTGCCCCCTATGTAGAGGAATATAACTACTATGATACTGCCCCCTATGTAGAAGAATATAACTACTATAATACTGCCTCCTATGTAGAAGAATATAACTACTATAATACTGTCCCCTATGTACAAGAATATAACTACTATAATACTGCCCCCTATGTACAGGAATATAACTACTATAATACTGTCCCCTATGTACAAGAATATAACTACTATAATACTGTCCCCTATGTACAGGAATATAACTACTATAATACTGCCCCCTATGTACAAGAATATAACTACTATAATACTGCCCCCTATGTACAAGAATATAACTACTATAATACTGCCCCCTATGTACAGGAATATAACTACTATAATACTGCCCCCTATGTACAGGAATATGACTACTATAATACTGCCCCCTATGTACAGGAATATGACTACTATAATACTGCCCCCTATGTACAAGAATATAACTACTATAATACTGTCCCCTATGTACAAGAATATAACTACTATAATGCTGTCCCCTATGTACAAGAATATATCTACTATAATGCTGCCCCCTATGTACAAGAATATAACTACTATAATACTGTCCCCTATGTACAAGAATATAACTACTATAATACTGCCCCCTATGTACAAGAATATATCTACTATAATACTGCCCCCTATGTACAGGAATATATCTACTATAATACTGCCCCCTATGTACAGGAATATAACTACTATGATACTGCCCCCTATGTAGAAGAATATAACTACTATAATACTGCCCCCTATGTAGAAGAATATAACTACTATAATACTGCTCCCTATGTACAAGAATATAACTACTATAATACTGCCCCCTATGTACAGGAATATAACTACTATAATACTGCTCCCTATGTACAAGAATATAACTACTATAATACTGCCCCCTATGTACAGGAATATAACTACTATAATACTGCCCCCTATGTACAGGAATATAACTACTATAATACTGCCCCCTATGTACAGGAATATAACTACTATAATACTTCCCCCTCCTAGGAGCTGTTTCCGGCCAATCGGCAGACAGTTGATCATTTCTCTAAGTATTTTACTGACGCAGACCTGAAGGAGCTCAGTGATTTCCTGCGGGTCCAGCAATCTCTGGGAACTCGGAAGGAACTGCAGAAGGAATTACAGGAACGTTTATCTGAAGAATGTCCAATCAAGGAGGTAACGTTGTCCCCGCAGACGGAGGCAACACATGGAATAATACCGCTATTCAGTGCTGTGATAATGCCGCTCATACCTCCAGTGACTCCTTATGACCCCAGCTCTACAGTTCGCTTACAGTTTCTCCTCGTTTCATTATCTGCAGATCGTTATCTACCTAAAAGAGGAGATGAAACGTAGCGAGATATCGGAGCCGGCCGTGATCGGGCTCCTGTGGACCTGCGTGATGAACGCCGTGGAATGGAACAAGAAGGAGGAGCTGGTGGCGGAGCAGGCTCTGAAGCACTTAAAGGTGAGGATTTAAAGGGACGTTCTAGCCCTTATGACATCTGTGTTGTATCTCCAGATTGTTACAAGACTGATATTATGTAACTATAAATAATATCATCACCTCGTCTTCCAGCAATATGCTCCCCTCCTGGCCGTATTCAGCACACAGGGCCAATCAGAGCTCGTCCTGCTACAGAAGGTCCAAGAATATTGTTACGATAACATCCACTTCATGAAAGCCTTCCAGAAGATTGTAGTCCTGTTCTATAAAGGTGAGAAGATGCTGAAATATTACACAGGGGCAGTATTATAGTAGTTATATTCTTGTACATAGGGGGCAGTATTATAGTAGTTATATTCTTGTACATAGGGGGAAGTATTATAGTAGTTATATTCTTGTACATAGGGAGTAGTATTATAGTAGTTATATTCTTGTACATAGGGGCAGTATTATAGTAGTTATATTCTTGTACATAGGGGGCAGTATTATAGTGGTTATATTCCTGTACATAGGGGCAGTATTATAGTAGTTATATTCCTGTACATAGGGGGCAGTATTATAGTAGTTATATTTCTGTACATAGGGGGCAGTATTATAGTAGTTATATTCTTGTACATAGGGGGCAGTATTATAGTAGTTATATTCCTGTACATAGGGGGCAGTATTATAGTAGTTATATTCTTGTACATAGGGGGCCGTATTATAGTAGTTATATTCCTGTACATAGGGGGCAGTATTATAGTAGTTATATTCTTGTACATAGGGGGCAGTATTATAGTAGTTATATTCCTGTACATAGGGGGCAGTATTATAGTAGTTATATTCTTGTACATAGGGGGCAGTATTATAGTAGTTATATTCCTGTACATAGGGGGCAGTATTATAGTAGTTATATTCTTGTACATAGGGGGCAGTATTATAGTAGTTATATTCCTGTACATAGGAGGCAGTATTATAGTAGTTATATTCCTGTACATAGGAGGCAGTATTATAGTAGTTATATTCCTGTACATAGGAGGCAGTATTATAGTAGTTATATTCTTGTACATAGGGGGCAGTATTATAGTAGTTATATTCTTGTACATAGGGGGCAGTATTATAGTAGTTATATTCCTGTACATAGGGGGCAGTATTATAGTAGTTATATTCTTGTACATAGGGGGCAGTATTATAGTAGTTATATTCTTGTACATAGGGGGCAGTATTATAGTAGTTATATTCCTGTACATAGGGGGCAGTATTATAGTAGTTATATTCCTGTACATAGGGAGCAGTATTATAGTAGTTATATTCTTGTACATAGGAGCAGTATTATAGTAGTTATATTCCTGTACATGGGGGGCAGTATTATAGTAGTTATATTCTTGTACATAGGGGGCAGTATTATAGTAGTTATATTCTTGTACATAGGGGGCAGTATTATAGTAGTTATATCCCTGTACATAGGGGGCAGTATTATAGTAGTTATATTCCTGTACATAGGGAGCAGTATTATAGTAGTTATATTCCTGTACATAGGGGGCAGTATTATAGTAGTTATATTCTTGTACATGGGGGGCAGTATTATAGTAGTTATATTCTTGTACATAGGGGGCAGTATTATAGTAGTTATATTCCTGTACATAGGGGGCAGTATTATAGTAGTTATATTCCTGTACATAGGGGGCAGTATTATAGTAGTATGTATTTCTGATATTTCTGGGATATTTTCTGGGGTCTCAGCGGATGTCCTGGGAGAAGAAGCCATTCTGAAGTGGTATAAGGAAGCGCACATCGCCAAGGGAAAAAGCGTCTTTCTTGACCAGATGAAGAAATTTGTTGAGTGGCTTCAAAATGCAGAAGAAGGTAAATACATTGTATGTTGTGTGATTCTTCCTTTCTTTCTGGCTCGCATATAGTGCAGGCGCTGTAGATAACAGAACAGTATCTGTAAGGTTGTATGTGATGCTATGGGATTCTCTGTGTTCTCGCTTCCCTTTTTTGTCACCTTTGCTGTAGATCCATGTAGAAAGTTCTATTGTTGGGTGCTGCCCTCTAGTGGAGATCACAGAGCACCAAACTTCATGACCGGTGGACAGACCTATAAAGGGGCTTTCAGGGAGTGTATATTGTGTATATTGTGCCTTTCTGTGTGTCTGTGAGACTGCATGCTGTGAGAGGGGAAAGGGAGATGGACCCCCAATTATCAGCAGTAAGGATTGAAGACCCTGCAGTGCTCTTCCAGAAGCGCGGGGTTACCTCAAAAAGCTGGAGGAAGACGGAATGTCTGTGCTGCCACTTAGACGGGATTTCTTGAATATGTTGTGCAGCACTAGGGTAAAGTTATACAATGTTTTTCTGTAGGAATCATTATAACCACATGATGCATGGAGCTACTTGTATTATAGTATACATGCAGCTACATCCCCTCCAATGCAGTGTATGTGATCACCACTAAGAGGCAGTACTGGTATAGTGCTTCCTTCAAAGAAACATTTCTAACAACATGAGAATTGGAGCTGCTCTCTTTCCCCTCTCATAGCGTGCAGCCTCACAGAAGAGGAGAAACTGCAGCTACATCCCCCTGCAATGCAGTGTATATAATCACCACTAGGAGGCAGTATTCATATGCTTCCTACAGAGAAACATTGTAACGACATGAGAGTTGGAGCTGCTCTCTCTCCCCTCTCACAGCAGAGGAGAAACTGCAGCTGTATCCCCCTCCAATGCAGTGTATGTGATGACCACAAGGAGGCAGTACTGATGCATTGCTTTCCGTTTGCCCATCAGTAACACTATAATTCGGAGTCCAGATGGGATAAAGTTTTATACAATGTTTTTCTGTAGGAATCATTATAACCACGTGATACATGGAGCTGCTCTCTCTCCGCTCTCACCGCAGCGGAGAAACTGCAGCTACATCCCCCTCCAATGCAGTGTATGTGATGACCACAAGGAGGCAGTACTGATGCATTGTTTTCCGTTTGCCAATCAATAACACTATAATTCTCTGTGTCGGAGTCCAGATGGGGTAAAGTTATACAATGTTTTTCTGTAGGACTCATTATAACCACATGGAGCTGCTCTCTCTCCCCTCTCACCGCAGCGGAGAAACTGCAGCTACATCCCCCTCCAATGCAATGTATGTGATCACCACTAGGAGACAGTATTGATATAGTGCTTCCTACAGAGAAACATTGTAACGACATGAGAAATGGAGCTGCTCTCTCTCCCCTCTCACAGCGTTCAGCCTCACAGCAAAGGAGAAATTGCGGCTACATCCCCCTCCAATGCAGTGTATGTGATCACCACTAGGAGGCAGTATTGATATAATGCTTCCTACAGAGAAACGTTATAACGACATGAGAAATGGAGCTGCTCTCCCTCGCCTCTCACAGCAGAGAAGAAACTGCAGCTACATCCCCCTCCAGTGCAATGTATGTGATCACCACTAGGAGGCAGTACTGGTATAGTGCTTCCTACAGAGAAACATTGTAACAACTTGAGAAATAGAGCTGCTCTCTCTCCCCTCTCACAGCGTGCAGCCTCACAGTAGAGGAGAAACTGCAGCTACATTCCCCTTCAATGCAGTGTTTGTGACGACCACAAGGAGGCAGTACTGATGCATTGTTTTCCGTTTGCCCATCAGTAACACTGTAATTCTCTGCGTTTCCTAGAGTCGGAGTCTGAAGGAGAAGAGAACTGAGCGGCGGCGGACGGTTCCGCAGACGAGAGACTTAAACGTAGCATCTGGCGGGAGATTGTGAGCTACAAGTGGTCCGTGTTTCCTAGGAGAATCGGTGTAGAGCTGCTGCACTCAGGCAATTAGATCCTTCATCTGGACGTCTACCTCTGGTCAGTCTCCTGATCTTAGGCAAAGCCATCCACGCGGGAGCCATAGGGAGGGCGGAGCCGCTTCTCATTGGACTCCTCCTACTTGTCAGTATTTCCGAGCAGCGGATGCACAGCGCCGACCCGTGTGTACAGCTCTATAGTGTGTGCTCGTAGCTCAGTATCCGCTTGTGGGTGTCATATATGATTAACCCTTTTTTTCCCTTTTGAATAAAGGCTTTTTATCTTATGAGTTGTGTGTGTTACTATATTGCTCATATTACAACCTGTAGTGCGGCTTCTTGATGGGTTAAGGGCAGAAGAAGAGGACACCAGGATATCGAGGTCAATGTCCATACAGGGACAAACGTTCTTTTCATTTGTTGTCCAGGGCTCGAAAAACATGACAAAAATTCTTCCAAAAATATCGCCACCCCATGGTCTGTGCAGGTACTGCAGCTCAGCTGCAAATGGGCAGAGTGACGGATCCGGGGGCAGATAAATACCGTATATAATAGTGAGCCGCAGGTGAGTCCGGCGCCCCCCACCACTCCTCTCTTCTGTGGGTAACTGAATCTGTGGTACAGAATGGAGCGCTGGGATCGATAATACAAAGGTCCAGTAGGTCCTAGCATGTAACTACAGAGGGCAGTATTGGGGGGGGTTATTCTTACATGTGTGGTAAAACAGGGGGCAGTACTGGAGGGTCAGTGTTACTAGTGGGGTACCACGGGGGGCAGTATTGTGGGGTCAGTGTTACTAGTGGGGTACCACGGGTGCAGTATTGTGGGGTCAGTGTTACTAGTGGGGTACCACGGGGGGCAATATTGGAAGGGTCATTGTTACTACTGGGGTTACGCAGGGGGCAGTATTGGAGAGGTCATTGTTACTAGTGGGGTAACACAGGGGGCAGTATTGGAGGGGTCAGGGTTTCTAGTGGGGTAACACGGCACCCTCACCCTATAGGTGATACAACACTCCTGTGATCACCCTCACCCCTCACCCTATAGGTGATACAACACTCCTGTGATCACCCTCACCCTATAGGTGATACAACACTCCTGTGATCACCCTCACCCCTCACCCTATAGGTGATACAACACTCCTGTGATCACCCTCACCCTATAGGTGATACAACACTCCTGTGATCACCCCTCACCCTATAGGTGATACAACACTCCTGTGATCACCCTCCCCTATAGGTGATACAACACTCCTGTGACCACCCTCACCCTATAGGTGATACAACACTCCTGTGATCACCCTCACCCCTCACCCTATAGGTGATACAACACTCCTGTGATCACCCTCCCCTATAGGTGATACAACACTCCTGTGACCACCCTCACCCTATAGGTGATACAACACTCCTGTGACCACCCTCACCCTATAGGTGATACAACACTCCTGTGACCACCCTCACCCTATAGGTGATACAACACTCCTGTGACCACCCTCACCCTATAGGTGATACAACACTCCTGTGATCACCCTCCCCTATAGGTGATACAACACTCCTGTGACCACCTCACCCTATAGGTGATACAACACTCCTGTGACCACCCTCCCCTATAGGTGATACAACACTCCTGTGACCACCCTCGCCCTATAGGTGATACAACACTCCTGTGACCACCTCACCCTATAGGTGATACAACACTCCTGTGACCACCCTCACCCTATAGGTGATACAACACTCCTGTGACCACCCTCACCCTATAGGTGATACAACACTCCTGTGACCACCTCACCCTATAGGTGATACAACACTCCTGTGACCACCCTCGCCCTATAGGTGATACAACACTCCTGTGATCACCCTCCCCTATAGGTGATACAACACTCCTGTGACCACCTCACCCTATAGGTGATACAACACTCCTGTGACCACCCTCGCCCTATAGGTGATACAACACTCCTGTGACCACCCTCGCCCTATAGGTGATACAACACTCCTGTGACCACCCTCACCCTATAGGTGATACAACACTCCTGTGACCACCTCACCCTATAGGTGATACAACACTCCTGTGACCACCCTCACCCTATAGGTGATACAACACTCCTGTGACCACCTCACCCTATAGGTGATACAACACTCCTGTGATCACCCTCACCCTATAGGTGATACAACACTCCTGTGATCACCCTCACCCCTCACCCTATAGGTGATACAACACTCCTGTGATCATCCTCCCCTATAGGTGATACAACACTCCTGTGATCATCCTCCCCTATAGGTGATACAACACTCATGTGATCACCCTCACCCCTCACCCTATAGGTCAGTGGTGGCGAACCTATGGCACGGGTGCCAGAGGTGGCACTCAGAGCCATTTCTGTGGGCACTCGGGCCATCAGCCCAGGACAGAATATGGATCAAATCCACCAAATCTTGCAGTCCCAGGCAACTTAAGAAATGCTGCTCTCAGTGCTATTTTACAGCGACACTAGATTGGCTGTGGGAAAACTGAGAACTGTTGAAAGAACTGCAATGTCTTTGGAGGTCATCCTGCTCGACCAATTATTCTTCCTCTACAGAGAGGAAAGGCCAATACAAATGAAAGATGTGGAAGAACAGGTAGCAATAAGTTACTACTTAAAATTCCATGTTGGCACTTCACGGTAAATACGTGGATTTTGGCTGTAGTTTGGGCACTCGGTCTCGAAAAGGTTCGCCATCACTGCTATAGGTGATACAACACTCCTGTGACGGAGGAGGAGGAGGATCCACTTAAAGGGGTTTTTTCCATGAAACAAGTTAGGCCCTATCCACAGTAATAAGACCCCTACAGATCCAGAGAAGGGGGGGGGGGGTCCCCGCCCTTGTGTGACCAGCTACTCAGCTCATCTCTGGGAGTGATAAGGGGTCAGACGGGTACAACGTTTTTGTGACTGTGCGGGATCATCACTAAGACCCCCACAGATCAGCTATTCAGGTTAGGCCCTATCCTTTGTATAGCGCCTGACTTGTGGGAAAACCCCTTTAAGTTTTATGTACTGAAAAGTCCTGACACTTTTTCTGTTTTGTTAGGTTTCCCTAATGGAGCAGGGAACTGACAGCAGAGTATAGGAACGTGCAACCCCCTTCTTCACTATTGCCTTATATAATGCAATGTGGCTGTCAAAACCTTATACAACATCCCCCACCGGGGCCTTTTCTTGGGGCCTGGAGGCAGCCGGGGCCTAGAATACCGGAGTGGCTGGCGGTTGCGGTCTAGGGTGCGCTGTGGTCACGGTGCTTGGTATGGGGACCGGAGGACTGTCCTACAGCCTGGCAGCTCTCCAGCAGGTGGTGTGTGCAAGAAATATGGAGGGAGAGGCTGATGTACTGGTTCTCCCTGGGGCAACCCCTGAGTGTCTGTAATAGGTCCCTGGGTGATGGATGGGGGAGCCTGTGGTGGTGACAGCCGTATCCAGTGATCAGACAGAGGCAACGTTGTGCAAATCATCTCACGGTTCTTTATTGAACAACAGGTAACAGGCATCGGGCCAAAACGGTCAACAGCAGATCTGGAGTCTGGTACTGTAGTGGACGTGGAGACTGGTCCTCAGGATAAGGCACCAGCCTGGTAGTAGATGGGATCATTCACACTGTGGAAGCTGCAGCTCTGGGTTAGAGTCTCCTGACTCAGTTCCTGGGATTGGGTTCTGTGACAGCACTAAAGGGGTCCTGACACTGACTCTCTGTTCACTCTGACTCCTGTAGTCTGGACTGGACCTGACTCCAAGGTGGAGTCTCTCACTCTGTCAGGAGGTCTGACCATGTGCTCCCCCTGCACAGGGGTTTTATACTCCCCCCGGTCAGGTGGTAGCTCCTCTCCAATCTCACTCCAGCTAACAATACAGCCAACTCATTGGTCAATTACTTACATATAGTTAACTGTTGCCTTTCCAGGCAGTATTCACAGGTTGCAATTACTAAGTTACAGCTGCTGACATGGAGAGGGACACTTTGCAATACCTACCTAACCCTTTGCAGCTGCAGGGGTGTTGCAGTTACATGGAAGTAGCATAGTAGGGGTCCATGGCTCTGTCAACCAAAAAATATAAAAGTTATGTCTCCAAAAACATGGCGATACGAAAATAAATGAGATTTCCTCTATAATAGCTTTTCTTTAATAAAATTGTAAAAATATATGAAAAATCTATATAAATGAGGTATCACCGTAACCGTAGTGATCCATAGAATAAAGATAGTGGGGCACATTTACTTACCCGGTCCCGTCGCGATCTCTGCTGTTCGTTGTCCGACGAGGATTCGGAGCTGTCGCGATTCACTAAGATCGTGCGTCCGATATCCTGCATGTGTCGCTTCCCCGCTCAGGTCCCCGGGGTTCACCTTCTTCTTCCCGGTGCATATAAGTGCTTGGCTTGCAACACAATTTTAAATGTTAAATCCCGCGCTCAGTCCAAACTAGTCGGGTTGTCCGACAGTCACGTCCCCCAATTTGTGTTGCATGAAGCGCCAAAATCCGATCGTGTGCGACACAATTCTCACGTAAATGCGGCGCAAAATGGAAAAAGTCAGGAAACCCAACGAAAATGTGGTCCACGGACCCTTAGTAAATGTGCCACAATATGTTATTTTTACGGTACGGTGTACGGCCCCCAAAAATTACAAGGAGAAAGGAAACCAGAATTTACAATTTTCTATCCCTACATACATTTAAGAGTTAATAAAATCTCATCAATAAGATAATGATCAACTAAAATTAAGTATTTGTAAAGTGCATCTAATGTTGCTGAAAATAATCCCATATTTGTCCAAATTGCCGAAAAAATAAAGATTTTATAGCCAATAAAATGTGACAATGCATAATCTGCTCTGAATGGCGCAGCTCCCCCCTCCATGCCCTGGCGTGTGCCCATACAGCAGGTTACCACCACATATGGGGGATTGTTATACTCGGGAGGGATTGGGGATCAAACTTTGTGGAGACATTTGGTATTTTATCCACTGAAAATTTGTACGTTTTTTGAAAAACACATTGGGGCAGATTTACTTACCCGGTACATTCGTGAACCAGCGGCGCGTTCTCTGCGGTGGATTCGGGTCCGGCCGGGATTCATCAAGGTAGTTCCTCCGACGTCCACCAGGTGCCGCTGCTGCGCTGAAGTTCGCCGGAATGCACTGAAGTACACCGGCCTATACCTGGTGAAGGTAAGTGCAAGTCCCGCGACACTTTTTGTTTTTTAAATGCGGTGGTTTTTCCGATTCCGTCGGGTTTTCGTTCGGCCACGCCCCCCGATTTCCGTCGCGTGCATGCCAGTGCTGATGCACCACAATCCGATCGCGTGCGCCAAAATCCCGGGGCAATTCAGGTACAATCGGCACAAATCGGAAATATTCGGGTAACACTTCGGGAAAACGTGTATCGGGCCCTTAGTAAATGACCCCCTTTAATTTAGCCAAAAAAATTTCAAAATTCAAAATTGCACACGATTTTGTTTTATCCCCTGTAAAACAATTAAAGGGTTAACAAACTTCATAAAAGTTGTTTTACATACATTAAGGGGTGTAGTTTCTATAATGGGGTAATTTATGTGGTTTTGCTTTTATTTAGGCCTCTTAAAGTGACTTCAATCCTGAGCAGGTCCCTAAATAGCAGGATTTTGCTTTTTTTATGAAAATTTGAAAAATCGAATCTGACGTTCAAAGCCCCAGAACATCCTACAAAAAGTAGAGAATGCATAAAAAACCATAACAACATAAAGCAGACATGCGGTAAATGTTACTTATTCATTTTTTTACGGTTATGACTATGTGTGGAAAAAGTAGAACATTTTGAATTTCGAATATTGTCAATTTTTCCAAATTTTCACCAAATATCTGTTTTTCTCATAAATAAATGCAAAACATAACACCAAAATTTTTCAACTATCATGAAGTACAAAGTGTCACGAGAAAACAATTTCAAAATCACTTGGATATGATAAAGCGTTTCCAAAGTTATGACCACTTATAGTGACACAGGGCAGTGTGAAAAAATGGGCCGTGTCAGGAAGGTGAAAAGTGGCTTCGGCATTAAGGGGTTAAAGAAACCCCCAAAAAAAGATCCTTCAGACTACATGGGGGAGACTACAGGCTCCCGGAAGGGAGATTGTTGGGGCTATACTGGAGAGAAGTCAGGGTTAGGAGGTCCTGTCCTGCATTATACATGCGGTCCCCTACTTAAGAACACCCAACTTACAGACGAACCCTAGTTACAAACGGACCTCTGGATATTGGTAATTTATTGTACTTTAGTCCTAGGCTACAATGATCAGCTGTAACAGATATCACAGGTGTCTGTAATGAAGATTTATTATTACTCCTGGTTCTTATGACAATTATCCAACATTTTTAAAATCCAATCGTCACAGAGACCAAAAAATTTTTTTTGCTGCGGTTACAATTATAAAGTATACGGTTCTGACTTACATACAAATTCAACTTAAGAACAAACCTACAGAACTTATCTTCTACATAACGCGGGGACTGCCTGTACAGGAAACACTTTGATATAAATGGACAAAGTGTAATACTTCATCTCTCCTGTGGAGGGAGCTGGGAGGACAGATTACAGTTGATTACTGGGGAACTTGATACAAATGTAACAAATACTCAGCTGTGAGTAGTACAGGGTCGGAGGATGTTGTTAGGATGTATAGATTGATTTTATTCCCAGACAGCAAGCGGTGATGTGAAAAGTAGGAAGGTATTTTACATTGGTAAAAGGTGAATGAATATTGAATTCCCTTCATTTCCCCTTCTTATCTGCCCTCCATTCACTACCAAATCTGCCTATAGTTGGTGACCCCCTGAAGGCTCCTTTCACACGAGGGTTGCAGAGTTCGATCAGTGACATTTTCCATCATCCAGTTTTCTGTCCGACGCGACACGCAACAGAAATGGGGGGCGTGGCCGTCTGACAACCCGACGGATTCTGAAAAAACGTGGAATTTAAAAAACTAATTGGGGGTCATTTACTAAGGGCCCGATTCACGTTTTCCCGACGTGTTATCCGAATATTTCCGATTTGCGCCGATTTCCCCTGTATTGCCCCGGGATTTTGGCGCACGCGATCGGATTGTGGCGCATCGGCGCTGGCATGTATGTGATGGAAATCGGGGGGCGTGGCCGAGCAAAGAAATGTGTCGCTTGGGACGCGCTTACCTTCACTTGGTCCGGCCCGGTGAACTCCAGCGCGGTCAGATGCTTTTCAGCGCAGCAGCGCCACCTGGTGGACGGCGGAGGAACTACCTTGATGAATCCCGGCCGGACCCGAATCCAGCGCAGAGAACGCGCCGCTGGATCGCGAACGGACCGGGTAAGTAAATCTGCCCCATTGTGTCGAAAGATCAATCACTCACATGCACCGGGAAGAAGAAGGTGAACTCTTGCGGACCTCGGCGCAGCAGCGACACCTGCAGGAACTTGGGCGCACGACCTTAGTGAATCGCGCTGGACCCAAATCCTCGTCGGACAACGCGCCACTGGATCGCAACTGGACCAGGTAAGTAAATCTGCCCCATTGAGTCAGAGTCCGATGTAAGTCAGACATGTCAGGAACACGCACAGCAAAACTGCTAATGTGAATGGGGCTCGAGGTTTTGTCTCCGATGTGATTTGTTTCAGACCCGCGACATGGACCACAGGGTGGAGGGATTTCACGGACCAAACACTTGTGCCAGGAGTTCATGTTTTCGGGACTGTCTACCATACATGGGGTCCTGTCCCTGGAGCAGTGTTTGGTCCATGAAATGGAGCCAGTACATGGTCCTTGTATCACAGACCAATCACTCGTCTGAGACAAGTAACTGGAGAGACTAGAGGAGGATTAGAAGTACAGCACATAGCTCTGCATGGGAGCTGTATACCGTGGCTTAGCTATCGGCTGATTCCCAATAATCCAAATTCGGAGTCCTGGATTTCCTAGTAAGCCAATGTTATAGCACGGTGATGACAACGTTTAGATAGAAAAGTACCAACAGGGCAATATTTTATAATAATTAATTTGGGCTGCAGGGTGGCGCAGGAAGTGGCGCAGGAAGTGGGCTGTCATTTTCAGTGTGACTGCTGAGCTTCATGCGGCAGTCACCGCCCCTAATCCCACCCCCTCATGAATACGCCGACCGCTTACAGCGCGGTCCGGCTTTTTCTATTGTACAGCGCAGCAGTGTTTGTTAGCGTTATCGGAGGTTTTCCGATAACGCTAGCAGTGTAACACTGCTGGGACTGTTGTAGCACTAGGAGCTGATTACTTTAGTGCAGTTTTTACAGGTGACAGGTCCTCTTTAAGTTTGTGCCGCAAGAGATTGATGATTTGGTGCACAAACAAAAAGGATTAGAACGGTCTCCACATTCATGAAGGTGAAATAGACCTCCCCAGACCAGATTTTAGCTGCTCTAATTGTGCGCCAAATATTGCGCCACAAAAGCAGTTGGAAAAATAGAAGCGCCAGAAAAGTGGCAGATTCACAAGTGGCGATACAATTTTGTGACGAAAAACAGAACAAGGCGTGAGTGTCAGAAAAGCACCAAAATTATGGCGCAAAACACTTCATAAATAAGGCGCAAGAGGTGCAGCAAGGGGGAATTTTTTTTTGCCAGTTTTGTGTTTGAAAGTCGAAAATAAATGTCCCCCCCCCACTGTATCTCTCTATGAGGGTGCGTTCACACGTTGCGTTTTGGTTGCGTTTTCATTGCGTTTTAAACGCATATACAACAGCTGATGAGAGGTAATTTGCCTAATTACATTACCGTTTACGTTTGTAAACGCAATGTTAACGCATGTGTTAACAAAACGCATGCGTTAACGCGTTGTTAGCGCATGCGTTAACATCGCGTTTACGATGCGTTTTGTAAACGGAAATGTTAACAGTGGTGTAATTAGGCAAATAACCTCTCCTCAGCTGTTGTATATGCGTTTCAAACGCAACAAAAACGCAGGTCAAAACGTAACGTGTGAACGCGCCCTGAGGATTGCTTGATAAAATGCATCTGTCAAGTGAAATGATTGGATCCCCTGTTATCTGATACATTTGTATCTTTCATTTGTGCTTATTTGAATACATAGGGGCACATTTACTGACCTGGTCCACCTAGTTCACCGAAAGTGCATTGTCTGACAATAATGATCTCTGCCGAAGTTCGTGCACCCGATATCCTGCATGTGTCGCTCCCGCTGAGGTCTGCCGGAGTTCACCTTCTTCTTCCTGGTGTATGTAAGTGCATTGTCCGTGGATAATGCGCTGTGCAGGGAGTCACTAAGATCGTGCGCCCGATATCCGGCATGTGTCGCTTCCCCGCTCAGGTCCCTGGAGTTCACCTTCTTCTTCCTGGTGCATGTAAGTGCATTGTCCGTGGATAATGCGCTGTGCAGGGAGTCACTAAGATCGTGCGCCCGATATCCTGCATGTGTCGCTTCCCCGCTCAGGTCCCCGGAGTTCACCTTCTTATTCCTGGTGCATGTAAGTGCATTGTCCATGTATAATGCGCTGTGCGGGGTATCCTGCATGTGTCGCTTCCCCGCTCAGGTCCCCGGAGTTCACCTTCTTCTTCCTGGTGCATGTAAGTGCATTGTCCGTGTATAATGCGCTGTGCGGGGAGTCACTAAGATCCTGCACCCGATATCCTGCATGTGTCACTTCCCCGCTCAGGTCCCTGGAGTTCACCTTCTTCTTCCTGGTGCATGTAAGTGCATTGTCCGTGTATAATGCGCTGTGCGGGGAGTCACTAAGATCGTGCGCCCAATATCCTGCATGTGTCGCTTCCCCGCTCAGGTCCCCGGAGTTCACCTTCTTCTTCCTGGTGCATGTAAGTGCATTGTCCGTGTATAATGCGCTGTGCGGGGAGTCACTAAGATCGTGCGCCTGATATCCTGCATGTGTCACTTCCCCGCTCAGGTCCCTGGAGTTCACCTTCTTCTTCCTGGTGCATGTAAGTGCATTGTCCGTGTATAATGCGCTGTGCGGGGAGTCACTAAGATCCTGCACCCGATATCCTGCATGTGTCACTTCCCCGCTCAGGTCCCTGGAGTTCACCTTCTTCTTCCTGGTGCATGTAAGTGCATTGTCCGTGTATAATGCGCTGTGCGGGGAGTCACTAAGATCGTGCGCCCAATATCCTGCATGTGTCGCTTCCCCGCTCAGGTCCCCGGAGTTCACCTTCTTCTTCCTGGTGCATGTAAGTGCATTGTCCGTGTATAATGCGCTGTGCGGGGAGTCACTAAGATCGTGCGCCTGATATCCTGCATGTGTCACTTCCCCGCTCAGGTCCCTGGAGTTCACCTTCTTCTTCCTGGTGCATGTAAGTGCATTGGACGCAATTTGAAAGTTAAATCCCGCGCTCAGTCCGAATCAGTTAGATTGTCCAATGGCCCTTACCCCGATTTGTGTCGCATAGAAGCAGCACAGCTGCACCAAAATCCGATCCCAATCCCAGCACAGACACATGTTAAATACCTGTCCTTGAAATCCTTGAAAAAGGTGCAAAGTTCGACAAAAGTGCAGCGCGCGACCCTGAGTAAATGAGCCCCAATGTATTATCCTGGCGGTTTTATAAGTTCCATTGTGGTTATTGGATTCATTGCATTTTGTTGATCCTATTGTTTCATCTGATTATGTTATCGCTCTGCAATATCCTGTTTTCTTTGTATATGTGCCCCGTGACCTGTACTGCGCTGCAGACTATGATGGCGATATATAAATAAAGCATTAATATTATTATTAATATTTATTAGTATTTAGATGGTAACAGTATATGGGGGTGGGGTAATTATAAGAGGGGGTTACACTAATTAATCTTTAGAATAAAGATACATTAGGAGCATTATATGTAGTATAGGGGGCTGCAAATGGGTGCATTTCACAGTGGGAGGGGGTATTGTAATATATGGGGTCCATTAGGAGGTCGTACCAAGATACAACGTGTAGAAGGGGTTGTCGATGTTTTTGAGGTAAGGGAGACATGTTTTTAATATTCAGAATAACCCCTTTAATTGAGACTTCTTATACAGTTTCTTTTACTTTTAATGTTGCATTGATCCAAAATATATATATAAATAAGTTCAGCCCTTGAGTGATTCATTATCTACTGCAAGAAGGTAAAAAAAGGAACTACTTGCCTATTTTTACAAGGTAAGTGACAGCAGGTGACACCTCTGTCCAGGAAAGGGTTAACCCACGCAGTTACTTTGTAACAATCCATTCATAAGCAGCAGAGGCCGCATGTCCGGGGCTGGGCTCCAGGGGGCGCTCCACAGTCAGCTATTACAATAGGTCTATATGTAAGAGAAAGAACCACCCTCCTCCTTTCTTCTCCACCTTACACAAGAGGTGGGGAGACATTGGTCACAGCTGTCGCATCCCACAGCTCCTGCCAAGCAGCCAACATGGTGTGTGGAGGCTTCACCTGCTCCAAGAACTCCTTATGTGTCCTCAACCTGCTCTATATTGTAAGTATTGGGGTCCCCCTTAACCCCTGCTGGTCAGGTCTGCTCAGTGTATAGAGGTAATGGTGGGGGGTGATCCCTCCATACTGTGCACCTGCTTCATCCAGTCCCCATTCATCAGCTGCTGGGGATAGTCCCAGCCCCCTGCCTGCTCCCTACCTCCCTGCCTGCTCCCTAACTCCCTGCCTGCTCCCTACCTCCCTGCCTGCCTGCCTGGATTGGGTTGCATCAGAAGCAGGGAGGCAGATCAATATCCTGCTTGATGAACAGGATATTCTTACCAGGCTGGTATTTTTAGATCTGCATAGTGCTGCAGGAGATGAGGCTTCTCTCAGGTTCTAGAAGCTGCTGCTATACAGTATACAGAGTGTATACAGTATAGACACATACTGCCAGTGCCCATATAGGAAATGTATATAGAGTGTGCACAGTATAGACACATACTGCCAGTGCCCATATAGGAAATGTATACAGAGTGTGCACAGTATAGATACATACTGCCAGTGCCTGGATAGGACATGTATACAGAGGGTGCACAGTATAGACACATTCTGCCAGTGCCCATATAGGAAATGTATATAGAGTGTGCACAGTATAGACACATACTGCCAGTGCCCATATAGGAAATGTATACAGAGTGTGCACAGTATAGATACATACTGCCAGTGCCTGGATAGGACATGTATACAGAGGGTGCACAGTATAGACACATTCTGCCAGTGCCTATATAGGAAATGTATACAGAGTGTGCATAGTATAGACACATACTGCCAGTGCCCATATAGGAAATGTATATAGAGTGTGCACAGTATAGATACATACTGCCTGAGCCCAGATAGGAAATGTATATAGAGGGTGCACAGTATAGACACATACTGCCAGAGCCCAGATAGGAAATGTATATAGAGTGTGCACAGTATAGACACATACTGCCAGTGCCCGTATAGGAAATGTATATAGAGGGTGCACAGTATAGACACATACTGCCAGTGCCCGTATAGGAAATGTACATAGTGTGCACAGTATAGACACATACTGCCAGTGCCCGTATAGGAAATGTATATAGAGTGTGCACAGTATAGACACATACTGCCAGTGCCTGTATAGGAAATGTATATAGAGTGTGCACAGTATAGACACATACTGCCAGTGCCTATATAGGAAATGTATACAGAGTGTGCACAGTATAGACACATACTGCCAGTGCCCGTATAGGAAATGTATACAGAGTGTGCACAGTATAGACACATACTGCCAGTGCCTGGATAGGACATGTATACAGAGTGTGCATAGTATAGACACATACTGCCAGTGCCTGGATAGGACATGTATACAGAGTGTGCACAGTATAGACACATACTGCCAGTGCCTGGATAGGACATGTATACAGAGTGTGCACAGTATAGACACATACTGCCAGTGCCTAGATAGGAAATATGTATAGAGTGTGCACAGTATAGACACATACTGCCAGTGCCTGTATAGGAAATGTATACAGAGTGTGCACAGTATAGATACATACTGCCAGTGCCTAGATAGGATATGTATTTCACTAGATTTCTGGATGATCACAATGTAACAGGGGGCTCTGTCTGCTGCTATTTGTTTTGTTTGTATTATTGGATACATTGTATCTTTGTGTTGTGTGTATCTGATACTCTGTATCTCTCTACGGGGATTACTTGATCTAATGCATCTGTCAAGTGAAATGATTGGATCCCCTGTGATCTGATACATTTGTATCTTTCTGTTCTTTATTGGGATACATTGTATCATACTTGTATATAAGTTCTATTGTGAGTATTGGATACTTTGCATTTTTATGATCTGATTTGTCTTCAAGTGTGATTATATAATATCTTATAATGGTTTATGGTGCATTTGAGATGATTTTTTTCCCCCAAGATTTACTTCTTAATATGAAATATAATCTCATAAGGCTTCTGTATATTTGAGCCCATACTAAATATTCATATACGTCCATGGAATATTCTATTGCACACTGTATAATGCTCTCAGGAAGTGTAGAATATACTGTATAGGGGACAGGTGGGTTGGTGATACAGACCCCCACGTGCTGAGCATCAATCAGGCTTTGTGAACATGAAATTCGTGAGATTAGATTAAGAAGCTGCACTGGGCACAGAATAGGGTGTTGATGTTTCTGGAAAGACCTAAGTTTTGTTATTTTTGTCATTGTGGATATGAAATACTCAAAGACTTTGTAGTTATATATATATATGGGTCCTATATGTCAGTGATTTAGAATTAGTGGTGATTTGACGATGTATATGTACTACAGGTCTATATAGATCCATACAGCAAATGATATGGTGGGGGGAGAGGGGGCCGGACCACATTTCTACATGATATTCATCACATTTGTGCCCACCCTATATAATATAATATAATAGGGTCATGTCATACTGACTGCATCCCTGTAGGTTTACTATAGGTCACTATGATCTCCCCCTCCCTGTGATGTAGCAGAGGGGGTGGGTTGTATTTCACCTGAATTATTGAGTATAGTAGGTTGTTTCCTGTCTCATGTCTCCTTCGCTTCTTGCTCTAGTTTAGCTCTGGAAATGTCAATCTGTATATTGTATGTGTGCGTGTATGTATATATATATCTATCTATCTCTTCATCCCCTGCAGTCTATCTCTATCATATATATATGTATATATACACACACACATACATATATATATATATCTCAAACCTGACCGCAGGGGATAAAGGTGCCAAGAATTTTTTTATATTTAATATCTGGAAACCATTGACAAGCCGGTGGATGGATCTAATAATGGAATTACTCACATTTTGGCTTGTGTTTGTATAAGACGGCTCACAGTAGGACGACATTGTACACTTTCAGGGATCCCCCGAGTGTTGTGTTGCATACCGCGTTGGTCCTTCGGCAGAACTTGTTGGTCCAGATTTATTTAAGTTTTTGCGTCAGTTTTCTGTCGGACTTTGCACTGAAAAGAACGTCTTTGGATCTTGCAATGTATTTATGAAGTGTCTGCGCCAGTTTTCTGTCCTGGCTGCTCTGTGTCTGCGTCAAAAAATGTTGCGCATAAAGGGGCGTCCGGTGCAGAGTCGGACCGCGCACCACAATTATTTACTTCACAGAATTGTATCACATGCTTTATGTTCCAGGTGCACCAAAAAAAAAACAATGGTGCCCACTTCCTGAGCAGCGCAGGGGGCGCCAGATTCATGGAGATCAGTATTATTTGTCACTGTATGACATATGATCAATTCTATCCATCTATTAGATGGGCGCATGTTGTACTATTTGTGCACTGTATATAGACATGTACATTTGCTCATGCACCGCTGCTGCTTGTACACCGTAAAGTAAGTTGTAAACTTTATTGTAGCGTAAAAAGACAAACGTGTGATTCTATTATTGAGGTTATTGTCATTTGAGCGCAGCCATGGTGCTATTTATTATGGTAGAGTAAATGGACCAATAAATGGTGTTATTTGATCAACCTATGGCGCTAGTAGGCTTGTGTTTACATTGCGTTTTGACATGACACTTATTTATAGTTGGGTTAATAGACAAATTCACCCGTAGGCTACATTCACACACACGTATGGGGGACGTATATACGGCCGATATACGTCCCCCATACACTTCTATGGGCTCACGGCCCTGTACGGGAGCAGTACAGTGCAGCACATGTGCGGCACCGTACCGCTCCGTAGCCCGGGGAAAGATAGGACATGTCGTATCTTTTCCCGTGATGCGGCGCCGTGCGCTGTATCTTCCTATGGAGAGGGGCGGGGGTGAGCAGCGCTCATCCCCTGCTCCTCTCCACAGCGCCGTAGTACGCTGTACGGCGGGCATACATCGTGTGAATGTAGCCTTAAAGGGCTTCTTCAGTGACATATAAGTTAGTTCCTAACTTACTGATCAGCGGGGGTCACATTTATACCCTCCCCCCCCCCCCCCATACCCCAAGATGAAGAGAGAAACTGGTCGCGCATGCGTTGGCTGCTCTATTCATCTCTATGGTGCCGGCTTAGATAGCCGAGCTTTCTTCATCTTTGGGTACAATGGATCCTCATTCCCATGATCTGTGGGGGTCTCATCACTGAAACCCCACCCACCAGCCAGTTAGCCCCTATCCTGTGGATAACTTGTATGTCACTGGAAAACCCCTTTAAGTGGGCAACTTAATTGGACTCTTTCTGGTTATTTGCAGCTGAGCCGGTTATACAGGTCTGTTAGCAGAAGGTGCAGGTCGTCATCCGGTGTAGGGTCAGCTCTGCCGTGTGCTGCACATTATAGATGTAGATATAATGACAGAATAGTGAACCCATCAATCGCAGCTTGTTGATGGTTTCCGGACAACAACATTCGACATAAAGACAGAAAGTAACGAAAAAAGCAAAGCAAATAGTGATAAAGCAATGTCACAGACGCGTCATGCGGCATACACTGCACGGTACAGGAAAACATCTGCGGTTTTGATCTGTATATATGGAGATCAACGAGGTCACCGAGGTCACCTGTGGGAACTTTTACCCATTCACCAACCAGAGGTCGGACGCTGATGTCAGATGAGACGGACCAGGTTATAAATTCTGTGGTCGTTCATTCGTCCCTCTAAGGTCGGTGGCACATGTGTGGTGCTTAAGTTTTTAGTCATGCGTTTTTAGTTATTCCCCAATTATCTTAATTAAAAATGGACAAAAACGGATGCGTTTTCAAAATGGGTTCAAAATGCCACGTGTGACCCCACCCTAAAGGTGATGCCGTGGTGTTTCTGGTCCGTTTTTAAGCATTCATTTTCAGTCTATTAAAAAAAGCATCCGTTTTCCCAATTATCTTAATAGATGATCAGGTTATAAGCAGCCAAACGCACGGTAAACTGTACAAAACGCATGCGTTTTTAAATGGACTGTGGCATCGCCCTCGCCTGTCTTTATAGACTACATCCCAAAAAACTCTCTGCACCCCATGGGCGGAATCGGATTTATAGGGTTTATTTGTTCCAGCTGATACAAGTTTATAAATGAATAAGCAGTAATAGAATCGTGAATGGATCCGAAACGCGTTGTTATCGTCACATACACGGGGTGACAGTCGGGGCAGATGGGTCCTGACACGTCATGGGGCAGTGATGCAGATATGATGAGTAAGGAGTCGCAGGGTGACATGTGGCAGGGCTGTGACCGGGAAGCGCGTGGGGGGGGGGGGATATTTACTTTGTAACTTTTACTTTTCCTGCTCTGGATTGTTACAGACTTCGTTGCTTCCTGCCAGGCGGAGGACCCGGTCTGTCCTGTTGGGTGACATTGCTGCCATAGCTGCAGGACCGGTGTCCAGGACCTGCTGTAATATAGGAACACGTGTGAATGAACACTGAGCTTTCTCTTTTATTACAGACTCCTTCTATATAGTCACAAGGTCACCCAGGAAAGGCTAGAAAACCGGCGACAATCTGACTCCCTGTAGCCTTATATTAGGGGAGACATAAGAATTGGAATGCATAGAGCAGCACAGAGTATTTCAGCAGCTGCTGATCATATTTGTGTGTGTGAGGTCTAACTATGATGCTGAGCAGTGTCAATGGGGATAAATAGGAGGTCACAGCAGCACAGAGTATTTCAGAAGAGGATCATGCGGATGTTGGACTATCCATCTATGAGTATTATGTTAGTAAGTACAGGAGGTACTTATACTGATACCATATACTTGAAGGTCACAGCAGTGCAGAGTATTACAGCAGGCGAGTTTGCTGATCTTTTTGGAGGTTGTACTTTCCATAAGAATGAATTGGGGTCACAGCAGCACAGAGTATTACAGCAGGTGAGTTTGCTGATCTTATTGGAGGTCACAGGTTGATCCATAGTGAAGGGGCAGGTTCCTGGCGTTGGCGCAGGACCAGGACGCTCACATGGCCGCTGACTATTATGTGAAAGTGTCAGAAGTAAAACCGGTTCATAGGGTGCAGCAGAGGTCACCCGGCAGCAGCTGTCATGTGACTGCTGATCTGTGCTCCGGTTCTGTGTGTAGCGTCACTGTGACACCTCGCTGTATGAAGCATGAGAGATAAATAACATGTGATGTATCATGTAGAGTGTGTATGTATTGTGCTGTGTAGGGTTGGGGTACGGTGTGTGAGCAGTGCCGTGTAGGGTTGGGGTACGGTGTGTGACGGCCGCCGTGTAGGGTTGGGGTACGGTGTGTGAGCGCTGCTGTGTAGGGTTGGGGTACGGTGTGTGAGCAGTGCCGTGTAGGGTTGGGGTACGGTGTGTGAGCAGTGCTGTGTAGGGTTGGGGTACGGGGTGTGAGCAGTGCTGTGTAGGGTTGGGGTACGGTGTGTGAGCAGTGCCATGTAGGGTTGGGGTACGGTGTGTGACGGCCGCCGTGTAGGGTTGGGGTACGGTGTGTGAGCGCTGCTGTGTAGGGTTGGGGTACGGTGTGTGAGCAGTGCCGTGTAGGGTTGGGGTACGGTGTGTGAGCAGTGCCGTGTAGGGTTGGGGTACGGTGTGTGAGCAGTGCTGTGTAGGGTTGGGGTACGGGGTGTGAGCAGTGCTGTGTAGGGTTGGGGTACGGTGTGTGAGCAGTGCCGTGTAGGGTTGGGGTACGGTGTGTGAGCAGTGCCGTGTAGGGTTGGGGTACGGTGTGTGAGCAGTGCCGTGTAGGGTTGGGGTACGGTGTGTGAGCAGTGCCGTGTAGGGTTGGGGTGCGGTGTGTGAGCAGTGCCGTGTAGGGTTGGGGTGCGGTGTGTGAGCAGTGCCGTGTAGGGTTGGGGTGCGGTGTGTGAGCAGTGCCGTGTAGGGTTGGGGTACGGGGTGTGAGCAGTTCTGTGTAGGGTTGGGGTACGGGGTGTGAGCAGTTCTGTGTAGGGTTGGGGTACGGGGTGTGAGCAGTGCCGTGTAGGGTTGGGGTACGGTGTGTGAGCAGTGCCGTGTAGGGTTGGGGTACGGTGTGTGAGCAGTGCCGTGTAGGGTTGGGGTACGGTGTGTGAGCAGTGCCGTGTAGGGTTGGGGTACGGGGTGTGAGCAGTGCCGTGTAGGGTTGGGGTACGGTGTGTGAGCAGTGCCGTGTAGGGTTGGGGTACGGTGTGTGAGCAGTGCCGTGTAGGGTTTGGGTACGGTGTGTGAGCAGTGCCGTGTAGGGTTTGGGTACGGTGTGTGAGCAGTGCCGTGTAGGGTTTGGGTACGGTGTGTGAGCAGTGCCGTGTAGGGTTTGGGTACGGTGTGTGAGCAGTGCCGTGTAGGGTTGGGGTACGGTGTATGTAATGTCATCATCCTGTGACACATGGAAAGTTCGCGCCTCTGATACCTGATAATCCGCACAGTGACACCTCAGGATCGCGCTGCGCAGTGTCATCGCAGTTACGTCTTCTCTCTTGGGGGCGAGGATCACTCCTGACCTGATTTATTCTCGAAGGTTCTGATAATGAGGAGTAAAAAGGGGGGGGGGGGTGATGCTACCACCGGTCTGGTTGCTAGGGGTGATGTTGGCGTCTCAGAGCTGATGATTTCTATGGATGACACTGTTATTAGTGTTGACATTCTGGTTGCTATGGGAGACCCCAGCTCCTTGCATCTTTCAGTGTACAGTCATGGCCATAAGTTTTGAGAATGATACAAATGGTAATTGTTACAAAGTCCCCGGCATCAGGTGTTATAATGGTAATTTGCATATTCTCCAGAATGTTATAAAGAGTGCAATGAATTGCTGTTAAGCTGATCAAAGTCAATATTTGCCTAGAAAATGAACTTTTTCCCCCAAAACACATTTCCCCTTCCTTGCAGGCGCCTTAGGCGGAGCAGCGGCCATGGTGTCAGTGATGTCTCCAGTAACACAGGTGCGGGGGCTGATGAGGACAGGGCTGGGGGACAATATGTCAGGATTAAGTAACAATCACACCCCTGGACACTTTACAAGGAGGCTGGGGCTTGGCATCATTGTTTCTCTTCTGTTACCCATGGTTATCTCTAAAGAAACACGTGCAGTCATCATTGCACTGCACAAAACTGGCCGAACAGGGAAGAGTATCGCAGCCAGAAAGATGTCACCTCAGTCACCAATCTATCGCATCATCCAGTAATCCAAGGAGAGAGGCGCCATTGTTACCAAAAAGGCTCCAGGGGCCCAAGAAGGAGCAGCAAGCGCCAGGAGCGTCTCTTACAAGTGTCTCAGCCTGGGGATGGGGCTCCCAGCATCGTAGAGCTCAGGAATGGCAGCAGCAGGTGTGAGGCATCTGCACGCACTGTGACACTGCGGAGACTCCTGGAGCAAGGCCTGGTGTCCAGGAGGGCAGCACAGAAGCCGCTTCTCTCCAGGACCCATCAGGGACAGACGGATATTCTGCAGGAGGTGCAGGGAGTGGACGCTGAGGACTGGGGGACAGACGGATATTCTGCAGGAGGTGCAGGGAGTGGACGCTGAGGACTGGGGTACAGACGGATATTCTGCAGGAGGTGCAGGGAGTGGACGCTGAGGACTGGGGGACAGACGGATATTCTGCAGGAGGTGCAGGGAGTGGACGCTGAGGACTGGGGGAAAGTCATTGTCTCTGATGAATCCCCTTTCCGATTGTTTGGAGAAGACAAGGTGAGCGATGCCCCAGTCCTGTCTCCTGCACCTGTAAAGCTCCTGCAGCCATTCATGTGGGGGGGGGGGGGGAGGGGGCGGCTTCTCAGCCAAGGGAATCGCCTAATAACACCTCCATGAATAAAGAATGGAGCAGAATGTCCTCCAGGAGCCGCTTCTCCCGACCCTCCAGGAGCAGATGGTGATGAGCAGAGCCTCCTCCAGCATGATGGAGCACCGGCCATAAAGGGGAGAACTAAATGGTGCAGGGAACAGAACACAGAGATTCTGGGTCCATGGCCCCGGGAACAGAACACAGAGATTCTGGGTCCATGGCCCGGGAACAGAACACAGAGATTCTGGGTCCATGGCCCGGGAACAGAACACAGAGATTCTGGGTCCATGGCTCCGGGAACAGAACACAGAGATTCTGGCTCCATGGCTCCGGGAACAGAACACAGAGATTCTGGGTCCATGGCCCGGGAACAGAACACAGAGATTCTGGGTCCATGGCTCCGGGAACAGAACACAGAGATTCTGGGTCCATGGCTCCGGGAACAGAACACACAGATTCTGGGTCCATGGCCCGGGAACAGAACACAGAGATTCTGGGTCCATGGCTCAGGGGACAGAACACAGAGATTCTGGGTCCATGGCTCAGGGGACAGAACACAGAGATTCTGGGTCCATGGCTCCGGGAACAGAACACACAGATTCTGGGTCCATGGCTCAGGGGACAGAACACAGAGATTCTGGGTCCATGGCTCAGGGGACAGAACACAGAGATTCTGGGTCCATGGCCCGGGAACAGAACACAGAGATTCTGGGTCCATGGCCCGGGAACAGAACACAGAGATTCTGGGTCCATGGCCCGGGAACAGAACACAGAGATTCTGGGTCCATGGCTCAGGGGACAGAACACAGAGATTCTGGGTCCATGGCCCGGGAACAGAACACAGAGATTCTGGGTCCATGGCCCGGGAACAGAACACAGAGATTCTGGCTCCATGGCTCCAGGAACAGGGGGTGGGTGGGGGGTGTGATATCCGCAGCCTCATCCCACCACCCCCCTTCCCCAGACTGCGGCCTGGTGTCGCTGCGCACGCAGTGGTTACCATGGAGACGGCCACCACCATTCAGCCATTGTCGGAGCCTCTGAAGGGTTCAGTCACTCGATCACAAATGGCTCAAACTAGGGGTTAAGTCCCCGGGTCACAGGTCGCAGGGTGCAAGCCCCCGGGAACACGGTGGAGGCCCAGTCTCTCATGTGTCGTCATGGCATCCAGAACCCATGTCCTGGCTTATCCCGGCTCCTGAGCGGCACACGGGCGTAATGTTACACCTTTACCTGTAACAGATGAGAAGAATTTCCAATTACATAGTTAACATTTCATGTTTACAAAACGTAATGTTAACAGAATGTAATAAGGAAAATCTCCTCCTCTGTTGTATTGTGTTTAAGAACGCCACGTGTGAACACAGCCTTACTCCTCATAGCCCCCCCCCGACTGATGCAGAGCCCGGGCGGGAGCCCCCCCGACTGATGCAGAGCCCGGGCCGGAGCCCCCAGGATTGTGGGATTGTACCCAGCTTTCCCTGAACCCTAAATAACAAGTTTACCTGGTAATGTAATGATACATGTTCTAATCACCCATGGATTCTTTGCCATTCAGAATTCTCGGAAAGCTGAATTATAATTACACGTTCTCCAGCTTTCTCAGACTCCTGAGTGGCACATCAGCCCGGCACACCCCTTGCTTCTCTTTTTTCCTTTATTACTAGTCATTTAAGTTGTCTAGAAAAGTAGGGTGACCAGTGCAGCCATCACCCAGCTTTCTGCGTGTCCTGCATAGCAAAGTGACTTAGATGTGTAATGGTACATCCCTTGGTTTGCCATTCAGATCTTTTGGAAAGCTGAATGAAGAAAGCGAGAGACAGATAAACAAGTGAATAAAATCATTAACCCTTTGATCGATAAGATTTTTATCGGGATTTTTTTCCTCTTTTATCCCACTTTTTGGTATTTGTGAGGAATGCGGCTCTGCAGCAGCTGCGGCCTCCGATGACCTTTGTGATTGAGCCTCTTTGTTGTGCGCTGAGGCCGTGACTCAGGGTTCAGACACATCATCTATTGTCCCTGTAGAAATAGGCGCCTATTGCTTTAAGAAATTTTGGAGACTGTAGCACAAAATCTCACAATCTATATAAAAAGTTGTCTCCTTCTGTTTGCAGCTTTCTGTGTGAGCGGAGGATTACACATAAGATCATTACTATTCAGACCCCTCTGTAGTCGTTGTGTATACTTATGCAGTCAGTTGCTTAATCTTTGCAATACATTGTATAAAATGAATTAATTCTGCCTTAAAGGGGTTGTCCACTTCAAGCAAAGAATTTATATTGTTTGTATAAAGAAAAGTCAGGCAAGTTTCTGTTTCAATTCAATTTTCTAGATCTCTGCTTGCTGTTATTCAACAGGAAGCTTCCTCTTGATAAAAACTGGTACCTGGTCATGTGATTCCACACAGGTGCACAGCTCGTTATATCCCTGGTCATGTGATGTCACACAGGTGCACAGCTCGTTATATCCCTGGTCATGTGATGTCACACAAGTGCACAGCTCGTTATATCCCTGGTCATGTGATGTCACACAGGTGCACAGCTCGTTATATCCCTGGTCATGTGATGTCACACAGGTGTACAGCTCGTTATATCCCTGGTCATGTGATGTCACACAGGTGCACGGCTCATTATATCCCTGGTCATGTGATGTCACACAGGTGCACGGCTCGTTATATCCCTGGTCATGTGATGTCACACAGGTGCACGGCTCATTATAACACAGAGCGCTGATTACTTTAAAGAGCCGTGCACCTGTGTGACATCACATGACCAAGAATATAACGAGCAGTGCCCCTGTGTGACGTCACATGACCAGGGATATAACGAGCAGTGTACCTGTGTGACATTACCTGACCAGTGGGTATATAATGAGCAGTGCTCCTGTGTGTCATCACATGACCAGATATATAACAAGCTGTGCACCTGTGTGACATCCCATGACCAGGTGTATAACGAGCTGTGCACCTGTGTGACATCACATGACCAGGGATATAACGAGCCGTGCACCTGTGTGACATTACCTGACCAGTGGTTATATAATGAGCAGTGCCCTGTGTGACATCACATGACTATGGATATAATGAGCAGTGCACCTGTCTGACATCACATGATTAGGGATATAAAGAGCCCTGCACCTGTCTGACATCACATGACCAAAGACCAGTTTTGAGCTATAGCGAGTAAACAATGAAAATTTCTATAGAATGACAGCAAGCAGAGATCTAGAAAACCAGGAAATGATACAGAAAGTTTATTGAAAAATATAAATAAACAATATAAATTCTTTGCTGAAAGTGGACAACCCCTTTAATTAAAAATCTCAAGTCGTTTTGGGTTTGCAGCACCTGACCAGATCAATGTGCAGGCTATGAACAGCCCATGTGTATTGATGGGTCACTCCATCGCCTCGGCTCCTGCTATCACTACACCCATATGAATAATACAAGGATCAGACTACACAAGGTTTGTAGTCTGTTACCATGAACACACATAGGTTTTGCACCGGAGCTGTATACATACGATATCCATATACTATCCTTTATATGGAGCCTCCATAGCCCGGTGATTGAGGCGTCTCCTGGGGTCGTCCTGTCACATGACGTCTTTTTCCTGGTCCAATTCTGCCTTTCTTTCATTCTGATCCAGAGGAAGAGCTGGAAATGTCTGTGGAGCGGAGGACATCCTCTGCAGCCTCACAATCCATCACCGGCTCCTAACCAGACCAGGAAAGTGAGATCCTACATTGTGTACGGCCTCTGTGCAGATGTAGCAGAGCTGAACGTGTCCATGTGCTGAATGGATTCTATTCCAGATACCTTTCACCTGCGCTGACACATTGTAACGAAGCAGGAGAGAGATTAGTGCTGCTGGTTATTATTGGGACTTTCTGAACAGTGACGGATGGGAATGTAAGGGTTAACCATGGAGCAGATTTTCCAGTTTTCGGTGGCGTGACCCGCTGAGGTCATCCTGCTAAGACTGAAACCCTGAGTCACATGTGGCCAACTAGGACTCCCAGCTCCTCACTAAGGGATATCTACTGTGTTATCATGGGCTGGGGAAAGCTGGGTGACCACCGGGCTGGGGAAAGCTGGGGGGACCACCGGGCTGGGGAAAGCTGGGGGGACCACCGGGCTGGGGAAAGCTGGGGGGACCACCGGGCTGGGGAAGGCTGAAGGGAGAACCGGGCTTGGGAAAGTTGGGTGACCACCGGCGTGACTCACTAACACGAGCAAAACTTTCCTGGACTCCCTGAATGACACGTATATGGACGACTTCCTGCAGACGTAATTACATTTGCTGTTCTGGGGTCTGGAAAAGTTGGGTGTCTACTTTGGTTAAATCATTAGAAGTTATGTGTAGCCATTTTCTTTTTCAATCTGGGAAAGCTGAGTCTCTATCAAGTATTTGAGGTGATCGATCACCATCATTAGAGAAGATTTGGGGTCTGATTACACATCTCTCCAGGGACAATACATAACACTGACTACAGAGAGCACAGAGCACAGCAGTGTGAGGTCTGATTACACATCTCTCCAGGGACAATACATAACACTGGCTGCAGAGAGCACAGAGCACAGCAGTGTGAGGTCTGATTACACATCTCTCCAGGGACAATACATAACACTGACTACAGAGAGCACAGAGCACAGCAGTGTGAGGTCTGATTACACATCTCTCCAGGGACAATACATAACACTGGCTGCAGAGAGCACAGAGCACAGCAGTGTGAGGTCTGATTACACATCTCTCCAGGGACAATACATAACACTGGCTGCAGAGGGCACAGAGCACAGCAGTGTGAGGTCTGATTACACATCTCTCCAGGGACAATGCATAACACTGGCTGCAGAGAGCACAGAGCACAGCAGTGTGAGGTCTGATTGCACATCTCTCCAGGGACAATACATAACACTAGCTGCAGAGAGCACAGAGCACAGCAGTGTGAGGTCTGATTACACATCTCTCCAGGGACAATACATAACACTGGCTGCAGAGGGTACAGAGCACAGCAGTGTGAGGTCTGATTACACATCTCTCCAGGGACAATACATAACACTGGCTGCAGAGAGCACAGAGCACAGCAGTGTGAGGTCTGATTACACATCTCTCCAGGGACAATACATAACACTGGCTGCAGAGAGCACAGAGCACAGCAGTGTGAGGTCTGATTATACATCTCTCTTGGGACAACACATAACACTGGCTGCAGAGATCACAGAGCACAGCAGTGTGAGGTCTGATTACACATCTCTCCAGGGACAATACATAACACTGGCTGCAGAGAGCACAGAGCACAGCAGTGTGAGGTCTGATTACACACTGGCTTGCCTACTGACAGATGCACTTTAATGGTGGGCATCACCCAGCTTTCCCAGAAGCAGAAGATGATGAATAACATATGTTTGTTGTCTCCTCTCCTGTAGATGGTCAGCCTCCTGCTGATCGGTATAGCTGCCTGGGGGATCGGTTTCGGCCTCATCTCCAGTCTGCGTGTGGTAGGAGTCGCTGTCGCGGTCGGGATCCTCCTGTTCCTCATCGCCCTCGTGGGGTTAATTGGAGCCATTAAGCATCACCAGGTTCTGCTGTTCTTTGTATCCTTTTACAGTCTCATAAATGTTGTGATATTCGGGTTGTGTAATAACGTTATTATCTGTAATATCTGCAGCGTCAGGTAACGGGAAGATCTGCCACGTGGTGTGGACCTAAGCCCTAATGTCACAGGTGACTCAGCACTAATACAGATGCCACCACTAGGGGGAGATAACCACATATAGATCTGTATGCAGGGAGCTCCCCCTACTGGTGGCTGCAGGCAGATAGAATTTCTTTGAAGTCTGTGACTACAATATAACATAATGCACTGTGTTTCATGTTTAAAGCTACATTTAAGCATTGTATGCAAAACCATAGCAATCAAATACTACACACAGCTGAGGGGTTGATACAATTGCATCCAGTCTCAACAATCCTCTCTAAGGTAAACAAGTAAACAGCCTGACTGATACATTGTAACAAAAGGAGCAGGAGAGTTATTTGTGCAGCTGATGTGTTTAGCTCACAGAGGACTGTCCAGACTGGATACAATTGTAACAAACCCCCAGCTGTGAAAAGTATGTATGTGTTCATCTAATGATTGGGGGATAAGTAACTTTAGTGGGGCAATCCCTTTATCATGCAGTGGGAGCGCTGCTCTGGAGGTGACTGGGCACAATACCAGCACTACAGCCCCTTCGTTATCTGGATTCTGGGGGTCTTGAGGTTGGACCCCACAGTGATGACCTGGTGGAGCCCTATTTTCAGAGCTTGTGGGTGGCACAGTATAGCCATATACTGTGTGTGTGGCGGTATATTCCTGTCATATCCTCAGACAATAGAAGACAATAATCACTTTACAGAAGCAATTCCCAGTGCGACGCTTTACAGCACAAATGACTCGTTACAGTGTGTCATGCAGCGTGCTGTGACTGGCCCCGGGGCCGTGCGAGCGGCAGGTGCGGCACTGAGTCACCGTGTCATTAGATGCCAGTGTTTGGTTAGTGGGAGCAGCTGCCATACAGTGCACGCAGGACACAGCCAACAAGCTATCAGTGCGTGGTCAGCACGGGGTTAAAAATGGGGTGCTGCAGGGGACATTGCGATGACAGGATAGGCAGAAAATTTTAGGGGATGTCCATTGCCGCCTTCTAAAATCAGCACAAAACTTACCCCTGCTCAATGCTTGGTATTGCAGATCAGTTGCAGTACCAGACACGGCCATTGCACAGAGGTGGCGCTGCTTTATAGGAAACCGCTGTGTTTTCACTATTACCTCTATATGCCCTTTATAATATATTTTAGTAATTATTGAAGCATATGGTTCATATCCAATATGAAAGCAATATCGATGCTTGCTGTCAGGGAACTGAAGCAGTGTGTCGCTTATGACAGCTGAGGGTTTGTTACAATTATAGACAGGGTGAACAATGTGAGTTAAACAGCGTGTGACAAAGAAACGATCGGTAAAATGTAACAAACTGTATGGAGATGGGAGATGGGTGCTACGTTTTTCCTGTACTGATACATTGTAACAATTTGTCAGCTGACTGATACAATGACCCACATTTATTATAGCCCCTGCGCCAGTTTTCTGTTGGATGTTCTGTCGCCCCATGTTTAAGTTGCACCAAATATAGGTTGGTGCCCTCTGTCGGAGCAGTGCAGGGGGCACCACAAATCCTGAATCTGGCGCCCCCTGCATACTACACAGGACACTGCACACAGTTACTACTTACCACTGTAGTTTAGGTAAGTGCAGGGGAAATAGATATAAGTCGGCTCCAGTTCTAATAGAATGTTACAAAGTCAAATGTATCAATGCGCTTCCATCCTAATGGTTTGTTACAATGTATCAGTGCAGGTAACATGTAACAACCCCTGACCAGGAGATCTGTGTTACACTTCTGGGGCCAAAAAATATGACTTTCCACAGGAAATCCATGAATCCCATCCTTAACGTGTCGCGTCCAGTACATGATCATCCTCTTCCTGGTGTTTGTCGTCCAGTTCTCCGTGTCCTGCGCTTCTCTGGCATTAAACACCCAACAGCAGGTATTGTACCCACCCATGTGTCCATATACAAGGTGCCTGTACTGTGACATCCACATCCGGAGCACCAGACACATATTAATGTATATGAGAATGGTGTAGTACCTTATTCCACCTGCGGGGGCGCTGCAGGGAAGATGGGATATTGGTTAATTCTTTAGAAAACAGGCGATCACCGGGGATCTGATCTGTGATGTCCACATTTTGAATCCTGTGAGGTTAGGAAGCCCCTAGCATCCGGTCTCTGTCTCCGCTTACGTCAGATCCGATTTGGAATGGGAATGACTGCAGGAAATGGGTGATGATGGGGTTAAAACTGGGCAGCATCTAATTGGCTTGCATTTAAAGGGGATTTCTAGGATTTAGATTCTGATGACCTCTCCTAAGACAAGGTCATTAGGGTCAGAGTGACACCAGACCCCATCCTGACCAGCTGATATCAAGAGCATAAAGAGAGAAGCAATAGCTCCATCTACTTGGTAGTGGCAAAGCCAAGTTACTGCAGTGCAACGTGTATGCAAGTGAGTAGGAGCTGCAATACCCAGCTTGGCCACTATACAGTTTGTACAGCTGTGTTTTTACCGCAGCTCCTCATATCAAGTGATCAGTGGGTGAGTCATAAATTGGACCCCCATGTATTGGACCTTCAGAATATTGGAGAACCCCTTTAAGTGTAGGGTCCCTTTAGTACTGAAGTTTATGTAATGATGTATTTGAATATAGTTTTCTCCATAAAGGATTTGTTTCAATGTTACTCTTCCCTTCTATGTAGCGATTCTCTAAGCCTCTAGCGCCCCCTATGGGTAGTGTACAGCATTGCATCCCAGCAATTGTTAACCCTGTAAAGTTCATCAGCGTAACCCGGATAGACGGTGGTCAGCTTCACCTGCAGGGCGGTCAGAGTGTACTCCGGACTAATAGCTGGGGGGGGGGGGGGGTTGTAGTTGGAAGACCCCTTTAATTCTGCACCTGGTGTAAATTATCATGGAATCCAGACACCGATTTCCCATTTCTCCTGCAGAACGAGCTCCTGGAAGTCGGGTGGAACCACACAGCGTCCGCGAGGTCCGACATCGAGAAAACCTTTAACTGCTGCGGATTTCACTACTACGATAAGAGCGACCCCTGCGATGCGGTGAGTGTATGCAGGACACGCTGCAAAGGTCATGGGGTGACCTCTGAACCCCTTTAATCATATAATCTCAATATTTGGCTCTGAGTGTCAGATCTATAAGGGGATCACATGGGTGCAGTCTGCCCGATCCAATGTATAGGGAGCCAAGCAGATTCTGGATCTTTAACCCCCTAGATACCTGCTACTGGTTATGACTACATGCAATGTCACGTGTGATGGCGGCCATATTGGAATAGTAACCTGATGTCATAATTCCTCCCCCCTCCCCCCCTCCTTTAGGCTTGTGCTAAAACCCCAACCTGTACAACATGTGGATCGGTCATTGAGAAGCACGCGGAGGAGGTGCTAAGAATTGTGGGAGGGGTCGGATTCTTCTTCAGCTTTACTGAGGTAGGTCGGGGTGGTCGTCATCTCGGTAAAATCTGCTTTCTCACAAGTGTCTTGTAATTTATAGTAATTTTGTGGGGTTTTTTTGTGATTTCTATTGGGTTTGAATTTTTGCTGATGTAAAAAAAAACAAATTATAAATCTGCACCACAGTGTAAATTATTGGGGAGGACTAGAGGTGGACGTATAACCTGTTCAGCTGAAATCCACAGGATCTGATTAATTCTGTACATACAGGATAGACATAATGTAAAAGTAAACCTTTAAAAAAATCAGCCTTCCTGCAGCCACCACTAGGGGGAGCTCAGGAGCTAAATGTATACTGTGAAATCCTACAGCTCCCTCTAGTGGTGGCTGAAGGTTAGAAGAATTATATCTCAATGAAATAGTGCAAAAAAAATGATCTACATCCACAAATTTCAGCAAAAGAAGAATTTTATGTTTACTTTTTAAATTTTTTCTTTTTTAAAGAATGTAATTTTTTTTTTTTTTTTTTTCAGATCCTTGGCGTTTGGCTGACCTACAGATACAGAAACCAGAAGGATCCGCGGGCCAATCCCAGTGCGTTTCTTTGATTTGAAATCTCGTTTTTTCTAGGACTCTTCTCCGTCACCTTCAGCTCCTCTGATTTGCTGTGGTTGATTTTTGTTTGATGGACTTGAATTTTTTTTTTGTTCTCTTTCCCCTTTTACACTGGATGTAGAAAAAGCATTATCGTATATGGTCCGAATAGCTAAACAAAAACTCAAAAAAACCCATTAATTAAGTTTGGGAAATTATGGAAACGTTCCATAAAAATCACTTTAAAAAACACCAAGCAATAGATTTTACCTCTTCGTTACCAGTTATTTGCAGGTTACCGAGACATTTCTGTTTAATCAAAGATCATCCTCATTTGGTTTCTGCGATCAGTCGATCGGTGGTGGGGGGGAGGGGTTGGGTGATATGGCCACACCCTCTTTACAATTTGAAATTTAGGGGCGGGGCTATAATTTTTTTTTTTTTTTTTTTTTTTTTTTTTTAATTTTCTAAGATTTTGGGGTGAGGTGTTTCAGATGGTGACTTACATTTCAAAGTAAAGGGTCCATAAGAAAAGTTTTAGGGTTTCAGGACTGTGAATTGGGAGATTTGAAGGTCAAATCCTAAATCTAGTGCAATAACTGATTATAATTTAGTTTTAATTACCTGCACAGAGTTGCCCATTATCCTTATAGTGTATTCTGGGCATCATAGTGCATGTGACTAGGTGGACAGTGATGGTTGCTGGATGTTCTTTATGCTATACAGTGGACTGACTCCTCTTGGTGCACAGACTGCAAATAAACTCTCTAACTAATACAGTCCTGTGATCACAGCAGCCTCTGCACTGATTCAAACACTGTATGGTGAAGCCAGGCAGCCATTTTTGTGTGATTTGCTATTTTGATATCAACATCTACATGCATGTTCTATGTGCTGTAGCGTGGACTGCCTCCTCTTAGTTCACAGACTGTAAATGAATCTTCTACAGCCCTGTGATCACAGCAGCCTCTGCACCGATGCACAGTATACAGTGTAGACACGATGTCTTCTCTTTGTGACTACCATGTTTGCCTATATGACATGTACAGTGGTGGTCGCAGGATATTCTATATACTATACAGTGGACTTCCTCGTCCTAGTACACAGACTTTGAATTGGTACAGAGGCTGCTGTGATCAAAGGACTGAATTATCTAGAAGGTTTATTTGAACAGCATATTGTGTAGCCAGGCAGTTATTTCTGGGTGACTACTATCACGCTACCAGTGTCTATATGAATATTCTATGTGCTGTAGCGTGTACTGCCTCATTTTAGTTCAGAGACTGTGAATAAATCTTCTATATAATCCAGTCCCGTGATCACAGCAGCCTCTGCACTGATTCACAGTATATGATGTAGCCATGATGTCTTCTCTTTGTGACTACCATCTTTGCCCATATGACATGTACAGTGGTGGTCGCAGGATATTCTATATACTATACAGTGGACTTCCTCGTCCGAGTACACAGACTTTGAATTGGAACAGAGGCTGCTGTGATCAAAGGACTGAATTATATAGAAGGTTTATTTGAACAGCAAATTGTGTAGCCAGGCAGTTATTTCTGGGTGACTACTATCACGCTACCAGTGTCTATATAAATATTCTATGTGCTGTAGCGTGGACTGCCTCATTTTAGTTCAGAGACTGTAAATAAATCTTCTATATAATCCAGTCCTGTGATCACAGCAGCCTCTGCACTGATTCACAGTATACAGTGTAGCCACAATGTCTTCTTCTCTGGGTGACTTACATCTTTGTCCATATAGCTACATGTACAGTGGTGGTCATGGGATAGTCTATATGCTATACAGTGGACTGCCTCTTTCTAGTACACAGACTTATTTCTGGTCCATCACAAGGTCACATTGCAGTCAATATTTAGGGTTTTGTACCTAGAATGGCCCAATGCTGTAGACTTCATGCTATTTTAAGTTTTGGGGCTCAAAGCATTAAACTCCGCCCCTGATCCCTACCAACAAGTAACATTCAATTAGATACAAAGTAACGCTACAAAAACTAGAGTCTAGGTATGGAAATCCCCAAAATTCCGGAGCCAAGCCACTCGGAGAGGCGCACCGTAGTTTCACGTGTCATTCATTTCAATGGCGGCTTTTTTGTGTTTGTATATATGGTAGAAAAGACGTAAAAAAAAATGAATAAGAAAAAAGCGTATTTTTGTAAATTTGGCCCCAAAATTTTAAAAAGTGTTAATTTTGCGGATTTCTTTTGAAAAAAAAAAAAACAACATATAAGATCATCTAAGATTTTTGAGTGGATTTATGGATCAGTATAATTTGTGTTGATGATTACATTTGATCAGGAAGTTATTGCTTTTTGTAAATTTTTGTATAAGTTTGTAATAAAAAAAAAAAAAAAGTACTTTGTACTAAACTTGGACGCACGGGGTCGGAGATTGGTGTTGGGCTATAAGGCTGATGGGACCAGTGACCTCTGTATTTTGCTCATGTCGCCGCCCCCGCTTAACTGATGCCATTTAAACTGCATGAGTGGGCGGGGCTATGATATGAATCGTTTTTTTTTTGCTCCACCCCTTTGTTCTGCACATAGCATAACTGTATGTTATAGGAGCAACACTTAACCTATGGGGTCCTGACCATAATTTTACTAAGTTGTCTCCTTTTATTTCTTAACTGAGGGGCGGGGCTATGCTATAAATTAGTGTTATGCTCCACCCACTTGGTCAGCAAGAAAAAGCCATAGAAAGTATGTTAAATGTTCTAAACAACCCAACCCATGGGGGTCCTCAAATTAACATCTCAGAATAGGAAACTCGACTGAGCCCCCACCCCCCCTGCACCACAAGCCGATCCAGTTGTCTAGAATCCGAACTGTAGAGATACAGAGATACACGTTGCACTGATTTACTCCGATCTGTATGTGTAAAGTAATATTTATAGAAGATGTGCGCTCGCTACTTCGGGGGCTTCACTCCCTTCCTAGAGACTTATTTAAAGGGCCGGCGATGATTTTGCGCGCCCCGACCTCTGTAGCAGTAGATGAGTAGAGATAGGACTATGATATTGTTTCCTTTTCCTTTGTCATATTTTCGGGATGATACTTTTTGTGTTACTTGTATTATTGTAATAATAAAACACTTTGTAATCTGTATCAGTTTTAGGGTTCATGTCATTACATTGTATTGACCCCTGATTTGTCTCCATTGCTGTCTGCCGGTGTCACATGCAGCAGGGGGTGAGGGGGGGGGCCGGGGGGGACCAATAAGAATTTAAGGTTGTCTAGGATGTGAAGAAGTGTTCCTCTTGTTCTCCGACTCAGTCTGGTATAGGAGGTCTCCAATATGGTTATAATATATGTTATAATATGGTTGTGCTGTAATACCTGCCACGGCCTGTGAATGAGGAGGGCGCTGTATCAGGAATAAGACATCCCCATGTCCCATATCTGTCCAAACAGATAATTTAAGTTCTACACAAGCCATTAAAATGTGGTCTACCCCTTTAAGACTTGGTCATTATATGACTTTGATGTGGAGATCTATCCTTAAAGGGAATCTGCCAGCAACTTTTTACCATAAAAGTCCTGCAGTCAGAGATTTGTGTTGTCCCTGGAGAGATGTGTAATCAAAACTTTTGTTTGTGTAACAGCAGGACTATGATGTATGGATTTATATTCCAGGATTGTAGCTTCTCCAAGTGCATGGGGGTGTCCTCACACTGCTGTGCTCTGTGCTCTCTGCAGCCAGTGTAAGGTATTGTCCCTGGAGAGATGTGTAATCAGTCCTCACACTGCTGTGCTCTGTGCTCTCTGCAGCCAGTGTTATGTATTGTCCCTGGAGAGATGTGTAATCAGACCTCACACTGCTGTGCTCTGTGCTCTCTGCAGCCAGGGTTATGTATTGTCCCTGGAGAGATGTGTAATCAGACCTCACACTGCTGTGCTCTGTGCTCTCTGCAGCCAGGGTTATGTATTGTCCCTGGAGAGATGTGTAATCAGACCTCACACTGCTGTGCTCTGTGCTCTCTGCAGCCAGTGTTATGTATTGTCCCTGGAGAGATGTGTAATCAGACCTCACACTGCTGTGCTCTGTGCTCTCTGCAGCCAGTGTTATGTATTGTCCCTGGAGAGATGTGTAATCAGACCTCACACTGCTGTGCTCTGTGCTCTCTGCAGCCAGTGTTATGTATTGTCCCTGGAGAGATGTGTAATCAGACCTCACACTGCTGTGCTCTGTGCTCTCTGCAGCCAGTGTTATGTATTGTCCCTGGAGAGATGTGTAATCAGACCTCACACTGCTGTGCTCTGTGCTCTCTGCAGCCAGTGTTATGTATTGTCCCTGGAGAGAGGTGTAATCAGACCTCACACTGCTGTGCTCTGTGCAGCCAGTGTTAGGTATTGTCCTTGGAGAGATGTGTAATCAGACCTTCGTGTATGTTGTTAGTAGCAGCAGGACTGTGCTCTATGGATTTATATTCCTGGAATGTAGCTTATCTAACTGTACTTGGTATTGTCCTCACACTGCTGTGCTGTTGACTCCCTGCATTTTAACTTCTCCATAGCTCTCCCTTGTGCTCTGAGTGACTGCTGTATTAGGCAACCACAAGCATAGTACAACTTTTACACTGAGCAGAGTGTACAGTGCAGTTTTATACTAAAATCTAAGAGCACAGCAGTGTTGGGGCAATTCCCAACAGAAAACTTTGGAAAATCTAAGACCCTGAAATATATGTGTGATAAATGTATCACAGTCCTGCTGTTACTAATAACGCACACAAAGATCTGATTACACATCCCTCCAGGGACAATACATAACATTGGCTGCAGAGAGCACAGAGCACAGCAGTGTGAGGTCTGATTACACATCTCTCCAGGGACAACACATAACACTGGCTGCAGAGAGCACAGAGCACAGCAGTGTGAGGTCTGATTACACATCACTCCAGGGACAATACATAACATTGGCTGCTGTCTGTATGGTCAAATCTGCTGACAGGTTCCCATTAAACTTTTTTTGGCTACATTTAGTCTTTGAGCCTTAATATTTATAGAAGGAAAATGCTCCAATTTTTTCAGTATACGGCAGCCGCTGCTTCTCCATATAAGGCTTTAAATATTAACTACATGCTGCTGCCACTAGAGGGCGACCTATAGCCAACATCATCTAACAAATTATACAAAGATCGCCCTCTAATGGTAGGAAGTAAATTATTTCTGAAGTTTCAGAATAAGGAAGGATGAGCGACACTTGTTTGCATAATTGTTACAAATTAATTATGCGTCACATTTGTAAATGTGTGAATGGGTATCCTAGATCAGTGGCATCCAGACTACAACTCCCAGCATTGTCAGGAGATGTCTGAGACCTCTCCCCCTAGTGCATGGGATGGATCTCCAGGCAGAGGAGCAGTCATTCATTCATACAGTACATGGGTCAGAAGGGAACACAAAATCCTCCTCGCTACTGACCCCTGACCTCACTACTGACCCCTGACCTCACTACTGACCCCTGACCTCACTCCATTTTTTTCCAGCATTATCTTTCTACAATTATTATTTTTGTGTCTTTTGATGTATTTTAGTTTTTTATCTTCGCATATTACTATGACCTGTCAGGTTTTAATGCTGTGAATATGAATTTCGTTTTTTAGTTACAGAATTGATCTTGATTTGCACTGGAAAAATGACTGGTAAAAAAAATTAAGAAAAGAAACTTGTGTTTTTGTGTTTTTCATTAGGTTTATATACTATGGTGTCATTGTAGCATCTAGGGTCAGATTTAGAAATTGAAAACTATAAGTGCATCCGAGGGGGAGGTCCTATGCTTGGGTCCGCCCCTGAGGAGCTAAAGTGGAAATTGCTGTATAAAGGAGTTAGCTTGGCTACAGGAGGGATCATCTAATCCTACGGCAGCTGCAGGGGGTAAATGTTTGGACGCCCTCAGATAATACAAATCAGGGCTGACTATCAAAAATAAAATGACACAATGGACTGGAATTCATTTAGACGCGGGGGCTGGTCCTGCATCCATATTCACTAAGAAGCTCCGGACTCTTAACGAATATGGGCGCAAACTCCACCTCTTCTGATCTTTAGACCAAATCGGAAATGACGGAGTTTGTTGCTATATTCCCCACTGGTGTAATGTGAGTCCCCTCCTCTCACACATCAGGGGCTGGTGTAATGTGAGTCCCCGCCTCTCACACATCGGGGGCTGGTGTAATGTGATTCCCCGCCTCTCACACATCGGGGTCTGGTGTAATGTGAGTCCCCGCCTCTCACACATCGGGGGATGGTGTAATGTGAGTCCCCGCCTCTCACACATCGGGGGCTGGTGTAATGTGAGTCCCCACCTCTCACACATCGGGGGCTGGTGTAATGTGAGTCCCCTCCTCTCACACATCGGGGGCTGGTGTAATGTGAGTCCCCGCCTCTCACACACCGGGGGCTGGTGTAATGTGAGTCCCCGCCTCTCACACATCGGGGGCTGGTGTAATGTGAGTCCCCGCCTCTCACACATTGGGGGCTGGTGTAATGTGAGTCCCGCCTCTCACACACCGAGGGCTGGTGTAATGTGAGTCCCGCCTCTCACACATTGGGGGCTGGTGTAATGTGAGTCCACGCCTCTCACACATCGGGGGCTGGTGTAATGTGAGTCCCCACCTCTCACACATCAGGGGTTCATGTAATGTAAGTCCCGCCTCTCACACATCGGGGGCTGGTGTAATGTGAGTCCCCGCCTCTCACACACCGGGGGCTGGTGTAATGTGAGTCCCCGCCTCTCACACATTGGGGGCTGGTGTAATGTGAGTCTTGGCCTCTCACACATCGGGGGCTGGTGTAATGTGAGTCCCCGTCTCTCACACATCGGGGGCTGGTGTAATGTGAGTCCACGCCTCTCACACATCGGGGGTTCATGTAATGTAAGTCCCGCCTCTCACACATCAGGGTCTGGTGTAATGTGAGTCCCCGCCTCTCACACATCGGGGGCTGGTGTAATGTGAGTCCACGCCTCTCACACATCGGGGGCTGGTGTAATGTGAGTCCACGCCTCTCACACATCGGGGGTTCATGTAATGTAAGTCCCGCCTCTCACACATCGGGGGCTGGTGTAATGTGAGTCCCCACCTCTCACACATAAGGGGCTGGTGTAATGTGAGTCCCCGCCTCTCACACATCAGGGGCTGGTGTAATGTGAGTCCCCTCCTCTCACACATCGGGGGCTGGTGTAATGTGAGTCCCCACCTCTCACACATCGGGGGCTGGTGTAATGTGAGTCCCCACCTCTCACACATTGGGGGCTGGTGTAATGTGAGTCCCCGCCTCTCACACATTGGGGGCTGGTGTAATGTGAGTCCCCACCTCTCACACATCAGGGGCTGGTGTAATGTGAGTCTCCACCTCTCACACATCGGGGGCTGGTGTAATGTGAGTCCCCTCCTCTCACACATCGGGGGCTGGTGTAATGTGAGTCCCCTCCTCTCACACATCGGGGGCTGGTGTAATGTGAGTCCCCGCCTCTCACACATCGGATGCTGGTGTAATGTGAGTCCCCGCCTCTCACACATTGGGGGCTGGTGTAATGTTAGTCCCTCCCTCTCACACATCGGGAGCTTGATTAGGTCTCCTCCCTTTTTGAAGATGATGATCCTTGACTACATCCTTCAAATAACAAATGCTCTACATTAACTGCCGGGATTTGACAACATTGGCGATTTTAGAAAAACATTACATAAATTTTTTTCAGATTTTGGAGCTGAATTTATCAAAATATCCCCTTTTTGCACACATTTCAATGTTTTGCTGATTTCGGCAACATCTGTCACCGAAATTGAAAAAAAATAGGTCAAATCAATGTAATCTTTCCTGGGAATGTGAATCTGTAATAATGGAATGTCAATCTACCCTTTAAATTTTTTAGGTAAATGGCAGGGGCGGAGTTTGATGCCATTGGATACATCTTTGAAAAGTATTTGAAACATGAATTTCTAGAAATATTCCAACGTTCCGTCCTTTTTGTTACCCCCTGTATATCTTTATGTTAAAGGGGATGTTCAGAGAATTTTCCCATATCCTTAAATAAAAAACAGCGCCCCTCCTGTTGGCAGGTTGTGTGTGGTATTACAGCTCATCTTAATTCACTATAATGAAGTTTATTGGCGATACCAGAGACACAACCTACAGGCAGCTACGACACAAGTTTATGGGGGGGCCGTATATTTATGATCCCTTTACATTTTTGAACATAGATGGAAAAGTATTCACCCCCACAAGTCGTCTCTATCACACGGAGCTTAGTAAAAGCTGAATAATTTGGAGAATTTCAGTTTCTTAGAGGTGAAAATAAGGAAGCACTAATTATTGGGGTGTGAATACTTCTGGACAGACCTGTATGACGACCTTTCACCTCCCAAGCCTCCGCCCTCCTTATACACAGGTAATGATTAACGCAGGCGACACCATAAAACACGTCATAAATACACAGAGGAGATTTATTAAAAAAAGGCTCAAGAGACGTTACACATATTATAAAAACAGCGAATCCTTCAGACGCGGCGACACGCGTGACACAACCATACGGGGAATCATCGAGGTCTGCACTACAGCTCCGTCTTCAGGAGTTTCAGGGCTTTCTTCATGTTCTCGTAAACTGGAAGCAAAAAGAAGAAGAAAATAAGAAATGAACAGTAAATTAGAAGGAAAAAATAAAATTAAAGGGGTTTGTGCCAGAACAAGTGGCCTTTAAGATCTCTACATGATCCAATTGTCGGCTCAGAATTACATCTTTACATCTTTGATACAAAGTTATCAATATTAACAGCATATAATTAGATACAGTCAAATCTGATTCTGCAGCCTGCAATCCCCCTATCATCCTCTAGGTGCAGCCGTTGTATTTTTTATTGACTTTTTAGTTTTGGAATTTGTCATTTTAATTTTTTCAGCAGAGGAAATAATAAAGAAGCTTCTTTGTCCTGTCTGTAAAATATTCTCCTTTTCAACTTATAATTACAAGGGGGAAATCTTAGGTTTGTAATGATTTAAATGTATTATTCTAAGGTGCCTAATTGAGGTTATATGGTGGTATCTCTAACGTCTGGTATCTCTCATGGGCTCCAGTAGATGAACTGGATCATTATATTATCTGTATTTCCAATTTATGCTAAACAATACAAAATATTGTGCTCATTTGTTGTTATCCGTGTGAGGAGCGCCACCTAGTGGCAACTGCAGGTGAAGATAATCTTTCAATGGAGGATTTGTCCTAAAAGAAACTCTTTATACTAATAAATGATGGAATTGCTACTTACGCAGATCAATGTCAGTCGGCTCATATGTGTAACGGTGGTTGGAATATTTTCCGGGAATATCTGCTCTAACTACAAGGGAGGGATCTGTAAAAGAGAATAAAAAATCATTTTGATAGTGATTTCAGCTCAGTATCAGTACAGGATAAGTAATGTCATGTATGTACACAGTGACTGCACCAGCAGCAGAATAGTGAGTGCAGCTCTGGGGTATAATACAGGATGTAACTCAGGATCAGTACAGGATAAGTAATGTCATGTATGTACACAGTGACTGCACCAGCTGCAGAAGAGTGAGTGCAGCTCTGGGCTATAATACAGGATGTAACTCAGGATCAGTACAGGATAAGTAATGTCATGTATGTACACAGTGACTGCACCAGCAGCAGAATAGTGAGTGCAGCTCTGGAGTATAATACAGGATGTAACTCAGGATCAGTACAGGATAAGTAATGTCATGTATGTACACAGTGACTGCACCAGCAGCAGAATAGTGAGTGCAGCTCTGGTGTATAATACAGGATGTAACTCAGGATCAGTACAGGATAAGTAATGTCATGTATGTACACAGTGACTGCACCAGCAGCAGAATAGTGAGTGCAGCTCTGGAGTATAATACAGGATGTAACTCAGGATCAGTACAGGATAAGTAATGTCATGTATGTACACAGTGACTGCACCAGCAGCAGAGTAGTGAGTGCAGCTCTGGGGTATAATACAGGATGTAACTCAGGATCAGTACAGGATAAGTAATGTCATGTATGTACACAGTGACTGCACCAGCAGCAGAATAGTGAGTGCAGCTCTGGGGTATAATACAGGATGTAACTCAGGATCAGTACAGGATAAGTAATGTCATGTATGTACACAGTGACTGCACCAGCTGCAGAAGAGTGAGTGCAGCTCTGGGCTATAATACAGGATGTAACTCAGGATCAGTACAGGATAAGTAATGTCATGTATGTACACAGTGACTGCACCAGCAGCAGAATAGTGAGTGCAGCTCTGGAGTATAATACAGGATGTAACTCAGGATCAGTACAGGATAAGTAATGTCATGTATGTACACAGTGACTGCACCAGCAGCAGAGTAGTGAGTGCAGCTCTGGGGTATAATACAGGATGTAACTCAGGATCAGTACAGGATAAGTAATGTCATGTATGTACACAGTGACTGCACCAGCAGCAGAATAGTGAGTGCAGCTCTGGGGTATAATACAGGGTGTAACTCAGGATCAGTACAGGATAAGTAATGTCATGTATGTACACAGTGACTGCACCAGCAGCAGAATAGTGAGTGCAGCTCTGGGGTATAATACAGGATGTAACTCAGGATCAGTACAGGATAAGTAATGTCATGTATGTACACAGTGACTGCACCAGCAGCAGAATAGTGAGTGCAGCTCTGGGGTATAATACAGGATGTAACTCAGGATCAGTACAGGATAAGTAATGTCATGTATGTACACAGTGACTGCACCAGCAGCAGAATAGTGAGTGCAGCTCTGGTGTATAATACAGGATGTAACTGAGGATCAGTACAGGATAAGTAATGTCATGTATGTACACAGTGTCTGCACCACCAGCAGAATAGTGAGTGCAGCTCTGGGGTATAATACAGGATGTAACTCAGGATCAGTACAGGATAAGTAATGTCATGTATGTACACAGTGACTGCACCAGCAGCAGAATAGTGAGTGCAGCTCTGGTGTATAATACAGGATGTAACTGAGGATCAGTACAGGATAAGTAATGTCATGTATGTACACAGTGTCTGCACCACCAGCAGAATAGTGAGTGCAGCTCTGGGGTATAATACAGGATGTAACTCAGGATCAGTACAGGATAAGTAATGTCATGTATGTACACAGTGACTGCACCAGCAGCAGAATAGTGAGTGCAGCTCTGGGGTATAATACAGAATCACTATTGTAAGTATAAAGTGTTCATGAATAAATTACTCACCCACAAATACAACCTTTGGTACGTATTGACCATCCAGAAGGAGGTTCTTATCAGTGGGGTCGTACTGAAAGACACAAAGAAACAATATTTGGCCATTACAATGGGCTGAATAATAGAAAGTACGGGAGGGAGGGAGCGAGACCTGACTACAGGATTTATTTATAGTCTGTAACAATGATTTGTGTTTTAAACTTAAGACTATTATTAAATTCCGTTATTGTTACTTGTTAGACTAATTGCAACATTTGTAAAGATTATTGCATTGTTATACACAACCTCACGCAAAGTCAAGTTATTACTTTTGTTCATGGGCTGATGGGAAAAAAATACTTTCTAACTAAAATATAGTAATATATATAATGACAGGTCAGAGGTCGTCCTGTGTCTTGTTGTCTTGGTCTATTGGACATAACTGGGTCCTTGTCCCTTCCCCACAATCCACCTGCTGCAGTATAAAGCGGCTCCAGTCATTGTAACAGGGAGAGAACATGATCCTTATCTGTGACCTGGGGGGGGGGGGGGGACCATTATATGTCACACAGTCACCAGATACAATGTGCACAGTGTCAGGACGCCAGGATTAACCCTGCAGAAGAGCCCTGACACCACTATACCCCCCATCCATTAAATATTTTTTAAAATAATTTATTCTAAATATTTGTGATTTAAATATGTCCATTTTTTTATCCATTTTTTTATAAAATTACTAAATTTTTACTTTTTTGTCATGAGATTATTTATGTAACTTTATATCATTTATATACTAGGCATCTAATAATTACCGTATCTACTCGAGTATAAGCCGACCCGAGTATAAGCCGAGGCCCCTAATTTTACCACAAAAAATTGGGAAAACATATTGACTCGAGTATAAGCCGCGGGTGGGAAATGCATTGGTCACAGCCTCTCCAGTATGTAGCCAGCCAGCCCCTGCCACAGTGTATATAGCCAGCCATCCCCTGCCCCAGTGTATATAGCCAGCCATCCCCTGCCCCAGTGTATATAGCTTGCCAGCCCCTGCCCCAGTGTATATAGCCTGCCAGCCCCTGCCCCAGTGTATATAGCTTGCCAGCCCCTGCCCCAGTGTATATAGCCTGCCAGCCCCTGCCCCAGTGTATATAGCTTGCCAGACCCTGCCCCAGTGTATATAGCCCCCCCTTCCCCGTCGTGCAGCACAACAATACCGGATGGATCGCACAGAAGATCTACAGGTGCCGCCAGAAAGGCGAATTTTGATTTATTTATTATTTTGACTCGAGTATAAGCCGAGTTTGGGTTTTTCAGCACATTTTTTTGTGCTGAAAAACTAGGCTTATACTCGAGTATATAAGGTATAAAGGATTTAATGTTCATTTTTAACTTTCATTGTGTTATAATGATCATCAATATAATTATCCTTTTAATCATCTATTACATGTCACAAAATATACAAGTTACATAAATTGTATCCTAAATAATCATCCTTATCGATCACTCTAAAAACAAGACAACACAAAGGTTCTGGTCATATCAGAAATATTTATATTTTTTCTGATATTACAAATATTTCTATATTTTCTTGTTTTTGTAAAGACTATTAATATTTTACAGAACAAACATTTCATATATTCTGTTCAATATTATGAAGAGTGATAGCAATGATGTACTTAATAGAATATATATATATATAATCATAGATTATATACTGTGTGTATACAGGCAGTCCCCGGGTTACATACAAGATAGGGTCTTTAGGTTTGTTCTTAAGTTGAATTTGTATGTAAGTCGGAACTGTATATTTTATCATTGTAATCCCAGCCAGAACTTTTTTGGTCTCTGTGACACATAGATAAATTGCATGATTTCAAATATTACAAAAGAAGAGGGAAACAAAATACGATAAGCAAATATCCAACGTACATTTCTGTACAATAAATATTTCAAATATAAAGAATAAATTAAAATATCTATATATATTTATAATTCTATGAAATAATAAGATTTAATGATTCCCATTATTATTTGCTTTATAAAGCAATTTATTTTAAGGGATTTTCTGTCACTTCTGGTTAGTTTATTGATTTAATATTTTTTTCATACATTCTCACATTTAGTCAAAATTTTAATTACATTGAAAGGGCTCGTCCTATTTCACCAAGTTATTGATATTGTTTGAATAATGAAAAGTTATACAAATTTCCAATATACTTTCTGTATCAATTTCTCATAGTTTTCTAGATCTCTGCTTGCTGTCATTCTATGGAAAACTTCTATGTTTACTTCCTGGGGTCACACAGGTGCACTGCTCGTTAGTATCATAGAGAGTAATCAGAGCTGTGTGATATAACGAGCCGCGCACCTGTGTGATATAACGGGCCGTGCAGCTGTGTGATATAACGAGCCGTGCAAGAGTGTGATATAACGAGCCGTGCACCAGTGTGATATATAACGAGCCGTGCACCTGTGTGATATATAATGAGCCGTGCACCTGTGTGATATAACGAGCCGCGCACCTGTGTGATATAACGAGCCGTGCACCTGTGTGATATAACAAGCCGTGCACCTGTGTGATATAACAAGCTGTGCACCTGTGTGATATAACGAGCCGTACACCTGTGTGATATAACGAGCCGTGCACCTGTGTGATATAACGAGCCGTGCACCTGTGTGATATATAACGAGCCGTGCACCTGTGTGATATAACGAGCCGTGCACCTGTGTGATATAACGAGCCGCGCACCTGTGTGATATAACCAGCCGCGCACCTGTGTGATATAACGAGCCGTGCACCTGTGTGATATAACGAGCCGAGCACCTTTGTGATATAACGAGCCGTGCACCTGTGTGATATAACGAGCCGAGCACCTTTGTGATATAACGAGCTGTGCACCTGTGTGATATAACGAGCCGTGCACCTGTGTGATATAACGAGCAGTGCACCTGTGTGATATAACGAGCCGTGCACCTGTGTGATATAACGAGCCGTGCACCTGTGTGATATAACGAGCCGTGCACCTGTGTGATATAACGAGCCGCGCACCTGTGTGATATAACGACCCGTGCACCTGTGTGATATAACGAGCCGAGCACCTTTGTGATATAACGAGCCGTGCACCTGTGTGATATAACGAGCCGTGCACCTGTGTGATATAACGAGCCGCGCACCTGTGTGATATAACGACCCGTGCACCTGTGTGATATAACGAGCCGAGCACCTTTGTGATATAACGAGCCGAGCACCTGTGTGATATATAACGAGCCGTGCACCTGTGTGATATATAACGAGCCGTGCACCTGTTTGATATAACCGGCCGTGCACCTGTGTGATATAACGAGCCGCGCACCTGTTTGATATAACGGGCCGTGCACCTGTGTGATATAACGAGCCGCGCACCTGTTTGATATAACCGGCCGTGCACCTGTGTGATATAACGAGCCGCGCACCTGTTTGATATAACGGGCCGTGCACCTGTGTGATATAACGAGCCGTGCACCTGTGTGATATAACGAGCCGCGCACCTGTTTGATATAACGGGCCGTGCACCTGTGTGATATAACGAGTCGCGCACCTGTTTGATATAACGAGCCGCGCACCTGTGTGATATAATGAGCCGTGCACCTGTGTGATATAACGAGTCGCGCACCTGTTTGATATAACGAGCCGCGCACCTGTGTGATATAATGAGCCGCGCACCTGTGTGATATAACGAGCCATGCACCTGTGTGATATAACGAGTCGCGCACCTGTTTGATATAACGAGCCGCGCACCTGTGTGATATAATGAGCCGTGCACCTGTGTGATATAACGAGTCGCGCACCTGTTTGATATAACGAGCCGCGCACCTGTGTGATATAATGAGCCGCGCACCTGTGTGATATAACGAGCCGCGCACCTGTCAGATTTCTATCCACAGGAAGTAAACACAGAAGCTTCCTCTATGATCACAGCAAGCAGAGATCTAGAAAACCACTAATACAGGAACTAATACAGAAATTATATTGGACATTTTTACAACTTTTCATTATTCAAAAAATCTCAAAAACCGTGAGGAATTGATACAGAAAGTATATTGGAAAATTGTATAATAATTATTCTCTTTGTTATGATCTATACATATTAGTATCTGGTCAGGTTCTTTGTCACGACTTACGATAACGTTGAGGAGGATGAATTGTTCCGCAAGTTTCTGGATTCCCTTGTGTTCAGCAAACGCTTTCTTCAGAGCTGCAAGAAGAATCACATCATAGGAGACATGTGTGTTACATAATATTATCATTATTATCATTATCATCATCATCATTATTATTATTATTATTATTATTATCATTATTATTATGACTTTATGAATTTCCCTTTAGGACAAATAATGTCAAAACAGCTCATGCAAATAACACAACACATAAAAACCTATAGCTGTACATATATAACACATATAGCTGTATATATATATGGCACATATAGCTGTATATATATATAACACATATAGCTGTATATATATGGCACATATAGCTGTATATATATAACACATATAGCTGTACATATATAACACATATAGCTGTATATATATATAACACATATAGCTGTATATATATATATATAACACATATAGCTGTATATATATGGCACATATAGCTGTATATATATGACTCATATAGCTGTATATATATGGCACATATAGCTGTATATATATGACTCATATAGCTGTATATATATATATGACACATATAGCTGTATATATATGGCACATATAGCTGTATATATATGGCACATATAGCTGTATATATATGGCACATATAGCTGTATATATATGACTCATATAGCTGTATATATATATGACACATATAGCTGTATATATATATATGACACATATAGCTGTATATATATGGCACATATAGCTGTATATATATGGCACATATAGCTGTATATATATGGCACATATAGCTGTATATATATGACTCATATAGCTGTATATATATATGACACATATAGCTGTATATATATATATGACTCATATAGCTGTATATATATATGACACATATAGCTGTATATATATATGACACATATAGCTGTATATATATGGCACATATAGCTGTATATATATATATGACACATATAGCTGTATATATATATGACACATATAGCTGTATATATATGGCACATATAGCTGTATATATATGGCACATATAGCTGTATATATATATATGACACATATAGCTGTATATATATATATGACTCATATAGCTGTATATATATATATGACACATATAGCTGTATATATATGGCACATATAGCTGTATATATATGGCACATATAGCTGTATATATATATATGACACATATAGCTGTATATATATATATGACTCATATAGCTGTATATATATATATGACACATATAGCTGTATATATATATGACTCATATAGCTGTATATATGACTCATATAGCTGTATATATATGACACATATAGCTGTATATATATATATGACTCATATAGCTGTATATATATATATAACACATATAGCTGTATATATATGACACATATAGCTGTATATATGGCACATATAGCTGTATATATATGGCACATATAGCTGTATATATATATGGCACATATAGCTGTATATATATATGACACATATAGCTGTATATATATATGGCACATATAGCTGTATATATATATATAACACATATAGCTGTATATATATATAACACATATAGCGGTATATATATGGCACATATAGCTGTATATATATATAACACATATAGCTGTATATATATATGGCACATATAACTGTATATATATATATATGACACATATAGCTGTATATATATATATATGGCACATATAGCTGTATATATATATAACACATATAGCTGTATATATATATATAACACATATAGCTGTATATATATGGCACATATAGCTGTATATATATATATGACACATATAGCTGTATATATATGGCACATATAGCTGTATATATATGGCACATATAGCTGTATATATATGGCACATATAGCTGTATATATATGGCACATATAGCTGTATATATATGGCACATATAGCTGTATATATATATGGCACATATAGCTGTATATATATATGGCACATATAGCTGTATATATATATATAACACATATAGCTGTATATATATATAACACATATAGCTGTATATATATGGCACATATAGCTGTATATATATATAACACATATAGCTGTATATATATATGGCACATATAGCTGTATATATATATATATATGACACATATAGCTGTATATATATATATGGCACATATAGCTGTATATATATATAACACATATAGCTGTATATATATATAACACATATAGCTGTATATATATGGCACATATAGCTGTATATATATATATATATGACACATATAGCTGTATATATATGGCACATATAGCTGTATATATATGGCACATATAGCTGTATATATATATAACACATATAGCTGTATATATATAACACATATAGCTGTATATATATGGCACATATAGCTGTATATATATATATATAACACATATAGCTGTATATATATGGCACATATAGCTGTATATATATATATATGACACATATAGCTGTATATATATATATATATATATAACACATATAGCTGTATGTATATATAACACATATAGCTGTATATATATAACACATATAGCTGTATATATATATGGCACATATAGCTGTATATATATATATATGACACATATAGCTGTATATATATATATATGACACATATAGCTGTATATATATATATATGACACATATAGCTGTATATACATATATATATATATGACACATATAGCTGTATATATATGACACATATAGCTGTATATATATGACACATATAGCTGTATATATATATATATATAACACATATAGCTGTATATATATGACACATATAGCTGTATATATATATATGACACATATAGCTGTATATATATATATATATATGACACATATAGCTGTATATATATATATATATATATAACACATATAGCTGTATATATATGACACATATAGCTGTATGTATATATATAACACATATAGCTGTATATATATGACACATATAGCTGTATATATATATATGACACATATAGCTGTATATATATATATGACACATATAGCTGTATATATATGACACATATAGCTGTATATATATATATATGACACATATAGCTGTATATATATGACACATATAGCTGTATATATATATATATGACACATATAGCTGTATATATATATATATATAACACATATAGCTGTATATATATGACACATATAGCTGTATGTATATATATGACACATATAGCTGTATGTATATGACACATATAGCTGTATATATATGACACATATAGCTGTATATATATAACACATATAGCTGTATATATATATGTGACACATATAGCTGTATATATATATATGACACATATAGCTGTATATATATATGACACATATAGCTGTATATATGTTACTATAGACTTTAGACATCCCTCTTTTGTATTGTTTATTCATGTTTTATTCTTTTCCACGTGTATAGACTCTCGCTTACTCTTTCTACCATGTTCTGTACGAGGTTTTATCTAACATTTCATAACATAATAATAATAGAAATCCTAAGAAAACGTTATAATAACCCAACACACAACCAGTTTACAGGGTTGATGTTTGACCTCTGACCTGCACAGTCACATAGGGGATAGTATACACTGTATATCACATCCTCTTACCTTGGGAGTGGGGACAATCCTCTCTGTGGTTTATCACTATCAGGGGTTTGTTTCTGTGACAAAAAGTCAGATACAAGTTCAAAATCAGGAAAAAAAAAAACAAATGACGCGACAATAAATGGTTAAATTACGATAGGAGCTCCCTACAGAAAGTCAAAAAATTATTTAAAGAATACATAAAATGGAAACATTCAGCCGCAGCTTTCCTCCATGTGACTGGATGACGACTGATTTCTATGTTTGCAGCTTTTGTATCCATCTGTAATTCTATCTTATGATAATGTTACGCTAGGTGGCGCCCTACATCTAGGAGCTCCTCTCCTATGACTGTGATACTGACCCGGTCTTGGCTTTGAACAGAGCTTCCTCGTACGTCTGAACCCAGTCCAGGTTGTCGCCCCACCCTGTAGGGAGAGATCACGTAGTGTTAACCGAGACATAAAGGAGTCCTCTACCAAACAGATCCCAAACTAGATACACAGCGCCCCCCTTGGCTGTTGGCCGTGTTTGGTATTGCAGTTTAGTCACATATAACACATCTTAAAGGGGTTCTCTACCAATCAGATCCCAAACTAGGATGTTTTGTGCGATAAACAGCGCCCCCCTTGGCTGTTGGCTGTGTTCGGTATTGCAGTTTAGTCGCATATAACACATCTTAAAGGGTTTCTCTACCAATCAGATCCCAAACTAGGATGTTATGTGCGATAAACAGCGCCCCCCCCTTGGCTGTTGGCCGTGTTTGGTATTGCAGTTTAGTCACATATAACACATCTTAAAGGGGTTCTCTGCATCAAACACCCCTTTCTATGAAGGAACAAGAGAATCCACTGATTGATTTGTGGTCTCTTGATTTTAATTAACCCTTTGCATTTTGGGTGACCCAGTCAGCTCTGCTACATCTAGGTAAACATAAAACAGACTAGACGTCACATATTTTACCTCTGGAGAGAGTCTGAGGTTTGACGGTTTCAGTCTTTGTTTTGGGGGTCGCGTCTTTGGCCAGAGAGAAGGAGGTAGCGACAATGAGGAAAAGCACAGACTTGAGTGTAGTCTCCATGATGATTGCTGAGAAGACAAACACACAGATAGGAGACAGTCAGCATGGAGGAGTCAGCTGGACCTGTACTCTTCATGGGGGAGGCATCTATTTTATCATATTCTGGTCACTATGTGGGTCGTACTGATCAAAATCATAAGGTTTAACTCCATTTAGACTCATACTGATTCCTCGTGGGCGGAGCAAACTAAGGTGGGAGGGGAAATTTTGTGGAAGTGCTCTCCTAACCTATAAGAAAGGGTGGCGCTTTTAGGTTAGGTCATGAAAGTTTGGGGATATGAACAGCATCGGGAATGTTTCGATTCTAATCGGAAGGCACAGCTTCCACATTGCTTCCTCATGGGCGGAGCCAATTAAGCTAAGAGGAATGATTCAAAACAAATCCCTTTCACAAGAAGTGGTAAAGATCTATGATTTTCCAATATGGTTATGAAACTGTATTGGGAAAAACCTGCATAGATAGGGACTAATATCAAAATTTTTCTTAAAGGGAACCTACCACCACGAAACTACCTATAAAGGTAGATCGGGTGGTAGGTGGATCAATAGGACGTGAGGAGAGACCTTTTAAGGGCTAATCCTCACGTCCCGCAATGTTTTGAAAACTTTTATTGCCCCAATATTAAAATTTTCTTATGCAGCTACTGGGGCGTGGAGTAGCCGCATCTTCGGCGCGCAGCTACGAGGAGCTGCGCGCCCTCGTCCGGCACATCTGCTGTCAGCGCCTGCGCGGTCACTGCTACGGAGTCGGAGCTGCACAGGCGCAAGCCTGCTGTTCTGCGCATGCGCAGACAGCAGATGTGCCGGACGAGGGCGCGCAGCTCCTCGTAGCTGCGCGCCGAAGATTTTTGGTAGGAGGAGAAAAGAGGCTACCGGGGCGTGGAGTAGCCGCCTCGTGTAACCTCAGATGCGGCTACTCCACGCCCCAGTAGCCGCATAAGAAAATTTTAATATTGGGGCAATAAAAGTTTTCAAATCATTGCGGGACGTGAGGATTAGCCCTTAAAAGGGCTATCCTTACGTCCTATTGATCCACCTACCACCCGATATCACTGATCCTGATAGAAGGTTCACTTTGGCCCTGCCCATGAGGAAGATAGATATGCTAACCCCGCCCCCAAGGAATCCATAGCAGCCTATAGCCATAAAATTTCAATCCTGACAAAATATTACAAGGAACCTACATGACAAATACGAGTGACACAATATAATGAATCTAACAATAAAATCTTCTATGATGTTATTACCACTGCTTGTTTGATTGTATATGTGTCTAATATACTAGGTTGACTAATCCAGCTTTCTCAGATCTCTGCATGACAAATATGTCTCGTTATGCAGTGATAATGGACATGATCCTAGAAAAGCTGAGTGATAACATTTGATTATCCATAGGAACAGTCACCCATCCAGTGTGGTATAATGGGAAGTCAGGAGCCTAGGAAAGTTGGGTCACAGTTATAGAGCTCATATACCGGTGGTTACCCAACTTTTACAGGCTCCTAAAAGGCTAATTTCTTTAGTGACACAGTGCAATGAGAATATACCTCAGGGGCATTGCAAAGTTGGGTGACAACTGCCCGAGGGATAGTCACGATGACATCCACCACAGAAATTGTCACCCAGTTCTTCCAGATTCCTGACTTACAATCTGTAAATGTCCTCCTACAACAAGCATCACAATGCCACCCAACTTTTCCAGAGCTCTCTGTTGCTAAATAAGTATATAACAGAGTAATTGACAGTCAGGGAAAGCTGGGTGACAGCCATTACATTTCATATAGTGAACATCACCCAGCTTTTCCAGACCCCTAAATGGCAAATCTGCCAAGTTTTCAATGTAATAGAAATATACGATTGAGTGACATGTCTTATCAGTCATCACCCAGCTTTCCCCGGAACAGATCTAACTAGAGAGAACATCCAATTATCGGAGGTGGACGCCTCAAGGACTTAATAGCGATGCACAATTTCCTTCTTGGCAGCGGCAGCAAATTCCGGGCATCCCGAGCCGTGAACGCACCTGCTGCTGGGTAAATATAATACTGCGCTAATTAAAAGGTATGGTCTCCATGGTAACGGGGAATTAACGTAACCAGGAGAGGGATAGAAGCGTCTTTGTATCGGATCGCCGAGAAGTGAAGTAACTCAATGCTAAGTACCCAGAAGAATGAGAAAGTTCAACGCCAGGCACTCACCTTCTCTCCGGTGCCAGGGATAGGATTGTGCTGTGAGCCGGTAACCTGGCGCAGCTCACCTGAGCGTTATATACACACCTGGACACACCTGGCCACGCCCACTCATCTGCATATGAATAGCCAAGGTGCATTCCTCCACTAAGCTCATCATTATCAGGGGGGGTGGACACTCCCTCGAAGCCCAGGAATCTCCTGCTACGTCCACACCCGGAGGGTTAATAGTGGGCGGGGCTATAGAGAAATGGGAAATACAGATTGCCTGAAGGCTGATCTGTCCCTGTGCGATTGGACATAGAGCGGAGTCGCCGTATACTACTGGAATAGTATAGAACCAGTGACGGGTCATAGGAACCATCCTGATCCGGGATGTACAGCTATGGACACAGTATATAAGACAAATACATAGAGACGTTTGTACCATAAAAGTCACACTTAAAGGGGCTCTCCACTTGGGACAAACTCTGTTTGCAAATGGAATTAGCAAACAATAAAACAAATATTTGATAATGGAACTAAGGATTGATACAATGTATCCTCCAGTTAAGACCCCCAGAGATCCGCTGTGATCCTGTAAACTGGCATTGATAATTTAATTTCCCTGCAGCTCCCCCAGAGGAGAAATGAAGTATTACATTGTGTCCCTACATATTGATGGATTGGCGATCTAGAACAGGTTCTCCAAAGCATGAGATACATCTTGTATGATTGTATGGGTATTACGTATTATGAGCAATGTGGTTGTAAGTATATAATTTCCCTACAGCTCCCCCACAGGAGGAATGAAGTATTACATTGTGACCAAACTATTTAATATAAAACAAGTCCTCCAAAGCAAGAGATGTAAGTGATGTATCACTATGTCACTGGGTATTTGGTAGAAGGACTTGCCAGCTCCCGGATACTATGTTTTTTTCAGGAATATATTACTTTAATTAAATTAAAAAACATTTTTACTATAACTATAAAATTAAAAGAACTTTAACAAGTTCTTTAATCTGGAGTCTCCCTATTAGAGGGGTTCTATGACACTTAGATACAATAGGGCATATTTATCAAGCAGTCTGAAAGTCAGAATATTTCCAGTTGCCCATGGCAACCAATCACAGCTCAGCTTTCATTTCACCAGTGCTCATGAATATTTTAAAGGGGAGCTGTGATTGGTTGCCATGGGCAATTGGAAATATTCTGACTTTCAGACTGCTTGATAAATCTGGTATTTTCCTGCTGAGACCTCCAGGGATCAACTGTAATCTGCTAGTTTCCCTACAGCTCCCCCAGAGGAGAAATGAAGTATTACATTGCGCCCCATTTATTCAATGAATGGAAAGTTATATGAGGAGACGTCCTACAAAGGACAGGTCCTACAGGACAGGTCCTAAAGGTCAGGTCCTACAATTCCTATAGGTCATACATGACAGGTCCTACAGAGCATGTGAAACTCGTTGGGGCACATTTACTTACCCTCTCCTGTTGCAATCCCTGATACGGACGGTCCGACGAAGATGAAGTCCGACGCGATTCACTAAGATCCTGCACCCAATATCCTGCACGTGTCACTTCCCCGCTCAGGTCCCCGGAGTTCACCTTCTTCTTCCTGGTGCATGTAAGTGCATTGTCCGTGTATAACGCGCTGTGCGGGGAGTCACTAAGATCATGCGTCCGATATCCTGCATCTGTCACTTCCCCGCTCAGGTCCCTGGAGTTCACCTTCTTCTTCCTGGTGCATGTAAGTGCATTGTCCGTGTATAATGCGCTGTGCGGGGAGTCACTAAGATCCTGCGCCCGATATCCTGCATGTGTCACTTCCCCGCTCAGGTCCGCCGGAGTTCACCTTCTTCTTCCTGGTGCTTGTAAGTGCATTGTCTTGCAACACAATTTGCGATGTTAAATCTTGCGCGTTGTCCGAATCTGTCGGATCGTCCAATGCCCCCCCCCCCCCCCGATTTGTGTCACGTGAAAGCTGGCGCCGATGTGCCAAAATCCAATCACGTGCACCAAAAACTCCAGTTAAATGCAGCGCTACACGGAAATCGCCGGGAAACCCGAATAAAATGCGGTCCGCTCACCCTTAGTAAATGAGCCCCATTGTCTCATCCTGTCACTGGATATAATGTGGCAGATTTATCAAGCAGTCTGAATGTCAGAATATTTCCAGTTGCCCATGGCAACCAATCACAGCTTCTTCATTTGACCAGTGCTCATGAATATTTTAAAGGGGAGCTGTGATTGGTTGCCATGGGCAATTGGAAATATTCTGACTTTCAGACACTTTATAAATCTGCCCCAATATGTTTTTATTTTTTATAATTGAAAAATTTTTATACTTTGTAACTCATTGCCCTGACTATGGCCCCTCCTGTTCTGTTCTGATAGGATATACAAAAACACATCTGCAAAGACTTTGTATGTTCTCTCCATGTTTGTGTGGGTTTCCTCCGGGTCCTCTGGTTTCCTCCCACACTCCAAAACATACAGGTAGGATGATTAGATTGTGAGCCTCATTGGGCACAGGGACCGGTCTGATAAGTTCTGTGCAGCGCTACATGATCTGTGTGCGCTATATAAATAATGGAATTATTATTATTAATAATATATTGCATGTGGGGGACTGACTACAGGGAAGTGCTGTGGTGGTGTATAATCTGTATGTAGTGACCTCCCCCTAGTGGTGGTGTATAATGTGTATGTAGTGATCTCCTCCTAGTGGTGATGTATAATCTGTATGTAGTGTGCTCCTCCTAGTGGTGGTGTATAATCTGTATGTAGTGAGCTCCCCCTAGTGGTGGTGTATAATCTGTATGTAGTGATCTCCTCCTAGTGGTGGTGTATAATCTGTATGTAGTGTGCTCCTCCTAGTGGTGGTGTATAATCTGTATGTAGTGAGCTCCCCCTAGTGGTGGTGTATAATGTGTATGTAGTGATCTCCCCCTAGTGGTGGTGTATAATGTGTATGTAGTGATCTCCTCCTAGTGGTGGTGTATAATCTGTATGTAGTGAGCTCCCCCTAGTGGTGGTGTATAATCTGTATGTAGTGATCTCCCCCTAGTGGTGGTGTATAATCTGTATGTAGTGATCTCCCCCTAGTGGTGGTGTATAATCTGTATGTAGTGATCTCCTCCTAGTGGTGGTGTATAATCTGTATGTAGTGAGCTCCCCCTAGTGGTGGTGTATAATCTGTATGTAGTGAGCTCCCCCTAGTGGTGATGTATAATCTGTATGTAGTGATCTCCCCCTAGTGGTGATGTATAATCTGTATGTAGTGATCTCCTCCTAGTGGTGGTGTATAATCTGTATGTAGTGATCTCCCCCTAGTGGTGATGTATAATCTGTATGTAGTGATCTCCTCCTAGTGGTGGTGTATAATGTGTATGTAGTGAGCTCCTCCTAGTGGTGGTGTATAATCTGTATGTAGTGATCTCCCCCTAGTGGTGGTGTATAATCTGTATGTAGTGATCTCCTCCTAGTGGTGGTGTATAATCTGTATGTAGTGATCTCCTCCTAGTGGTGGTGTATAATGTGTATGTAGTGAGCTCCTCCTAGTGGTGGTGTATAATCTGTATGTAGTGACCTCCCCCTAGTGGTGGTGTATAATGTGTATGTAGTGATCTCCTCCTAGTGGTGGTGTATAATCTGTATGTAGTGATCTCCCCCTAGTGGTGGTGTATAATCTGTATGTAGTGACCTCCCCCTAGTGGTGGTGTATAATGTGTATGTAGTGATCTCCTCCTAGTGGTGGTGTATAATCTGTATGTAGTGACCTCCCCCTAGTGGTGGTGTATAATGTGTATGTAGTGATCTCCTCCTAGTGGTGGTGTATAATCTGTATGTAGTGATCTCCTCCTAGTGGTGGTGTATAATCTGTATGTAGTGATCTCCTCCTAGTGGTGGTGTATAATCTGTATGTAGTGATCTCCCCCTAGTGGGGGTGTATAATCTGTATGTAGTGATCTCCTCCTAGTGGTGGTGTATAATGTGTATGTAGTGATCTCCTCCTAGTGGTGGTGTATAATCTGTATGTAGTGATCTCCTCCTAGTGGTGGTGTATAATCTGTATGTAGTGATCTCCCCCTAGTGGTGGTGTATAATCTGTATGTAGTGACCTCCCCCTAGTGGTGGTGTATAATCTGTATGCAGTGATCTCCCCCTAGTGGTGCTGTATAATGTGTATGTAGTGATCTCCTCCTAGTGGTGGTGTATAATCAGGATGTAGTGATCTCCCCCTAGTGGTGGTGTATAATCTGTATGTAGTGATCTCCTCCTAGTGGTGGTGTATAATGTGTATGTAGTGATCTCCTCCTAGTGGTGGTGTATAATCAGGATGTAGTGATCTCCCCCTAGTGGTGGTGTATAATCTGTATGTAGTGATCTCCCCCTAGTGGTGGTGTATAATCTGTATGTAGTGATCTCCCCCTAGTGGTGGTGTATAATCTGTATGTAGTGATCTCCCCCTAGTGGTGGTGTATAATCTGTATGTAGTGATCTCCTCCTAGTGGTGGTGTATAATCTGTATGTAGTGATCTCCTCCTAGTGGTGGTGTATAATCTGTATGTAGTGATCTCCCCCTAGTGGTGGTGTATAATGTGTATGTAGTGATTTCCTCCTAGTGGTGGTGTATAATCAGGATGTGGTGATCTCCCCTTAGTGGTGGTGTATAATCTGTATGTAGTGATCTCCCCCTAGTGGTGGTGTATAATCTGTATGTAGTGATCTCCTCCTAGTGGTGGTGTATAATCTGTATGTAGTGATCTCCCCCTAGTGGTGGTGTATAATCTGTATGTAGTGATCTCCCCCTAGTGGTGGTGTATAATATGTATGTAGTGATCTCCTCCTAGTGGTGGTGTATAATCTGTATGTAGTGATCTCCCCCTAGTGGTGGTGTATAATCTGTATGTATTGATCTCCCCCTAGTGGTGGTGTATAATCTGTATGTAGTGATCTCCTCCTAGTGGTGGTGTATAATATGTATGTAGTGATCTCCTCCTAGTGGTGGTGTATAATCTGTATGTAGTGATCTCCCCCTAGTGGTGGTGTATAATCTGTATGTAGTGATCTCCCCCTAGTGGTGGTGTATAATCTGTATGTAGTGATCTCCTCCTAGTGGTGGTGTATAATATGTATATAGTGAGCTCCTCCTAGTGGTGATGTATAATCTGTATGTAGTGATCTCCCCCTAGTGGTGGTGTATAATCTGTATGTAGTGATCTCCTCCTAGTGGTGGTGTATAATATGTATATAGTGAGCTCCCCCTAGTGGTGGTGTATAATCTGTATATAGTGAGCTCCCCCTAGTGGTGGTGTATAATCTGTATGTAGTGATCTCCCCCTAGTGGTGGTGTATAATATGTATGTAGTGATCTCCCCCTAGTAGTGGTGTATAATCTGTATGTAGTGATCTCCCCCTAGTGGTGGTGTACAATCTGTATGTAGTGATCTCCCCCTAGTGGTGGTGTATAATGTGTATGTAGTGATCTCCTCCTAGTGGTGGTGTATAATGTGTATGTAGTGATCTCCTCCTAGTGGTGGTGTATAATCTGTATGTAGTGATCTCCCCCTAGTGGTGGTGTATAATCTGTATGTAGTGACCTCCCCCTAGTGGTGGTGTATAATGTGTATGTAGTGATCTCCTCCTAGTGGTGGTGTATAATCTGTATGTAGTGATCTCCCCCTAGTGGTGGTGTATAATCTGTATGTAGTGGGCTCCCCCTAGTGGTGGTGTATAATCTGTATGTAGTGACCTCCCCATAGTGGGTTTGTATAATCTGTATGTAGTGATCCCCCCCTAGTGGTGGTGTATAATCTGTATGTAGTGATCTCCCCCTAGTGGTGGTGTATAATCTGTATGTAGTGATCTCCCCCTAGTGGTGGTGTATAATCTGTATGTAGTGATCTCCCCCTAGTGGTGGTGTATAATCTGTATGTAGTGATCTCCCCCTAGTGGTGGTGTATAATGTGTATGTAGTGATCTCCTCCTAGTGGTGGTGTATAATCAGGATGTAGTGATCTCCCCCTAGTGGTGGTGTATAATCTGTATGTAGTGATCTCCTCCTAGTGGTGGTGTATAATCTGTATGTAGTGATCTCCCCCTAGTGGTGGTGTATAATCTGTATGTAGTGATCTCCCCCTAGTGGTGGCGTATAATATGTATGTAGTGATCTCCTCCTAGTGGTGGTGTATAATCTGTATGTAGTGATCTCCCCCTAGTGGTGGTGTATAATCTGTATGTAGTGAGCTCCCCCTAGTGGTGGTGTATAATCTGTATGCAGTGATCTCCCCCTAGTGGTGGTGTATAATCTGTATGTAGTGATCTCCTCCTAGTGGTGGTGTATAATATGTATATAATGAGCTCCTCCTAGTGGTGATGTATAATCTGTATGAAGTGATCTCCCCCTAGTGGTGGTGTATAATCTGTATGTAGTGACCACCCCCTAGTGGTGGTGTATAATCTGTATGTAGTGATCTCCCCCTAGTGGTGGTGTATAATCTGTATGTAGTGATCTCCCCCTAGTGGTGGTGTATAATCTGTATGTAGTGATCTCCCCCTAGTGGTGGTGTATAATCTGTATGTAGTGATCTCCTCCTAGTGGTGGTGTATAATCTGTATGTAGTGATCTCCTCCTAGTGGTGATGTATAATCTGTATGTAGTGAGCTCCCCCTAGTGGTGGTGTATAATCTGTATGTAGTGATCTCCCCCTAGTGGTGGTGTATAATCTGTATGTAGTGAACTCCTCCTAGTGGTGGTGTATAACCTCTATGTAGTGATCTCCCCCTAGTGGTGGTGTATAATCTGTATGTAGTGAGCTCCCCCTAGTGGTGGTGTATAATCTGTATGTAGTGATCTCCCCCTAGTGGTGGTGTATAATCTGTATGTAGTGATCTCCCCCTAGTGATGGTGTATAATCTGTATGTAGTGATCTCCTCCTAGTGGTGGTGTATAATCTGTATGTAGTGAGCTCCCCCTAGTGGTGGGGTATAATCTGTATGTAGTGATCTCCCCCTAGTGGTGGTGTATAATCTGTATGTAGTGATCTCCCCCTAGTGGTGGTGTATAATCTGTATGTAGTGATCTCCCCCTAGTGATGGTGTATAATGTGTATGTAGTGATCTCCCCCTAGTGTTGATGTATAATGTGTATGTAGTGATCTCCTCCTAGTGTTGGTGTATAATCTGTATGTAGTGATCTCCTCCTAGTGTTGGTGTATAATCTGTATGTAGTGATCTCCCCCTAGTGATGGTGTATAATCTGTATGTAGTGAGATCCTCCTAGTGATGGTGTATAATCTGTATGTAGTGATCTCCTCCTAGTGGTGGTGTATAATCTGTATGTAGTGAGCTCCCCCTAGTGGCGGGGTATAATCTGTATGTAGTGATCTCCCCCTAGTGGTGGTGTATAATCTGTATGTAGTGATCTCCCCCTAGTGATGGTGTATAATATGTATGTAGTGATCTCCCCCTAGTGATGGTGTATAATCTGTATGTAGTGATCTCCCCCTAGTGGTGGTGTATAGTCTGTATGTAGTGATCTCCTCCTAGTGGTGGTGTATAATCTGTATGTAGTGATCTCCCCCTAGTGGTGGTGTATAATCTGTATGTAGTGATCTCCCCCTAGTGGTGGTGTATAATCTGTATGTAGTGATCTCCCCCTAGTGGTGGTGTATAATCTGTATGTAGTGATCTCCCCCTAGTGGTGGTGTATAATCTGTATGTAGTGATCTCCCCCTAGTGGTGGTGTATAATCTGTATGTAGTGAACTCCCCCTAGTGGTGATGTATTATCTGTATGTAGTGATCTCCTCCTAGTGGTGGTGTATAATCTGTATGTAGTGATCTCCCCCTAGTGGTGGTGTATAATCTGTATGTAGTGATCTCCTCCTAGTGGTGGTGTATAATCTGTATGTAGTGACCTCCTCCTAGTGGTGGTGTATAATCTGTATGTAGTGATCTCCTCCTAGTGGTGGTGTATAATCTGTATGTAGTGATCTCCCCCTAGTGGTGGTGTATAATCTGTATGTAGTGATCTCCCCCTAGTGGTGGTGTATAATCTGTATGTAGTGATCTCCCCCTAGTGGTGGTGTATAATCTGTATGTAGTGATCTCCCCCTAGTGGTGGTGTATAATGTGTATGTAGTGATCTCCTCCTAGTGGTGGTGTATAATCTGTATGTAGTGATCTCCTCCTAGTGGTGGTGTATAATCTGTATGTAGTGATCTCCTCCTAGTGGTGGTGTATAATCTGTATGTAGTGAACTCCTCCTAGTGGTGGTGTATAATCTGTATGTAGTGAGCTCCCCCTAGTGGTGGTGTATAATCTGTATGTAGTGAGCTCCCCCTAGTGGTGGTGTATAATGTGTATGTAGTGATCTCCTCCTAGTGGTGGTGTATAATCTGTATGTAGTGATCTCTCCCTAGTGGTGGTGTATAATGTGTATGTAGTGATCTCCTCCTAGTGGTGGTGTATAATGTGTATGTAGTGATCTCCTCCTAGTGGTGGTGTATAATCTGTATGTAGTGATCTCTCCCTAGTGGTGGTGTATAATCTGTATGTAGTGATCTCCCCCTAGTGGTGGTGTATGATCTGTATGTAGTGATCTCCTCCTAGTGGTGGTGTATAATCTGTATGTAGTGATCTCCTCCTAGTGGTGGTGTATAATGTGTATGTAGTGATCTCCTCCTAGTGGTGGTGTATATTATGTATGTAGTGATCTCCTCCTACTGGTGGTGTATAATCTGTATGCAGTGAGCTCCCCCTAGTGGTGGTGTATAATATATATGTAGTGATCTCCTCCTAGTGGTGGTGTATAATCTGTATGTAGTGATCTCCTCCTAGTGGTGGTGTATAATCTGTATATAGTGAACTCCTCCTAGTGGGGGTGTATAATCTGTATGTAGTGATCTCCCCCTAGTGGTGGTGTATAATCTGTATGTAGTGATCTCCCCCTAGTGGTGGTGTATAATCTGTATGTAGTGATCTCCCCCTAGTGGTGGTGTATAATCTGTATGTAGTGATCTCCCCCTAGTGGTGGTGTATAATCTGTATGTAGTGATCTCCCCCTAGTGGTGGTGTATAATCTGTAAGTAGTGAGCTCCCCCTTGTGGTGGCTTTGTATCTATCTAAACATTTTCCTGCAGCCTCTATACTTGCAGTGATGCCAGGAGTAAGCAGAGGAGTGTGGGCTCTCCAGAGATCCTGGCAGCAGTGCGGTTAAATATTGAATGTGTGGATGTATAGTGACACTTTATTGCAGCGTCTTGTGGGTTTTTACTTTGGTTTGTAAACAATTTTTACATAGTTTCATTAAGAGGAGAGCAGGAAGTGGCTGACACATGGAGGTGTTTATACTAATCACAATGTACTACAATAACAACAGCCACAAACGACTAATTACACTTCCTCCAGGGACCTAACATTGGCTGCAGAGAGCACAGAGCACAGCAGTGTGAGGTCTGATTACACATATCCTCAGGGACAATACATAACACTGGCTGCAGAGAGCACAGAGCACAGCAGTGTGAGGTCTGATTACACATCTCTCCAGGGACAATACATAACACTGGCTGCAGAGAGCACAGAGCACAGCAGTGTGAGGTCTGATTACACATATCCTCAGGGACAATACATAACACTGGCTGCACAGAGCACAGAGCACAGCAGTGTGAGGTCTGATTACACATCTCTCCAGGGACAATACATAACACTGGCTGCACAGAGCACAGCAGTGTGAGGTCTGATTACACATCTCTCCAGGGACAATACATAACACTGGCTGCAGAGAGCACAGAGCACAGCAGTGTGAGGTCTGATTACACATCTCTCCAGGGACAATACATAACACTGGCTGCAGAGAGCACAGAGCACAGCAGTGTAAGGACATGTCCCCTGTCCTACAATTCTGGAATATACATCCATATTTCACAGGACCTTGAGGTAGAAACATGTTAGGAGCCAGACCCAAGCAACAGGAGGACTGCATGTACATGTATAAGGGTCTGCGGCCCCCCACCTTCCGTGATGTCAGTGCACCCATCCCTAGTCCTGGCAGCTCCCGGATCCTGAGACATAATGTGTGAGAATCTTACTGTATGGGGCCACGATGTAGATCCTGATACAGGATTAATAATTGACCAGGATTGTTCAAAGTGCAGCCGACGCATAATGTGCGATTGTCCTGAGCAGACTTAAAGGAACGCTCCACTTCATGTAAATAAAGGTTATTCCTGTGTAATGGAACATTCTGCAACTTTATTTACAATTGGAACCTCTCTGAACTAAACTGCTGGAATTTCACACTGATACATTGTAACAAGCTGTTTACCTTATACACATTGATCCCCAATCCATAGAATGCCAATCCATCCACTGCCAAAACACCTCCAAAACACAGCTTTATACAGCAAAATAAGTTTAGAAAGTAAAAAACATTCAAATTTTGGAAAATAAATTTTGGGAACAGCACAGGCAAGACATTTATCATAGAATCTATCCCCTACCACAAAAACTATTGCCCAATGTGCTGTTTATTGTTTAGCTGTTACACAAAACAATATTTATGAAATGATTTATTCACCCACAAACTCCAAATGTGAAAACTTCAAATCCTTCCACAAAAACCAAACCCTCATAAAGCTCAAACTCCACATATATAAACCTCAAGTCTTTCCACAAAAACCAAACCCCCATGAAACTCAATTGATGAGAAAATGACAACGTTTTGGCTCTTGGAAGGTGACGACACAGAAATCAATTTTTAATAGTTTTTTTCTTGTGCCTAAGGGGCAAAACTTTAAAAGTTGATGAGTTTGGAAGCCGAAGGGAATCACAGGGAATAAGGTTTTTGCATTATTTATGGCAACAATCAAGGTCACATTTTCCTTTTTTGCATATAGTTAATATATTAACACAGAAAAGGTTAATAAAAGTGAATCAAAAAGAAATATGGAAACAAAAATTGTGCCAATAAAAACGACCATTTTTCCTGCAAAAAACAAGACTGCACAGACGGAAAAATTTAAAAGGGTAAACCTGGTCCCTGTAAGAGTTATGTATGTGACGCGGGGGCCTCCTATATGTAAAAGAGTGTTATAGGGAGTGTGGAGGTACCGTCTGCATCCCTAGCCCGGGCACCAGGGGGCACAGAGACACCAAGGTGATAAATGGCCCCTGATGGAGGGGGGTGGGGGCTACACATTTAGGGTGCAGCTCTGTCTGTCTGACAGAAAAATGGCCGGATAATATATCAATCAATACAATAAATGAATATAAAAAATGACAAATTTCCAATATATAATAGAAAATAAATTAGTCTATTAATTTAAAAATGTTAATTCTATAAATCCAGAATAAAATTTCAAATGAATAAATGTAAAAACTAAACAAAAATTTGCCATCAAAATCCATCCTGATAAACCAGGGACACTGACTTATAGATCCAGAGACCGGGACTGTGATAATCGACTTATATTTGTGATCCATGGCCTCTTTCCTTCTAAAATCAACTTTTATTATTATGCTAATGGGCCAGACGGGCTCCTGGGGGTGTTAGCAGAGCCCCTCCATGCTGTCGCTTTACAGGCTGTTACACTTCCCCCCTCCAATGGTTAGATTACAGGAGGAGGAGGGTGAGGGAGCAGGGGAGAGGGGGGACAGTGTAACAGCCTGTAAATCTGCAGCACGGTGGGGCTTTGGTAACACCCCAGGAGCCTTTGTGCTTCATTAGCATAATTATATACATTGATTTTAGAAGGAAGGAGGCCATGGATAAGAAATATAAGAAGATACCACAGTCCCGGAGCCTGGATCTATGAGTAATGTCCCTGGTTATCAGGATGGATTGTGATGGGAGATTCCTTCAATTAAATAAAAACGTTTTATACCAAGTAAGTAGAATTTTATAGGAAATTATAAATTCCCTCTTAGTGTTGGACAAATGACTCTCAAAGTTCCAGCGCGTTTCTGGCTCCTCACATGCGCTTAGTGACAGCCGGGCCGCGAGACATCAGAAACGTGTTGGTATTTTGGGCAACATTTTCCAATGAATAAACTTGTAGTCACATTGTAGTTACTGTAACTTCCATGTGGGAATCTGCAGCACATCCTGGAGCCTCATCCACTGCACCAGGGCTGGTCAGGACCTGGAGGTCCACTATCATCAGGACCTGGAGGTCCACTATCACCATGACCTGGAGGCCCTCTATCATCAGGACCTGGAGGTCCACTATCATCAGGACCTGGAGGCCCACTATCACCAGGACCTGGAGGCCCACTATCACCAGGACCTGGAGGTCCACTATCACCAGGACCTGGAGGTCCACTATCACCAGGACCTGGAGGTCCACGATCACCAGGAACCAGAAGGTCCACGATCACCAGAACCTGGAGATCCACTATTATCAGGACCTGGAGCTCCAACATCATCAGGACCTGGAGCTCCAACATCATCAAGACCTGGAGGTCCACTATCATCAGGACCTGGAGGTCCACTATCATCAGGACCTGGAGGTCCACTATCATCAGGACCTGGAGGTACACTATACTCCGGACCTGGAGGTCCACTATCATTAGGACCTGGAGGTCCACTATCATCAGGACCTGGAGCTCCAACATCATCAGGACCTCGAGGCCCACTATCATCAGGACCTGGAGGTACACTATACTCAGGACCTGGAGGTCCACTATCATCAGGACCTGGAGGCCCACCATTATCAGGACCTGGAGGTCCACCATCAGCACAAGGACTCGTCATCTCTAGGACGGCGCTGACTCATCAGTAGATGTCACCCGCAGGTCCTGCGCTGCTTCACATCCGGGAGGAGATTTTCTGCTCAGAAAAACTAAGTAAATAAGAGAAAAGATTCTCAAACACTCAAGAAGTGAGAACCAGCGATAAAGGACCAGAGGGAGGATAGGACTTGGCTGATTACTTAAAGGAATATTCCCATCTTTCTGACATATAGGACCATAGGATTGGGGGGAGTTCTTGGGTTTAAGAGAGAGAACCCAAACCTATTGTGTAATTATGGAAAAACCTGTGGATGTGTCATCAATACATGAGAAGGACAAATCCCTTTAAGGAATTGTCTCCCCTCTCCTGCTCATCTCATAGAAAGTCAACCATTGGATGTTCTACTACTGGGATCCCCAAAGATCAGCTGCACTTTGTTCATTTTCATTACAGCGCCCCCAGGGGGAAAATTTAACACTGATAACATCCATTAATGGGTGACATCATACAGAATAAGCAGAACACACACCTGTCCCTCCCACCTGTCACTCACACCTGTCCCTCCCACCTGTCACTCACACCTGTCCCTCCCACCTGTCACTCACACCTGTCCCTCCCAATCTTATCTACACACAGGGACATCACTCATCTCATTTACTCTCCAGGGTTTGGTCAATTTTGGATTAAAGGCAAAAACCTTTTATAAAGATCCCAAAACCAAATGTGGACTAAGCCGGTGATTACTATAACATTGTACAAACAGCCTAAAATCCAGATAATTACATAATCCACATAAATGTAACTAATTATTATCTGAGTAATTACAGAGGAAAGACGGACAAGGTAATGGAGATCCCGACCAATATTGGGGGGATTTATCACTGCTGTAAACCATAATGTAAAAGCCATAATCTGGTCACAATTCCTGAGGATATGCAGGGGGCGGCATAGTGTGGGGACCCCTGCACCTGAGCACTAGCTATATACTGCACCGGATTCAGGCTTTTCTATGTACAAGAATATCACTACTATAATACTGCCTCCTATGTACAAGAATATAACTACCATAATACTGCCCCCTATGTACAAGAATATAACTACTATAATACTGCCCCCTATGTACAAGAATATAACTACTATAATACTGCCCCCTATGTACAGGAATATAACTACTATAATACTGTCCCCTATGTACAAGAATATAACTACTATAATACTGCCCCCTATGTACAGGAATATAACTACTATAATACTTCCCCCTATGTACAAGAATACAACTACTATAATACTGCCCCCTATGTACAAGAATATAACTACTATAATACTGCCCCCTATGTACAAGAATATAACTACTATAATACTGCCCCCTATGTACAGGAATATAACTACTATAATACTGTCCCCTATGTACAAGAATATAACTACTATAATACTGCCCCCTATGTACAGGAATATAACTACTATAATACTTCCCCCTATGTACAAGAATATAACTACTATAATACTGCCCTCTATGTACAAGAATATAACTACTATAATACTGCCCCCTATGTACAGGAATATAACTACTATAATACTGCCCCTATGTACAAGAATATAACTACTATAATACTGCCCCCTATGTACAAGAATATAACTACTATAATAGTGCCTCCTATGTACAAAAATATAACTACTATAATACTGCCCCCTATGTACAAGAATATAACTACTATAATACTGCCCCCTATGTACAAGTATATAACTACTATAATACTGCCCCCTATGTACAGGAATATAACTACTATAATACTGCCCCCTATTTACAATAATATAACTACTATAATACTGCCCCCTATGTACAAGAATATAACTACTATAATACTGCCCCCTATGTACAAGAATATAACTACTATAATACTGCCCCCTATATACAGGAATATAACTACTATAATACTGCCTCCTATGTACAAGAATATAACTACTATAATACTGCCCCCTATGTACAAGAATATAACTACTATAATACTGCCCCCTATGTACAAGTATATAACTACTATAATACTGCCCCCTATGTACAGGAATATAACTACTATAATACTGCCCCCTATTTACAAGAATATAACTACTATAATACTGCCTCCTATGTACAAGTATATAACTACTATAATACTGCCCCCTATGTACAAGAATATAACTACTATAATACTGCCCCCTATATACAGGAATATAACTACTATAATACTGCCCCCTATGTACAAGAATATAACTACTATAATACTGCCCCCTATGTAAAAGAATATAACTACTATAATACTGCCCCCTATGTACAAGAATATAACTAATATAATACTGTCCCCTATGTACAGGAATATAACTACTATAATACTGCCTCCTATGTACAAGAATATAACTAATATAATACTGTCCCCTATGTACAGGAATATAACCACTATAATACTGCCTCCTATGTACAAGAATGTAACTACTATAATACTGCCTCCTATGTACAAGAATATAACAACTATAATACTGCCCCTATGTACAAGAATATAACTACTATAATACTGCCCCCTATGTACAAGAATATAACTACTATAATACTGCCTCCTATGTACAAGAATATAACTACTATAATACTGCCCCCTATGTACAGGAATATAACTACTATAATACTGCCCCCTATGTACAAGAATATAACTACTATAATACTGCCCCCTATGTACAAGAATATAACTACTATAATACTGCACCCTATGTACAAGAATATAACTACTATAATACTGCCCCTATGTACAAGAATATAACTACTATAATACTGCCCCTATGTACAAGAATATAACTACTATAATACTGCCCCCTATGTACAAGAATATAACTACTATAATACTGCCCCCTATGTACAAGAATATAACTACTATAATACTGCCCCCTATGTACAGGAATATAACAACTATAATACTGCCCCCTATGTACAAGAATATAACTACTATAATACTGCCTCCTATGTACAAGAATATAACTACTATAATACTGCCCCCTATGTACAAGAATATAACTACTATAATACTGCCTCCTATGTACAAGAATATAACTACTATAATACTGCCCCTATGTACAGGAATATAACTACTAGAATACTGCTCCTTATGTACCAGAATATAACTACTAGAATACTGCCCCCTATGTACAGGAATATAACTACTATAATACTGCCCCCTATGTAGAAGAATATAACTACTATAATACTGCCTCCTATGTACAAGAATATAACTACTATAATACTGCCCCCTATGTACAAGAATATAACTACTATAATACTGTCCCCTATGTACAGGAATATAACTACTATAATACTGCCTCCTATGTACAAGAAGGTAACTACTATAATACTGCCCCCTATGTACAGGAATATAACTAATATAATACTGCCCCCTATATACAGGAATATAACTACTATAATACTGCCTCCTATGTACAAGAATATAACAACTATAATACTGCCCCTATGTACAAGAATATAACTACTATAATACTGCCCCCTATGTACAAGAATATAACTACTATAATACTGCACCCTATGTACAAGAATATAACTACTATAATACTGCACCCTATGTACAAGAATATAACTACTATAATACTGACCCTATGTACAAGAATATAACTACTATAATACTGCCCCCTATGTACAAGTATATAACTACTATAATACTGCCCCCAATGTACAAGAATATAACTACTATAATACTGCCCCCTATGTACAGGAATATAACTACTATAATACTGCCCCCTATGTACAAGAATATAACTACTATAATACTGCCTCCTATGTACAAGAAAATAACTACTATAATACTGCCTCCTATGTACAAGAATATAACTACTATAATACTGCCTCCTATGTACAAGAATATAACTACCATAATATTGCCCCCTATGTACAAGAATATAACTACTATAATACTGCCCCCTATGTACAAGAATATAACTACTATAATACTGCCCCCTATGTACAAGAATATAACTACTATAATACTGCCCCCTATGTACAGGAATATAACTACTATAATACTGCCCCCTATGTACAAGAATATAACTACTATAATATTGCCCCCTATGTACAAGAATATAACTACTATAATACTGCCCCCTATGTACAAGAATATAACTACTATAATATTGCCCCCTAGGTACAAGAATATAACTACTATAATACTGCCCCCTATGTACAAGAATATAACTACTATAATATTGCCCCCTATGTACAGGAATATAACTACTATAATACTGCCCCCTATGTACAGGAATATAACTACTATAATACTGCCCCCTATGTACAAGAATATAACTACTATAATACTGCCTCCTATGTACAAGAATATAACTACTATAATACTGCCCCCTATGTACAGGAATATAACTACTATAATACTGCCCCTATGTACAAGAATATAACTACTATAATACTGTCCCCTATGTACAAGAATATAACTACTATAATACTGCCCCCTATGTACAAGAATATAACTACTATAATATTGCCCCCTAGGTACAAGAATATAACTACTATAATACTGCCCCCTATGTACAAGAATATAACTACTATAATATTGCCCCCTATGTACAGGAATATAACTACTATAATACTGCCCCCTATGTACAGGAATATAACTACTATAATACTGCCCCCTATGTACAAGAATATAACTACTATAATACTGCCTCCTATGTACAAGAATATAACTACTATAATACTGCCCCCTATGTACAGGAATATAACTACTATAATACTGCCCCTATGTACAAGAATATAACTACTATAATACTGTCCCCTATGTACAGGAATATAACTACTATAATACTGCCCCCTATGTACAAGAATATAACTACTATAATACTGCCCTCTATGTACAAGAATATAACTACTATAATACTGCCCCCTATGTACAAGAATATAACTACTAGAATACTGCCCCCTATGTACAAGAATATAACTACATTAATACTGCCCCCTATGTACAAGAATATAACTACTATAATACTGTCCCCTATGTACAAGAATATAACTACTATAATACTGCCCCCTATGTACAAGAATATAACTACTATAATACTGCCCCCTATGTACAGGAATATAACTACTATAATACTGCCCCCCTATGTACAGGAATATAACTACTATAATACTGCCCCCTATGTACAAGAATATAACTACTATAATACTGCCCCCTATGTACCGGAATATAACTACTATAATACTGCCCCCTATGTACAAGAATAAAACTACTATAATACTGCCCCCTATGTACAGGTATATAACTACTATAATACTGCCCCCTATGTACAGGAATATAACTACTATAATACCGCCCCCTATGTACAAGAATATAACTACTATAATACTGCCCCCTATGTACAGGAATATAACTACTATAATACCGCCCCCTATGTACAGGTATATAACTACTATAATACTGCCCCCTATGTACAAAAATATAACTACTCTAATACTGCCGCCTATGTACAAGAATATAACTACTATAATACTGCCCCCTATGTGCAAGGATATAACTACTATAATACTGCCCCCTATGTACAAGAATATAACTACTATAATACTGCCCCCTATGTACAAGAATATAACTACTATAATACTGCCCCCTATGTACAAGAATATAACTACTATAATACTGCCCTCCATGTACAAGAATATAACTACTATAATACTGACCTCTATGTACAAGACTATAACTACTATAATACTGCCCTCCATGTACAAGACTATAACTACTATAATACTGCCTCCTATGTACAAGAATATAACTACTATAATACTGCCCTCCATGTACAAGAATATAACTACTATAATACTGCCCCCTATGTACAAGAATATAACTACTATAATACTACCTCCTATGTACAAGAATATAACTACTATAATACTGCCCCCTATGTACAAGAATATAACTACTATAATACTACCTCCTATGTACAGGAATATAACTACTATAATACTGCCCTCCATGTACAAGAATATAACTACTATAATACTGCCCCTATGTACAGGAATATAACTACTATAATACTGCCCCCTATGTACAAGAATATAACTACTATAATACTGCCCCCTATGTACAAGAATATAACTACTATAATACTCCCCCCTATGTACAGGTATATAACTACTATAATACTGCCCCTATGTACAAGAATATAACTACTATAATACTGCCCCCTATGTACAAGAATATAACTACTATAATACTGCCCCTATGTACAGGAATATAACTACTATAATACTGCCCCCTATGTACAGGAATATAACTACTATAATACTGCCCCCTATGTACAGGAATATAACTACTATAATACTGCCCCCTATGTACAAGAATATAACTACTATAATACTGCCCCTATGTACAAGAATATAACTACTATAATACTGCCCCTATGTACAAGAATATAACTACTATAATACTGCCCCCTATGTACAAGAATATAACTACTAGAATACTGCCCCTATGTACAAGAATATAACTACTATAATACTGCCCTCTATGTACACGACTATAACTACTATACTACTGCCCCCTATGTACAGGAATATAACTACTATAATACTGCCCCCTATGTACAGGAATATAACTACTATAATACTGCCCCCTATGTACAGGAATATAACTACTATAATACTGCCCCCTATGTACAGGAATATAACTACTATAATACTGCCCCCTATGTACAAGAATATAACTACTATAATACTGCCCCCTATGTACAAGAATATAACTACTATAATACTGCCCCTATGTACAAGAATATAACTACTATAATACTGCCCCTATGTACAAGAATATAACTACTATAATACTGCCCCCTATGTACAAGAATATAACTACTATAATACTGCCCCTATGTACAAGAATATAACTACTATAATACTGCCCTCTATGTACACGACTATAACTACTATACTACTGCCCCCTATGTACAGGAATATAACTACTATAATACTGCCCCCTATGTACAGGAATATAACTACTATAATACTGCCCCCTATGTACAGGAATATAACTACTATAATACTGCCCCCTATGTACAGGAATATAACTACTATAATACTGCCCCCTATGTACAGGAATATAACTACTATAATACTGCCCCCTATGTACAAGACTATAACTACTATAATACTGCTCTCTCTATATGGATGTATATTTGGATGCTCCGGCAGCAGTGGATATACAGTAGTTGGCGGTATGTGACGTGTAGTATCACAGTTTGGCCCCTCTGTTTATTTGTGTTAGATTGTGATCGTGTATTTTGGCTGCATTTTTACAACTTTTAACAGATTAATAAGGTCCTGATCAAACAAAACACATGTTATAAATTCCATCCCAGTGTAATATGTGGAGCTCCTGGGGTAGAGAATGATAGTGTCTCATGACTTCTTCTCTTGCTATGGTTCTGACCCAGTAGATGTCCAGCACTTGGTCTTATCAGATACAATCCCCATTGTTTTTGCCATCTTTTTGCTATTATCCATGATGCCTCAGCGCAGCATCACATGGGCAGATAGAGCCATAACTATCTGTGACTGCTGGGAGGACAGTGTGATTACTTCCCTAATCATCATTGGTGAGAGGAGCTTATTCTTCCCCTTGTGGTGAGTCCATGTAATGGGTGACTGAGATGGTGACCTCTAGATTCAGTGGGGGTCACCATGAGATTATAGGACCCTGTGTGAGAGTCCAGGGGGAGGGGTTAAAGCCATAGAGTCACCCCTAGTGGAGACTGTAGCTGAAGCCTACGGGAGAAGGGTCAGGTTGGGAACGCAGCACAAGGCAAAGAGAAGGCAGTTGGAGTTGGGGTCCCATGGCCTGAGCACCAATGGACCGGGACCCGACCAGGGACCAGTAGGTCTAAGCCCAGCTGAGCCAGGGCTCTCCAGGGACACCTCAGCACTAAAGAACCTTCTACGCTGACGCGATGCTACTGTGACGACGTCTGCAGAGTGTCGTGTCCCAGCCGGAGCGATGAGGTGTCCTAAACTCTGCTACAACACTCTCACCCGGACGACATCGTCTTTGTTCTCGTCTTGTACAAATATTTGTCTGTGTCATACTAGGAAATATATGGAGGTTGTCAGAGTTAACATCTGCTGGAGCGGCCAACACCCTGCGCCGGCTGAGACGGATACGGCACCAGATCCTGTTCCGCCAGTTTACCTGCCCACGGTCCAGAGATCAGGAACATTCTACTCAGATTTACAGGGATTACAGCTCAGATGTTACTTACTAATCCCATTGTAGGAAGCTGATACAATCTGTGGGGCTAAAATTACAGGTCCTGGTGAGAGGGGGGATTGATTGTGAAAAATGGTTGGAGGGGGATTGCTAAATCAGAAGCCTCATAGGATACACTGGAGGCTCTGCACACAGCACACAGATAGTATAGACAGGCAGTGTGATGTCACATCTCATAGGATACACTGGAGACTCTGCACACAGATAGTATAGACAGGCAGTGTGATGTCACATCTCATAGGATACACTGGAGACTCTGCACACAGCACACAGATAGTATAGACAGGCAGTGTGATGTCACATCTCATAGGATACACTGGAGACTCTGCACACAGCACACAGATAGTATAGACAGGCAGTGTGATGTCACATCTCATAGGATACACTGGAGACCCTGCACACAGCACACAGATAGTATAGACAGGCAGTGTGATGTCACATCTCATAGGATACACTGGAGACTCTGCACACAGCACACACAGATAGTATAGACAGGCAGTGTGATGTCACATCTCATAGGATACACTGGAGACCCTGCACACAGCACACACAGATAGTATAGACAGGCAGTGTGATGTTACATCTCATAGGATACACTGGAGACTCTGCACACAGCACACAGATAGTATAGACAGACAGTGTGATGTCAAATCTCATAGGATACACTGGAGACCCTGCACACAGCACACAGATAGTATAGACAGGCAGTGTGATGTTACATCTCATAGGATACACTGGAGACTCTGCACACAGCACACACAGATAGTATAGACAGGCAGTGTGATGTCACATCTCATAGGATACACTGGAGGCTCTGCACACAGCACACAGATAGACAGGCAGTGTGATGTCCCATCTCATAGGATACACTGGAGACTCTGCACACAGCACACAGATGGTATAGACAGGCAGTGTGATGTCCCATCTCATAGGATACACTGGAGACCCTGCACACAGCACACAGATAGTATAGACAGGCAGTGTGATGTCACATCTCATAGGATACACTGGAGACTCTGCACACAGCACACAGATAGTATAGACAGGCAGTGTGATGTCACATCTCATAGGATACACTGGAGACTCTGCACACAGCACACAGATAGTATAGACAAGCAGTGTGATGTCACATCTCATAGGATACACTGGAGACTCTGCACACAGCACACAGATAGTATATACAGGCAGTGTGATGTGACATCTCATAGGATACACTGGAGGCTCTGCACACAGCACACACAGATAGTATAGACAGGCAGTGTGATGTTACATCTCATAGGATACACTGGAGACTCTGCACACAGCACACACAGATAGTATAGACAAGCAGTGTGATGTTACATCTCATAGGATACACTGGAGACCCTGCACACAGCACACACAGATAGTATAGACAGGCAGTGTGATGATACATCTCATAGGATACACTGGAGACCCTGCACACAGCACACAGATAGTATAGACAGGAAGTGTGATGTTACATCTCATAGGATACACTGGAGACTCTGCACACACAGATAGTATAGACAGGCAGTGTGATGTCACATCTCATAGGATACACTGGAGACTGCACACAGCACACAGATAGTATAGACAGGCAGTGTGATGTTACATCTCATAGGATACACTGGAGACCCTGCACACAGCACACAGATAGTATAGACAGGCAGTGTGATGTTACATCTCATAGGATACACTGGAGACTCTGCACACAGCACACACAGATAGTATAGACAGGCAGTGTGATGTCACATCTCATAGGATACACTGGAGACTCTGCACACAGCACACAGATAGTATAGACAGGCAGTGTGATGTCACATCTCATAGGATACACTGGAGACTCTGCACACAGCACACAGATAGTATAGACAGGCAGTGTGATGTTACATCTCATAGGATACACTGGAGACTCTGCACACAGCACACAGATAGTATATACAGGCAGTGTGATGTCACATCTCATAGGATACACTGGAGACCCTGCACACAGCACACAGATAGTATAGACAGGCAGTGTGATGTTACATCTCATAGGATACACTGGAGACTCTGCACACAGCACACAGATAGTATAGACAGGCAGTATGATGTGACATCTCATAGGATACACTGGAGACCCTGCACACAGCACACACAGATAGTATAGACAGGCAGTGTGATGTTACCTCTCATAGGATACACTGGAGACTCTGCACACTGCACACACAGATAGTATAGACAGGCAGTGTGATGTCACATCTCATAGGATACACTGGAGACTCTGCACACAGCACACAGATAGTATAGACAGGCAGTGTGATGTCACATCTCATAGGATACACTGGAGACTCTGCACACAGCACACAGATAGTATAGACAGGCAGTGTGATGTCACATCTCATAGGATACACTGGAGACTCTGCACACAGCACACATATAGTATAGACAGGCAGTGTGATGTCACATCTCATAGGATACACTGGAGACCCTGCACACAGCACACAGATAGTATAGACAGGCAGTGTGATGTCACATCTCATAGGATACACTGGAGGCTCTGCACACAGCACACAGATAGTATAGACAGGCAGTGTGATGTCACATCTCATAGGATACACTGGAGGCTCTGCACACAGCACACACAGATAGTATAGACAGGCAGTGTGATGTCACATCTCATAGGATACACTGGAGACCCTGCACACAGCACACACAGATAGTATAGACAGGCAGTGTGATGTCACATCTCATAGGATACACTGGAGACTCTGCACACAGCACACACAGATAGTATAGACAGGCAGTGTGATGTCACATCTCATAGGATACACCGGAGACCCTGCACACAGCACACACAGATAGTATAGACAGGCAGTGTGATGTCACATCTCATAGGATACACTGGAGACCCTGCACACAGCACACAGATAGTATAGACAGGCAGTGTGATGTGACATCTCATAGGATACACTGGAGACCCTGCACACAGCACACACAGATAGTATAGACAGGCAGTGTGATGTTACATCTCATAGGATACACTGGAGACCCTGCACACAGCACACAGATAGTATAGACGGGCAGTGTGATGTCACATCTCATAGGATACACTGGAGACTCTGCACACAGCACACACAGATAGTATAGACAGGCAGTGTGATACTACATCTCATAGGATACACTGGAGACTCTGCACACAGCACACAGATAGTATAGACAGGCAGTGTGATGTTACATCTCATAGGATACACTGGAGACTCTGCACACAGCACACAGATAGTATAGACAGGCAGTGTGATGTTACATCTCATAGGATACACTGGAGACTCTGCACACAGCACACAGATAGTATAGACAGGCAGTGTAATGTTACATCTCATAGGATACACTGGAGACTGCACACAGATAGTATAGACAGGCAGTGTGATGTTACATCTCATAGGATACACTGGAAACTGCACACAGATAGTATAGACAGGCAGTGTGATGTTACATCTCATAGGATACACTGGAGACTCTGCACACAGCACACAGATAGTATAGACAGGCAGTGTGATGTTACATCTCATAGGATACACTGGAGGCTCTGCACACAGCACACAGATAGTATAGACAGGCAGTGTGATGTCACATCTCATAGGATACACTGGAGGCTCTGCACACAGCACACAGATAGTATAGACAGGCAGTGTGATGTCACATCTCATAGGATACACTGGAGGCTCTGCACACAGCACACAGATAGTATATACAGGCAGTGTGATGTCACATCCCATAGGATACACTGGAGACCCTGCACACAGCACACACAGATAGTATAGACAGGCAGTGTGATGTCACATCTCATAGGATACACTGGAGACCCTGCACACAGCACACACAGATAGTATAGACAGGCAGTGTGATGTCACATCTCATAGGATACACTGGAGACTCTGAACACAGCACACACAGATAGTATAGACAGGCAGTGTGATGTCACATCTCATAGGATACACTGGAGACCCTGCACACAGCACACACAGATAGTATAGACAGGCAGTGTGATGTCACATCTCATAGGATACACTGGAGACCCTGCACACAGCACACAGATAGTATAGACAGGCAGTGTGATGTGACATCTCATAGGATACACTGGAGACCCTGCACACAGCACACACAGATAGTATAGACAGGCAGTGTGATGTTACATCTCATAGGATACACTGGAGACCCTGCACACAGCACACAGATAGTATAGACAGGCAGTGTGATGTCACATCTCATAGGATACACTGGAGACTCTGCACACAGCACACACAGATAGTATAGACAGGCAGTGTGATACTACATCTCATAGGATACACTGGAGACTCTGCACACAGCACACAGATAGTATAGACAGGCAGTGTGATGTCACATCTCATAGGATACACTGGAGACTCTGCACACAGCACACAGATAGTATAGACAGGCAGTGTGATGTTACATCTCATAGGATACACTGGAGACTCTGCACACACAGATAGTATAGACAGGCAGTGTGATGTCACATCTCATAGGATACACTGGAGACTCTGCACACAGCACACAGATAGTATAGACAGGCAGTGTGATGTTACATCTCATAGGATACACTGGAGACTCTGCACACAGCACACAGATAGTATAGACAGGCAGTGTGATACTACATCTCATTGGATACACTGGAGACTCTGCACAAAGCACACAGATAGTATAGACAGGCAGTGTGATGTCACATCTCATAGGATACACTGGAGACTCTGCACACAGCACACAGATAGTATAGACAGGCAGTGTGATGTTACATCTCATAGGATACACTGGAGACTCTGCACACAGCACACAGATAGTATAGACAGGCAGTGTGATGTCACATCTCATAGGATCCACTGGAGGCTCTGCACACAGCACACAGATAGTATAGACAGGCAGTGTGATGTTATATCTCATAGGATACACTGGAGGCTCTGCACACAGCACACAGATAGTATAGACAGGCAGTGTGATGTTATATCTCATAGGATACACTGGAGGCTCTGCACACAGCACACAGATAGTATAGACAGGCAGTGTGATGTTACATCTCATAGGATACACTGGAGACCCTGCACACAGCACACACAGATAGTATAGACAGGCGGTGGGATGTCACATCTCATAGGATACACTGGAGACTCTGCACACAGCACACAGATAGTATAGACAGGCAGTGTGATGTCACATCTCATAGGATACACTGGAGACCCTGCACACAGCACACAGATAGTATAGACAGGCAGTGTGATGTCACATCTCATAGGATACACTGGAGACTCTGCACACAGCACACAGATAGTATAGACAGGCAGTGTGATGTTACATCTCATAGGATACACTGGAGACCCTGCACACAGCACACACAGATAGTATAGACAGGCAGTGTGATGTCACATCTCATAGGATACACTGGAGACTCTGCACACAGCACACAGATAGTATAGACAGGCAGTGTGATGTTACATCTCATAGGATACACTGGAGACTCTGCACACAGCACACAGATAGTATAGACAGGCAGACATTGTAAAATACAAAATGATTTTATTGGTTCCTGATTTGATTCTTTCTTGATAATCCTTCCACAATTGCTCCTCACAATATGGAGTCTACAGTGACTTGCAGAGACCACCACAGGTCATCTTCATGGGCCCCCCCGGAGCCCACCCTGGGTGCTGGCGCCTCATAGCTCGGTCTGAAGAAGTTTTACCGCTTTATTCATGTTTTCAAGCACTAAGGGAAAGAATAGAAGGATCAGATACTTTATGTTACACCCCGATCTGGCTACAAGGTTTCCTGGATGGAACGACCCTTTAAAAACTTGGATATTTGAACCATTCCATCATAAGAGACGTCTGATGTTACTGCATTATAAACCATCAGCTAAGTAGTGAGGGGGCGTGTCGCTGACTGTTTCCATTAACAATTGGCAGAATTGTGATTGCAGCTCTGCAGTATAATAGATCATTCTTGGTATATTTGTAGATGAGAAGATGGGACTTACACAATGTTATATCTTGTGGTTCGTAGGTGTAGCGGCGATTGGAATAGCGACCGGTGATGTCGGCTCGGACCGTAAGGGAGGGATCTGCAGGAAGAAGACGTGGTGTGTGATAGATCAGTGATCCGAGTGATACAGTAGCATCAGAAGACGGCAAAGGAGTCATGAGGTGGTTATAAAGAGGCTCTAGTTCACATCTACTTGAGACCAGCACATAATGCAACAACTTAAAGGGGACCTCCACCATCTCCACTTCTTTGCATCATTTAATAGACTCCACTCTGCTGATTCCGACACAGTTGGATTTTTTTCTCTAGCCCTCACCATTGCCGAGCAATCAAGGTTTTTAATTTCATCACCAAGTAGGTGCTTTACTGTCTGGTAGGTGGAGCCGAAAGCATGGTACCACCCACTTCAGAGTATGGAACCAAATTAGCATATTAGATGCTAAAACTAAGAACACTGATTTCTTGGGAATGGTAAGGGCTATCGAAAAAATTCCAACTGTTCCAGAATTAGTGGAACGAAATGGATCATACGATAAAGAGAGGTGGTGATAAGCTCTTCTTAAAGGAGTCTCACCTTAAAGGTAATGTACATAGCTGCAGCAGCCTAAGCCACTAGTAATATATGAAGGCGACATCCTTACCTATGAACATGATCCGGGGCACGTACTGACCATCCGGGGCCATGTTTTTATCGGAAGTCTCGTGCTAAAAAAAAAAAAAATTATAACTAAGTGTTATGTGATGCTGAAACTAAAAACTATGCAACATGTAAGGAAATGGAAAGTCAAAAACTAGAATACATGTGATGATGCTACAAAAGGGGTGTGGCGATTTTGTCTCTGTGTTACGTACATATTATTCCACAAAAACGGAGGATTATACCAGTGGAGAAAGTTCTTGTTCAAAAAATGTTGCAGAATGGAAATTGATGTATTTTAAAAAATTTTACCATTTAAATCTATAAGGGACATTTTAGGTGCACGATTCCCATTCCTTACATCACAAGGAAAGAGTCACCTACCATGAGATTGAGCATGATGAAATTTTCCTTTGCCAGTTCTTGGATGTCGGCATTTTCAGAAAAGGCTTTCTTCAGGGCTGAGAAATATACATTTAACACAAAGGGTTAATATAAAATGAAAAAAATTAAATGAATAGTGAGTGCAGCTCTGGAGTATAATACAGGATGTAACTCAGGATCAGTACAGGATAAGTAATGTCATGTATGTACACAGTGACTGCACCAGCAGCAGAATACTGAGTGCAGCTCTGGAGTATAATACAGGAGGTAACTCAGGATCAGTACAGGATAAGTAATGTCATGTATGTACACAGTGACTGCACCAGCAGCAGAATAGTGAGTGCAGCTCTGGAGTATAATACAGGAGGTAACTCAGGATCAGTACAGGATAAGTAATGTCATGTATGTACACAGTGACTGCACCAGCAGCAGAATAGTGAGTGCAGCTCTGGAGTATAATACAGGAGGTAACTCAGGATCAGTACAGGATAAGTAATGTCATGTATGTACACAGTGACTGCACCAGCAGCAGAATAGTGAGTGCAGCTCTGGAGTATAATACAGGAGGTAACTCAGGATCAGTACAGGATAAGTAATGTCATGTATGTACACAGTGACTGCACCAGCAGCAGAATACTGAGTGCAGCTCTGGAGTATAATACAGGAGGTAACTCAGGATCAGTACAGGATAAGTAATGTCATGTATGTACACAGTGACTGCACCAGCAGCAGAATAGTGAGTGCAGCTCTGGAGTATAATACAGGAGGTAACTCAGGATCAGTACAGGATAAGTAATGTCATGTATGTACACAGTGACTGCACCAGCAGCAGAATAGTGAGTGCAGCTCTGGGGTATAATACTGGATGTAACTCAGGATCAGTACAGGATAAGTAATGTCATGTATGTACACAGTGACTGCACCACCAGCAGAATAGTGAGTGCAGCTCTGGGTATAATACAGGATGTAACTCAGGATCAGTACAGGATAAGTAATGTCATGTATGTACACAGTGACTGCACCACCAGCAGAATAGTGAGTGCAGCTCTGGGTATAATACAGGATGTAACTCAGGATCAGTACAGGATAAGTAATGCCATGTATGTACACAGTGACTGCACCAGCAGCAGAATAGTGAGTGCAGCTCTGGGGTATAATACAGGATGTAACTCAGGATCAGTACAGGATAAGTAATGTCATGTATGTACAGTGACTGCACCAGCAGCAGAATAGTGAGTGCAGCTCTGGGGTATGATACAGGATGTAACTCAGGATCATTACAGGATAAGTAATGTCATGTACAGAGCCGGATCCTCATTGGCGCTCTTGGAGCGCCAGCGCCGGGCCCCCGGATCCAGATTTATTGCTTAGGGGCCCCCGGCCTGGCACTCCAATAGCGCCAATGATTAAGCTCCTGCTGGGGCCCCCGGCGGGCATATCGGCAGTCGGGCAGGGGCCTCCGTCCGTCCGGACCGGAAGCTCCTGCCCGTCACTGTATAGTGCTCGATGCGACCGTTTCCGGCCGCTCGAGCACTATAACTGGAGCGATGTGGCCGGAAGACAACCCCGGCGCACATCGCTCCATGCACTAGGATGCGCGGCCGCGTGATGACGTCGTCACGCGGCCGCGCACCCTTTCCTGTCCGGACACGGCAAGAAGAAACAAGACGGGGACCCGAGGTGAGTATAAGGTTTTATTTCTTTTCATTTAGAACAGCAGTAATAGATGGTGGCGGCCTAAATATTTAAAATAATTAATTGTGGTGGGGCTGAATATTAAATAGTTAATTGTGAGGCGGGCAGCAGCATATCAACTAATTAAGGGGAGCATCTGCATATAAACCAATCAATTGGGGGGGGGGCAACAGCATATAAACCAATCAATTGGGGGGGGGGCAACAGCATATAAACCAATCAATTGGGGGGGGGGCAACAGCATATAAACCAATCAATTGGGGGGGGGGGGCAACAGCATATAAACCAATCAATTATATGGGCGGGACAGTGCGGTCAGTTGTGGTGTGAGGGGTATATATGATATATGTGGGGGCACTTTATACTTTATACTTTATTATCCCAAACGGGAACTTAAAGTGTCACCTCCGCAGTACATCAAATTGACAAGACATCACATATATACTCACATAACAACATAATCACGTATACCATATAACAGAATAAAAACACCAATACAATAAATATGAATAAAATTTCACCCATATTCGATAAATAGTTACTCGAATAGATGATAAAGTAATAAAATGGTACCCATTTTCCAATAATCTCACTTTTTAAAACATCCCTATTTCTCCCCTAAGTAGGATATTCGATAGCTCGAGAGCGGCCGGTATAAATGTCTTTTTAAATCTCTCCGACCTGCAACGCAAAAGAATAAAACGAGAGCTAAAACCACTAATCTGCACTTGCACTACACCATGCATTGGGTGGTCACTATTATTTCTAATTTTTTCCAATTTCTTTATCATCCCACACTGTACAAGTTCCTTCCATCTATCAAATTGCAGGCCTACTATCGAGGAGGCTTTCTTAATTATTTTATCCATCTTTTGACAATCCCTACTAGAGATACAATTGCCCCAAGCCACTAGGGCAAATGCAAATGCACTCACCATAACCGTATTATAAAAACTGACCATCATAGTCCTTGGGATGTCAAATGCCCTTAGTCTGCGTAAAAAAAATAGATTACTATTTGCACGTCTGGATACCTTTTCTATGTGCTCATGCCAGCTTAATTTATTGTCAATTATTACGCCCAAATATTTATAGCTACCAACCTGCTCCACTTCTGTCCCAGCTATACTAAGAGGTTTGGGCATAACGCCCTTTTTCCTTGAAAAGTCAATAACCAATTCTTTTGTCTTATTTACGTTTAGTACGAGACCGTTTGAGCTGCACCATTCAGTAAATGTTTTCACTGATTCTCGATATTCACTGTCGTCCCCCTCTGTGATACAGCCCACCATTACCGAGTCGTCCGAGTACTTCTGAAGGAAACAGGACGAATCATTTTTCCTAAAATCCGAGGTGTATAAAATAAACAAAAAAGGAGCTAACACAGTACCCTGGGGGGCCCCCGTACTGCACACCACCTCATCAGACCATGTGTCACCCAACCTGACCCTCTGTGGTCTACAGCGCAGATAAGTCATCAGCCATTTGATCATGATCGGTTCTATCTGCATAACCTGCAGCTTAGACTCTAGCAATGCTGGAATGATCGTATTAAATGCGCTGCTAAAGTCGAAAAAAGTCAAGCGTACTTCTGTTTTAGGGGATTCAAGATGGGCACATACTCTATGTAACAGATTAATTAATGCATCGTCTACTCCCAGCCCACGCCTATATGCAAATTGTAGTGGGTCTACGAAATCCTTCACTACACTGGATAAATGTCGCATAACAAGTCTTTCTAGAATTTTCATGATCACCGGGGTCAGCGCTATTGGTCTGTAATCGTTCAATGTTTTCGGTCGAGGGATTTTATTTATAGGAACTATAACCGAAGTTTTCCATAAAGTTGGCACTACTCCACATTGTAGGCTCATATTAAATATGTGTGGTCAGTTGTGGTGTGAGGGGTATATATGATATATGTGGGGGCACAGTGTGGTCAGTTGTGGTGTGAGGGGTATATATGATATATGTGGGGGCACAGTGTGGTCAGTTGTGGTGTGAGGGGTATATATGATATATGTGGGGGCACAGTGTGGTCAGTAGTGGTGTGAGGGGTATATATGATATATGTGTGGGGGTACAGTGCGGTCAGTTGTGGTGTGAGGGGTATATATGATATATGTGGGGGCACAGTGTGGTCAGTTGTGGTGTGAGGAGTATATATGATATATGTGGGGGCACAGTGTGGTCAGTTGTGGTGTGAGGGGTATATATGATATATGTGGGGCACAGTGTGTACAGTTGTGGTGTGAGGGGTATATATGATATATGTGGGGGCACAGTGTGGACAGTTGTGGTGTGAGGGGTATATATGATATATGTGGGGGGTACAGTGTGGTCAGTAGTGGTGTGAGGGGTATATATGATATATGATAGAGCACAGTGTGGTCAGTTGTGGTGTGAGGGGTATGTATGATATATGTGGGGGCACAGTGTGGTCAGTTGTGGTGTGAGGGGTATGTATGATATATGTGGGGGCACAGTGTGGTCAGTTGTGGTGTGAGGGTTATATATGATATATGTGGGGGCACAGTGTGGTCAGTTGTGGTGTGAGGGGTGTATATGAAATATGTGGGGGTACAGTGTGGTCAGTTGTGGTGTGAGGGGTATATATGATATATGTGGGGGCACAGTGTGGTCAGTTGTGGTGTGAGGGGTATATATGATATATGTGGGGGCACAGTGTGGTCAGTTGTGGTGTGTGAGGAGTACATATGATATATGTGAGGTTCAGTGTGTACAGTTGTGGTGTGAGGGGTATATATGATATATGTGGGGCACGGTGTGGTCAGTTGTGGTATGAGGGGTATATATGATATATGTGGAAGTACAGTGTGGTCAGTTGTGGTGTGAGGGGTATATATGATATATGTGGGGGCACAGTGTGGTCCGTTGTGGTATGAGGGGTATATATGATATATGTGGGGGCACAGTGTGGTCAGTTGTGGTGTGAGGGGTGTATATGAAATATGTGGGGGTACAGTGTGGTCAGTTGTGGTGTGAGGGGTATATATGATATATGTGGGGGCACAGTGTGGTCAGTTGTGGTGTGAGGGGTATATATGATATATGTGGGGGCACAGTGTGGTCAGTTGTGGTGTGAGGGGTATATATGATATATGTGGGGGCACAGTGTGGTCAGCTGTGGTGTGAGGGGTATATATGATATATGTGGGGGCACAGTGTGGTCAGTTGTGGTGTGAGGGTTATATATGATATATGTGTGGGTGCACATTGCGGTCAGTTGTGGTATGAGGGGTATATATGATATATGTGGGGGCACAGTGTTGTCAGCTGTGGTGTGAGGGGTATATATGATATATGTGAGGGCACAGTGTGGTCAGTTGTGGTGTGAGGGGTGTATATGATATATGTGGGGGCACAGTGTTGTCAGCTGTGGTGTGAGGGGTGTATATGATATATGTGGGGCACAGTGTGTACAGTTGTGGTGTGAGGGGTATGTATGATATATGTGAGGGTACAGCGTGGTCAGTTGTGGTGTGAGGGGTATATATGATGTATGTGGGGGCACAGTATGGTTGGTCAGTTGTGGTGTGAGGGGTATATATGATATATGTGAGGGCACAGTGTGGTCAGTTGTGGTGTGAGGGGTGTATATGATATATGTGGGGGCAAAGTGTGGTCAGTTGTGGTGTGAGGAGTATATATGATATATGTGGGGGTACAGTGTGTACAGTTGTGGTGTGAGGGGTATATATGATATATGTGGGGGCACAGTGTGGTCAGTTGTGGGGTGAGGGGTATATATGATATATGTGGGGGCACAGTGTGGTCCGTTGTGGTATGAGGGGTATATATGATATATGTGGGGGCACAGTGTGGTCCGTTGTGGTATGAGGGGTATATATGATATATGTGGGGGTACAGTGTGGTCAGTTGTGGTGTGAGGGTTATATGATATATGTGGGGCACAGTGTGGTTAGGTGAAGTGTGAGGGGTATATATGATATATGTGGAGCACAGTGTGGTCAGTTGTGGTGTGAGGGGTATATATGATATATGTGGGGGCACAGTGTGGTCAGTTGTAGTGTGAGGGGTATATATGATATATGTGGGATCACAGTGGTCAGTTGTGGTGTGAGGGGTATATATGATATATGTGGGGGTACAGTGAGGGCAGTTGTGTTGTGAGGGGTATATATGATATATGGGGGCACAGTGTGGTCAGTTGTGGTGTGAGGGTTATATATGATACATGTGGGGGCACAGTGTGGTCAGTTGTGGTGTGAGGGGTATATATGATATATGTGGGGGCACAGTGTGGTCAGTTGTGGTGTGAGGAGTATATATGATATATGTGGGGGCACAGTGTGGGCAGTTGTGATGTGAGGGGTATATATGATATATAGGGGTGCACAGTGTGGTCAGTTGTGGTGTGAGGGGTATATATGATATATGTGGGGTACAGTGTGGTCAGTTGTAGTGTGAGGGGTATATATGATATATGTGGGGGCACAGTGTGGTCAGTTGTGGTGTGAGGGGTGTATATGATATATGTGGGGGCACAGTGTGGTTAGGTGAAGTGTGAGGGGTATATATGATATATGTGGGGGTACAGTGTGGTTGTTGTGTATGTAAGGGTCAGGTGTGAGGTGTATATAGGATGATGCCAACCATGTCTGTATTATAAACCCGCAGAGAGTCCTGGATGGAAGAAGTCTCCTGGAAGATCAGACAGGAGGGAAGAGACAACATCAGGGACGTCAAAAGGTAAGTGATTGGATGACACTGCGGCCTCTGTGCAGGACTGGTATATACTACTATATGGTCACTATATGCTGGTACATACTGCTCTGTGTGTAGATTATCATTTAGTATTGTAGTCATTATGTAGTGGTAATAATCATGATTTAGTGCTATAATTTGGGCCTTGTACAGAGGTGTCATTAGTGATATTGCCCTTTGCTCGGTGGTGTTTGTATAATAACAATATGGTGGTAAAGATCATCAGTAAATAGAGTTGGTAAATTATTGGTAATACCGGTCATGTTGTGGTAATCCTATGGGTCAGTTTCGAGGGATCCTTTGTAAATTGTAGCGCTATTGTTTGGAATATTGGAATTATGTTAGTTCTTTTGGTAACAGTTTTGTCTTATGATTATTCAGTAATAATATGGCGGGAGTATTTTTTAGTTTGTCATGGAACAAAATTGGAAATCGTTTAGTAAAAGTATGAATTTATCTAAAACTAAAGATACCATTGTTTCTAATATCTCTAGAGCTTTGAAACTGTGTAACTATGTGATATCATTTTACAGATATTGTTGCGGGAGGGGGCCCCGCATTGGCTGCCGAGCTGGGGGGCCCCATCCTAAATGAGGTGCTCCATACCGCTGGGACCCTTAATCTGGCCCTGGTCATGTATGTACACAGTGACTGCACCAGCAGCAGAATAGTGAGTGCATCTCTGGTGTATCTCGTTAGCTCGTTAGCTGTCTGTTGCTGTGAGAGGCTGTGTGCTGCTGCTGCTCCTGAGCTCCAGGGAAAACCACCTCCACCTGGGGCCTGCTCTCTCCTCTCCCAGGGAGGGAGTGGGTTTTCAGGCATGAGCCAGGGCAGCAAGTCCCAGGCTCCTGCTTCCCGGTCTAGGCCGGCGGGAGGCAGGGGTAGCCAGGAACCGGCCAGCGCTGCGGAAGCCTTGGGGGTAAGAAGATCTGCAAGGAACAGCAGCAATGCTGCTCCAAGTACCCCCAGGCCAGCTAAGGCTTCAAAAAGCAGCAAGACCTCAGAAAAGATGGATACCTCGGGAAAGCTGGGTACTTCGGAAAAGCTGGATACCGCAGGAAAGCTGAGTGCTCAGAGAGGTGAGGCTGACCTCAGTGAAGAGGGCTAGGGAATGCTGAGGACCCGGGAATCTATTTCCAGCTATGCCTCCCGGGCTCTGGGCCACCTCTCTGAGTACGAAGAAGCCAGCAAGACGGTGAGGAGGCTGCGGGAGGAGCTCAGGTGCGCCCATGCCAGGGCAAGCTCTGCCCCAAAGAGGAAGAAGGAGCAGATTATGGCAGAGATTTCCAGGCTCCAGACTGACATCCAGGCCTTGGAGGAGAGGAAGGCTTACCTGCTGGAGAGGAGCGGTCCGTTTAAAGAAAAAATTCTTAATGATGAGCGGTTCCGGGAGATGGAGGAGGAAAAGCAGAGGCGGCTGATGGGGCTTCAGCCAGAGAGTCAGACGGAGGAGGAAAGTCCGGTACCGTGCAGTGGGCCCCCTGCAGGACAAGCGGCTATGTCATCTGGCTGCGGTTCTGCCGGCCCGGGTGAGGATAGTGACAGCCACCAGGGAGGGGCGCTGATGGAGGAGATCCGACGGCTCGAGTCCCCTGTGCACCTCCAGGACTTTACTTTTGGAGACGATCTGCCGGAGGATGCACCGGGGGCAGCAAACCACGAAAGAAGAAGACCAAATCCGTGGAAGTGGTGAGTCTAGTCTACAGTCCCCTCCCCGTAAAACCCGAGTCGGCCGCAGGGTCAGCTCACTGTGCGAGCCCCGTTACCCAGCCCAGCACGGGTCCTGCAGTGGACTCAGTGCCAGGGAGCGGGGAGATTACAGGTGTGACATCTGATGTGGCGATGGGCTCCGTCTCTGTTTGTGGTAACAGTGGGGGAGCAGAGGAGGCATCGGCCGCGAGGCCGGACAGTAAGGGCGGCTCGGCAGTGGCGATAACATCAAAATCCAGTGCTGTGGTGCGTCCCCCAGTGGGAGGGGGGGATAGCCCGGCACTGGTGGCAGCTTCCGGTGCCTCGGCGCCTCTTCATGCTGTTGCCGCTGATCACTTGGTTATGGAGCGGCGGCAGCGTGGAGGGGTCGCTGAGGCTGAGGGCTCCGGACCTCCCAAACCTAAAGTCCTATTTTGTGTTGGTGTTGGAGACAGTCTGCAGAGGAGTGCTGAGGAAGGTGGGGATCAGCGGTGCCACATACCAGCCAAAGATCAGCGGCGACTCCTACCTTCCTCTAAGAAAAGTAAAATAACATCTGCTACCGATGATGTGGAGGGCACAAGTGTGACACAAGTTGGGGTTCCCTCTGGGCGATGCGCTGCGGGGGGACCCCCGTCCCTTGTGCCTGAAGATGCGGAGGTGGTCTTGTCTGCTAATGTTGTTGCTGGTCCAGCCAGTGTGAGTGGTGTCAGTAATGTTGTGGTGGATAATGTGAGTGGTGCAGAATCTTTGCCAGCTTTGGGGGTGGGTGATGGAGTGACTGGTGGTGTGAGTGGCGCGGCTGGGTATAACATGCAGGTGGGTAGTGTTAATGTGGTGGGTGCAGGGGTTGGTCCGGTTGCTCCCCCAGTGGCGGCCCCCGTTAAGAGCTATGCCAGTGTCGCTGCTGGGGGAAGTAGGGTTCCATCATCCTCGTCTCTGGGCTCTGGGGACGGCTTTTTGCAACGGCGCCTCCTGCAGGCCTTACAGAAGGGAGAATGGACGATCAATGTAGCGGGGCAGGAGGTTGATTTGTCGTTTTGGATAGAGAGGCACGGCCTGTCTGCCTTCCGAGAGCAAAGAGGCAGGGAGACATCATGGTCGCTCCCGACAACCGGGCCGGGTGCTAACTGTAGGAATGTGGTCCGTCTTCGGTGGCGTGGCAGTGATGTGTGTCCCCCTCGGGCACGGGTAGTTGAGCTGCTGCTGAAGATGGACTTCAAGGCGGCTGACATCTTTGCCTTGATCCATCCCTATGGTACATCTGAGTTTGATATCAGCTTTGTTCGGCCGGAGGGGCTTGAGCTCTTCTGGTCCAACTATGAGCTGAGATACAACGAGCCCAAGTGGCGGGACTTTGCTGTGCAAGCAGTGTCCCGCCAGAGCGAACTCAAGAAAGTGACCGTTCTTACCCGTAACGAATCACTATCTTGCTTTGACATCATGACCTGGATGAATCGTTATGGAGAGGTACTGGGACTACCAGAGAAAAATCGTGACGAGTTTGGTATCTGGTCAGGGGCCTGGACCTTCATGGTGAAGTTGAGGCGTTCAGGTAACTCAGTCGCCCACATCCCTTCATCAGCCTTCCTGGGGAGGGATCGGATCCTGATCTTCTACCGGGGGCAGCCTAGGCTGTGTCACAGGTGCGGTGACCCCACACATTTCAGCGCAAACTGCACCGTGCAGAAGTGTGCGTTGTGTGGGGGTGTCGGCCATCTCGCTGCATCCTGTACGGGACAGATTAGGTGTAACCTGTGTGGTGATCTCGGTCACCCGTACAGTCGTTGTCCTCTTTCCTTCGCTAATGCAGGCTCAGCCTCAGCGGATGAAAGCCATGAGGCTGAATCTGCTGGGGAGGGGACTAGCAGAGGTGGAGGAATGGAGGGGCCAGGGAAGAAAGACAGGAAAAAGACGCCTGCCCAGCTAAGGCGTCTAGAGAAGTGTCAACAGGAGAGAGAGCGGGGGGAGTCTCGGGCTGCTGGGACAACCTCTGGCGCTCTCCTAGAGACCACACCTGTCGCTGAGGCCCCAGGGGAGGATGTACTGGATGAGGAGGTCAGGAGGATCGAGAGAGAGGAAGGTGCCACGTCCTCAGACTCCTCCCATTATGAGAGTATGGATGAGGATAATAGGGCGTGGCTAGAGGAAAAGCGTAAGCGTGGCGCCAAAAAGAAGAAAAAGGGTAAAAAGAAGGGAGGTGTAAGATCTTCTCCCTCCCTGACTAAGGTACCCAAGGAAGGTGCAACCGACCCCCCGCTGGTCGAACTTTCAAATCGATTCCTGGCCCTGGATGGAGCCTCTCCTGCCGATGGAGGGGCTGAGGGTGAAGGGCCAGAGGTGGCGGAGCCTGCAGGAGGTGCCGAGTCTCCCCCTGGGGAGTCAGGGTCCTCAGGAGGGGAGACTGGCCCAGAGTCTGGAGACGAGGATGAGGGGGCAGGTCCTGGATCTGCCCCTGAAGCATCAGAGGTGAGGGAGATGGACACCACAATATGTCTAAAAAGGGGGTGTTCATTTCCCGAGGGTGGTGGTAAGATGGGTAAAAAGAAAGCCGTCTAACTCAATCACTCATGATGGCGGCACCCACTCCGTTGACGCTGGCGTCCATTAATGTCGCCAGCATTAAGTCTGATGCGGCTAGATTTGCGGCCTTTGATTTTCTCGGCCGTGTTGAAGCCGACATTTTATTTTTGCAGGAGACCAGGCTGCCGGATTTGGCGGCCGTGTTTAAAGCTAAGAGGGAATGGAGACACGGGCCTTCCTATTGGTCTCTTGCGGCCGAGCCGTATAGCGGAGTGGCGGTACTTTTTACCGCACCGGTAGAATGCCGACGAGTTATTGAGTTAGAAATGGGGAGGTGCCTGATCCTGGATGTCCTCATGAAGGGACAAGAACTTCGTCTAATTAACATCTATGGTCCCCAGTCCAAGTGGGACAGGAAGTGTCTCTTTATGAGGATCAAGCCCTACCTTTTTACAAGTCGGCAGGTGGTCTTTGGAGGGGACTTCAATGCTGTCACGAGGTCCCAGGATAGGGGAGGTTCCAGAGACAAGCTGACTTATGATAGCGTCGCTCTTAATAGCATAGCTAGTGAGGCTCGCCTGGTGGATGTCCACATCCGGCACACCCCAGGCCACGCGGGGTTCACCTATTATAGGGGTAGCTGCAGGTCTAGAATAGACAGGTTTTATTTAAAGGAGGAAGCCATTTCTTCAGCAGTGTCCGTTGTTGAGGTGGAGTTCTCAGACCACTGTCTAATTTTGTTTTCTCTGAATGTTACAGAGACCCCCCGGATGGGAAGAGGCTACTGGAAGCTCAATTTGTCTCTCCTGGAAGAAGCGGAGATCAGACAATCCTTTGAGGACTTTCTTCAGAGCCAGGTACCATTGCTGGGCCTTTGTAGCAGTAAGTCAGAGTGGTGGGAGATGCTCAAGAAAAGGGTGGCGAGATTCTTCCGCCAGCTCTCGAGCCTCAGGAGCCTGGACAGGTACCGCCTGTATCAGGGCCTGAGGAGGAAACTCGAGCATCTCGTCTCGACTGGAGGTAGTCGTGAGGACATCTCCAGAGTGAAATCCTTGCTGAAGAGGTGTCAGTACGATAGACACGCATCTTTGGTTTTTGAGAGGGATTACGGGAAATACCGCTCGCCCGACCCTTACAGAAACTGCAAGATGTCAGTGAATGGTAAAGTTGTCACGGGACTGGTTGACAGTACGGGATCCCTGAAAAGGTCCAGATCAGGGATTCTGGAGGTCGTCAGATCCTTCTACTCGCACCTCTTGGGCAGGAAGGATCTAGATCGGGATGTGATGTCGGCTTTCCTGGCTGAAACTGTCCCTGAGCCAGGAGTAGACCCCTCTCTTGATGTTTTGACCGAAGTGATCAGGGAAGAGGAAGTCAGCCGGGCGATTGAAGGGCTCGCCCTCAAGAAATCGCCGGGTCCGGATGGCTTAACATCTAAGTTTTATAAGACCTTTAAGGACGCCTTGGTTCCCCTCTTGACTGAGGTGTATAATGAGTGTCTTTCCTCGGGCGCTCTGCCGAAGTCAATGAGGAGGTCAGCCCTGATCATCCTGTCAAAGGGTAAGGACCGATCTCGTGTTGAGAACTGGCGTCCCATAGCGCTTCTCAATACGGACAGAAAGGTTTTGGCAAAGGTGCTGTTTAATCGGCTGGTGCAGTTTGCGCCCCGGCTCCTTTCGGGGACCCAGCACTGCTCTGTTCCAGGCCGCAGTACATTTAGTGCTGTGCTTTGTGTCCGGGAGGCAGTGGAGCAGGGCGGGGCTGGTAACTGGAAGGGGTACTTGCTGTCCTTGGATCAGGCAAAAGCGTTTGATCGGGTTAACCACGAGTACCTCTGGTCTGTCCTTCTGAGGTATGGCCTGCCGGGGGAGTTTGTCAATTGGCTGAAAGTTTTGTACGCAGGGGCAGAGAGTTTCCCGCTTGTGAACGGTTGGATTGGCCGCTCTTTTGAGGTCGGGTCTGGTGTTCGCCAGGGTTGTCCTCTGAGCCCACTACTGTACGTGTTCGCGATTGACCCATTCCTTAGGAGGGTTGATCGTGGGCCGTTGGTGGGAGTCGGGATGGATCGGGCAGCACCGGAAGCCACTCTGAGGGTGGTAGCGTATGCTGATGATGTCACCGTTTTCGTGTCCTCGGGAGGGGAGGCGCAATGGGTGATGTCAGAAGTTGACCGCTACTCAGAGGCTTCTGGGTCCAAGATCAACCGGGATAAGTGTGAGAGTCTCTGGCTGGGAGAGGGGGATCCAGGCTTTGATCTCCCGGACACTCTTCCAGGGCCCCAAGACTCTGCCAAAGTTCTCGGCATCGAATTTGGCCAGGGGGATTACCCCATGCAAAACTGGGACGGCAGGCTTAAGATCGCCGCTCAGAGGGTGGACCAGTGGAAGGGTTGGTCTTTGACCCTCAGAGAAAGGGTTAACCTGATTAAAACTTACCTGCTCCCATTGCTGATATATCTGGGCAGTGTGTGCATGTTGCCGGAACCCCTCTGGACTCGGGTCTACAGTCTGTTCTTCCAGCTGTTATGGGGGAATAGGCTGAACCTAATCAAGAGGGAGGTTACTTACCGCACGAGGAGACAAGGAGGGTTGTGTATGGTCAACCCTGTGGTGTTCCTAGTGAATACCTTTCTTAAAATCAATGTAGCAAACCTCTGGAAAGAGAGGGCTCCTCCGTGGGTATACTCCTGTAGGGGATGGTTTCGGCCTTTCTTCCAGGAATGGGAGACAGGAGGACAAGTGAAGGATCTCCGCACACCGCATGGGCATCTTCCGGCTTACGCTACCCCGGTTCTGAAGGTGATTCGCCGGTGGGGTCTGGGAATGTGGGAGATCAGGACCATGTCGAGGAAAGTCCTTGACAAGAGGGTTCTGTTTGCCCGTTTCCAGAAGCCTCTGGCCCTCAGGGATTGCCCAAGTCGGGATCTTGGGGTGGGTTTGAGTTTATTGAATTCCATCAGGATCCCCTTGAAGTTTTGGGACGTGACTTGGCGCTGCTTCCATGGAAAGCTGTGTGTGAGGGACAATCTGAAGTGTAGGAGCTCTGAGGAAAGGGGTTGTCCCCGGGAGGAGTGCGGTGGCCTGCTGGAGAGCATGGACCACTTCCTGCTTCAGTGCCCCTTTAACACAGAGGTGTACAACCGGGTGGGCGCTTCCATCCATTGGCCCGGGTTGGCCGGTCTCTCCTATGCGGAGTGGGCCTATGGAGCATTCAGAGGCCTGGGTGGCCGGGACCGCTGCACGTTATTCCTAGTTAGTCTAGTGGTCAGGTACCACATGTGGAACGCACGGTGTTTAGTTTCGACGCAGCGTAAAATCCTCCCGGTGGATGAGGTGGTTAGGAACATTCTGGGTGACCTGGTGAAGGTGCGCTCTCTGGAGTATGAGAGGCTGGGCACGGGGAGGGCCTCTCTCCTTTGGAGGGGGTTCTCCTTTAGTGTCCCTTAGTCTGTCATCTCCTCTCCTGGTGTTGGGCTGAAGCTGACACTGTAGATTTTTGTTTTGTGTTCTGAGGTTATAGTGATGTGGGGCTTGCAGGCGCCGAACCTGGGCTTTATGTGGTTTGGATTGATGTTGTTGAGATTTTATTTGTATTCTGTTTTCTTTATGTTATGTTGTAAATACTGTATATATTGTATATATTGTATATAGTGGGGTTTGGGACATAGTGTTAGGTTGGGAGGGGGGTGATGGTGGTGGGATTTACGAGCTGACCTTGGACTCTATGACCCTGGGCACTGGTCTGGACTACTTAACGCAAACTTTGGACGTTAGACCAGTGTCTGGGGGAAGGTGCGGGCGAGGGATTTAGTTTAGTGTAGTGTTGTGTGTATTTGTTATTATATATTTAAAAAAAAAAAAAAAAACGGGTGTGGGATGTGATCTGTGTGGGGTGGTTTGTTATTAGAGGGTGTGGGGTGGGTTTATGTATATTTATAGTCATTTATGTTTATTTGTGGGTGTGGCTTGTCTTATTGTTTATTGGTTTGGTTTAGGTTGTGATAATCGGTTGGGTGGGGGTTGTAGTATTTGGTGTTCATTCATTTCGGTGTATTGTAAGTTATTGTTTTTACTAGGTGTGAATGTGGCTGGACCAGCAGGTAAGAGATTGTATATAGTGTATATTATGTTTTGTTTGTATTGTTATGTTTTTTACTTTTATATAAAATAAAAGATCTACAGGATGTAACTCAGGATCAGTACAGGATAAGTAATGTCATGTATGTACACAGTGACTGCACCAGCAGAATAGTGAGTGCAGCTCTGGGGTATAATACAGGATGTAACTCAGGATCAGTACAGGATAAGTAATGTCATGTATGTACACAGTGACTGCACCAGCAGCAGAATAGTGAGTGCAGCTCTGGGGTATAATACAGGATGTAACTCAGGATCAGTACAGGATAAGTAATGTCATGTATGTACACAGTGACTGCACCAGCAGCAGAATAGTGAGTGCAGCTCTGGGGTATAATACAGGATGTAACTCAGGATCAGTACAGGATAAGTAATGTCATGTATGTACACAGTGACTGCACCAGCAGCAGAATAGTGAGCGCAGCTCTGGAGTATAATACAGGATGTAACTCAGGATCAGTACAGGATAAGTAATGTCATGTATGTACACAGTGACTGCACCAGCAGCAGAATAGTGAGCGCAGCTCTGGAGTATAATACAGGATGTAACTCAGGATCAGTACAGGATAAGTAATGTCATGTATGTACACAGTGACTGCACCAGCAGCAGAATAGTGAGTGCAGCTCTGGAGTATAATACAGGATGTAACTCAGGATCAGTACAGGATAAGTAATGTCATGTATGTACACAGTGACTGCACCAGCAGCAGAATAGTGAGTGCAGCTCTGGAGTATAATACAGGATATAACTCAGGATCAGTACAGGATAAGTAATGTCATGTATGTACACAGTGACTGCACCAGCAGCAGAATAGTGAGTGCAGCTCTGGAGTATAATACAGGATGTAACTCAGGATCAGTACAGGATAAGTAATGTCATGTATGTACACAGTGACTGCACCAGCAGCAGAATAGTGAGTGCAGCTCTGGAGTATAATACAGGATGTAACTCGGGATCAGTACAGGATAAGTAATGTCATGTATGTACACAGTGACTGCAGCAGCAGCAGAATAGTGAGTGCAGCTCTGGAGTATAATACAGGATGTAACTCAGGATCAGTACAGGATAAGTAATGTCATGTATGTACACAGTGACTGCACCAGCAGCAGAATAGTGAGTGCAGCTCTGAAGTATAATACAGGATGTAACTCAGGATCAGTACAGGATAAGTAATGTCATGTATGTACACAGTGACTGCACCAGCAGCAGAATAGTGAGCGCAGCTCTGGAGTATAATACAGGATGTAACTCAGGATCAGTACAGGATAAGTAATGTCATGTATGTACACAGTGACTGCACCAGCAGCAGAATAGTGAGTGCAGCTCTGGAGTATAATACAGGATGTAACTCAGGATCAGTACAGGATAAGTAATGTCATGTATGTACACAGTGACTGCACCAGCAGCAGAATAGTGAGTGCAGCTCTGGAGTATAATACAGGATGTAACTCAGGATCAGTACAGGATAAGTAATGTCATGTATGTACACAGTGACTGCACCAGCAGCAGAATAGTGAGTGCAGCTCTGGAGTATAATACATTGTCAGTGCAGGAGAAGTAAAATGATATCACAGATGATTTACCTTGACAATACTGACAATCTTCCAGATGATGAATCACCATTAGCGGTTTGTTACTGGAATAGAGCAGGGCAGGTTTATTACACAGTTATAGAAATTATAAACACTCCATTCACACCCAGAGCTGCATCCAGGTTTGTGACACACGTCACATACAGACAATGAGGTGATAGAAAATAAGCAAAATACAAAAAATAGAGATTCCCAGTTTCATTGATCCCTGAAATAAATTTATTCTGTTTCCAAGGGAAAAGATTTGGAGCTGCTTTGGATGTGAAAGGAGAAATACCAGAAAATAAATAAAATTAATAATATTAACTTAATATTCCAATGTTTCCTATTTCCAGGTATATGGGATAGAAGCGCAGCATATACACAGGATCCGTATATCACATTACACTGGACTTTGCGACTTTGTCACCCCCTCCTGGTCATTCATGGTACTGTCATTGTATTATATTCCTATAGGCACAATATTTCCTGCTCTCAGCTATAATCAGGTGGAAATCTTTTCCATCCATCACAAATATTACGTGACATCCCATCACATGGGACATTCCCAACTCTACAATACAAACCCTGGAGACATCTGCAGCATCGGAAAAGTTATGTTTTATTAACTTTATTTCCCTGCTTTCTTTCTACAGGTGTATTAATATCTTCCCTGGTGGTCTAGGGGAGTGTAATGGTAAAGCTTCCAACTATGGTGGTCTAGAGCGGTGGTCTAGGAGGGTGTGATGGCTAATATTACAACCCCTGGTGGCCTAGGGGATTGATAAATTTATTATGATGGTGTTCTAGTATATCCCATCAGTTATTGATAATATCCCTGGTGGTCTAAGGCAGTTAAAGGTATTTTTAGTATATAAGGTAGTCAAGGACTTAATGGTACAAACACTGGTGGTCTAAACCACTGTAGGGGTTTAATTTTATAAGCCCTGGTGGTCTAGGGCACTGTGGGGTTTAATGTTATAAGCCCTGGTGGTCTAGGGCACTGTGGGGTTTCATTTTATAAGCCCTGGTGGTCTAGGGCACTGCAGGGTTTCATTTTATAGGCAATGGTGGTCTAGGGCACTGTGGGGTTTATTCATATTATCCCTGGTGGTCTAGGGTACTGTGGGGTTTAATTTTATAAGCCCTGGTGGTCTGGGGCAGCAAAAGTTTGATGACTTCCCTGGTGGTGTGCAGCAGTTTAGGATTTCATGAGATGTTTAAGGCAATGAAGAGTTTGGCTGGTGGCCACAGTAGAGGTCATTGGAACAAACCCTGGTGACTGATTCATTGATAATGACCCTGGTGGTCTAGGGTTAGTGTAGTGATAAAGGGGACAAGCTGTAGATTTCTAGGGCAGTGAAGTATAACATTCCTGCTGGACTCTGGTAGTGCAGAGGTTAATGGTAGAAACAATGGTGGTCCAGGGTAGTGAAGGGTACCATCCCTGGTGGTCCAGTGTAATAAAGGGGTTAATACTGGCAGATTTTAGTCTCCGCCACCTCCGCACCACACCTTGATCTTTAGAAAGAATTCTTCTAAGGAATCCGATGACGTCCCATTTATGATCCGTCCAGATTTCATTACAGGATTCATTACAGATTATAGAGATGATGTTATCTGCACCTCTCATGTACAGCCACCAGGAGGCGCCAGCAATGGGGGAGCAATCACAGGAGGTATTTATGGAAGTCCTAGGTAATTTTCCATTGAAAAGTATCAGAATGTCGCCCCCTGGTGGATACAATCATCAGTGCACCCTGACGCTGCAGCCACAATCTCCTCCAGGAAAGTTACACTGATCAAAGTCCAAACACTAAGGAGACATCACAACCAGCGCCACCTCCCTCATCTATCTGAGGCGCACCAACCACCAGGAACTGAGGCGTCAGTAGTAGGACCCCCGCAGACTGCAGCCACAATTATGTATTGTCCCTGGAGAGATGTGTAATCAGAACTTTATGTAAACTGTTAGTAGCAGCAGGACTGTGATATACAGATTTATATTCCAGTATTGTAGCTTCGCCAAGTGCACTCTGCCTTCCCAGTATTGGGCCCTCCCACCCATTGCCCCCTAGTAATGGGCAATTCTGTAATTTCTGACCCTAGAAAAGTGCTCTCACCCACCCCTGCAATATACACACTGCATACATTACTTGGGGGGGGGGAGAGCAGAGGGCACATTACTCGGGGGGGGGGGGGGGAGTAGAGGGCACATTACTCAGGGGGGGGGAGTAGAGGGCACATTACTCGGGGGGGGGGGGAGTAGAGGGCACATTACTCGGGGGGGGGGGAGTAGAGGGCACATTACTCGGGGGGGGGGGAGTAGAGGGCACATTACTCGGGGGGGGGGGAGTAGAGGGCACATTACTCGGGGGGGGGGGAGTAGAGGGCACATTACTCGGGGGGGGGGGAGTAGAGGGCACATTACTCGGGGGGGGGGAGTAGAGGGCACATTACTCGGGGGGGGGGAGTAGAGGGCACATTACTCGGGGGGGGAGTAGAGGGCACATTACTCGGGGGGGGAGTAGAGGGCACATTACTCGGGGGGGGGAGTAGAGGGCACATTACTCGGGGGGGGGGGGGAGTAGAGGGCACATTACTCGGGGGGGGAGTAGAGGGCACATTACTCGGGGGGGGGGAGTAGAGGGCACATTACTCGGGGGGGGGGGAGTAGAGGGCACATTACTCGGGGGGGGGGGAGTAGAGGGCACATTACTCGGGGGGGGGGGGGAGTAGAGGGCACATTACTCGGGGGGGGGGGGGAGTAGAGGGCACATTACTCGGGGGGGGAGTAGAGGGCACATTACTCGGGGGGGGGGGGGAGTAGAGGGCACATTACTCGGGGGGGGGGGAGTAGAGGGCACATTACTCGGGGGGGGGGGAGTAGAGGGCACATTACTCGGGGGGGGGGGGAGTAGAGGGCACATTACTCGGGGGGGGGGGAGTAGAGGGCACATTACTCGGGGGGGGGGGAGTAGAGGGCACATTACTCGGGGGGGGGGGAGTAGAGGGCACATTACTCGGGGGGGGGGAGTAGAGGGCACATTACTCGGGGGGGGGGAGTAGAGGGCACATTACTCGGGGGGGGAGTAGAGGGCACATTACTCGGGGGGGGAGTAGAGGGCACATTACTCGGGGGGGGAGTAGAGGGCACATTACTCGGGGGGGGGGGGGAGTAGAGGGCACATTACTCGGGGGGGGAGTAGAGGGCACATTACTCGGGGGGGGGGAGTAGAGGGCACATTACTCGGGGGGGGGGGAGTAGAGGGCACATTACTCGGGGGGGGGGGAGTAGAGGGCACATTACTCGGGGGGGGGGGGAGTAGAGGGCACATTACTCGGGGGGGGGGGGGAGTAGAGGGCACATTACTCGGGGGGGGGGGAGTAGAGGGCACATTACTCGGGGGGGGGGGAGTAGAGGGCACATTACTCGGGGGGGGGGAGTAGAGGGCACATTACTCGGGGGGGGGAGTAGAGGGCACATTACTCGGGGGGGGGAGTAGAGGGCACATTACAGGGGGGAGTAGAGGGCACATTACTCGGGGGGGTAGAGGGCACATTACTCGGGGGGGTAGAGGGCACATTACTCGGGGGGGAGTAGAGGGCACATTACTGGGGGGGAGTAGAGGGCACATTACTCGGGGGGGTAGAGGGCACATTACTCGGGGGGGTAGAGGGCACATTACTGGGGGGGATAGAGGGCACATTACTCGGGGGGGGGGAGTAGAGGGCACATTACTCGGGGGGGGAGTAGAGGGCACATTACTCGGGGGGGGGGGAGTAGAGGGCACATTACTCGGGGGGGGGGGAGTAGAGGGCACATTACTCGGGGGGGGGGGGAGTAGAGGGCACATTACTCGGGGGGGGGGGGGAGTAGAGGGCACATTACTCGGGGGGGGGGAGTAGAGGGCACATTACTCGGGGGGGGGAGTAGAGGGCACATTACTCGGGGGGGGGGGAGTAGAGGGCACATTACTCGGGGGGGGGGGAGTAGAGGGCACATTACTCGGGGGGGGGGAGTAGAGGGCACATTACTCAGGGGGGGGGGAGTAGAGGGCACATTACTCGGGGGGGGAGTAGAGGGCACATTACTCGGGGGGGGGGAGTAGAGGGCACATTACTCGGGGGGGGGGGGGAGTAGAGGGCACATTACTCGGGGGGGAGCAGAGGGCACATTACTCGGGGGGAGTAGAGGGCACATTACTCGGGGGGGAGTAGAGGGCACATTACTCGGGGGGGAGTAGAGGGCACATTACTCGGGGGGGAGTAGAGGGCACATTACTCGGGGGGGAGCAGAGGGCACATTACTCGGGGGGGTAGAGGGCACATTACTCGGGGGGGTAGAGGGCACATTACTCGGGGGGGGGGAGTAGAGGGCACATTACTCGGGGGGGGGGGGGGAGTAGAGGGCACATAACGGGGGGGGGAGTAGAGGGCACATAAAGGGGGGGGGGTAGAGGGCACATTACTGGGGGGGGTAGAGTGCACATTACTGGGGGGGTAGAGTGCACATTACTGGGGGGGGGGTAGAGTGCACATTACTGGGGGGGGGGTAGAGTGCACATTACTGGGGGGGGGTAGAGTGCACATTACTGGGGGGGGGTAGAGTGCACATTACTGGGGGGGGGGGTAGAGTGCACATTACTGGGGGGGGTAGAGTGCACATTACTGGGGGGGGGGGTAGAGTGCACATTACTGGGGGGGGGGTAGAGTGCACATTACTGGGGGGGGGTAGAGTGCACATTACTGGGGGGGGGTAGAGTGCACATTACTGGGGGGGGGGTAGAGTGCACATTACTGGGGGGGGGTAGAGTGCACATTACTGGGGGGGGGGTAGAGTGCACATTACTGGGGGGGGGGTAGAGTGCACATTACTGGGGGGGGGGTAGAGTGCACATTACTGGGGGGGGGTAGAGTGCACATTACTGGGGGGGGGTAGAGTGCACATTACTGGGGGGGGGTAGAGGGCACATTACTGGGGGGGGGGTAGAGGGCACATTACTGGGGGGGGGGTAGAGTGCACATTACTGGGGGGGGGTAGAGTGCACATTACTGGGGGGGGGGTAGAGTGCACATTACTGGGGGGGGGTAGAGTGCACATTACTGGGGGGGGGGTAGAGTGCACATTACTGGGGGGGGGGTAGAGTGCACATTACTGGGGGGGGGGTAGAGTGCACATTACTGGGGGGGGTAGAGTGCACATTACTGGGGGGGGGGGTAGAGTGCACATTACTGGGGGGGGGTAGAGTGCACATTACTGGGGGGGGGTAGAGTGCACATTACTGGGGGGGGTAGAGTGCACATTACTGGGGGGGGTAGAGTGCACATTACTGGGGGGGGGGTAGAGTGCACATTACTGGGGGGGGGTAGAGTGCACATTACTGGGGGGGGGGTAGAGTGCACATTACTGGGGGGGGGGGTAGAGGGCACATTAATGTGCAATGGATCTCACCAATTGGCTTCAATAAAACTTTCTGTATCCATAATACTTCTATATAATGCACACAGTACACACTTATCTCTCAGTGGCGCCCCCTACCTACCTCTTCTTGGCATTGTACAGTCCTTCCTCATAGGTCTGGACCCAGGTGATGTCATCTCCCCAGCCTAGAAGAGGACAAACACATTGAGCCCAATCATTCATGATCAGAACCCTTTAAATTCCTGACTGAAGGTTCTGGAGACACCGGACCTCTGGAGAGCGTCTGCGGGGGGCGCGCGTCCTTCTTCACGGCCATGGCCCGGTTGGAGGAGAAGGTGATGAGGACGAGTGACACGGCCAGCGCTGGCAGATACATTGTGACCTCCTACAATGAGACCATCGCCTGTTATTGTCTCTCATCATTAGATCATTATTACTGACAAAGTGGATTCGTTCTTCACCATTTTCAGGATCTCTGCTTGCTGTCCTGGAATGAGAGCTCTCAGAGGCAGTGACCCTGCACACAGCTAGTCCTGCTCTCACGATGTGTCTCAGGATGTCACTCACAGCCTAGACAATGCTCTGTGAGCTCAGCACATCTGCGGTCACACATAAATCTCTACTAGTTTGCTACAATGTATCAGTCTGGAGTCTGAGCATTGTGGCTCCAGTAAGTAATCCGGAACCTTCTAATTCACTGACAGCAAGCAGGGATATTGAAAATGGAGAATTATTGAAAAATAATTGAGAAAGTTTTGTTTTATCATATTGTCCATTATCCTAAAGATGAAGGACCCTTTCAGAATTTATATGTGGGCGTAAAGTACGGTGCAAGATAGTAAAACTGCTGGTCTTAGCACACAGAGCATTGTCTAGACTGGATACAACTGTAATAAATCCTCACCTGAGAGAAGGACAAGCCATGTACAAATAAACTGCAACACATTGTAAAGTCCAGGCTTTTTAGCTTACAGAGCATTGTCTGGAATAACTAGAACTGTAAGAAATCCTCAGCTCACAGCAGGACTAGCCATATACATATGATTACTGTATGTGTCTGTTAGCTCACAGAGCATTGTCTAGACTGAGCTTTACCTAGTTTGCTACAATGTTTAATTCTGAAGCCCAGGCCTTGTATCTCACAGAGCATTGTAACTAATCCTCAACATAGATCAGGACTGGCTGTATGCACAGTATTCGTGTCTCCCAGTGGGGCGAGTTCGCTGCAGTGTGTCAGCCACGTGAAACCATGATTTTCTGTTTCTGAGTGTAGATACTTTGCTACATTGTATCCGTCCAGCTTGTGGAGCTCACAGAGCATTGTCTACAAGTGCAACAAATCCTCAGCTCAGAACTGGACTGGCCGTGTGCGGGGACACTGTCAATGACTTTACTTTGGATAAATGTAACAGTGAAGTCCAGACTGCTTGTAGCTGCTCGTAGAGCATTGTCCAGACTAAACTTTTGGGGCACATTTATCAAAATAGTGCAAACTCTACTATGTGTAGTTTGTCTGTGGAGGCTGCAGGGGGCGCCAGATTCAAGAAATGTGTTACATGTACTGCATCAGTCTGGCGCCCCCTGCACTCCGGCAGAATGCACCATTTTTTTTTTTGGGTGCACAGTCAGACTAAGCAGTAACAGCTCCTTTTGGTGCACAGTCAGGCTAAGCAGTAACAGCTCCTTTATGAGCACATCGGCCGATATTTATTAAAGTGTTAGCCCCACAGACCAGAAATGCCACCGCTTTAAAAAACGCACCTCAAAAAAAGCAGACGCAAAAAACGCAAGGGAGAAAAGGCAAAGTAAAGACAATTAATTAAAAAATCCCATTTAAAAAGCCGATGTGCAAAACTGATGTGTGTTACAAGAACGTAATAACGCCGCGCGTGTCACCGGCCTAAAGTGTCGCGGCTGCACTACATAGACGTGACACAAAATTCTGCACATAAGGAGGCGTCCAGTGCAGGGGGCGCCAGATTCATGAAGAACGTGTGCCAGAAATCCTGAATCTGGCGCCCCCTGCACACTACACAGGACACTGCACATAGTACACACCCTGCACATAGTACACACTGCACTGCACATAGTACACACTGCCCATAGTACACAGGACACTGCCCATAGTACACAGGACACTGCCCATAGTACACAGGACACTGCCCATAGTACACACTCTGCACATAGTACACACCCTGCACATAGTACACACTGCACATAGTACACATTGCACATAGTACACATTGCACATAGTACACATTGCACATAGTACACAGGACACTGCATATAGTACACACCGCACATAGTGCAGACTGCACTATACACAGGACCCTGCACATAGTACACAGGACACTGCATATAGTACACACCGCACATAGTACACAGGACCCTGCACATAGCACACACTGCACATAGTACACAGGACACTGCACATAGTACACACCCTGCACATAGTACACACACTGCACATAGCACAGAGGGCACTGCACATAGTACACACTGCACATAGTACACACTGCACATAGTACACCGGACACTGCATGTAGTACACACTGTACATAGTACACACTGCACATAGTACACACTGCTCATTGTACACAGGACACTGTACATAGTACACACTGCACATAGTACACAGGACACTGCACATAGTACACACCCTGCACATAGTACACACACTGCACATAGCACAGAGGGCACTGCACATAGTACACACTGCACATAGTACACACTGCACATAGTACACCGGACACTGCATGTAGTACACACTGTACATAGTACACACTGCACATAGTACACACTGCTCATTGTACACAGGACACTGTACATAGTACACACTGCACATAGTACACAGGACACTGCACATAGTACACAGGACACTGCACATAGTACACACTGCACATAGTACACAGGACACTGCACATAGTACACATTGCACATAGTACACAGGACACTGCATATAGTACACACCGCACATAGTGCACACTGCACTATACACAGGACCCTGCACATAGTACACAGGACCCTGCACATAGTACACAGGACCCTGCACATAGTACACAGGACCCTGCACATAGTACACACTGCACATAGTACACACTGCACATAGTACACATTGCACATAGTACACAGGACACGGCATATAGTACACACCGCACATAGTACACACTGCACTATACACAGGACCCTGCACATAGTACACAGGACCCTGCACATAGTACACAGGACCCTGCGCATAGTACACAGGACCCTGCGCATAGTACACAGGACCCTGCGCATAGTACACAGGACCCTGCACATAGTACACAGGACCCTGCACACACTTCTGTCGCACTCTGCATAAATGTGGCGCACATCTGACTGTGCACCGGACGCCCCTTTATGCATCATGTATAGCGCAGCCGCAAACACTTTATAAATACCTGTATAAGACGTTTGCTGTAATAAATTTGGCGCAGCGTCTGGATTGGATACTGCGGATCTCCAGGTGGGGTCCATTTGCTACAATGAGTCCCGGCCAAGTGAAAGAGCCGGACTAGTTATGTGATTGGGTGTAAAGTCTCCTAGTGACGCTGGTTTGCTACAATGTATCAGTCTTCGGTCCAGGCTGTGTAGGAAACAGAGTATTGCCTAGGCAGGACTTTCCTTCATTTGCTACAGTGTATCAGTCTAGAGTCCAGGCTGTTCAGCTCACAGAGCATTACCTAGGCTGGACTTTTCTTCATTTGCTACAATGTATCAGTCTAGAGTCCAGGCTGTTCAGCTCACAGAGCATTACCTAGGCTGGACTTTTCTTCATTTGCTACAATGTATCAGTCTGGAGTCCAGGCTGTTCAGCTCACAGAGCATTACCTAGGCTGGACTTTTCTTCATTTGCTACAATGTATCAGTCTGGAGTCCAGGCTGTTCAGCTCACAGAGCATTACCTAGGCTGGACTTTTCTTCATTTGCTACAATGTATCAGTCTGGAGTCCAGGCTGTGTAGGTTATGGATCATTCTGTAGACGTGATACAACTGTAGCAGATCCTCAGCGGAGATCTGGGCTCCTTATATAAATAGGTTTAATGTCTCAAGTTATATAATTTGCTACAGTGTATCAGTCGGGAGTCCAGACTGTTTAGCTCACAGAGCATTGTCTATGTAGAACTTTCCTTCATTTGCTACAATGTATCAGTCTGGAGTCCAGGCTGGATCCAGCTGTAACACGTGTAGTTGTTTGCTGTCTCTAGTTTGCTACAATGTATCAGTCTTGTAGCATTTCCTGGACTGGATATTACAAATCCTAAACTGAGAGCAAAAGTAGCTTAGTAACCAAAAGTTGGGAACATGTTCTGGAATGTTTGTGTAAGGAGCCGCTCAGCTCCTCTTGTATCTGCTACTTTGTTACAATGTATCAGATTCTTCCACTCACAGCGATAATGAAAGCAACATAAATGATATAGGAGCCATAGGTGCCGCACAGGGACAACACTGATCTATCCCTTTAAGAGCTTGTGATTCCCCCGATGCAGCACTACTTCCCTATCAGAGTCCAGGACTACAACTCCCAGCAGTAATCAGCGTGGACCTTGTATAACAGGAAGGAAGAGAAATCTAAGAATTCTACAAAGAAAAACTTTTTGAAAGGAAAAAACTGATAGTTTGAATCAGAGCAGATGAGTGCGCACTTACCTCCGGCTCCGCTGCTACTCACTGTCTCACCCCACCCAGGTAACGTTATTATAGGTGAACATTGGACAGGTGACCTGCGCCTCCAGGTAACTATAGCAACTAGCAAATAAATTGTAAAAAGAGCTATTTTTTTTTTTGTTCTTGCCGGTTCCCATGAGTCCAATCATCCCGGACTCAGGGATCAAATGTCATGGAATTAGGAGCCGGCTAAAAGAAACCTGTGTGTGCGGCTCAGGTGGACGGACGGGTCAGTTACAGCGAAACAGTATCCAGAGGGGGGAGAGGAGGCGCCAGGATACCAATGTATGAGCCCATTGTCTGCACAGAGATCATCACATCTGATATATACATCACACTGCAACACAGGGGTATACAGGGGGGGGGCTTATATACCTGTACATAGGGGGCAGTATTATAGTAGTTATATTCTTGTACATAGGTGGCAGTATTATAGTAGTTATATTCCTGTACATAGGGGGCAGTATTATAGTAGTTATATTCTTGTACATAGGGGGCAGTATTATAGTAGTTATATTCTTGTACATAGGGAGCAGTATTATAGTAGTTATATTCCTGTACATAGGGGCAGTATTATAGTAGTTATATTCTTGTACATAGGGGGCAGTATTATAGTAGTTATATTCTTGTACATAGGGGGCAGTATTATAGTAGTTATATTCTTGTACATAGGGGGCAGTATTATAGTAGTTATATTCTTGTACATAGGGGGCAGTATTATAGTAGTTATATTCTTGTACATAGGGGGCAGTATTATAGTAGTTATATTCTTGTACATAGGGGGCAGTATTATAGTAGTTATATTCTTGTACATAGGGGGACAGTATTATAGTAGTTATATTCTTGTACATAGGGGGCAGTATTATAGTAGTTATATTCTTGTACATAGGGGGCAGTATTATAGTAGTTATATTCTTGTACATAGGGGGACAGTATTATAGTAGTTATATTCTTGTACATAGGGGGCAGTATTATAGTAGTTATATTCCTGTACATAGGGGGCAGTATTATAGTAGTTATATTCCTGTACATAGGGGGCAGTATTATAGTAGTTATATTCTTGTACATAGGGGGACAGTATTATAGTAGTTATATTCTTGTACATAGGGGGCAGTATTATTGTAGTTATATTCTTGTACATAGGGGGCAGTATTATAGTAGTTATATTCTTATACATAGGGGGCAGTATTATTGTAGTTATATTCCTGTACATAGGGGGCAGTATTTTAGTAGTTATATTCCTGTACATAGGGGGCAGTATTATAGTAGTTATATTCCTGTACATAGGGGCAGTATTATAGTAGTTATATTCTTGTACATAGGGGGACAGTATTATTGTAGTTATATTCCTGTACATAGGGGGCAGTATTATAGTAGTTATATTCCTGTACATAGGGGCAGTATTATAGTAGTTATATTCTTGTACATAGGGGGCAGTATTATAGTAGTTATATTCCTGTACATAGGGGGCAGTATTATAGTAGTTATATTCCTGTACATAGGAGGCAGTATTATAGTAGTTATATTCCTGTACATAGGGGGCAGTATTATAGTAGTTATATTCTTGTACATAGGGGGCGGTATTATAGTAGTTATATTCCTGTACATAGGGGGCAGTATTATATAGTTATATTCTTGTACATAGGAGGCAGTATTATAGTAGTTATATTCTTGTACATAGGGGGCAGTATTATAGTAGTTATATTCTTGTACATAGGGGGCAGTATTATAGTAGTTATATTCCTGTACATAGGAGGCATTATTATAGTAGTTATATTCTTGTACATAGGGGGCAGTATTATAGTAGTTATATTCCTGTACATAGGGGGCAGTATTATAGTAGTTATATTCCTGTACATAGGGGGCAGTATTATAGTAGTTATATTCCTGTACATAGGGGGCAGTATTATAGTAGTTATATTCCTGTACATAGGGGCAGTATTATAGTAGTTATATTCTTGTAAGAGGGGACAGTATTATAGTAGTTATATTCCTGTACATAGGAGGCAGTATTATAGTAGTTATATTCCTGTACATAGGGGGCAGTATTATAGTAGTTATATTCTTGTACATAGGGAGCAGTATTATAGTAGTTATCTTCTTGTACATAGGGGGCAGTATTATAGTAGTTATATTCTTGTACATAGGGGGCAGTATTATAGTAGTTATATCCCTGTACATAGGAGGCAGTATTATAGTAGTTATATTCCTGTACATAGGGAGCATTATTATAGTAGTTATCTTCTTGTACATAGGGGGCAGTATTATAGTAGTTATATTCTTGTACATAGGGGGCAGTATTATAGTAGTTATATTCTTGTAAGAGGGGACAGTATTATAGTAGTTATATTCCTGTACATAGGAGGCAGTATTATAGTAGTTATATTCCTGTACATAGGGGGCAGTATTATAGTAGTTATATTCTTGTACATAGGGAGCAGTATTATAGTAGTTATCTTCTTGTACATAGGGGGCAGTATTATAGTAGTTATATTCTTGTACATAGGGAGCAGTATTATAGTAGTTATATTCCTGTACATAGAGGGCAGTATTATAGTAGTTATATTCCTGTACATAGGGGGCAGTATTATAGTAGTTATATTCTTGTACATAGGAGGCAGTATTATAGTAGTTATATTCCTGTATATAGGGGGCAGTATTATAGTAGTTATATTCTTGTACATAGGGGGCAGTATTATAGTAGTTATATTCTTGTACATAGGGGGCAGAATTATAGTAGTTATATTCCTGTACATAGGGGGCAGTATTATAGTAGTTATATTCTTGTACATAGGGGGCAGTATTATAGTAGTTATATTCTTGTACATAGGGGGCAGTATTATAGTAGTTATATTCTTGTACATAGGGGGCAGTATTATAGTAGTTATATTCTTGTACATAGGGGGCAGTATTATAGTAGTTATATTCTTGTACATAGGGGGCATTATTATAGTAGTTATATTCTTGTACATAGGGGGCAGTATTATAGTAGTTATATTCCTGTACATAGGGGGCAGTATTATAGTAGTTATATTCCTGTACATAGGGGGCAGTATTATAGTAGTTATATTCCTGTACATAGGGGGCAGTATTATAGTAGTTATATTCCTGTACATAGGGGCAGTATTATAGTAGTTATATTCTTGTAAGAGGGGACAGTATTATAGTAGTTATATTCCTGTACATAGGAGGCAGTATTATAGTAGTTATATTCCTGTACATAGGGGGCAGTATTATAGTAGTTATATTCTTGTACATAGGGAGCAGTATTATAGTAGTTATCTTCTTGTACATAGGGGGCAGTATTATAGTAGTTATATTCTTGTACATAGGGGGCAGTATTATAGTAGTTATATCCCTGTACATAGGAGGCAGTATTATAGTAGTTATATTCCTGTACATAGGGAGCATTATTATAGTAGTTATCTTCTTGTACATAGGGGGCAGTATTATAGTAGTTATATTCTTGTACATAGGGGGCAGTATTATAGTAGTTATATTCTTGTAAGAGGGGACAGTATTATAGTAGTTATATTCCTGTACATAGGAGGCAGTATTATAGTAGTTATATTCCTGTACATAGGGGGCAGTATTATAGTAGTTATATTCTTGTACATAGGGAGCAGTATTATAGTAGTTATCTTCTTGTACATAGGGGGCAGTATTATAGTAGTTATATTCTTGTACATAGGGAGCAGTATTATAGTAGTTATATTCCTGTACATAGAGGGCAGTATTATAGTAGTTATATTCCTGTACATAGGGGGCAGTATTATAGTAGTTATATTCTTGTACATAGGAGGCAGTATTATAGTAGTTATATTCCTGTATATAGGGGGCAGTATTATAGTAGTTATATTCTTGTACATAGGGGGCAGTATTATAGTAGTTATATTCTTGTACATAGGGGGCAGAATTATAGTAGTTATATTCCTGTACATAGGGGGCAGTATTATAGTAGTTATATTCTTGTACATAGGGGGCAGTATTATAGTAGTTATATTCTTGTACATAGGGGGCAGTATTATAGTAGTTATATTCTTGTACATAGGGGGCAGTATTATAGTAGTTATATTCTTGTACATAGGGGGCAGTATTATAGTAGTTATATTCTTGTACATAGGGCGCAGTATTATAGTAGTTATATTCCTGTACATAGGGGGCAGTATTATAGTAGTTATATTCCTGTACATAGGGCGCAGTATTATAGTAGTTATATTCTTGTACATAGGGGGCAGTATTATAGTAGTTATATTCCTGTACATAGGGGCCAGTATTACAGTAGTTATATTCTTGTACATAGGGGGCAGTATTATAGTAGGTATATTACTGTCTATAGGGGCAGTATTATAGTAGTTATATTCCTGTACATAGGAAGGCAGTATAATAGCAGCTTCCTATCATAGTCAGCAGTGGTCAGGGGTCAGTTTGGGCGCTCTGACCTGTCTGTGTCCTTTTAACATATTTCTGACTGCAGATTATATCATCATAATTGCGTCACTATGTAAATACAGCAGTTCTGATGTTTCTGTTGGCCAAAGTCTACAGGGATTTATCTATAGATACAGTTGGTGAAAAGTCTTCACACTTGGCCACGATCTTCCATGTATTTTATGTGATAGAAAAGTTCAAAGTATCAAGTTTGTGTGAAGTGTAAAGATAATGTTCTGCGCTGTAGTCACACGTTGCGGATGCATTTCTAAACGCAATCCAATTGGAAAGGGGAGTGGCTTGTACATACGTGTTTGAAGTGATGTAAACAATGCAAGGAACGTGTTGCTCCTTACTGATCCCTTGCGTTTCCCTTGAACTCTACATGACATTCGGATGTTTTCCTATGTTGGAGGAATGTTCACTAATCGGATACGCGCAGATTATACTCCTCACACATTCCCGGATATAAGATGTTACAATGGATAGAAGATTTAATATTCTTTCTTTAATTATTAAAGCAGGAAATCCCTTCCGTGATAACCTGGTGTCTGGACAATAACTTCTGACCTGATAGAAAAGAGCATAAAATATTTGCGCCATTATAAATCACTAAATCATCTACCAATCCAGGATAAGGTCAGCAAGTTATTTTAACCCTTTCAAGACCAGTATTTTTTGGGCCTCTTACAGGACCTCATCTATCATGGCAACTGACCAGCGCCCAATGATGTCACTGAGGCGCTGATTGGGGGCCAGGTGCCATGATCCACACAATACCAATAAATCTGGACTTTATTCGAGTACATGCTCATTCTCTAGTCTTTGGGGCGGCGCAATCACCAAACCTGTATTTTGTTATCTTAACTCCCCTACAGCATCTGATACAGCATTCTTAATAATTGGGGTGCCGTGAATCTCTCCATTCCATAATGTAGGAGTCACCGTCCTAGGACGATCGTTCGGTTGCGTTTCTCTTGTAAGGCTCCTTCTGCTGAGGTCTCTCCCACCCGATCACAGAAAGGTTCTGTCATTCTCATCTTCTACCGCTAGATGGCAGCGCATCACCAGGTCATAGGGGGACATTCTGGAATTGTTACTTTGTATCTTCCCAATAATAATAATTAGATGAAGAAACAACAGAACTTGTAGCCCCTTAAAGTCAGAATGTATCACCTATAGGCAGATCTCTGAGCTCCCAATGCTCGATTACCCATCACTTTAAGTAATGGCATCTCAGTGATTAAGTAGTGAGCAGCAGTGGATTCTAATATAAGCAGTTTGGGCGGCAGCCGGGGCCCAAATATTCTAGGGGGCCGATGGACACCCAAACCACCCACCAAATTTTATACATATATATCTTATATATATATAAGAAGGATCTTCACCCATGAAATCCTGTCCCTGCTCTCACTACACATGTACACAGGAGCCATTTCAGGACCTTTGAAGGTCCTGAAATCGCAGATTTAGAGCAGCAGAAGGGGTACATCCTCCATCCCCCAAAAAGCTGCTTCTAGTACCAGATGTAGGCAGTGACTCCAGACTTGTAGGGGCCATAATATTCATACAACCCATCATCTATATAATAAATATACTTTCCAATTTAGTTTAATGAAAACTTTTCCCCGTGTTGCATTTTGGGATCACGGTGCATTAGATGCAATGGTCACCACACAATCCTGGTCACACAACTATTTTGGATGCTCATTCACTAATTTACAGCGAGCAGAGATGTTGAAAAAACAATGAATTACTCTTACCGGTAATGTTGTTTCCTCAAGTCACGACGGCACCACCAGAGAGATAGGGATCCGCCCTCCAAGGACAGGAAACCTGAGCATAAAAAGAGGCTCCTCCTACTCCACCTCAGTTAGGTTACAGAGAATTTCTTGGAAGAGCCGTTTAGTTAGTAGACAAAACATATACACATATTCATCCGGCATATATATATATATCTTCTTCATGTCTCTTTTTTTTTTTTTGCGACACCCGTGAATCAAACCACATAAAAAAGTAACACCCGGGTGGGAATACCAGGTGCAGTCGTGACTTGAGGAAACAACATTACCGGTAAGAGTAATTCATTGTTTTCCCCTTCATCACGACGGCACCACCAGAGAGAATATACAAACAATTAGGGGGGGATAACAGAGGATAAGACTTTCCTCCCAAATGAAAGAGAGGAAGAACCCATCACATCCACCCTATAGTGTTTTAGGAAAGTGTGCGGGGTAGACCAAGTGGCCGCCTGGCAGATCTGTTCCAGCGTAGCATCCCTACACTCGGCCCATGATGTAGCTAATGATCTAGTTGAATGGGCACGGATGCCGACCGGAACAGGAATTTCCGCAATCTCATAGGCCATCTGAATAGTCCCTTTAATCCATCTAGCGATGGCTGTGGAAGATGCTTTATTCCCCTTATTCTTTCCTGAAAAGAAAATGAACAAGCTATCTGATTTCCTCCAACTAGAAGTGGAATCCAAATACTGTACAATACTCCGTCTAACATCAAGACAATGAAAAGCCCTCTCTTTCTCTGTCTTAGGATTACTACAGAATGATGGAAGGATGATGTCTTGAGATCTATGGAAATCAGAAACTACCTTAGGCAGGAACCCTGGGTCTGGTCTAAGGATAACCCTGTCATCCAAGACTCTACAATATGGCTGTTTATAGGACAGAGCTGCCATTTCGCCTACCCCTCTGGCTGAGGTAATGGCTGTAAGAAAAACCGTCTTAAAAGTGAGAAGCTTAATAGAAATATTATCTAATGGCTCAAAGGGAGGGCCTGACAAAGCCTTGAGGACCATAGACAAATCCCAGGGAGGCAACTTACTCCTAATTGTGGGCCGAATTCTACCTGCTGCCCTAATAAATCTTGAAATCCAGGGATGTTTGGCTAACTCCTGATCAAATAAGGCTCCTAGAGCTGACACCTGAACCTTAAGAGTAGCCGGCTTGAGACCCTTCTCTAATCCTTTCTGCAGGAACTCAAGAATCTTACTAACATTAGGCTGAGCCAACCGCTCTGGGTCCTGACCAGAGAAGGAAAAGTAAGCCTTCCAGATCCTATGATAGATCCTATATGTAACTGGTTTCCTACTCTTCTGTAGAGTGGAAATCACCTCACGAGACAAACCTTGCTTTTGGAGGATCATCCTCTCAATAGCCATGCCGTCAGATGCAGAGCTTTTATCTCTGGATGGAGGATCGGGCCCTGCGACAATAATTTCCTGGATTCCGGAAGCACCCAGGGATCGGCTACTGACAGCTCCCTTAGACTTGAGAACCATGCCCGACGAGGCCAAAAGGGAGCTATCAAAATTACTTTTGCCCTGTCCTGTCTTATCTTTCTGATAATCCTGGGCAGGAGGATCATGGGGGGGAAGGCATAAAGAAGAGGACTGTCCCACTTTTGAGAAAAGGCGTCCACAGCTAAGGGAAGGTCTGCTCTGTTGAGGGAAAAAAATCTTTCTACCTTGCGATTTTTCCTTGTGGCGAAAAGATCTATCAGAGGCATCCCCCAGAGCCTGACTATCTTTTGGAATACTGACTGATTCAGCTCCCATTCCCCTTGATATAGGGTCTCTCGACTTAAAAAATCTGCCGAAACATTTTCTACACCTCTTATGTGAATTCCTTTTAGAGATGTAAAAAAGGTCTCTGCCAGGGTTAGGATCTGAGTGGCTATGAGCATGAGGCCTGAACTTCTTGTGCCGCCCTGTCTGTTGATATAGGCAATGGTAGTAGTGTTGTCTGACATCACGGCCACCCCATGTCCCTGTAACAGAGGAAGTGCTTGCGTCAGGGCTTTTAAGACAGCTAATAGTTCTTTTTTGTTTGATGACAGGTCCCTTTCTGTCACCTCCCAAATGCCTTGAAATTACTGATTCTCCATGTGGGCCCCCCACCCCCACGGACTGGCATCCGTAGTGATTAACCTGTCCTGACTGGGGTTCCAGGGAAGACCAACCTCTAGATTTGTTACGTTTAACCACCAATCTAGGGAGTTTAAGATTCTTTGGGGGAGGAGAATTTTTACTTCTAAGGAGGTCTGATCCCTGTCCCACTTCTGTAGAAGAAAATTCTGTAGACTCCTTGAGTGGAACTGAGCCCAAGGAACAGCAGGGATGGCGGCTGAAAAGAGACCTAGAAGAGACATACCCTTTCTTAAGGAAATCAGGGGATTTTGCTTTACCTCTAGCACTAGCAGTCTTATCTTCTCTACCTTTTCTACTGGAAGAAAAGTCCTCTGTCTCTGTGAATCTAACCATGTCCCTAAAAAGAGCTTTCTTGTTGTGGGAACCATAGATGATTTTTCTTTGTTCATCAGCCACCCTAATTTCTTTAATATCTGAAGAACCCTGGATAGTTGAGTTTGTACTTCCTGACTTGATGACCCTACTAGTAGGAAATCGTCCAGATATGGAATGAACAACCCCTGTGTTTCTCGTATGTGGGCTGCCATTTCTGACACTATTTTCGTAAAGATTCTTGGGGCAATAGCAATCCCGAATGGTAGTGCAACATCCCCCACCGGGGCCTAGCCTTAAAGGGGAGGCCTGGAGACAGCCGGGGCCCGTGGTACCGGAGTGGCTGGCGGTTGCGGCCTAAGCACGCTATTGTCACGGTGCTTGGTACGGGGGAACCGGAGGGCTGTCCTACAGCCTGGCAGGTCTCCAGCAGGGTGGTGTTGGCAAGAAATGATGAGGGAGAGGCTGCTATAGCGGATCTCCCTGGGGCAACCCCTTAATGTCCCGAGTGTGAGTCTCTGGGTGATGGACAGGGTGCCGGTGATGAAGGCAGCCGTATTAGCAGGGACCAGACGGAGACAGAAGTTGAAGAAAACAACTTACAGTTCTTTATTTGAACCGCAGGAACCGCAGCAAACGTGCCTTTAACAGGTAGGTAGGGTGCCGAGATGTGAGTTGGAGGGAGCCTCAGGAGATAGTTCACCAGCCTGGAAGTAGAGGGCAGGCTGGGAGGCAGCTGTGTCCTGGTAGGAAGCTTCAGCTTGTCCTGTAGGGCTTCAGGTATCACCTTCAAAGGTAAGATGATACCCCTTTTCCTCACTACACTAACTCTAGTCTAATGCTCCACTCTTCAGAGGCAGGGGCTAGGCTCTTCCTGCTCTGGTATGGGCTAGACAGAGATTTACTCACTCGCTCACTACATAGACTGAGAGACTTCTCTCAGTCCAACTCTCTAAGAGTGCTCCAGAACATTCTGGGCCAGAGGTTTTATTACCTCCCTTTGGTCAGGTGGTGGCTGCTCCTCCAATCACATCTCAGCTACAGAGCACAGGATGTAACACAGACATTGGTTGACATAATTACATCATACATTAACATCTGCCTTGCCAGGCAGGATTAACCACTGCAATTTCCCCTTGATCCTATAAGGACCATGTAGTGTAATGTGGTGTTACCTACAGATGGGACGTATTCGCAAGCACTACCTCGCCATTGCATCGGCGAGGGTGTTGCATACCCCGGGGGCAATTGAAAGAGCCGCCCTCGGCTCGACTACAGTTGTTTTGGGGCACAGAGGGGGCTAAGGGCACTTCTGGGAAGTGCAGGCTATGTGAGGTGTAGGGACAAACCGCCCATGGTCCTGGAGACAGGCACCTGGGTTGGTGTCAGACTAAGACAAAAACATATAGCTGTATGACAGTTGGTCGCTGACGCCATTAAACCGAACTGTACAGTAGGAAAGGTGTGGTGTCATGTCCTGTAATCCACTCCTTGCACCAAGGCCTGTATATTTGTTTAAACAACGCTTCTTCCCTGGCGGCAATTATATGGTGTCTATCTGCATTGCATGAGCATATGCGACACGAGTACCTCCTGACTGACAACCTTACCCATGTATGAGTGGCATCCAGGTGCTATCTATGTAACACCCCCGGTCCCCTAAAGACCCGCAGTTTACGGACTACCCCCATGTGCAAACCTCGGTTTGAGGGATCAGGTAGCGGTCAGTGTTTTACACAAAAAGACGGTCCGACACAGCCACACTACAACCTGAAAAGCCTATGAAAGGGTTAATGCAGACTACTGGCATATATTGACAGTGTGCAACAGGTTAGCAAAATCACATTGGCTTAGCAGCCCAATGGGTACACATCTTGAACGTTACAAACGTTACAGAGGTAGATAGGCCACTCAGGGTAGCACGGTAGCAAATGTCTCTTTTCCTGCAAAGAAAAGGCATAAAAAGTGCAAGCAGAATGTCCGTACCTAAAAAGGAAGGCATTAAGTGCAAAATAATAAGTCAATAGACATAGCAACTTTTCCCTGAAGTATCTGGCAAAAGTCTCTCAGAAGGTCTCTACTGACAAAGTCCATCTTCTGGGTACAGCCCTTGATGTGGGGGAAAAGTGCAATGAAGAAACAAAGGGTCTCCTCTATTTGGAGAGGGACAGAGTCCTTTGATGACATCTCTGCTGTGGCAGAGGAAGGGTGCTATCATAGCACATAATCTCTTGACTGAGATAAATAAGGGTGAGAGTCTCAGGAAAGTCTCTGGCTCTTTGGGGAAAATGGAAATATACACAATATTTACATAGTACAATACCTGAAGTGGGCTACAGCCCTTCAGGGGTTACTCTGCATCGCTGGGTTCAACAAAGACAGGATCCGGCTCCAGCGGGGAGTCCTGTGTATCCTCAGCGGGAGTAGATGCCGGCTGGAGACACCCGGTGGCAGTAGTGGGTACTGCAGGTGCAGCAACATCCTCCGGACCTTCAGGGGGAGGAGCGCTGTCGCTCGGGGTGTCGGCTGTTCCAGCCGGGGGCTCAACTGAGCCAGGGACCACAGAGGGGTCCAGGAAGAAATAAATGGGAACCTGCGGCAGCGCCGCGGCTCCTTCCGGCTCCGGTTCATCTGGGGCCGGGTCATCACCCCACTGGTAGGTGACAATTGGAGAAGAGGGCCTAGTGGGAGCCTCCGGACAAGGCTCACCAGCCGGGATATCCTCACCCACGGAAGAGCCGCGGGACCTGGCTATGCTCCCAGCAGGGGAACCGGTGGGGGTGGCGCCCTGTATCATGCCCGGCCCATGGATGGCAATGGGACCCGTACTCACGATTACCGTGGATGGGGCATTCACATGGGTCACCGCCCGGGGACTCGCAGCCGAGGAAGAGAAGGTGTTCGGGGACTCCGGCCACTCGTCGTCCTCATACCAGTCATCCTGCGGGTAGTAGCGGACCTCATCGGAGTCGGGGATCCGGATCACACCAGCCGCCCAGGGTCCACGCGGTCCTTCCTGCAGGGAGAACTCTATGCACTCGCCTGGCTTGAGGTTGTGCTGGCTCTCCGGCAGATCAGGCCTCTTGACGGACCGGCGGGGTATAAATACTTCCCGTCCGGTATAGTCCTGGGTAGCGAAGCCATAGCCCTTCCGCTTGTCGAAGAACCTGACCATGCCGGTGGTGCGGTTCTTCTCGACCCAAGCTCCAGCTGTGGATCGGCCGGCCATATACTGCTGGGCCTCCTTTTCTCGGCGTCGCTGGTCCGAGACAGCGTCTCGGAGTCGCCGGCGGGCGGCCTCACCTCGGCCTCGAGGCTGCGGAGGGGCCGGTGCTGGGGCTCGTGGCTCCGGTGCAGGCTCGGATCTCCTGGGGCGACAGGTAGGTGCCGGAACAGGAGCAGGAACCACCGGAGGGTCAGGAATCACCCTAGCGGGGCTAGCAGGCCGCGTAGCCGGAGGGGTAGACCTCGGAGCAGGTGGAGCGGTCGTACTAGGCCCAGGCGTTGGCTCCGCAGGAGTCGGGGCCTCTCCACGTGGCGCCTCCACGTGGGCCCGCGCTACCGGGATGGCAGCCGGGATAGGGACCAGGATCCGCCCGGGAGGAATCGGGTAGTGCGTCACCGTCTGGTAGCAGGTCCGGGTGACGAAAGCCCGAGTAATTCCTCGATGCAGCCGATGTCCAGCGGAAGGTCGTCGGACGGGCTGTGCAGAGACGACCACCATCGTTTCAAAGACTTCGTAGAAGTCTGGTCGCTCCACAGGAGGGAAGGGCGGAGGACCCCACATGATGCAGTCCTCACCGCTCAACATCCACTTGAGAACTGGTGCTTCTCTGAGGCAGGGCAGGACGTCCGCCTCGGGCCAGGGGGTGGAGTCTGAGTCCTTCCCGCCAAGAGCTGTGGCGGGCTCTAATTTTTCCTGCGCCACAGGAGGCGGGGTTCGCGCCATTCGCGCGTGGGTGGAGCTTTGTGCGTCATCTGGATTTCCCGCCAGTGAAGGTTTTGGCGGGCTTGAATTATTTGCTGCGCCACAGTTTCTGAGGTAAAAATCTTCAGGCGCGGCAGCGCCGGATGTAGCAGAGCGGGTACAGTTCTTGCCAGGATTAACCTCTGGAGTGCTGGAGCGACGCTCGGCAGCACGTGGCAGCAGTATCACACAGTTCAGAAACACACAAGTCCTTAGGCCTAAACCCGGATGGCAGCAGGGTTAGGCAGCACAGTCTTTTAATAAAGGAAAGTCTTTAATGCCGTAATAAGGCACAGAAGTAAATATCCTGTTCATGACGCCACTTGCAACATCCCCCACCGGGGCCTAGCCTTAAAGGGGAGGCCTGGAGACAGCCGGGGCCCGTGGTACCGGAGTGGCTGGCGGTTGCGGCCTAAGCACGCTATTGTCACGGTGCTTGGTACGGGGGAACCGGAGGGCTGTCCTACAGCCTGGCAGGTCTCCAGCAGGGTGGTGTTGGCAAGAAATGATGAGGGAGAGGCTGCTATAGCGGATCTCCCTGGGGCAACCCCTTAATGTCCCGAGTGTGAGTCTCTGGGTGATGGACAGGGTGCCGGTGATGAAGGCAGCCGTATTAGCAGGGACCAGACGGAGACAGAAGTTGAAGAAAACAACTTACAGTTCTTTATTTGAACCGCAGGAACCGCAGCAAACGTGCCTTTAACAGGTAGGTAGGGTGCTGAGATGTGAGTTGGAGGGAGCCTCAGGAGATAGTTCACCAGCCTGGATGTAGAGGGCAGGCTGGGAGGCAGCTGTGTCCTGGTAGGAAGCTTCAGCTTGTCCTGTAGGGCTTCAGGTATCACCTTCAAAGGTAAGATGATACCCCTTTTCCTCACTACACTAACTCTAGTCTAATGCTCCACTCTTCAGAGGCAGGGGCTAGGCTCTTCCTGCTCTGGTATGGGCTAGACAGAGATTTACTCACTCGCTCACTACATAGACTGAGAGACTTCTCTCAGTCCAACTCTCTAAGAGTGCTCCAGAACATTCTGGGCCAGAGGTTTTATTACCTCCCTTTGGTCAGGTGGTGGCTGCTCCTCCAATCACATCTCAGCTACAGAGCACAGGATGTAACACAGACATTGGTTGACATAATTACATCATACATTAACATCTGCCTTGCCAGGCAGGATTAACCACTGCAATTTCCCCTTGATCCTATAAGGACCATGTAGTGTAATGTGGTGTTACCTACAGATGGGACGTATTCGCAAGCACTACCTCGCCATTGCATCGGCGAGGGTGTTGCAGTAGTGCTCTGTATTGATAATGATGAACCTCCGAGTCTACCTGAATAGCCACCCTTAAGTATTTCTGAAAGTCCTGATGTATGGGGATGTGGTAATACGCATCGGCTAGATCTATTGAGGCCATGAAACAACCGGGGAACAACAGGTTTACCGCTGATTTCAGGGTTTCCATCTTGAATTTTGGGACCATCAGGAATCTGTTTAGGGGCTTTAGATTTAAAATGACTCTTAATGAACCCCCCGGTTTCTTTACCAGAAACAGATTTGAATAAAATCCCTGGCCCTGTTCGGCAAGCGGAACTTGACACAGTACCTTTTTCTGGATCAGGGTCCGGACTTCTGTAAACATCGCTTCTCTGTTTTCTCTGGAAGCGGGATACGTGATGGCTAATCGAGAGGGAGGAAGAGATAGAAAATCCATCTTGACGCCCTTTTGAACTGTCTGAAGCACCCACTTGCTGCCTGATATCTCCGACCAGGCTTCGAAAAAGTGGGCTAGTCTTCCCCCTACGGGGAGCCTGGCGTCATAAAGCATTTGGTCTCTGACGCTTTGGGTCTCTGGGCTGATTGAACAGGAGTCCTCTGTTTTTTTGAAAGGGTCTGAAATTCTGATTCCTTTCTGCTCCCCTTCTTTGAGATCTCGGCCTCCGAAAGGGACGAAAGGAACTACCCTGGGTAGAGGGAAAAGATTTTACCCTACTCCCTGCATTCTCCAATAATTCCTCTAACACCTTCCCGAATAACAATTTTCCGTCACAAGGGATTCCACATAGTCTGCTCCTCGACCCTATATCCCCTGGCCAATTTTTTAGCCAGAGGGCTCTCCTAGCAGAATTGGACAATGCTGATGACCGAGCAGTGAGTCTAAGGGCATCGACAGAGGCATCTGCTAAAAAGGCGGCCCCCTTCTGCACATTAGAAATTGACAAGGCTAAAGCATCCCTTGGCACCTTATTTTGAATATCTGTTTCTAGCTGATCTAACCAAAACATCATAGAACGGGAAACACAAGCGGCTGCAATATTAGGCTTAAAAGCCGAGGTAGCCGAATCCCAAGATCTTTTAAGAAAACTTTCAATTTTCTTATCCATAGGATCTCTTAGGGAACCTAAATCTTCAAACGGGAGAGAAGACCTGCGACTGACCTTTGCTACAGACGCATCCACTTTAGGAGCAGAGCCCCATGTATTGGATACCTCTGAGTCAAAGGGATACTTCCTCTTCACTGATCTAGGAATATACGATTTCCTATCTGGCTTCTCCCATTCCTTCTGTATTAGGGATGACACTGTCTCATGAAGGGGAAAAGATAATTTATGTCTTTCTTTAAGGCCCTCGAACATAATATCCTGAACGGATTTAGGTTGCTTCTTGTCCTCAATGTCCATAGTCATCCTGACCAATTTAAGAAGACGATCCGAGTCGTCAATATTAAACAGAGGACGCCCTGCATGTTCTACTTCAGAGGCCAGGGAACCTGAATCGCTGACTGAGGCTACACCTTCTTCCTCCGATCCTGACCCTTCTGCAACATATACCGCGGAGGTGCCTGGCTGATCCTGAGTGAGTGGGGGTGGGTTTGACAACTCTCTGGCCTTTTGGACTTCCTCTCTAACCACGCTCCTTAATGATTCCATCCAAACGGCAGATTCCTCAGTTACGATTTTGCCAATACAGGTGTTACAGGTGGCTTTTTCATAACTGGAAGGGAGTTTATGGGCGCAAATTTTACACTCTCTATGGTGCGTCTTACGGGTAGCCTTTTTAGGCCCCTCTTCTCCCTAAGATAGACAAACAATAACACCTGTTATAAGATCAGCACAAAGAAGTAAAAAACACTCACCGCCCTGCAGTATAGTTACCGGGGCTGGAGTCCTGGGTGTATCTGCAAGATCACGTTTGTCTGCCATGCTGCACTACTGACTTGTAACCAGCACTCAGCAGTTTCCACTTATCCTATTTAAACCTCCCGCCAAGTAGGCGTGGCCTCTGACCTACTTCCTGGTCAGGCTGCCAGCGGCGAGAAAAAATATCAAAAGATGATGAAACACAAAAAGAACACACTTTCCTTTTGATTGACTAAAAATTGTGCGCCTCACCGCTCTTGAAGACATGCGGCGCGCTTTACTGTTTGTTCCGAGCGCCACTTCGGGCGCTCGTAGCTGAAACCGGAAGTGACTACGCGTCACTTCCGGTGCGCGCTTAATCACTCACCCCCGTTGCCGGCAGCCGCAGGTTCCTATCAGCTCCGTTCAGACCGCGGTCCTGCACAGCCGGAGGGAGGAAAAAACGGCACAACCTCATCCCCACACCGGAGGATAGAACTGCCGGCGTCCCACACTCCTTTCATGGAGAAGGGTAAGTGAGACACCGCAGGGACACCTTCATCATGGCGTGCTCAGGTCTCCTTCCAAGGACAGGAAACCAAACTGAGGTGGAGTAGGAGGAGCCTCTTTTTATGCTCAGGTTTTCTGTCCTTGGAGGGCGGATCCCTATCTCTCTGGTGGTGCCGTCGTGATGAAGGGGAAAGGTAAATTCTGGATCTGAAACCTGCAGAACTCCTTATACCCATTCCCAGGGGATGTGTCTGGGGAAGAGCCGTGCACAGGTGAGGTCAGGGCTCCGGTCACTTTTCCGGGATTGATGGAGAACGGATGTTATGTGTGACCTCTAGTGATGTCATAGTTGGGGTCCCATTTGTTTGAGCTTCCAATAATCAATCAAACTATTTTCTCTGAAGCAGAGAATATGCATTAATATGGAAGCACTCGGGTCAACTGAGATTGTCAGCTCTATGGCCAACAAAGAGGTCACCCGCTACTTGTGCCTGCACCCTGAGAGGGTCACGTGGTGGTCACACAAAGGCAAGGCTTCAGCTCTTCTTCTGTCCGGCTTCATTTCTAGGGCCCTCCTGGGCAGTTCAGATAAGAAACAAGTTCACAGCAAGACCTTTACCCTGGACAGACCATGAGATAGACATACGGGTGGACATCTTGCTCTTCTTCTGTTCGGCTTCTTCTCTAGGGCCCTCCTGGTCAGTTCACATCGGACTTCGGGTCACAACTAGACATTTTCTGACTTCTACAAGTGTTTCAAAACGCACTGCAACCGCTTCAGAGAGATTTGCCTCATTCAATTGACGTTAACACTTGTGTTTACAAAACGTAAACACTAAAGTTAACACGTGTGGTAACGTCATGTTAACAGATACGTTTGGTAGACGCAAATATTAACATTAATTTAATGAGGCAAATCTCTCTCCAGCCGCTGCAGCGCAGCCTTACGAGCAGCTCATCTTCTGCCGGCTTCTTCTCTAGTGCAGTCCTGGGCAGGTCACAGGTCAAAGCTGGACTAGAAAGTTTTTACCCCCAAAGGGCCACACATCTTATTCTTCTCTAGTGATTCCTGGTCAGTGCACTCCGTAAGAAACGGGGCCAACAATGACAGTCCCCAATACCTCCTACCAAAGTGACCTGTCCCAAGGGTTCATGTGAGGGTCATACAGGGTCACTCATTTCTGCCTCTTTCTCTAGTGCCCTCCTGGTCAGTTCACAAGGTCAATCCTAGACTGTTCCCCATAGTCTTTACCAATGAGGGGGGGGTCATGTAATGGACACATGTTCTTCTCTATGGTAAATGTTCATAGCAAACTTCTCTGCTTGCAGTCACTGAATTGATGCATTCTGGGGGTTTTACACTTCTCTAGGCCTCCTGTTGGATAGTGAACATCTTTGTCTGTCTGTATCTCTTTCTCTGCTTCGGCTCCAGCTTAACCTTTGTCTCTGTCCATGATTATTCCAACAGTCAGACCGATTCCGCATTTAGCGCTCGGGGTGCGTTCACACGTGGCGATAATGAGCGCGTTTCAAACTGCAATGGAGCAGCTGGAGAGAGATTTTCCTAAATAAATGAAATTTACGAAACGCAACCGTCGTAACAAATGCATTCGTTTAACATGATAATGTGTTAACATTTGTGTTTACAAAACCCACATGTAAACGCAATGTTTACAGCTATTTAATTAGGCAAATCTCTCTTCAGCTGCTCCATTGCAGTTTGAAACGCACGCGTTACCGCCGCACGTGACTGCAGCCTCATAAGCTGTAAAGGTGTCTGTGGTGTAACAGCAAGCAGAGATTTTGAAAATGTCAAGAAATTAATATGCAAATTATATGCACTCATTTATTTAAACATAATAATAATACAAAGGTTTCTCTGTATCAGTCGACACGTGTTACACGTTGTGTTTCACCTCCAAGATCTCGCTTTGCTGTCAGTGAATAGAAATCCTGCAACATTAGTTTCAAGCAAATAATTACTTTTTTTTTGTATTGATTTTTTTTTTTTTAAATAAAGGGACAACGTTTGCCCAAAAAAGAGGAAATTCTGAAACAAAAATCCGATTGAGAATCTCTGGGAGTGATGAGCGCAGCCGCAGGATTCTGTTATAACAAGACGATCACTTAAAAAAAAATGTAACCAAAAAAAAATGATATTAATAATATTGATTTCTTGGGAGAAGAGTAACTAAAAATCCATTTTTTCCAACGTTCTGTGCAGACCTGGCGATGGATCCAAGATGGGCGACCTCTGACCTCGTGTAGAACTACAAGTCCCAGGCGACCCCAGGACCGGAGAACTGCGCACTGTCTTCGATTTTATATCTTTGAACCTACATATAATGTGGAATAAGGCGACCTGTACAGTATATTGGCTTGTGCTCCAATCACATCCAGAGCTGCATACAAAACTTTTACCTACTTGCCTATAGTACAACCAATGGCCACATGCAGCTGATTGCAACACATAATAGCAATAGCTGGTAACCTGTCTGCTATTGGTCGGGGGATGTTGGGAGTTGTAGTTTCATGATTATGCCAATACTGAATTGTAACCGCAGCTTTGGAAGGGACTGGAGGAATAAGATGGGATGTAAGGATCTTGCTGTGTATTCCTGAGAACAAATACACAAATGGTGTGGAGGCAGCGGTCTAAGGGCTCTCCACCGACTGTTACACTACAACTCCCAGCAGACCTTGTGTCTGGGGCATGCTGGGGGTTGTAGTATTACAGTCGGAGGTGCCGGGGGCGTGCTCGGAGCTCAGGCACGGTGGCAAAGAACAGTTTCGACAGCCGGAGGTCAACATCGGGGAGTTGGGTTCTTTTCGGAGCAGAATGTACAGAAGCAGCAGTTATATATATATCATAAGCATCCAGCCAATTATACGGCAGAATAAATAGACCCCTCCCCCACCTCCAAATCCCAGGGCCCCCTCCAGACCACACCCACTTATAAGCTGACATTTTCCTTAAAGGGAGCCCTCATCAAATGTAACTGCCACTTAAAACACTCATTCTACTAGTGCAGAACCTCAGGGGCGGAGCTTGACAGAGAATTTCCTGTTCTGTGAGGCTCCGCCCCCCAAGTGCATTATCAGTTTTATATGGAAGAATTTAACATTTTTCACTCATAAGTGTCCAGAATATAAAAAAAAAATGTAAAAACCAATCATGACGACCGTGCTTGTAACACTGACTCGCATCGCTTCAGCAGAGCCGCTTATAGAAGAAAGCAGGGAGATTATTTTAGCAAGAGAGGAACATCTGTATTCTCTCCCAAAAGTCAGAAAACCCCTTTAAAAAGGACATCTACAACCAGGATGAAGGACTGTATGCAAATGAGCCTGACGGGCTTCAAGCCCCATTAACACCTATGGATCCAGGAGCCCCTCAGGCTCATTTGCATACAACCCTTCAGCCTGGTGGGTAAATGCTCTTTAAGATATTCAGTTTCCATAAATATCAGATGAAACATTCATAGTAACAGAGCGGCAGCTACTCCGGTCTGCTCTGCCTACACTAAGCTCCTGAGTTCCCTCTAGTGGTGACTGTACAGTTTAAAGTAAACTGTCTACACTCTGCTTAAGAGCTCCCTCTAGTGGTGACTGTAGGCAGAACACTATCTGCAACTATAGAGATCAAAGTGCAGTCTACACCAAGCTCCTGAGCTCCCTCTAGTGGTGACTGTAGGCAGTGCAGACTCTTTACTTTGAGCTCTACAGTTGCACAAAGAGTCTGCACTGTCTACAGTCACCACTAGATGGAGCTCTTGCACTTAATGTAGACTGCACTTTGAATCTACAGTTGTAAAGAGTCTGTTCTGCCTACAGTCACCACTAAAGGGAGCTCTTAAGCAGAGTGTAGACAGTTTACTTTGAACTCTACAGTCTACCCTAAGCTCCTGAGTTCCCTCTAGTGGTGACTCTAGGCAGAGCAGACTATTTACTTTGAACTCTACACTTAGCTCCCTCTAGTGGCGGCGGAAGATTCTCTTTTTAATCTATGGCTATGGAAAGGAATTTGGAGGTCCAGATCAGTACAATAAAGAGACAATAGAATTACAATAAATTAAATCAGTGCAGATTTTTTTTTTTTTTTAGTTCGCTATACCATTACTTTATAGGGGTTGTAAAGTTTTAAGAAAACATGGCTGCTCCCCCTCCATGCACATTGTTAGGTTTCTGGAACAACTAAGCTCCACTGAAGAGACTAGAGACAAACTGCAATTCCACACACAACCTGTGGGCGCAGGTGGCGCTGTTTTTGGAAGAAAGCAGCCATGTTTTTCCAATCATTTACAAACAAAAAAAAAAAAAAAAAGTTTTTGAAGCCGGACAATCCAATCAGTGTGACAGCTGCAGTCCTCATAGCAGCAAAGTGCAAGGATTTCTTAGAACGGCAGAAAAATTCTTCTCCAAAAAACTGTTTTTGTGGAATTGCGGCCCGAGAAAAAAAAAAAAACAAAAAAAAAAAAAACAACATCTTATGCCGGACATAAAACAGGAAATAAAACACACAGAGCTAAAAGTAATAATATACATCAGTCACAACCAAAAGGAGCAAAAAAAATGGCGGCCAATTGCCCCGAAAACTAGATTTAAAAAAAAAAAAAAAAAAATTAATAAATGAAGGATCTGCAAAAATTCTCTAAAAATATCATGCGGCCGCATCCGGATCTGTAGGTTTAGTAGCCGAGTCCTGGATATAGAAAGTTCTGTTTGTAAAAAGAGGACAAGGTGTTTGTAAATTTTTGTAAATTAGTTTTTTTCTGTAAGTAGAAAAAGTTGTGTTTTTTTTTTTTGTTTTTTTAATTTAAATCAAACACTTGAAAAGGCACTTCATTCTGTAGGGAAGGGGGAGGGGAGGGGGACAAAAAGAAAATCACACCCCTGAGGCAGGTCAACTGCCCCGGGGAGGGGTAAATGTCTGCATAGAGAGTATGGGGGCGGAGCCAAAGCTTAGGGTAAAGGGGCGGGGGGGGGGGGGTTACATCCTTTGTAAAATGTATTGAAACATTTTTTTTTTCCTTTTAAAAAAAGCCTGAAAAGTTCTTATCTGTATGAAAATTAGTGAAAAGCGGTTTAAAAAATATCTAGCTTTTTTTTTTCTCCTTCGTATTTCCAAGTCCGTTGTTGTTGAACTCTTTCAACGAATCAAATATAAAAGAAAAAAAGTGCCCTTTCACACTGATATTGGGGGGCGGGGCCTCTTCAGGACTAATCTCCTCCTCCGCCATACTCCACCCCCTTCGCCGTGGCACCAGATGAGCATCTTCCTTCATGAGTCACGAGGGCGGAGCTCAAACAGGGAGTCCAATGAGGGGCAGCTGTGGGACAGAGCCGTGTCCACCGGGGGGCGCTCCATGGGGGCTACCTATTGCAGAGCTTATTAAGCATATTGTAAACGTTCTCTTCTTTACTCAATCCTTCAAAGAACGGAATCAGATCAAGCAACTCTGTGTCGGCCATGTCATCAAACCAGGACTGCACCGGGACCTGCGCCAGGGGAGGGGAAACAATACACAAAAATATTACCCACAATCATCTAACACCCACCCCCTATAAGATGGCTAAAGTTTATAGGAATAAAAAAAAAAAAAATCTATGTGCGGGATTGACTTGGAGCCAACAGTCACAGCAACCGCCCAAAGTGGCCAATAGTCACAGCAACCCCCCCCCAAAGTGGCCAACAGTCACAGCAACCCCCCCCTCAAAGTGGCCAACAGTCACAGCAACCCCCCCCCCCCCCCAAAGTGGCCAACAGTCACAGCAACCCCCCCCCCCCACAGTAGCCAACAGTCACAGCGACCCCCCCACAGTAGCCAACAGTCACAGCGACCCCCCCCCACAGTAGCCAACAGTCACAGCGACCCCCCCCCCACAGTAGCCAACAGTCACAGCGACCCCCCCCACAGTAGCCAACAGTCACAGCGACCCCCCCCCACAGTAGCCAACAGTCACAGCGACCCCCCCCCACAGTAGCCAACAGTCACAGCGACCCCCCCCCACAGTAGCCAACAGTCACAGCGACCCCCCCCCCACAGTAGCCAACAGTCACAGCGACCCCCCCCCACAGTAGCCAACAGTCACAGCGACCCCCCCCCACAGTAGCCAACAGTCACAGCGACCCCCCCCCCAGTAGCCAACAGTCACAGCGACCCCCCCCCCACAGTAGCCAACAGTCACAGCGACCCCCCCCACAGTAGCCAACAGTCACAGCGACCCCCCCCCAGTAGCCAACAGTCACAGCAAACCCCCCCACAGTAGCCAACAGTCACAGCGACCCCCCCCCACAGTAGCCAACAGTCACAGCGACCCCCCCACAGTAGCCAACAGTCACAGCGACCCCCCCCCCCAGTAGCCAACAGTCACAGCGACCCCCCCCCCCCAGTAGCCAACAGTCACAGCGCAGCGTGATTTTTCTCCACTATACACCAGCCATAGCGCTGTACACTCTATAGTGGCTGTGCTTGGTATTGCAGCTTGTAACAAAGCGGCCATGTGACCGATCTGGTTCTGCATATGGGACCCATCACCCACTGGATCCTGATATTCTTTCCCCTCCCCATTAACCCCTCTATGACCAGGGGCCTCTTACCGCGTTTTCGGGATGGAAGATGTACGATGCGGGCGAGTTGTCCACGATGATGACTTTACTCAGTTCTCTTCCCAGGCGGCTCAGATCTTTCACGTAGTTTCCTCGGTGGAACACGCAGGATTCTCTGAAGAGTCGCGCCTTAAAGACGCCCCAAGGGTCCAGCAGGTCGGCCACGGGGTCCGCGTACTGAAGGAGGAGACACAGAGCAAAGACATTAAAAAAAGCAACATTTGTGCTGGATACAGATTTGGAGGAGGAGACGCCACACCCTTAGTCTGTCCTCTCTTCATATACTGTGTAGTGTTCTCTGTTATCAGCCAGTTCATGTTAAATATAGTTCTCTATGGAGATGAATGGTCAGGCCAATCCTCTAATTCCTCCTGAAATGTAATGTTAGTTGGGCTGCGATCTCCACCAATCAATGTTAGCAGAGTCAATGGTAACGCCCAATTGTCAGTTTATGCATTAGACAGGGGGGAATAAGAGGAACAGAGGAAATGCAGGATCGCTAAGAAAAAGACATTTCATTAGGAATATAAGACGTGTCGCAGGAGGAGAATGACCCCCACAAGTGCCCGCGCCGAGCTCATACTTGTCACATGACCACAGGGCGTTTATAAAGGGAAACATTCAGATATTTCTAGTTTTGGGCGATGGATTCGCCACCTGGATGACAACTACAGCTCGCAGGAATCGTAACGGAAGGTGTGCTGCCAGGGCATGCTGGGGGTTGTAGTCCCCCGCCACTGGAAGCGTCGATCTGCACAAAACATACAATATACAGGATGACAAAAACTGGATTATTACACAAACTAAAAATTAGCTTCATCTTCAAGATCTCTGCTATCTGTCAGTGAACATAGTGATGTGTAGCCTGCGGGCAGGACTGCCTTGCAAGGATTTGCTACATTGTATCTGGTCTAGACCAATCCTGTGCGACCTCTCTCCAGCCCTGGACGTTTGTTACAATGTATCAGTTTGGAATCCAGACTGGATACAACTTAAAAGGGCATTTACCACCAGGATGAAGGACTGTATGCAAATGAGTCTGAGGGGCTCCAGGTTCCATTTACACCTATGGAACCTGGAGCCCCTCAGACTCATTTGCATACAGTCCTTCATCCTGGTGGTAAATGCCCTTTTAAGTTGTATCCAGTCTGGATTCCAATGAGTCTGAGGGGCTCCAGGTTCCATAGGTGTAAATGGAGCCTAAAGCCCCTCAGGCTCATTTGCATAGAGTATTTCATCCTGGTGGTAGATGTCCTATAAACAGATCCTCAGATGCGAGACCCACATGTGACCATTGAGGCCAGTGATTGGCTGCAGCATTCCCGGGATCCTCACTCTTTGTTCACTGACAGAAAGCAACAAGACTCCGCTCCGCCGTATGTGCCACAGGCTCCACTCGCTTCTTCCATCGAATTAGCTCAGTAATCAGGATGGTGTGTCCAAAATCATCAGACGAGAGCTAGATCGCCCCCTACTGTACAAGTCTCATCACAAAGCAAAGGCCTCCATCCCACTAATCACACAGCATCATACATCCACATTTTAGGGATGCAGGTTATTAGGAGTACGAGTTTTCCTGTTTTACCCCAACAGTGCCGCTCTAGTCCATTGGCAACGCCTGGTACTGCAACACAACCAGTCTATGGCCTAGAGGGAGAGTCTCTAATGATCCCCAATGAATCATACATCCACATTGTACCATCGGAGGAATTACAGCAGCAGCTCCCACCACATTTCATTTGTCCGTTCCTCTGTTGTTCCTCCTAAAAATTCAATTGTTTTCCCTTCTTTACTTTGCCGATTTATGGGATAGGTCATTAACCATCGAAATGCTGGGAAGCCGATATTTAGAGAGACTGTCGCAAGATTTTGCCCCCTTAAAATAATAGCACCCAGAATCAGATGGTTAACGTGGGAACTGGATCTTTAATCTCCGGTTCTGAAGATCCAAGAACCAGAATCCTGATGCAATTTGAAAGATGAAATCCTCAGCTTTAACATGAAAACTTTGCATGTTGCTAGGTCCAACAGAACACAAGTTGGGGGGAGGGGGGGGGGGCGGAAGTGACACCAGCCAGTGCAGCCTCTAAAACTTGACTCATCTCTGGTAAAATGACTCTTCTCTGGTAAAATGACTCTTCTCTGGTAAAATGACTCTTCTCTGGTAAAATGACTCTTCTCTGCTCATTGTCACATGACTCTGGAGAACATTTTTTAAATAGGTACACAGGTGAGATTTTATATAAAAAAAAGGGACTTCCTGCGGGGGCGGACACAATTTCATCCCCTACCTCAGCTCCTGGTTGCTGAGCAATATTAGCGAGATGGAAAACCCCTTGGCCGCCGCTGACCGTGTCACCAAGTAACATTGCCAAGAGGTGTAACAGAGGAACAGTCACAGACTAGTAATGAGTGAGTATTAAAGGGGCGTTTCCATATAAATTGCTCTGGGTTTTCTAGATCTCTGCTTGCTGTCAGTCAATAGGAAGCTTTATTTCCAGTGGACAGACATCGGACCATGATCACACAGTTGCGCAGCTGGTCCCAGACCGCGCGGGTGTCCAAGCTTTCTATAGAATGACAGCAAGCAGAGATCTAGAAACAGAGAAATGAATACAGGAAGTAGATTATTAAAACAATTTTTCATTTGTTTTCATGCAAACAATAACATCAATTTGCTGAAATCAGACACATAATGATGGATCCTTTAAAGGAATCTACTACCAGGATGAAAGACTGTATGCAAATGAGCCTGATGGGCTGCAGGCTACATTAACACCTATGAAGCCTGGAGCCCCTCAGGCTCATTTGCATACAGTCCTTCATCCTGGTGGTACATTCCTTTTAAGCTTCAACCTCCAAACAGGATGACCCCCACTTGCAGTACACCCTCCATTCACACGGACCCCCCCTCCCACCCCCTATTTCCCGTGTTTGCTACACAGGTACTTGTATAAAAAAATTTAAAAAATTTTTAAAAAGTTACAATAATTACTGAACTATTTACAAGCAACTAATGTGCGGCTACTAGCGGTAGGGAAGGGGTTGAGGGGTCCCAGAAGTGATCAGGACCAAGCATGCGATTTAACACTACGTTGCCCGTGGGCACCGCTACTCGATCCAAAAAGCAGTGGCCCGACCAGGAGGCGGAAAGAAGGCCCCGGGCCGCTAGGGGGCGCTACTACTACAACCATGGTAACTGGATAGGTCCGGCTTCATGAGCTGTTTCATGGAAGCCACATCATGAGCTGAGCCCATATGTGGGGGGGGACGTTACCATGGTGGGGGGAGGGGGTGGTGGTCAGGAGGGGGGACACTTACCCAACAAGCTAGCAGAAAGCACAAAGACAGACTGGTGGACAAAAGAAGCAAGAAGAAAAGGGAGAAAACGTAAGACAGATTCTGAAAAACACTTCCCTCCCTCCTCTAGATACAAAAAATAAATAAATCACAAAAAGAATAAAAAACAAAAAACACACAAAAAAAAAAAAAAAAAAATCGACACGTAACGAGGGGCCGGGGAGGGGCCGGTTGGGACGGCTGCACACACCTTGGCCAGGCTCGCCGTGAACAGGACGCACTCAAACAGCTCGCCCATCTTCTGCAGGAACTCGTCCACGTGCGGCCGCTTCAACACGTACACCTACAGGGGGCGACACCCAACACACAAACACTTCAGAAAAAGTTTAGACCTCGAAGGAAATCTACCATCAAAAAAACTAAATCCATCCCGATACACCAGGGACATTACTCATAGATCCAGGCACCGGGACTGTAATATCTGTTATCCATGGCCTCCTGCTTTCTAAAAATCAACTTGGGGAGTTACCAGAGCCCCTCTGTGATGCAGCTTCGCTAAATGTTACACTGTGCAGGAGCATTCCCCCACCCGCTGAGTGAGATTGCATCAGGGAAGTGCTGAGGAGGAGGGAAAGGCAGTGTAACACCCTGTTAACTTACAGCAAGGAGGGGCTCTGGTAACACCCCTGGGAGCATTTCTTATTAGCATAGTTTTAATAGTTGATTTTAGAAGGAAGGAGGGCGTAGATAACAAATATAAGCAGATTACCACAGTCCCGGTGCCCGGATCTATGAGTAATGTCCCTGGTTTATGATGGATTCTGATGGTCAACAGCTTGGAGTAAAGATCCGATTTCAACATACAAGAAAAGGAATTACTGGCAGATTTTAGGTTAAAAAACAGGAAAAACACAATTCAAATCCAATTTTCTTCTTCAAATCTGATTAGTCTTCTATGTATGAGTCACGCGTCTGTACAACATGGCTTCTTCCTGATGCAAGTAATCGAGGATAGGCCCGGCAGAGAGAGAACAGCCTATCCTGGATTACTTGAACCAGGCCGACGCCGATCCAGGATCCGCCTTCTTCTTTCTTCCTATCAGAAGCTTCTGGACTGGACAAAAAAAGATGGAAAAAAACTGACAAATCTATAAAAAAATAATAACGACAATAATTATGAAAAATAACATAAGGAAGAACATTTGTACAACAATGAAATACTCCGAACAGATCCTCATGGGCGGGGCATAAGTCATACTCCTGTGTAATGCTCCACCCCCTCGGATCTGCACTAACCCCCCCCCCCCAATTAGACCTGGAGCGACTGCACAGCCACATACCTGATGAATTGTTCCGTCGATTTCAACTGGGACAATGAAGTCGGCATTATTAATAGGCTGGAGGAGACAAAAAATAAATAAAAACACCCAATTATGGAGGAATAGGAGAGCACACATAATACTTCTGAATGTGAAAACACAACGGATACGACATGAAGCATCTGCCTGGTCATGTGAAAGCAACACAATACGGCCAGACAACTGGCTCCAGTCTCCGCTCAGTGGTGAGGTTATGGAACTGCATCTCAGCTCCCATTCAGGTCAATGAGAGCCGAACTGTAGTTACAGAACTCAGCCACTACACAGAGGACGGAGCTGCTCTTCAGACTTAGAGCTGTGGGACTGGACTATGCACTCATCCTGGAAGAAACTTTTAAATATAGTCTGTAAAGAGGCAGAGGAATAACTAAAAACTTTGGACAACCAAAGATGGTAAAACTATGGATCCATGGAGAGAAGATCTAGGGGAGGGGTGCAGCACGTGGGAGAGATCGTACCTTAAATGAGCTGTGCACGAGGGTCTCGTCCAGGTCAATGACCACACACATCTTCCCATAATCGGACGCCTTCAGCTCTGGAAGGAGGTATTTCGTAGGTGGCTAAAAAAAGGAAAAGAAAACAAAGAACGTAGAGTTAAAGGGGCGGGGAGCTCTATATACACGTATCCTAGTCTGCTCCGCTCTTATTCTCTATACATCCAATATTCCGCTGATGCCAGGAATCCAGGGACTCTGCTGATACATTTACATACCGGTGGATACTATATGACAAAAGCAACAGCGGCTGTGTATACATCAATGATAGCGCCCCCTAGTGGTGGCTGCAGACATGCAGAGTTTTATCATGTACATCTCTGCATAAAGCGCTTCACACGCCGCAGCATTGTCTCCATTGCCACTTCAGTCTTGCGCTCAATTTGAAGTCACATTTTCGAGGTTTTCACGTTCCCACTCCTAACCCAGTTACTATCCCTTTTACCCCCCCTACCCCACACCGTGATAAAAATTGTCCCCTTTCCCGCTTCTCTCACGGAAGTCCTCCATCAAAGTAAGGGCTCATTCACACGTCCGCTATGGGGGCAGTGATCTGGTGGCATGATTGGCGAACAGATCACACACCCCATAGACTTCTATGGCTCCCGGTGACAGTGCGGTAAGCCATTCAGTTGCCTATGGAGGGAGAAGGGGTTAATAGGGCCCCCCCCCCCTCCTGGTCCTGTGCTCGCCCTGGGTCCGGGGGCATGCACACCGCCGTAGGGATGTATCCTAAGAAGCATTGTCCCAATTCAGACTCTCACCCAGCAGCATTGTCCCTCTTCCCACCCGCCCCCTATCAAAAGCAGTATTACACCCCTCCCCAATATTGAGGCAGCTTCCGAAATCATATTTTCCTGTCAAAAGCTGCAGAACTGTCCCCAATGTCACTTTTACCCCACAACCTGCAGGATTGTCCCCCTTCCCATCACTCGGAACAGTCCATCTTCTTACTCATTCCGGGCATCGAATTCCCTTTCCAAACCCTCTACTTTCCCAGCTGTCGCAGCACCGTCTCTTCCTCCCTGAGAACACTCAGCTGAGCTAGAGGGTGAAGGACCTGCACTACTGGTCACATGACCACGGGTTCCTGGACACTGCAGAGATTATGTTATCGTTGAATCTGTCCAGCAGAGGGCGCCCAGGACTGCCCCGTACACAAGAGTAAAACCTACAAACCTATAACCCCACCAACCAAAATAATACAGAGTTATCTGCCTTCAGGGATGGAGGATGGAATAAAAAGACGACAAAACACAAAAGTAAAAGAAAATAAAAGGAAGGAGGGAGAAATAAAATACATACACTGGGAATGGGAATGACCTGCGTCTGATCGCCCTAAGAGAGAAAAGCAGAAAGAAAACAGTTACTACGAGATCTACAAGAGAAGGGGGGACCCCGGGGTATAAGGTCAGAGGACGGAGCACTCGTCTCCATCTACCAGGTTGATTTGACATCTGTTTTCAAGATCTCCGCTTGCTGCCTGGGGGTAGGAGCTTTCACTGTATGTTCCGTCACAGCGGAGGCTTTGGTGCAATTGTGTCCAGTTCAATTCCCTTCTTGTACCGATATATTGTTACAATGCATCAGTGCAATTCAGGGCTGCATACAACTGTAACAAACGCTCAGCTGTGAGAAGCGATGGGTCTGTAGCATCTGCTGTCTGTAAGGGACTAGAATATTCATTTTTTTTACATCACCTCCAGACCTGAAGTCGCTTGCTTGTCTTTGTTACAATGTGTCAGTGCAGGTAAAAAAGTGACAGTGAATGTTGCATTCAGAATAGATGACAAGTGTAGCTTTGGGAAGTATCGGTACTCCATAGGTTTACAGCAAGCAGAGATCTTGGAATTGATAAAGATGTGTAACAAAGAGCAGCTTGTCCCCTTGTTCATGCAGTAATCACCCCCATGTACATTTGGGGGGTCCTCACCTTGGGAACGCCGCCATTTTCTTCCACCAGCGGAGGCAGGGGGCTGCTGTTGTTGTTGGAGGCCGGGGGCTCGACGTTGTAGCTCCGGAAACAGCAGAATAAGGAACTGAAGATGCTTCTGTCCCGCTGCTTCTTCAGGCTGATATTGCATTGTGATACTGGAAGGGAAGAGACAAGATCATTAACAAGACGGCAAGGAGAGACGTATGCTACAGCTATCTGCACCTCAAGGGTTAAAGGGAACCGGTCAGCAGCGGCAACCATACAGACTGCAGCCAGTGTTATGTATGGTCCCTGGAGAGATGTGTGATCAGACCTTTCTGCATGTTGTTAGTAGCAGCAGGACTGTGATATATGGATTTACATTCCAGGATTGTAACTTCTCCAAGAGCACTGGGGGCTTCTCCTCACACTGCTGTGCTCTGCACATTCACCTCCCCCAAGAAAAAGCTGTAATGCATCTGGAGAAGACAAAAGCCTGGAATATAAATCCATATATCACAGTCCTGCAGCTACTAACAACATACACATAGGTCTGAGTACACATCTCTCCAGGAACAATAACCCTGCAGTGTGCGGGGGTCACGCCTGCTGACAGGTTCCCTTTAATGATGTATTAGGTGCACGTCCTCATCCATGTGCACAGTACTTCTGCAGGTATATAGTATGGCCGCATTGTATAGCTATTCCGCTGCTGGTCAGTAGGTGGTGCTGTTGCCTCGCTCATCTGTCGTGTATATGGGGGGGCACATACTTATAATCGCTGATGTCTTATTTATATTTCCATCTGGAGTCAAACAAAGCAGTGAAGCGGAAGCAGGAAGGAAAGTGAGGATAGCCCTGCCTGCCGGGGTCACCGGGGCCCCACTACACCCGAGGGGGGGAGGGGTGCATTATCTACACCAGGGCTCTCTAATCTACCGCAACAACACTGCTGGGAGTTGTAGTGCTCCAACAGATCACAGATTTGGACAATAGTCTGCTGCTTTATCCTACCATTATCGCAGGACTACAACTCCCAGCATATCAGCGTCACACTGAGGGGCACCCACTATGGCAGGACTACAACTCCCAGCATATCAGCTTCACACTGAGGGGCACCCACTATGGCAGGACTACAACTCCCAGCATATCAGCTTCACACTGAGGGGCACCCACTACGGCAGGACTACAACTCCCAGCATATCAGCTTCACACTGAGGGGCACCCACTATGGCAGGACTACATCTCCCAGCATATCAGCGTCACACTGAGGGGCACCCACTACGGCAGGACTACATCTCCCAGCATGCCAACAAAAGGACGGCACTAGCTTTATGGGGGTCAATATGGGGCGCGTCACGCTAAGGTGACCCATTGTACCCCAGATATAATGGAACACCCCCTTCCCCGAAAAAGAGCCTGAAGTCACCCCGTCTACACCAGATATAACACAAGACTGAACACCATATATAAGGGTGCATCCCCCCAGATGTAGAGCCAGAGGTCACCCATATAACCCAGATATAACACAAGACTGAACACCATATATAAGGGTGAATCCCCCCAGATGTAGAGCCTGAGGTCACCCATATAACCCAGATATAACACAAGACTGAACACCATATATAAGGGTGCATCCCCCCAGATATAGAGCCAGAGGTCACCCCTCTAACCCAGATATAACACAAGGCTGGACCCCCTCAGATGTAGAGCCAGAGGTCACCCCCTTTACACCAGATATAACATGAAGCTAAACCCCAGAGAGAAGACAACACCCCCTCCCCCAAATATAGAGCCTGAGGTCACCCCCTCTTCCCCAGATACAGATCCGGAGATCACCCCCTCCAGGATGATAGGATGAGATACACGGCTCAGCAGACAGTATCTCTCATGAAAGGATTAGATACACAGCATGTCACAGGACAGGCTTAGATACGTCTGAGCCCGGGTTTATCCCTGGATTCTTGGCTCGGCTCTGGCACCAGTCATAGGTGCCGTCCAGTTACTTTCTACCCATCTATATACAGGCAGTCCCCGGGTTAAATACAAGATAGGGTCTGTAGGTTTGTTCTTAAGTTGAGTTTGTATGCAAGTCGGAACTGTATATTTTATCATTGTAATCCCAGCCAGAACTTTTTTGGTCTCTGTGACAATTGGATTTTAAAAATGTTGGGTTGTCATAAGAATCAGGATTAACAAATAACTGTTACAGCTGATTATTGTAGCCTAGGACTAAAGTACAGTAATTACCAATATCCAGAGGTCCGTATGCAAGTCAGGTGTTCTTAAGTAGGTCAGGTGTTCTTAAGTAGGGGACCGCCTGTAAAGCTTATCGGAACCACATCTAGCGCTCACATCCACCCACACGTGGCCTATGGGGACGCAGCACATCGCTCCTGCAGAGCACTGTGTGAACAGGACCAGACAACGCTCCTAGATCGCTACTCATCTGGCAAATCCAAAACACGTAAAATCTTCGGCATGCTGGGAGTTGTAGTTATAAAGCAAACGGAGATCCAAAAGGTTGAGGAAACGGATCTGCAGAGCATATACGTGACTGTTCCCCTTTAAGGGCGGATACATTGTATCCAGCAGAACACAACAATGTATCCAATGTCTCCACTCCTGACACTGCTGACGGATCGAGGTTTAATCTGTGCCTCTTGCGCCACACGAAGGAGCGGGCGCTGCCAACGAAGCCGTGGCGGGGACACGGAGACCTGGAGGTCCGCCAACGGCCTTTGTGCTTTCCCACAGAGTAAAGCGATCCGGCTCAGGATCCTCCGCTGCTCCAACAGAGTAACAGGATCCGGCCAAGGCTCAGGAACATTCTCATCAATGTGACAGCTACATAATGGCACCGGAGCAGCCCTTAAAGGGGCCACGACCCAAAGTCCTCATCCACGAGCGGCTGATAGCAGAGATTGTGATCATACAGGGGCTGGAGAGCTGTCCAATGCATCTATAGACCAGTCTGTAGTCATGGAGACTCATGGCTCTGCATAGGAGCTGAATACACTGAACGGTAGGAAGGGATCTAGTTACCAGGTTCGGGCTCCTAAATCAGGAGCGTGGGAAAAGGAACTGGTTTTTAGCATTGATCTATAAACTCTGCATAGCTTACCGTTTTGAGTATGCAGCTCCTATGCACAACAGTGCAGAAAAAAAAAAAGTTCCAACGCTGAAATACAGGATTTCGCCCAACGGGTTTTCTTTACTCCCAAATTATAAACACCTGGATATGGCCGAACACCTCAGAGAGCGACCTACGGCACACACCTTGATCGTGCTGCATTACTGCAAATACGGGAAACTCAAACATTTGAGGACCCTAAACCAGCTGCAGGTCCTAAAACAAAGAGCCCAGTCCCATTGGATGCCGCAATCAGCTGATGTTTAGCTCTGCTGGCATCATATAGGCGGCGTGGGTGGCCACCCAGTGCCCGAGGCTTCTACGGGGAACCTAAACCACCCTCCAAGTTTGTATCATCTCTATAGGGCAGTATCAGAGAAGGAAATCCAGATAAAAGTGCGCTGGCTGTACACTCCTCTACAAGAGCCCCTCCAGGACCTTTGAAGGGCCTCCAAATGTCTTTAAAAGAGCAGAACTAAAAGCAAACAGAATGGACCCCAGAGGAAGCTTGGTACTGTGTGGTAGGCAGTAAACTATTATAAAATATGTTAAACTTTTAGAGGTCACGATTTTCATACAACCCGCATATTTTCCAGTATTTGCTACAAGACACAAAAACAGAGATTTCCCCAAATTCCTTCCCCTGTCCCCTGCCTTGCGGTGTGCATAGGCTGTGACATAGCTGCACTGAGGTGCTACACCCCCAGAGGTACAGCTCCGTTAACCTTACCCTAAAGTTTCATAGTAAATACATGAACGCTTGCAGCTACCAGTAGGGGGAGCTCACAGCACAAAACCTGTGGACAGCCTGAACCAATGCTCCCCCTAGAGGTGGAAACAAAATTTTCCCGGTGCCTTAAATGCACCGATGTTCGGTAACTTCTTGTACCACAAATAAAGCCCGCCCACGGGGCACTTGCCAGCTAATTTGCATATCCAAATTACAGGTAGATTACCTGTGCAATGCTTCGTTGGATTGTGTTATGTTCTTCTGCACAGTAACGGGAAGCATTTAGGATCATATCAAAGGGAGTCAATCATATCCTCAGTGTAGTACATTGCCCCAGAGGCTGCAGAACCTCTTCATTGTAATAATCTAAAGCCATTAGACACAGATTGAGGTCCTATGAGCCGCCAGCATTACCTCATCTACAAGCGCCGTGTTATTACAGCGCTGCTTATAATAAGCCTCCTCCTAAATGGAGCAGCCGGAGAGCGGAGCCAGCAGAAACCCTCATCAAATATTTATGTCGCTGCGTCTTTAAGGAGCGGAACATCCAGAGCGCGATCATAATTTCCATAATTGCCTCGGGCAGCGCTAAAAATGTGGAGATGATTTTTTGGAGGGTTAATTTCTTATGCTGCAAATTCCAGAGACAAAATTGGGAGAACTCCCTCTTATGGGAATGTGAAGAAGAATCCTCAGTCTCTGCAATGGAATCCGGCTAAACCCCACCCCTTATACACTCCACCCCCTTCAGCTGTCCTCCAATCTAACGAGATGGCCATTCAATTATATAAATGAAATTTTTTTTGCAACCAGACTCCGCCCACTTTTGACTGGCATAAATCCTTAAAGTGTACAAGTTCACTATTGTCTTTCGAAAGAAAAAAAAATCCTTTGTACAAAATCAATCCTTTACCTGCTTGTGCAGCTGCAGGTTCAGAGCTCAGTGGGTGTTCCCTGTGAAGTTGCTCAACCTTCCATGTTCCAGCATCTAGTTCTACTCCTCCTCTCACACTGACACGTTGGAGGAAATAAGTTGTAATTTTGGAAAATACATAAGCAACGTTCAATTCCTCTCTATAAAGCTCACATACATTCACCTGCAGGTTAAGAGCTCAGTGGGCGTTACCACTTGCAGTTGCTCTCTACTCAATACGCTATCCGATATTAATTTTTCTATCACACAGACACAATAGAGCAAAAAAAAAAAAAAAGTTGTGATTGGGGGAAATATACATCTTTTAGGTCCACTCTATAAAGCTTACTAACAAAGAATGTGCAGATGCGGGATCAGAGCTCAATGGGCGTTCCCTGTGAAGATGCCCTCTTATCACTGCTCTAGCTTGTGTCCCTTTCCTTCTCTCATAACAGCATGGTTGGGCAATTTGTATTTTAGGGGTAAATATGCATTAACCCCGTCTCCTCTGTTCTGCAGCCCCATCCAAATACGTGAAAATTTAGGTCACCCTACCATAAACCAACCATCCTAAAATTGTGCCGATTGCCTTGATCTGCTCCTGGTGCTTCCTGCCCTTCCAAATATTCTTAAACGGGAGTGCCTTTAGTATGTAAAATATGGGTCACTGTATCACACACATGACACCAGGACAGGAGGCTCCCAGCAGGTCACTGCCCGCAGCGTCACATGGTCTCACCCTCAAACCCTTCCGCTCGCTCATATTCTCATTTCCTGTACATAAAACTTAAAGGACGCGCTCCTCGCCTGCTGCCGAACATTTGCCACCACTTGCTCAGTGATGGACAAGACATTGTCACGTTACATTGTCGCTGCTTCTAATTATGTGGTTGATCGGAGAATATCCATTAACTGCTTGTGCACCTGCAGGTTCAGAGCTCAGAGGGCGTTTTATTTTTATGGCGTACTCTCTCTCATACCGACCGTGCAAGCTGCACCAAATAGGAAGTTTCAATGGACCACAGATGCCGCGGCAAGAGAAACGTGGGTCTAGTCTGTACTCATAATCTCACATAACTCTGCAGGAGAGCTGTATGCACAAGTGGTTAAAAAGGAGACTGACAGCAATGTCAGGCCAGTGTTAAAGTGTAAACATAACTTTGTGGATGTTAGTAGCAGCAGGACTGTGATAAATGGATTTGTAGTCCAGGATTGTAGCTTCTCAAAGTGCACTGGATTCCATGAGTAGCAGCAGGACTGTGATGTATGGATGTATAGTTGAGGATTGTAGCTTCTCCAAGTGCACTGGGGTCGTGTCCTCACACTGCTGTGCTCTGGGGCATGTGAAATCATACTTTTGTGGATACCATTAGTAGCAGCAGGACTGTGGAAAAAATATATTTGCATTCCAGGACGGTGCATGTCCTCACACTGCTGGAAGTTACAGCAGAGTGGAGAAGCAGTGTAAAAAAATGACTGATGAAGGAATCTAGGGCAGACACACAGGAGTTATGGAGCAGCCGACTACATAAAGCTAAGGGACACGGCCCCAGAACAATCCTGGAAAATAAAACCAAATATCACAGTCCTGCTGCTACTAATAACATACACAAAGGTCTGATTACACATCTCTCCATAGTGTCTCCGCATGCCATTTATACGGCAGCCCTTGGCCCGGATGCACAGCTCAGATGATGTGGTTCTCTGTAAAGCTTTTTATGGCGGCGCTGAGCTCTGCCAGGCCTGGCACAAGACAAATACCTGGCAGGATTATATCATAATGCGGATTTCCTACGTGATTCATTAAGATAAACTCGCACTGATTGTTAATGCCCCGGGTGTAGGAGATTGTGGTGGCATCAAGACAAGATATATACACACCAGATATGCCAGCTCCTAGAGGCCGTGCCAGGCACACACAGCACTCACACAATGCCAATCATGTAGATACTGGGGGCATACATCCATCAGGTCTGTGCAACACAGAGGGGCTACACCGTGCAGCACTCCGACACAACTGTGACCACTAACCCGTGTCCTCACACCCACCCCCCCCCACACACACACACACACGTCGCAAAGGACTGCAAACAGTACAGGGGAAAGAAATGCCGCAGCTTCTCCAAGATTATACATTTACAGAACTTCACCTCTGAGCCAAAGGAGAAGAGATTAGGGATAAAATGTGCAGTCACCAAGTAAATACATTACTGATCCTGAGTTACACCCTGTATTATACCCCAGAGCTGCACTCACTATTCTGCTGCTGGTGCAGTCACTGTGTACATACATGACATTACTTATCCTGTACTGATCCTGAGTTACACCCTGTATTATACCCCAGAGCTGCACTCACTATTCTGCTGCTGGTGCAGTCACTGTGTACATACATGACATTACTTATCCTGTGCTGATCCTGAGTTACATCCTGTATTATACTCCAGAGCTGCACTCACTATTCTGCTGCTGGTGCAGTCACTGTGTACATACATGGCATTCAGAGGTCGCATTAACGCCTCACCACGCGTCATAGACGCGTGATGAGGCGCAATTACCCCCCAAAATAATTGCCATGCGTAAAAGAACGCATGGCAATTATTTCCTGTAGCGCGCAGGCTGAGCGGCCCGGCGCGCGCTGCAATAGAGGGAAATGTTAGTAGCGCGATCACAGCGCGCGCCGGGCCGCTCAGCGGGACACGTGACACAGTGTTCTGTGTCAGCAGCGCTCCGGAGAGACCCGGAGCGGGAGCGAAGGCCCGGGAGACACGTGGACAGCGGGGCTGCGCTCCTCGGCTGTAGGATCCCGGCAGGACCGGAGACCAGTGCCAGGTGAGTGCGAGGCCCACCTGTGGAGTGCAACGCGCTCACTGCACTCTGTGTAGTGAGTGTGCTCTGTGTGTGTGAGTGTGCTCTGTGTGTGTGAGTGTGCTCTGTGTGTGTGAGTGTGCTCTGTGTGTGTGAGTGTGCTCTGTGTGTGTGAGTGTGCTCTGTGTGTGTGAGTGTGCTCTGTGTGTGTGCTCTGTGTGTGTGAGTGTGCTCTGTGTGTGTGAGTGTGCTCTGTGTGTGTGAGTGTGCTCTGTGTGTGTGAGTGTGCTCTGTGTGTGTGAGTGTGCTCTGTGTGTGTGAGTGTGCTCTGTGTGTGTGTGTGTGCTCTGTGTGTGTGTGTAGTGAGTGCGCTCTGTGTGTGTGTAGTGAGTGCGCTCTGTGTAGTGAGCGTGCTGCTGTGTGTGTGCGTGTGTGTAGTGAGCGTGCGTGTAGTGAGCGTGCTGCTGTGCGTGTGTGTAGTGAGCGTGCTGCTGTGTGTGTGCGTGTGTGTAGTGAGCGTGCTGCTGTGTGTGTGTAGTGAGCGTGCTGCTGTGTGTGTGCGTGTGTGTAGTGAGCGTGCTGCTGTGTGTGTGCGTGTGTGTAGTGAGCGTGCTGCTGTGTGTGTGCGTGTGTGTAGTGAGCGTGCTGCTGTGTGTGTGCGTGTGTGTAGTGAGCGTGCTGCTGTGTGTGTGTGTAGTGAGCGTGCTGCTGTGTGTGTGTGTAGTGAGCGTGCTGCTCTGTGTGTGTATGTATGTATGTATGTGTGTGTGTGCGTGAACGTGCTACTCTGTGTGTGCGTGAGCGTGCTGCTCTGTGTGTGCGTGAGCGTGCTGCTCTGTGTGTGCGTGAGCGTGCTGCTCTGTGTGTGCGTGAGCGTGCTGCTCTGTGTGTGCGTGAGCGTGCTGCTCTGTGTGTGCGTGAGCGTGCTGCTCTGAGTGTGCGTGAGCGTGCTGCTCTGTGTGTGCGTGAGCGTGCTGCTCTGTGTGTGCGTGAGCGTGCTGCTCTGTGTGTGCGTGAGCGTGCTGCTCTGTGTGTGCGTGAGCGTGCTGCTCTGTGTGTGCGTGAGCGTGCTGCTCTGTGTGTGCGTGAGCGTGCTGCTCTGTGTGTGCGTGAGCGTGCTGCTCTGTGTGTGCGTGAGCGTGCTGCTCTGTGTGTGCGTGAGCGTGCTGCTCTGTGTGTGCGTGAGCGTGCTGCTCTGTGTGTGCGTGAGCGTGCTGCTCTGTGTGTGCGTGAGCGTGCTGCTCTGTGTGTGCGTGAGCGTGCTGCTCTGTGTGTGCGTGAGCGTGCTGCTCTGTGTGTGCGTGAGCGTGCTGCTCTGTGTGTGCGTGAGCGTGCTGCTCTGTGTGTGCGTGAGCGTGCTGCTCTGTGTGTGCGTGAGCGTGCTGCTCTGTGTGTGCGTGCTGCTCTGTGTGTGTGTGAGCGTGCTGCTCTGTGTGTGTGTGAGCGTGCTGCTCTGTGTGTGTGTGTGTGTGTGTGTGAGCGTGCTGCTCTGTGTGAGCGTGCTGCTCTGTGTGAGCGTGCTGCTCTGTGTGAGCGTGCTGCTCTGTGTGAGCGTGCTGCTCTGTGTGAGCGTGCTGCTCTGTGTGTGTGTGTGAGCGTGCTGCTCTGTGTATGTGTGAGCGTGCTGCTCTGTGTGTGTGTATGTGTGAGCGTGCTGCTCTGTGTGTGTGTATGTGTGAGCGTGCTGCTCTGTGTGTGTGTATATGTGTGAGCGTGCTGCTCTGTGTGTGTGTATATGTGTGAGCGTGCTGCTCTGTGTGTGTGTATGTGTGAGCGTGCTGCTCTGTGTGTGTGTATGTGTGAGCGTGCTGCTCTGTGTGTGTGTGTGTGTGAGCGTGCTGCTCTGTGTGTGTGTGTGTGTGTGTGTGTGAGCGTGCTGCTCTGTGTGTGTGTAGTAAGCGTGCTGCTCTGTGTGTGTGTAGTGAGCGTGCTGCTCTGTGTGTGTGTAGTGAGCGTGCTGCTCTGTGTGTGTGTAGTGAGCGTGCTGCTCTGTGTGTGTGTAGTGAGCGTGCTGCTCTGTGTGTGTGTAGTGAGCGTGCTGCTCTGTGTGTGTGTAGTGAGCGTGCTGCTCTGTGTGTGTGTAGTGAGTGTGCTGCTCTGTGTGTGTGTGTGTGTGTGTGTAGTGAGCGTGCTGCTCTGTGTGTGTGTGTAGTGAGCGTGTGTGTGTGGTGAGCGTGCTGCTGTGTGTGTGTGTAGTGAGCGTGCTGCTGTGTGTGTGTGTAGTGAGCGTGCTGCTGTGTGTGTGTGTAGTGAGCGTGCTGCTGTGTGTGTGTGTAGTGAGCGTGCTGCTGTGTGTGTGTGTAGTGAGCGCGCGGTGAAGATGATTTTCATGTATGAATAGCGTCTGTTAACATTATATACAGCTAGAAGTTTTATATTTTTATTACAAAAAATTTAATACTCCTCCTCGGCTAAAAATACTCCCCAAAAATAGGAGGAGGAGTATTATTACCCTTCTGTAAAAATCTTAGTGCGACCTCTGATGGCATTACTTATCCTGTACTGATCCTGAGTTACATCCTGTATTATACTCCAGAGCTGCACTCACTATTCTGCTGCTGGTGCAGTCACTGTGTACATACATGACATTACTTATCCTGTACTGATCCTGAGTTACATCCTGCATTATACTCCAGAGCTGCACTCACTATTCTGCTGCTGGTGCAGTCACTGTGTACATACATGACATTACTGATCCTGTACTGATCCTGAGTTACATCCTGTATTATACCCCAGAGCTGCACTCACTATTCTGCTGCTGGTGCAGTCACTGTGTACATACATGACATTACTGATCCTGTACTGATCCTGAGTTACATCCTGTATTATACTCCAGAACTGCACTCACTATTCTGCTGCTGGTGCAGTCACTGTGTACATACATGACATTACTTATCCTGTACTGATCCTGAGTTACATCCTGTATTATACCCCAGTGCTGCACTCACTATTCTGCTGCTGGTGCAGTCACTGTGTACATACATGACATTACTGATCCTGTACTGATCCTGAGTTACATCCTGTATTATACTCCAGAGCTGCACTCACTATTCTGCTGCTGGTGCAGTCACTGTGTACATACATGACATTACTTATCCTGTACTGATCCTGAGTTACATCCTGTATTATACTCCAGAGCTGCACTCACTATTCTGCTGCTGGTGCAGTCACTGTGTACATACATGTCATTACTTATCCTGTACTGATCCTGAGTTACATCCTGTATTATACCCCAGAGCTGCACTCACTATTCTGCTGCTGGTGCAGTCACTGTGTACATACATGACATTACTTATCCTGTACTGATCCTGAGTTACATTCTGTATTATACTGCAGAGCTGCACTCACTATTCTGCGGCTGGTGCAGTCACTGTGTACATACATGACATTACTTATCCTGTACTGATCCTGAGTTACATCCTGTATTATACCCCAGAGCTGCACTCACTATTCTGCTGCTGGTGCAGTCACTGTGTACATACATGACATTACTTATCCTGTACTGATCCTGAGTTACATCCTGTATTATACTCCAGAGCTGCACTCACTATTCTGCTGCTGGTGCAGTCACTGTGTACATACATGACATTACTTATCCTGTACTGATCCTGAGTTACATCCTGTATTATACCCCAGAGCTGCACTCACTATTCTGCTTCTGGTGCAGTCACTAGGTACATACATGACATTACATATCCTGTACTGATCCTGAGTTACATCCTGTATTATACCCCAGAGCTGCACTCACTATTCTGCTGCTGGTGCAGTCACTGTGTACATACATGACATTACTTATCCTGTACTGATCCTGAGTTACATCCTGTATTATACTCCAGAGCTGCACTCACTATTCTGCTGCTGGTGCAGTCACTGTGTCCATGACATTACTTATCATGTACTGATCCTGAGTTACATCCTGTATTATACTCCAGAGCTGCACTCACTATTCTGCTGCTGGTGCAGTCACTGTGTACATACATGACATTATTCCCACCCACAGAAATACTGGAGATCTTTTGAACCAAACCACCATGAGATTTTGAGGATTTTGGGGAATTTTGACCTTTCACCTTACAGAGAACATCAAAGTCGCACAGCAGTTCTGTGAAGGTGGAGATATTTGCAGCTGAGTCTTCTCACTATATAATTAGAAAGAATCTATTTCTAGGGTTTCTGTAGATCCTTACACTTCCTTAATATCACTGGACCAGTCAGGAATGTAGGAAGACGCTACTATTCTCTGTTATCAGTTGATGGTCCGTTACATTGTATTTAGCCTCTCTGAGCACTAAATCCCTCCCCTGGCATAACACTTGTTACAATGTTTCAGTCCAGACATTTCAAGATTTATATTTATGATAATGTGATCTCTGTGCAGGTCACTGAGCATGCCCACTACCCTCTCCTAGTCCATAGCACCTACATAATGACCTCTGGGCAGGGCACTGAGCATGCCCACTACCCTCTCCTAGTCCATAGCTCCTACATAATGATCTCTGGGCAGGTCACTGAGCATGCCCACTACACTCTCCTAGTCCATAGCTCCTACATAATGATCTCTGGGCAGGTCACTGAGCATGCCCACTACCCTCTCCTAGTCCATAGCTCCTACATAATGATCTCTGGGCAGGTCACTGAGCATGCCCACTACCCTCTCCTAGTCCATAGCTCCTACATAATGATCTCTGGGCAGGTCACTGAGCATGCCCACTACCCTCTCCTAGTCCATAGCTCCTACATAATGATCTCTGGGCAGGTCACTGAGCATGCCCACTACCCTCTCCTAGTCCATAGCACCTACATAATGATCTCTGGGCAGGTCACTGAGCATGCCCACTACCCTCTCCTAGTCCATAGCACCTACATAATGATCTCTGGGCAGGTCACTGAGCATGCCCACTACCCTCTCCTAGTCCATAGCACCTACATAATGATCTCTGGGCAGGTCACTGAGCATGCCCACTACCCTCTCCTAGTCCATAGCACCTACATAATGATCTCTGGGCAGGTCACTGAGCATGCCCACTACCCTCTCCTAGTCCATAGCTCCTACATAATGATCTCTGGGCAGGTCACTGAGCATGCCCACTACCCTCTCCTAGTCCATAGCACCTACATAATGATCTCTGGGCAGGTCACTGAGCATGCCCACTACCCTCTCCTAGTCCATAGCACCTACATAATGATCTCTGGGCAGGTCACTGAGCATGCCCACTACCCTCTCCTAGTCCATAGCACCTACATAATGATCTCTGGGCAGGTCACTGAGCATGCCCACTACCCTCTCCTAGTCCATAGCACCTACATAATGATCTCTGGGCAGGTCACTGAGCATGCCCACTACCCTCTCCTAGTCCATAGCTCCTACATAATGATCTCTGGGCAGGTCACTGAGCATGCCCACTACCCTCTCCTAGTCCATAGCTCCTACATAATGATCTCTGGGCAGGGCACTGAGCATGCCCACTACACTCTCCTAGTCCATAGCTCCTACATAATGATCTCTGGGCAGGTCACTGAGCATGCCCACTACCCTCTCCTAGTCCATAGCTCCTACATAATGATCTCTGGGCAGGGCACTGAGCATGCCCACTACACTCTCCTAGTCCATAGCTCCTACATAATGATCTCTGGGCAGGGCACTGAGCATGCCCACTACACTCTCCTAGTCCATAGCTCCTACATAATGATCTCTGGGCAGGTCACTGAGCATGCCCACTACCCTCTCCTAGTCCATAGCTCCTACATAATGATCTCTGGGCAGGGCACTGAGCATGCCCACTACCCTCTCCTAGTCCATAGCTCCTACATAATGATCTCTGGGCAGGGCACTGAGCATGCCCACTACACTCTCCTAGTCCATAGCTCCTACATAATGATCTCTGGGCAGGGCACTGAGCATGCCCACTACCCTCTCCTAGTCCATAGCTCCTACATAATGATCTCTGGGCAGGGCACTGAGCATGCCCACTACCCTCTCCTAGTCCATAGCTCCTACATAATGATCTCTGGGCAGGGCACTGAGCATGCCCACTACCCTCTCCTAGTCCATAGCAACTACATAATGATCTCTGGGCAGGTCACTGAGCATGCCCACAAGATTCTACCATGTAAGCTGGTGGTCCAAGCTCAACCCCTCTAACACACAGATCATAGAGCATGCCCATGAATGTAGTAATGAATACAAAGCCCACAGCCAAGATTCGCCTCGTAGTGATCTACAGAAGAACAAAATTTACTGTTAAAAATATTAAAAATACAATCCCTCTAAATACTTCATCTGAAAAGGTATTCTAAATGCACAGAGCACAGCAGTGTGAGGACACATCCCCCTAGTACATTTGGAGAGGCTACAATCCCGGATTATAAATTCAAAATTTCACAGTCCTGCTGCTACCAACAACATACACAAAGGACTGATCTTTCCAGGGACAATACATAACACTGGCTGCCCAGAACAAAGCAGTGTGAGGACACAATCCTGGAATAACTGGAAGAACCAGGATCTCTACACGGGAATAAAATACTTCCGTCTCCGCAGGAGGATAACCCCCATCATCTGTCACTGCCAGTCACCTACCCATCTCAGAGGCAGCTACAGATCTTTACAGGGGTCTGACCGGGCACTGGGTGGTCTGGCTGATTAAGGCAAAGCAATGACCCTCCAGGGGCACAGATAGAATTCCAGGAGCAGTCAACCCCTTCTTTGACGCTACAATGGGATCTACAAAACTGTCCATCCTGAGCCTCCTGGTTCAGAAATAGAAACTACAGTAAAAATGGACACAAATGTGACTTATTTCCAGAATGCAAGTCCACTGTATGGGGAGACACTAGCGCCCCCTTAAGGTATAGGTGATGTATAGTTACCAGGCTGTACTGTATATCTAGTGGCGCTGCCAGAGCGACCCCCGACCTTCACCCATAGACCACTATAAGCACAGCGCTCCCTGCTGGGGTAACATGGAGACAGCTGCCCGGATGACACCGCTCAGCCCCCAGAGATACATCCGTCCCGGGATATTAGGATGTCATGTAAAGCCGCGACCTCTACACTACCCGGCAACGTCACTAACCAGACACCAAATACACGAGAGGGGGAAGCTGCAAGAGGGGCGATAAAGGTCTAACACCCGGAGCTCCATGTGTACCATGTTACCACATCTCCCATAACAAAGAATTTAAAGGTGATCTCCATCTAAAAAGAGGTTTATGTAAACCCTTAAAGGGAACCTATCAGCAGGTGTGACAACACAGACTGCAGCCAGTGTTATGTATTGTCCCTGGAGAGATGTGTAATCAGACCTCACACTGCTGTGCTCTGTGCTCTCTGCAGCCAGTGTTATGTATTGTCCCTGGAGAGATGTGTAATCACACCTCACACTGCTGTACTCTGTGCTCTCTGCAGCCAGTGTTATGTATTGTCCCTGGAGAGATGTGTAATCAGACCTCACACTGCTGTGCTCTGTGCTCTCTGCAGCCAGTGTTATGTATTGTCCCTGGAGAGATGTGTAATCACACCTCACACTGCTGTACTCTGTGCTCTCTGCAGCCAGTGTTATGTATTGTCCCTGGAGAGATGTGTAATCAGACCTCACACTGCTGTACTCTGTGCTCTCTGCAGCCAGTGTTATGTATTGTCCCTGGAGAGATGTGTAATCAGACCTTTGTGTATGTTGTTAGTAGCAGCAGGACTGTTCCAGGATTGCCTTTTGGCCAAGTACACTGGGGTGGTGTCCTCACACTGGTGTGCTCTGTGCACTGCTTAACATCCCATTCATTGCACTCTGAGTAAAAGTCGTGGATGGCTTCATATTGTGCGCTACAGCATTCTGGGGCTGTAGAGCAGATCAATAAAGACAGTAAAGAGCACAGCAGTGTGAGGACATGCCCGCAGTGTGCTTGGAAAAGCTACAATCCCAGAATATAAATCCATATATCACAGTCCTGCTGCTACTAACAACACACACAAAGGTCTGATTACACATTTCTCCAGGGACAGTACATAACACTGGCTGCAGAGAGCACAGAGCACAGCAGTGTGAGGTCTGATTACACATCTCTCCAGGGACAATACATAACACTGGCTTCAGAGAGCACAGAGCACAGAAGTGTGAGGCAAGATTACACATCTCTCCAGGGACAATACATAACACTGGCTGCAGAGAGCACAGAGCACAGCAGTGTGAGGTCTGATTACACATCTCTCCAGGGACAGTACATAACACTGGCTTCAGAGAGCACAGAGCACAGCAGTGTGAGGCAAGATTACACATCTCTCCAGGGACAATACATAACACTGGCTTCAGAGAGCACAGAGCACAGCAGTGTGAGGCAAGATTACACATCTCTCCAGGGACAATACATAACACTGGCTGCAGAGAGCACAGAGCACAGCAGTGTGAGGTCTGATTACACATCTCTCCAGGGACAATACATAACACTGGATGCAGTCTGTAGCATTTCCTTTAAGGCTGACCACGCCTCCTTGGTCCTTCTCACCTGGAGCTGTTACAATGTATCCATAGAAATCACAAGATACTTTAGGTCTCATTGGAACTGATTTGCAGTGTAACTAATACAAGGTGAGGGGGCGGAGCATGACGCAAACATTCCATCTCCGCATCAGTTGGGCGTTTTCAGTACGCTATCCGTTATCTTTGCAGATGGCATTCTGACCCATTGATTTCTAGGGGTCTGTTCACATGTCCATTCCCCCCCCCCCCCCCCCCACTGATGCGCAAACTGAACAAAAAATTTAAAGCATGCACTTTATTTCCTGACATGCGGAGCACTGACCTCCATAGAAATCCACGGATCCACAAAAAAAAAAAAAAAAACGGATGCCACACGGATGACTTCACGGAAGTGAAAAAAAATGTACAACACCGATATCACACGTGCGTCTGAACAAGCTCTTAGTCACATTTTTCTATAGATTCAGGTTCTTTATGGATAGCGGCAGCCAACGAAATGAGCGCAGAACCGCGACAATCTGAGAAAACCAACTGTTTACTGGGAGAGAAGGAAATCAAGATCCTCCGCAGCAGCCGCCACCGTGATACACTGAGGGGATCCATCCTATACGTCTGATTATAGCGCCCTCTGCTGATACGTCCTGGAACTTTACTGTTCTCTAGTCGCATCCAAAGCTGCAGTTAGAAACACAGTGTTTTAGCCCCTCCCAGTTGTCAGATAGGTGCGCCGTCTAAGGCTGTAATGCTCTGTGCCGAGTAGGAAGCACATAAGGTCGTACATTGCTGCTCGACATCTCTTGGACCCTTGGAGAACGAGGAAAGCATTTGATGGGTCCTAAATCTTTATTTATAGGCCCCACCCCCCACCACCAACCCGCCACCGATCTGACAACATACATCACAGCAGTGTGGGAAAACCTATGTGTGGCAGCCATAAAGACAGAATTACTACAGGCCATAAAGCAGTAACCTATAGGCTCGGGCACACACCTCTCCCCATGACTCCAATCACACATCAGCGCCCCCTTCTCAGGGTCACAGGGGCCCCACTGCTGGGTGCGTCCAATCCCCCGCTCCCTCCCTCTGACTGTATGACATAATCAGCGGAGGCCAAACCTCGGACACGGAGATAAGGCAGGAATCAAAGAGCTGGAAAATAACAGCTACAAGCAAAGCGCGGGACGAGGATTTCTGCTCCGGATGTTTAATGGGAACCTGGAACACCACAGATTATAGAAAGCATTTCCCAAACAGACAAACCACCCGGAGAAGCCAACACATTCCTTTCTATTTCCCTCCACAGCGCAGGCGCCCACCTCCGAGCCTGCAGCACCCGCACCATGGGAGCCGGGACACAGGAATGCACCAGCTGTGCCAGGGCACCGAGCGGGTCACAGCAACAGGTGCACGGAAAGACGAGGAGGGATTGTTACCCCGACCGCCCCTACAGCTTCACACAGGAACACAGAGTCACCAGGAGGAACATCTGTACCTACCCCCAGGAGGAGGAGGAGCCAGAACACAACCTGGAATACAACTTATTACTGTATTATACCCCAGAGCTGCACTCACTATTCTGCTGCTGGTGCAGTCACTGTGTACATACATGACATTACTTATCCTGTACTGATCCTGAGTTACATCCTGTATTATACTCCAGAGCTGCACTCACTATTCTGCTGCTGGTGCAGTCACTGTGTACATACATGACATTACTTATCCTGTACTGATACTGAGTTACATCCTGTATTATACCCCAGAGCTGCACTCACTATTCTGCTGCTGGTGCAGTCACTGTGTACATACATGACATTACTTATCCTGTACTGACCCTGAGTTACATCCTGTATTATACCCCAGAGCTGCACTCACTATTCTGCTGCTGGTGCAGTCACTGTGTACATACAGGACATTACTTATCCTGTACTGATCCTGAGTTACATCCAGTATTATACCCCAGAGCTGCACTCACTATTCTGCTGCTGGTGCAGTCACTGTGTACATACATGACATTACTTATCCTGTACTGATCCTGAGTTACATCCAGTATTATACGCCAGAGCTGCACTCACTATTCTGCTGCTGGTGCAGTCACTGTGTACATACATGACATTACTTATCCTGTACTGACCCTGAGTTACATCCTGTATTATATTCCAGAGCTGCACTCACTATTCTGCTGGTGCAGTCACTGTGTACATACATGACATTACTTATTCTGTACTGATCCTGAGTTACATCCTGTATTATACTCCGGAGCTGCACTCATGTGGAGTTATACTTTCCATCTTTATATGATAACTGGAAATACACTCACCGGCCACTTTATTAGGTACACCTGTCCAATTGCTCGTTAACACTTAATTTCTAATCAGCCAATCACATGGCGGCAACTCAGTGCATTTAGGCATGTAGACATGGTCAAGACAATCTCCTGCAGTTCTCCCGAGCATCAGTATGGGGAAGAAAGGCGATTTGTGGCCTGTGAACGTGGCATGGTTGTTGGTGCCAGAAGGGCTGGTCTGAGTATTTCAGAAACTGCAGATCTACTGGGATTTTCACGCACAACCATCTCTAGGGTTTACAGAGAATGGTCCGAAAAAGAAAAAACATCCAGTGAGCGGCAGTTCTGTGGGCGGAAATGCCTTGTTGATGCCAGAGGTCAGAGGAGAATGGGCAGACTGGTTCGAGCTGATAGAAAGGCAACAGTGACTCAAATCGCCACCCGCTACAACCAAGGTAGGCAGAAGAGCATCTCTGAACGCACAGTACGTCCAACTCTGAGGCAGATGGGCTACAGCAGCAGAAGACCACACCGGGTGCCACTCCTTTCAGCTAAGAACAGGAAACTGAGGCTACAATTTGCACAAGCTCATCGAAATTGGACAGTAGAAGATTGGAAAAACGTTGCCTGGTCTGATGAGTCTCGATTTCTGCTGCGACATTCGGATGGTAGGGTCAGAATTTGGCGTCAACAACATGAAAGCCGGATCCATCCTGCCTTGTATCAGCGGCTCAGGCTGGTGGTGGTGGTGTCATGGATCCATCCTGCCTTGTATCAGCGGGTCAGGCTGGTGGTGGTGGTGTCATGGATCCATCCTGCCTTGTATCAGCGGCTCAGGCTGGTGGTGGTGGTGTCATGGATCCATCCTGCCTTGTATCAGCGGCTCAGGCTGGTGGTGGTGGTGTCATGGATCCATCCTGCCTTGTATCAGCGGCTCAGGCTGGTGGTGTCATGGATCCATCCTGCCTTGTATCAGCGGCTCAGGCTGGTGGTGGTGGTGTCATGGATCCATCCTGCCTTGTATCAGCGGCTCAGGCTGGTGGTGCTGGTGTCATGGATCCATCCTGCCTTGTATCAGCGGCTCAGGCTGGTGGTGGTGGTGTCATGGATCCATCCTGCCTTGTATCAGCGGCTCAGGCTGGTGGTGTCATGGATCCATCCTGCCTTGTATCAGCGGCTCAGGCTGGTGGTGGTGGTGTCATGGATCCATCCTGCCTTGTATCAGCGGCTCAGGCTGGTGGTGTCATGGATCCATCCTGCCTTGTATCAGCGGCTCAGGCTGGTGGTGGTGGTGTCATGGATCCATCCTGCCTTGTATCAGCGGCTCAGGCTGGTGGTGGTGGTGTCATGGATCCATCCTGCCTTGTATCAGCGGGTCAGGCGGGTGGTGGTGGTGTCATGGATCCATCCTGCCATGTATCAGCGGCTCAGGCTGGTGGTGGTGGTGTCATGGATCCCTCCTGCCTTGTATCAGCGGCTCAGGCTGGTGGTGGGGGTGTCATGGATCCATCCTGCCTTGTATCAGCGGGTCAGGCTGGTGGTGGTGGTGTCATGGATCCATCCTGCCTTGTATCAGCGGCTCAGGCTGGTGGTGGTGTCATGGATCCATCCTGCCTTGTATCAGCGGCTCAGGCTGGTGGTGGTGGTGTCATGGATCCATCCTGCCTTGTATCAGCGGCTCAGGCTGGTGGTGGTGGTGTCATGGATCCATCCTGCCTTGTATCAGCGGCTCAGGCTGGTGGTGGTGGTGTCATGGATCCATCCTGCCTTGTATCAGCGGCTCAGGCTGGTGGTGTCATGGATCCATCCTGCCTTGTATCAGCGGGTCAGGCTGGTGGTGGTGGTGTCATGGATCCATCCTGCCTTGTATCAGCGGCTCAGGCTGGTGGTGGTGGTGTCATGGATCCATCCTGCCTTGTATCAGCGGGTCAGGCTGGTGGTGGTGGTGTCATGGATCCATCCTGCCTTGTATCAGCGGCTCAGGCTGGTGGTGGTGGTGTCATGGATCCATCCTGCCTTGTATCAGCGGCTCAGGCTGGTGGTGGTGGTGTCATGGATCCATCCTGCCTTGTATCAGCGGCTCAGGCTGGTGGTGCTGGTGTCATGGATCCATCCTGCCTTGTATCAGCGGCTCAGGCTGGTGGTGGTGGTGTCATGGTGTTGTTGCTGCCCATGTCCATCCCTTTATGAGCACAATGTACCCTGTAACATCTGATGGCTACTTTCAGCAGGATAATGCGCCATGTCATAAAGCTGGAATCATCTCAGACTGGTTTCTTGAACATGACAATGAGGTCACTGGACACAAATGGCTCCACAGTCACCAGATCTCAATCCAATAGAGCATCTTTGGGATGTGGTGGAACGGGAGATTCGCATCATGGATGTGCAGCCGACAAATCTGCGGCAACTGTGTGATGCCATCATGTCAATATGGAGCAAAATCTCTGAGGAGCTTCCAGCACCTTGTTGTATCTATGCCACAAAGAATTGAGGCAGTTCTGAAGGCAAAAGGGGGTCCGACCCGTTACTAGCATGGTGCACCTAATAAAGTGGCCGGTGAGTGTAATTCTATTTGGCTGTAGCAGGAGCAGGATATCCCGGGGCTGTGCTCCCAGCAGGAGGCTCCTGTACATTATGGAGATATTGTTCTCTATGGGGGGGATTCCCGGAAGTCACACAACAAGGGGAAGCCATGACGCTCCATGATCACTAATATCTATGTATGAGATAGAGGACCCCTCTAAGGGGATATGTAAGTGGCAGTAGTGTGTGGGGGCCTAAAGTTTCCTTGTGAGATTCCGCTCAGGACGTAGCAGCTGCCGCCGGAGCCATTCCCCGGATCACGCCGCTCACATGATTTGCTATTAATGGCTTCTGTGTTGTTGCTAAGCAACCAGGAACAAGCAGGGAAGCGGGGGTCCTCAGGCTGGCTCTGGGCTTTCCATGTTAATGGGGGGGACCGCTCAGTTATAGGCGGCAGAGATTACAGTCCAGTAGATTATAATCGGATAATGCAGTGATGTCCTGCAAAAGGAGTAGAGCTGCAGTGTAAAGCATGGAGACTGCACAGGAGAAGGATTCCAGACTACAACTCCCACCATGCCCAAGCATCCACGACCCTCCAGCTATGAACTACAACTCCCACCATGCCCAAGCATCCACGACCCTCCAGCTATGAACTACAACTCCCACCATGCCCAAGCATTCATGACCCACCAGCTATGAACTACAACTCCCACCATGCCCAAGCATCCACGACCCTCCAGCTATGAACTACAACTCCCACCATGCCCAAGCATTCATGACCCACCAGCTATGAACTACAACTCCCACCATGCCCAAGCATTCATGACCCACCAGCTATGAACTACAACTCCCACCATGCCCAAGCATCCACGACCCTTCAGCTGTGAACTACAACTCCCACCATGCCCAAGTATCCATGACCCTCCAGCTAAGAACTACAACTCCCACCATGCCCAAGCATCCACGACCCTTCAGCTGTGAACTACAACTCCCACCATGCCCGAGTATCTACGACCCTCCAGCTATGAACTACAACTCCCACCATGCCCAAGCATCCACGACCCTTCAGCTGTGAACTACAACTCCCACCATGCCCGAGTATCTACGACCCTCCAGCTATGAACTACAACTCCCACCATGCCCAAGCATCCATGACCCTCCAGTTGTGAACTACAACTCCCACCATGCCCAAGCATCTGCGACCCTCTAGCTATGAACTACAACTCCCACCATGCCCAAGCATCTGCGACCCTCTAGCTATGAACTACAACTCCCACCATGCCCAGGACCTGTGACTCTCCAGCTGCAGAGAGTCTTATTGGCTTATAGAGGGAGCAGTCCTTACACAGAGACTGATAACCCCCAGCATCCATCATGGCAGTGATGTTAAAAGGTCTCCCCCTCTGTCCTGGGCGCAGCTCACACTGGCATCTGACTTACCACTAGGACCACGTCCAGGACTGCGGGGGACAAACCTGGGCTGCACCCAAGACTAACACATGTAATTCCTGAGAAGCCACACCTCCTGTATAACCCCTCCCCCTGGCACTGCCCCTGGGGCACCACCTTCTATACCATTCCTCTCTCTACCTAGCACTGCCCCTGAGGCACCGCCCTCTATACCCCTCCTCTCTCCCTGGCACTGCCCCTGAGGTACAGCCCTCTATACCCCTCCTCTCTCCCTGGCACTGCCCCTGGGGTACTGCCCTCCTCTCTCCCTGGCAATGCCCCTGAGGTACAGCCCTCTATACCCCTCCTCTCTCCTTGGCACTGCCCCTGAGGCACCGCCCTCTATACCCCTCCTCTCTCCCTGGCACTGCCCCTGGGGTACTGCCCTCCTCTCTCCCTGGCAATGCCCCTGAGGTACAGCCCTCTATACCCCTCCTCTCTCCCTGGCACTGCCCCTGGGGTACTGCCCTCCTCTCTCCTTGGCACTGCCCCTGAGGTACCGCCCTCTATACCCCTCCTCTCTCCCTAGCAATGCCCCTGGGGTACTGCCCTCCTCTCTCCCTGGCAATGCCCCTGAGGTACAGCCCTCTATACCCCTCCTCTCTCCCTGGCACTGCCCCTGAGGAACCACCCTCTATACCCCTCCTCTCTCCTTGGCACTGCCCCTGAGGCACCGCCCTCTATACCCCTCCTCTCTCCCTGGTACTGCCCCTGGGGTACTGCCCTCCTCTCTCTCTGGCACTGCCCCTGAGGAACCACCCTCTATACCCCTCCTCTCTCCTTGGCACTGCCCCTGAGGCACCGCCCTCTATACCCCTCCTCTCTCCCTGGCACTGCCCCTGGGGTACTGCCCTCTATACCCCTCCTCTCTCCCTGGCACTGCCCCTGGGGTACTGCCCTCTATACCCCTCCTCTCTCCCTGGCACTGCCCCTGGGGTACTGCCCTCTATACCCCTCCTCTCTCCCTGGCACTGCCCCTGGGGTACTGCCCTCTATACCCCTCCTCTCTCCCTGGCACTGCCCCTGAGGAACCACCCTCTATACCCCTCCTCTCTCCCTGGCACTGCCCCTGAGGAACCACCCTCTATACCCCTCCTCTCTCCCTGGCACTGCCCCATGTTCACACCCCAGACAATCTTCCTGTATGCACTCTCCTCTGTCCCCCATGGTACTGCCCCCTGAATACCTCCTCTCTCCCTGGCACTTCCCCCATCACTGCCAGTTCTGACCCTTGTATACCCTCTCACACCTCTCTGTATAGCTCGTCCTCTCCCCCTCCCCCCTGCACTGACCCTTCTCCTGGGCGCAGGACAGGCCACTCACTGTACACCCCTCATCCTTCTCTCTGTCCTGTACCCCCGGATCTCCCCGGTACTAAACCCTTCTCCTGCGCGGCCTCCTCCCCCCTGTACCCCCGGTCCTCACACTTGTCCTGCGCGGCCTCCTCCTTGGGGTCTCCTGGTCCTCACCCTTGTCCTGCGCGGCCTCCTCCTTGGGGTCTCCCCCCCTGTACCCCCGGTCCCCCCCTTGTCCCCCGGGTCTCCTCCCTGTACCCCCGGGTCTCCCCCGGTCCTCACCCTTGTCCTGCGCGGCCTCCTCCTTGGGGTCTCCCCCTGTACCCGGGTCTCCTGGTCCTCACCCTTGTCCTGCGCGGCCTCCTCCTTGGGGTCTCCCCCCCTGTACCCCCGGTCCTCCCCCTTGTCCCCCGGGTCTCCCCCGGTCCTCACCCTTGTCCTGCGCGGCCTCCTCCTTGGGGTCTCCCCCTGTACCCCCGGGTCTCCCCCCTGTACCCCCAGGTCTCCCCCGGTTCCTCCCCCCTGTACCCCCGGGTCTCCCCCCTGTACCCCCGGTCCTCCCCCCGGTTCTCACCCTTGGCCTGCGCAGCCTCCTCCTTGGGGTCTCCCCCTGTACCCCCGGGTCTCCCCCCTGTACCCCCGGGTCTCCCCGGTTCTCACCCTTGTCCTGCGCGGCCTCCTCCTTGGGGTCTCCCCCTGTACCCCCGGGTCTCCCCCCTGTACCCCCAGGTCTCCCCCGGTTCCTCCCCCCTGTACCCCCGGTCCTCCCCCCGGTTCTCACCCTTGTCCTGCGCGGCCTCCTCCTTGGGGTCTCCACCCTGTACCCCCGGGTCTCCCCCCTGTACCCCCGGTCCTCCCCCCTGTACCCCCGGTCCTCCCCCCGGTCCTCACCCTTGTCCTGCGCGGCCTCCTCCTTGGGGTCTCCCCCGGTTCCTCCCCCCTGTACCCCCGGTCCTCACCCTTGTCCTGCGCAGCCTCCTCCTTGGGGTTTCCCCCCTGTACCCCCGGTTCCTGCCCCCTGTACCCCCGGGTCTCCCCGCTCCTCACCCTTGTCCTGCGCGGCCTCCTCTTTGGGGTCTCCCCCCTGTACCCCCGGTTCTCTCCCCCCTGTACCCCCGGGTCTCCCCCGGTTCCTCCCCCCTGTACCCCCGGGTCTCCCCGCTCCTCACCCTTGTCCTGCGCGGCCTCCTCCCCCCTGTACCCCCGGTTCTCACCCTTGTCCTGCGCGGCCTCCTCCCCCCTGTACCCCCGGGTCTCCCCCCGGTCCTCACCCTTGTCCTGCGCGGCCTCCTCCCCCCTGTACCCCCGCTCCTCACCCTTGTCCTGCGCGGCCTCCTCTTTGGGGTCTCCCCCCTGTACCCCCGGTTCTCTCCCCCCTGTACCCCCGGGTCTCCCCCGGTTCCTCCCCCCTGTACCCCCGGGTCTCCCCGCTCCTCACCCTTGTCCTGCGCGGCCTCCTCCCCCCTGTACCCCCGGTTCTCACCCTTGTCCTGCGCGGCCTCCTCCCCCCTGTACCCCCGGGTCTCCCCCCTGTACCCCCGGGTCTCCCCCCGGTCCTCACCCTTGTCCTGCGCGGCCTCCCCCCCCCTGTACCCCCGGTTCTCACCCTTGTCCTGCGCGGCCTCCTCCTTGGGGTCTCCCCCCCTGTACCCCCGGTTCTCACCCTTGTCCTGCGCGGCCTCCTCCTTGGGGTCTCCCCCCTGTACCCCCGGGTCTCCCCCCTGTACCCCCGGTCCTCCCCCCGGTTCTCACCCTTGTCCTGCGCGGCCTCCTCCTTGGGGTCTCCCCCCCTGTCCCCCCGGGTCTCCCCCCTGTCCCCCCGGGTCTCCCCCCTGTACCCCCGGTCCTCCCCCCGGTTCTTACCCTTGTCCTGCGCGGCCTCCTCCTTGGGGTCTCCCCCCCTGTCCCCCCGGGTCTCCCCCCTGTACCCCCGGGTCTCCCCCCGGTACTGACCCTTGTCCTGCGCGGCCTCCTCCTTGGGGTCTCCCCCCCTGTACCCCCGGGTCTCCCCCCTGTACCCCCGGGTCTCCCCCCGGTACTGACCCTTGTCCTGCGCGGCCTCCTCCTTGGGGTCTCCCCCCCTGTACCCCCGGGTCTCCCCCCTGTACCCCCGGGTCTCCCCCCGGTACTGACCCTTGTCCTGCGCGGCCTCCTCCTTGGGGTTGCTGATCTGGGTGATGATGGACGTGTTGTCCATGGACTCGGCCGCGCTCTCCTCCTCCTCCTCCGCTCTGGGCTCCGCGGCTCCCGGCTCGGCTCGCTCAGGCTGCCCCGGGTGTGCGCGGCCGGGCGGGCTCCCTGGCTCGGCTCTCGCCTCCTCAGCATGAAGTCCTGGCGGGGGAAGAGGCGCCGAGGTCCCGGGGGTGACGGAGTCCGCGGCGGGTCCCTGTTTTCCCTCAGGAGGGGGCGGGGTGACAGCCGGGGCTCCTCCCCTTCTTTCTCTACTGACCTTCCCAACATGGCGGCGGCAGAGGGACGGGCCCCTGTCACACATAAACAAGGGGCGGGGCCGCACATTAACCAGTGCGCGGCCGCACCGCAGATAGACCGCAATGCCCGACCGGAGCATAGTCAGCAATGCAAGTGTTACATTTTCTGACAGGCGAGCAACGTCACTCAGGGGCGGGGCCAGATGTGAGAGCGGGAAACGCTGCCTCGTGATTGGCAGTTATGGGTGTCGGTGACAGGCGCGTGGGCGGAGGGCGGGGCTGCGCGGTGTATATAAGGCGCTGAGCAGTCAGGTGTTCATGATGAGCTGGTGAAGACGAGTCTGTGAGGAGTAATCAGAGAATTGTCAATTTTTTAACCCATTTCAAAACAACAGGTTTTCTGAAACTTGTTACCATGGAAACCCCAGAGCAAGAACTTTAGTGACCTTATAGGGAGAGAGGACAAGTCCTTAAAGGGTCCGATAACTGTGACCCCTGAGAAATGAGCCTTCAGCATCAGTCGCCATGAGTAGAGGCCACGCGGCCGCTCCAGCGCTGATCATGCCCCTTGTAACCCAAACAGAAAAAAAAAAAACCTTTCCCAGAAGAGCCTAATGATCCAGCTCCGCGTGAGCGTATGGATGTAGCGGAGCTCCGCGTGAGCGTATGGGATGTAAGGGAGCTCCGCGTGAGCGTATGGATGTAGGGGAGCTCCGCGTGAGCGTATGGATGTAGGGGAGCTCCGCGTGAGCGTATGGATGTAGGGGAGCTCCGCGTGAGCGTATGGATGTAGGGGAGCTCCGCGTGAGCGTATGGATGTAGGGGAGCTCCGCGTGAGCGTATGGGATGTAAGGGAGCTCCGCGTGAGCGTATGGATGTAAGGGAGCTCCGCGTGAGCGTATGGATGTAGGGGAGCTCCGCGTGAGCGTATGGATGTAGGGGAGCTCCGCGTGAGCGTATGGATGTAGGGGAGCTCCGCGTGAGCGTATGGATGTAGGGGAGCTCCGCGTGAGCGTATGGATGTAGGGGAGCTCCGCGTGAGCGTATGGATGTAGGGGAGCTCCGCGTGAGCGTATGGATGTAGGAGAGCTCCGCGTGAGCGTATGGGATGTAGGGGAGCTCCGCGTGAGCGTATGGATGTAGGGGAGCTCCGCGTGAGCGTATGGATGTAGGGGAGCTCCGCGTGAGCGTATGGATGTAGGGGAGCTCCGCGTGAGCGTATGGATGTAGGGGAGCTCCGCGTGAGCGTATGGATGTAGGGGAGCTCCGCGTGAGCGTATGGGATGTAAGGGAGCTCCGCGTGAGCGTATGGATGTAGGGGAGCTCCGCGTGAGCGTATGGATGTAGGGGAGCTCCGCGTGAGCGTATGGATGTAGGGGAGCTCCGCGTGAGCGTATGGATGTAGGGGAGCTCCGCGTGAGCGTATGGATGTAGGGGAGCTCCGCGTGAGCGTATGGATGTAGGGGAGCTCCGCGTGAGCGTATGGATGTAGGAGAGCTCCGCGTGAGCGTATGGGATGTAGGGGAGCTCCGCGTGAGCGTATGGATGTAGGGGAGCTCCGCGTGAGCGTATGGATGTAGGGGAGCTCCGCGTGAGCGTATGGATGTAGGGGAGCTCCGCGTGAGCGTATGGATGTAGGGGAGCTCCGCGTGAGCGTATGGATGTAGGGGAGCTCCGCGTGAGCGTATGGATGTAGGGGAGCTCCGCGTGAGCGTATGGATGTAGGGGAGCTCCGCGTGAGCGTATGGATGTAGGGGAGCTCCGCGTGAGCGTATGGATGTAGGGGAGCTCCGCGTGAGCGTATGGATGTAGGGGAGCTCCGCGTGAGCGTATGGATGTAGGGGAGCTCCGCGTGAGCGTATGGATGTAGGGGAGCTCCGCGTGAGCGTATGGGATGTAGGGGATCTCCGCGTGAGCGTATGGATGTAGGGGAGCTCCGCGTGAGCGTATGGGATGTAGGGGATCTCCGCGTGAGCGTATGGATGTAGGAGAGCTCCGCGTGAGCGTATGGATGTAGGAGAGCTCCGCGTGAGCGTATGGATGGAGGGGAGCTCCGCGTGAGCGTATGAATGTAGAGAGGATGTAATATGACTCGTAAGCACAGTGGCTGAGTGGTTAGCACTTCTGCCTTGCAGTGCTGGGGTCCTGGGTTCAAGTCCCATCCAGGTCAACATCTGCATTGAATTTGTATGTTCTCTCCGTGTTTGCATGGGTTTCCTCCGGGTCCTCCAGTTCCCTCCCACACTCCAAAACATACTGGTAGGCTGATTAGATTGTGAGCCCCATTGGGGACAGGGACTGACGTGACATGCTTTGTGCAGCGCTGCGTAATCTGTGTGCAATATATAAAGAAATTATTTATGAATAAGAGACCCCCATGATAAAGCCCCTTCCCTTAGCTATCGCCCTGTCCCTTATCACATATTTCCTGTCTCTATATACATAATAATATCCTAAGAAGTAAGATCTCCGCGTGTCTCCACATTCCGTCGTATCGCACATTTCCGTATAATTGTCCTGCGCTCAGGATCTTCCGCCCCGAGGGGACGACTTTTTCTTTTAATCAAGACTCACAAATTACAGTTTTAAGCAATTTAATTGTCACCTGCCGGAGCCGATGCCTCTCCGCGATTACAGCACCGCGGCGCGAGGCTAAATGAATCATCACATCAGATGGCGCAATTTATCTGACGAGCCTGTAATAAGTGAAACATCTTGACAGCTAATTATTCTGTTGTGATAAGCCGGGGTCGTCGGGCGTCTGCTGCTCACATCACGGCTCTAGCTGCCGCGTTAACCCTCTGCTCGCATTAAAGATGGGTCCCCAGGAGATAGGAATGGAATGGGGGTGTCATTACTTTCTATAGGGCCAACAGAGGTCGCTGTGCACAGTACACGGCTCAACCTGCTACGGCACTCATATAGGGGTACAGCGGACCTGTCTTCTCATGATAGATAGGGGGAATAACTTGCCCTCATCAAAATACCTCTACCTGTTATACATGATGTTGACTCGTATCCCCCTCCCCCAATCATACATCATCTGCAGACACTGACCACAAGTCCAGCTGCCCTATTTCACAACTGCAGGACTTATATTCAAAGATTATAGCTTTTCCAAGTGTCCTCACACTGCTATGCTCTGTGCTCTCTGCAGCTAGTCTTATGTATTGTCCCTGGAGAGATGTGTAATCAGACCTCACACTGCTGTGCTCTGTGCTCTCTGCAGCCAGTGTTATGTATTGTCCCTGGAGAGATGTGTAATCAGACTTCACACTGCTGTGCTCTGTGCAGCCAGTGTTATGTATTGTCCCTGGAGAGATGTGTAGTCAGACCTCACACTGCTGTGCTCTGTGCTTTCTGCAGCCAGTGTTATGTATTGTCCCTGGAGAGATGTGTAATCACTCCTCACACTGCTGTGCTCTGTGCTCTCTGCAGCCAGTGTTATGTATTGTCCCTGGAGAGATGTGTAATCAGACCTTACACTGCTGTGCTCTGTGCTCTCTGCAGCCAGTGTTATGTATTGTCCCTGGAGAGATGTGTAATCAGACCTCACACTGCTGTGCTCTGTGCTCTCTGCAGCCAGTGTTATGTATTGTCCCTGGAGAGATGTGTAATCAGTTTTTTGTGTATGTTGTTAGTAACAGCAGGACTGTGATATATGGATTTATATTCCAGGATTGTAGATTCTCCAAGTGCACTGGTCTGATTACACATCTCTCCAGGGACAATACATAACACTGGCTGCAGAGAGCACAGAGCACAGCAGTGTGAGGTCTGATTACACATCTATCCAGGGACAATACATAACAATGGCTGCAGAGAGCACAGAGCACAGCAGTGTGAGGTCTGATTTTTTTCACAAATGCAACAGAGATGTGTCCGCGGTGTGAGAACACACTCCATGGACACATGGAGACAAGAATCCGAAAATATTCTCAGTGTTAGTTGTGAGGTCAGTGGTGTCTTACATCATATAATACCAATGTCTTTTTTAACTCTTACTTTGGTTACATAAGTGACATTCCTTTGGTAAGTGTCACACATTTCATTGTAGAAACTTGGCACCATCTAGGAGGGGGGGTGTCTCATGGTCTACACTAAGCAGGGAAGTTAAGCTTTTGGGTGTCTTGTATTAGCAGAAATAAACTCCCAAATGTCACATGAAAGTCACTCAGAAAGGAGGGTGATGACTCCTGTGGATAGTATTAAGTGCAACTCACTTTAAAACTTAAGCTACCACCTATGTACAAGAATATAACTACTATAATACTGCCCCCTATGTACAAGAATATCACTACTATAATACTGCCCCCTATGTACAGGAATATAACTACTATAATACTGACCTCTATGTACAAGAATATAACTACTATAATACAGCCCCCTATGTACAAGAATATAACTACTATAATACTGCCCCCTATGTACAAGAATATAACTACTATAATACAGCCCCCTATGTACAAGAATATAACTACTATAATACTGCCCCCTATGTACAAGAATATAACTACAATAATACTGCCCCCTATGTACAAGAATATAACTACTATAATACTGCCCCCTATGTACAAGAATATAACTACTATAATACTGCCCCCTATGTACAAGAAAATAACTACTATAATACTGCTCCCTATGTACAAGAATATAACTACTATAATACTGCACCCTATGTACAAGAATATAACTACTATAATACTGCTCCCTATGTACAAGAATATAACCACTATAATACTGCCCCCTATGTACAAGAATATAACTACTATAATACTGCCCCCTATGTACAAGAATATAACTACTATAATACTGCCCCCTATGTACAGGAATATAACTACTATAATACTGCCCCTATGTACAAGAATATAACTACTATAATACTGCCCCCTATGTACAAGAATATAACTACTATAATACTGCCCCCTATGTACAAGAATATAACTACTATAATACTGCCCCCTATGTACAAGAATATAACTACTATAATACTGCCCCCTATGTACAGGAATATAACTACTATAATACTGCCCCTATGTACAAGAATATAACTACTATAATACTGCTCCCTATGTACAAGAATATAACTACTATAATACTGCCCCCTATGTACAGGAATATAACTACTATAATACTGCCCCCTATGTACAGGAATATAACTACTATAATACTGTCCCCTATGTACAGGAATATAACTACTATAATACTCTTCTCCCAACAATCAGAAAGGGGATTCATCAGAATCCTCAGCGTTCACTCCCTGCACCTCCTGCAGAATATCCGTCTGTCCCCCAGTCCTCAGCGTCCACTCCCTGCACCTCCTGCAGAATATCCGTCTGTCCCCCAGTCCTCAGCGTCCCCTCCCTGCACCTCCTGCAGAATATCAGTCTGTCCCCCAGTCCTCAGCGTCCACTCCCTGCACCTCCTGCAGAATATCCGTCTGTCCCCCAGTCCTCAGCGTCCACTCCCTGCACCTCCTGCAGAATATCCGTCTGTCCCTGATGGTCCCTGGAGAGAAGCGGCTTCTGTGCTGCCCTCCTGGACACCAGGCCTTGCTCCAGGAGTCTCCGCAGTGTCACAGTGCCTGCAGATGCCTCACACCTGCTGCTGCCATTCCTGAGCTCTGCAATGCTGGGAGCCCCATCCCCAAGCTGAGACACTTGTAAGAGACGCTCCTGGCGCTTGCTGCTCCTTCTTGGGCTCCTGGAGCCTTTTTGGTAACAATGGAGCCTCTCTCCTTGGATTCCTTGATGATGTGATAGATTGGTGACTGAGGGGCAATCTTTCTCGCTGCGATACTCTTCCCTGTGGCCAGTTTTGTGCAGTGCAATGATGACTGCACGTGTTTCTTTAGAGATAACCATGGTTACCAGAAGAGAAACAATGATGCCAAGCACCAGCCTCCTTGTAAAGTGTCCAGGGGTGTAATTCTTACTTAATCCTGACAGATTGTCCCCAGCCCTGTCCCCATCAGCCCCCGCACCTGTGTTACTGGGGACATCACTGACACCATGGCAGCTGCTCCGCCTAAGGCGTCTGCAATGAAGGGGAAATGTGTTTTGGGGGAAAAAGTTCATTTTCTAGGCAAATATTGACTTTGCAATTAATTGCTGTTGAGCTGATCCCTCTTTATAACATTCTGGAGAATATGCAAATTACCATTATAAAACCTGATGCCGGAGACTTTGTAACAATTACCATTTGTATCATTCTCAGAACTTATGGCCATGACTGTAGAAGGGCTATATGAGCCCCCGCTCACCCCAAGGGCGCTTGTCACATGACATTACATGATGATCCAGCAGCGGCCATTCTTTTATTTTAATGAACAGTAACACAGCTCGGCCTGACTAATGCGCTGCTCTTCTCACATTGCAAAATCTATTTTAAAAACAGGACGAGTTGTAAGTGCAAGGTCAGCACAGGACAGCGGAGGCCGAATGTTACATTGTATCAGGACATAATATAACAATGATCATCAACTTCACTGAGACTTTTTTTTTTAATAACGTGACTGCACCCCCCATACACAGCGAGCTGCCATGTCCTGTGTGTCCTGACACCTTTCTATCATAGCCAGCAGTGGTCAGTGGTCAGCATGGGCGCTCTGACCTGTCTGTGACTACACCCCCCATACACAGCGAGCTGCCATGTCCTGTGTGTCCTGACACCTTTCTATCATAGCCAGCAGTGGTCAGGGGTCAGCATGGGCGCTCTGACCTGTCTGTGACTACACCCCCCATACACAGCGAGCTGCCATGTCCTGTGTGTGCTGACACCTTTCTATCATAGCCAGCAGTGGTCAGGGGTCAGCATGGGTGCTCTGACCCCTCTGTGACTACACCCACCATACACAGTGAGCTGCCATGTCCTGTGTCCTGACACCTTTCTATCATAGCCAGCAGTGGTCAGCGGTCAGCATGGGCGCTCTGACCCCTCTGTGACTACATCCCCCATACACAGCGAGCTGCCATGTACTGTGTCCTGACACCTTTCTATCATAGCCAGCAGTGGTCAGGGGTCAGCATGGGCGCTCTGACCCCTCTGTGACTACATCCCCCATACACAGCGAGCTGCCATGGCCTGTGTCCTGACACCTTTCTATCATAGCCAGCAGTGGTCAGGGGTCAGCATGGGCGCTCTGACCCCTCTGTGACTACACCCCCATACACAGCGAGCTGCCATGTCCTGTGTGTCCTGACACCTTTCTATCATAGCCAGCAGTGGTCAGGGGTCAGCATGGGCGCTCTGACCCCTCTGTGACTATACCCCCCATACACAGCGAGCTGCCATGTCCTGTGTGTCCTGACACCTTTCTATCATAGCCAGCAGTGGTCAGGGGTCAGCATGGGTGCTCTGACCCCTCTGTGACTACACCCCCATACACAGCGAGCTGCCATGTCCTGTGTGTCCTGACACCTTTCTATCATAGCCAGCAGTGGTCAGGGGTCAGCATGGGCGCTCTGACCCCTCTGTGACTATACCCCCCATACACAGCGAGCTGCCATGTCCTGTGTGTCCTGACACCTTTCTATCATAGCCAGCAGTGGTCAGGGGTCAGCATGGGCGCTCTGACCCCTCTGTGACTACACCCCCATACACAGCGAGCTGCCATGTCCTGTGTGTCCTGACACCTTTCTATCATAGCCAGCAGTGGTCAGGGGTCAGCATGGGTGCTCTGACCCCTCTGTGACCACACCCCCCATACACAGCGAGCTGCCATGTCCTGTGTGTCCTGACACCTTTCTATCATAGCCAGCAGTGGTCAGGGGTCAGCATGGGGGCTCTGACCTCTCTGTGACTACACCCCCCATACACAGCGAGCTGCCATGTCCTGTGTCCTGACACCTTTCTATCATAGCCAGCAGTGGTCAGGAGTAGCTATTTACAACTTTTCAGCATGTAATTAGTGGTAAAAAGGTAAAATCTAGCTGGCATTGATGAATGTACTAATGTATCCATTATCTAGCATTTACAAATACTTGCCTGCTAAGTACGATGTAGCAGAGCTGAATTTGTTATGGGGCACAATTCGCTGCGCTGATAACAGAAGAATGTGAGATGAGCCGTGGGAGGTTTTTTGTGTTGCCAAGGCAAACATCTTTGCGGGATGGAGGAGCAGACGCCGGCGCCTTTTCTGATGTGCAGCCATTTATTTCTCCATCATATAATACGGCGACAGAATCACAACAAGATGGAAAACACTCAACATTCAGAGAAGTCACGGCTTTCATGTACTGCGCGTGAAAATGCACAAAAACACATTCCAGGCTTATCGTCCAGATAACGCGGTCACCATCACTTCTGACACGGAGAGATTTGTTCTTCATGAATTCCCCATAAAAACTGTAAGGTGGAATTTTTTTTAAAGGAGCCAAGTGTCCATAAAATACAGGTTTTTTTCATCGGTTTTTGGAAAAGCTGGGTTGTAGCCATCGTATTGTGAGAAGGGAACTGTCCTGTAGCCTATTGGTGGAGACAGGTTTGGGTCTGGGGTTCGGGTGTGGTCAGGGGTCCATGTACGCGGCCGTGCAGCCAATCCGGCAGATTGACGCCTCTGGTTACTAGCCATGGCTGTGATTGCTCATTGCCGTCACCGGAAGCTAAACTTAATAAAGTTTTAGTCTATTCATGTCTAGTGACATTGGGGCTTATTTACTAATGGTCGCGGATTGCACTTTCGTCGGATTGTGGCACAGCTGCGATGCTTTCATGCGACAGAAATCAGGGGGGGGGGGGCTCGGCCGTCGACCCGACGGTTTCGGACTGAGCGCGGGTTTTAACTTTAAAATTGTGTCACAAGACCATGCACTTACATGCACCAAGAAGAAGGTGAACACCGGGGACCTGAGCGGGGAAGCGACACATGCAGGATATCAGGTGCACAATCTTAGTGACTCCCCGCACAGCGCATTATACACGGACAATGCACTTACATGCACCAGGAAGAAGAAGGTGAACTCCGGGGACCTGAGCGGGGAAGCGACACATGCAGGATATCGGGCACACGATCTTAGTGACTCCCCGCACAGCGCATTATACACGGACAATGCACTTACATGCACCAGGAAGAAGAAGGTGAACTCCGGGGACCTGAGCGGGGAAGCGACACATGCAGGATATCGGGCGCACGATCTTAGTGACTCCCCGCACAGCGCATTATACATGGACAATGCACTTACATGCACCAGGAAGAAGAAGGTGAACTCCGGGGATCTGAGCGGGGAAGCGACACATGCAGGATATCGGGCGCACGATCTTAGTGACTCCCCGCACAGCGCATTATACACGGACAATGCACTTACATGCACCAGGAAGAAGAAGGTGAACTCCGGGGACCTGAGCGGGGAAGCGACACATGCAGGATATCGGGCGCACGATCTTAGTGACTCCCCGCACAGCGCATTATACACGGACAATGCACTTACATGCACCAGGAAGAAGAAGGTGAACTCCGGGGACCTGAGCGGGGAAGCGACACATGCAGGATATCGGGCGCACGATCTTAGTGACTCCCCGCACAGCGCATTATACACAGACAATGCACTTACATGCACCAGGAAGAAGAAGGTGAACTCCGGGGACCTGAGCGGGGAAGCGACACATGCAGGATATCGGGCGCACGATCTTAGTGACTCCCCGCACAGCGCATTATACACGGACAATGCACTTACATGCACCAGGAAGAAGAAGGTGAACTCCGGGGACCTGAGCGGGGAAGCGACACATGCAGGATATCGAGCGCACAATCTTAGTGACTCCCCGCACAGCGCATTATACACGATCAATGCACTTACTGTGACCTCCAGCGGCCGGGTAAGTGAATGTGCCCCATTGTATCTAACTTAGTCTTGTAAATTCAGTTACAGTATATTGTATATTAGTGACGGTGTACTCTTAGACTGATGTATCCTTCATTCTCAGGACCAGGCTGTGTTATAATAGTACAGGTCCTGATTATTATTACCCGGCGGCTCCCAGCATCACTTTATATAATGGTGACAGACGCTGCACTCGCTGCTTTACATATCTGACTTCTGCTGCTTTCTGGCTGTAACACAACATCTTGTATCCACGTTCTGCTGCTACATGAGCAGATTGTTACAAGGTTCCCCCTCCTCATCCTCACTATACAGCCCACAGCTCCTATACTGTTCCCATACTGCTCCTAAACTAGTCCTATATGGCTCCTATACTAGTCCAATACTGCTCCTAAACTAGTCCTATACTGCTGCTAAACTAGTCCTATATTGCTCCTATACTAGTCCTATACTGCTGCTAAACTAGTCATATATGGCTCCTATACTAGTCCTATACTGCTCCTATATTGCTCATATACTGGTCCTATTCTGCTCCCATACTGGTCCTGCAAACTACAGACTACAGGCAGAACATAGGAACTTCCAAACCACGGATCTGCGCTATGTATGGTAGATACCTCTATAAGGACAACCTAGATATACTGGCTTACCTCGGTCTATGGCACATTCATATGTTATAGCAGCTTAGATGCAGTAGTTCAGCTTTATGTAAGGTAGATATCCCTACAATGGCAGCTTAGATACAGCACCCCATCTCTATCTATGGTAGGTATCTCTATGATGACAGCTTAGATACAGCACCCCATCTCTATCAATGGTAGGTACCTCTATAATGTCAGCTTAGATACAGTAGCTCAGCTCTATCTATGGTAGGTACCTCTATAATGACAGCTTAGATACAGCACCCCATCTCTATCTATGGTAGGTATCTCTATAATGACAGCTTAGATACAGCACCCCATCTCTATCTATGGTAGGTATATCTATAATGACAGCTTAGATACAGCACCCCATCTATATCTATGGTAGGTACCTCTATAATGACAGCTTAGATACAGCACCCCATCTATATCTATGGTAGGTACCTCTATAATGTCAGCTTAGATACAGTAGCTCAGCTCTATCTATGGTAGGTACCTCTATAATGACAGCTTAGATACAGTAGCTCAGCTCTTTGTAACACACATGTACACAAGAGCCATTTCAGAACCTTTGAAGGTCCTACAAAAGGTCCTGACACCACAGATTGAAAGCAGCAGATGGGACACGTCCTCCCTTCCCCAAGAAGCTGCTTCTAGTACCAGATGTAGGAAGTGATTCCAGACTTGTAGGGGCCATAATATTCATACAGCCCAGGAGCCATGGGGGTCTTATCCACCCCTGGACCCAAATAATTCTCTAGTCGGTCTCCTTCTGACATCTATTCAGAGTTGTTAGGACCTCTCCCAAAAGGAACATGATTTTCCTGCAGGACTCTTGTCTGTAGTAACTGGATGGTCTGGACACCTTCTCAGATCACAGGAATCAACTAGAGACCCCAGTGCATTAGAATTGGAGACCAATCGGATCCACTCGTCCACCTTCCCCCGTGTGAATAACACATGACAACATGACACGAGTTAGTTCTGTGAATCGGATGATGGGGGGGGGGGGGGGGGACACCACAATAACATAACCTGATTTCTCCGCTCTGGTGGTTTACTAGTAACAGATGTTCCCGTGTGTAAATATTTCAGCAGGTTGTGAGGAGCAGCGAGAGGTCAGTACACAAGGAGGAAGACTCCGGCACCTTTCATTACCTCTCTATACTGCAATTGTTTATTGAGGGAGTCATTTATAAAGTTATATTAACTGTATAGCTGAAGTTACATGACAAATTTCAGGCACAGCTACATACTGTATATTCAGCCACCACTAGGGGGAGCTCAGGAGATTACTACATACTGTATATACAGCCACCACTAGGAGGAGCTCTGGAGATTACTACATGCTGTATATACAGCCACCACTAGGGGGAGCTCTGGAGATTACTACATACTGTATATACAGCCACCACTAGAGGGAGCTCTGGAGATTACTACATACTGTATATTCAGCCACCACTAGGGGGAGCTCAGGATATTACTACATACTGTATATACAGCATCCACTAGGGGGAGCTCAGGAGATTACTATATACTGTATATACAACCACCACTAGGAGGAGCTCAGGAGATTACTACATACTGTATATACAGCCACCACTAGGGGGAGCTCAGGATATTACTACATACTGTATATACAGCATCCACTAGGGGGAGCTCAGGAGATTACTATATACTGTATATACAGCCACCACTAGGGGGAGCTCAGGAGATTACTACATACTGTATATACAGCCACCACTAGGGGGAGCTCAGGAGATTACTACATACTGTATATACAACCACCACTAGGAGGAGCTCAGGAGATTACTACATACTGTATATACAGCCACCACTAGGGGGAGCTCAGGATATTACTACATACTGTATATACAGCATCCACTAGGGGGAGCTCAGGAGATTACTACATACTGTATATACAGCCACCACTAGGGGGAGCTCAGGAGATTACTACATACTGTATATACAGCCAACACTAGGGGGAGCTCAGGAGATTACTACATACTGTATATACAGCCACCACTAGGAGGAGCTCAGGAGATTACTATATACTGTATATACAGCCACCACTAGAAGGAGCTCAGGAGATTACTACATACTGTATATACAGCCACCACTAGGGGGAGCTCAGGAGATTACTACATACTGTATATACAACCACCACTAGGAGGAGCTCAGGAGATTACTACATACTGTATATACAGCCAACACTAGGGGGAGCTCAGGAGATTACTACATACTGTATATACAGCCACCACTAGGAGGAGCTCAGGAGATTACTATATACTGTATATACAGCCACCACTAGAAGGAGCTCAGGAGATTACTACATACTGTATATACAGCCACCACTAGGGGGAGCTCAGGAGATTACTACATACTGTATATACAACCACCACTAGGAGGAGCTCAGGAGATTACTACATTCTGTATATACAGCCACCACTAGGGGGAGCACAGGAGATTACTACATACTGTATATACAGCCACCACTAGGGGGAGCTCAGGATATTACTACATACTGTAGATACAGCCACCACTAGGGGAAGCTCAGGAGATTACTACATACTGTATATTCAGCCACCACTAGGGGGAGCTCAGGATATTACTACATACTGTATATACAGCAACCACTAGGGGGAGCTCAGGAGATTACTATATACTGTATATACAGCCACCACTAGGGGGAGCTCAGGAGATTACTACATACTGTATATAAAGCCAACACTAGGGGGAGCTCAGGAGATTACTACATACTGTATATACAGCCACCACTAGGAGGAGCTCAGGAGATTACTATATACTGTATATACAGCCACCACTAAGGGGGAGGACAGGGGATTACTACATACTGTATATACAGCCACCACTAAGGGGGAGGACAGGGGATTACTACATACTGTATATACAGCCACCACTAGGGGGAGCTCAGGAGATTACTACATACTGTATATACAGCCACCACTAGGGGGAGCTCAGGAGATTACTACATACTGTATATACAGCCAACACTAGGGGGAGCTCAGGAGATTACTACATACTGTATATACAGCCAACACTAGGGGGAGCTCAGGAGATTACTACATACTGTATATAAAGCCACCACTAGGGGGAGCTCAGGAGATTACTACATACTGTATATACAACCACCACTAGGGGGGAGCTCAGGAGATTACTACATATTGTATATATAGTCACCACTAGGGGGGAGCTCAGGAGATTACTACATACTGTATATACAGCCACCACTAGGGGGAGCTCAGGAGATTACTATATACTGTATATACAGCCACCACTAGGAGGATCTCAGGAGATTACTACATACTGTATATACAGCCACCACTAGAGGGAGGACAGGGGATTTCTACATACTGTATATACAGCCAACACTAGGAGGAGCTCAGGAGATTACTACATACTGTATATACAGCCACCACTAGGGGGAGCACAGGGGATTACTACATACTGTATATACAGCCACCACTAGGAGGAGCTCAGGAGATTACTACATACTGTATATACAGCCACCACTAGGGGATTACTACATACTGTATATACAGCCACCACTAGGGGGGGGACAGGGGATTACTACATACTGTATATACAGCCAACACTAGGGGGAGCTCAGGAGATTACTACATACTGTATATACAGCCAACACTAGGGGGAGCTCAGGAAATTATTACATACTGTATATACAGCCATCAGTAGGGGGGAGCTCAGGAGATTACTGCATACTGTATATACAGCCGCCACTAGGGGGAGCTCAGGAGATCACTACATTCTGTATATACAGCCACCACTAGGAGGAGCTCAGGATATTACTACATACTGTATATACAGCCACCACTAGGGGGAGCTCAGGAGATTACTGCATACTGCATATACAGCCACCACTAGGGGGAGCTCAGGAGATTACTACATACTGTATATACAGCCACCACTAGGGGGAGCTCAGGAGATTACTGTATATACAGCCACCATCAGCAGGGATAATCTGTAGCTGGGTGCACAGTCTTGTCGGCCATGGGCCCCCCAGGTGGACGTCCATGCGGGTTAATAGGGATCTGCATTGGTCCTATGTAACTTTATCTTCACTGAGCTCTTGTCCCTATGGTTATATGGTCCTACACCATCCACTCCTATCATTGAGCTTCCTCAAGACATTGCAGAATTCGGATAAATTCTGTTGTCACTGCACTCCTTAAAGAAATGACAGCTCCCTGCATTGTACAGTGGCTGCTCTTGGTACTGCAGCTCAACCCCATTCGGGTTGTAAAACCTAATTGCAATCCGGCTGCATGACGACAGTGCTACGTCCACCTTACGTAGTGTTTAGAGGACCCGAATCAAAAAGTCCAGGTTCATTCCAAACTTTGCTAGTGATGGGGGGAGGGGTGGCTGATCTTGACCCCCATCATCCGCCCTCCCCCGCGATCAGCGATATATTATATCAGCCTTGTTTGTGTTCATGACACATTGTCGCGGCGCTGAACTGTGAGTCACTTTGTGAGCGGCGAGGCGCGGCGGGCGCACAACGCTGTAATTATTATGACAAAGAATTTGCGCTAATGGTTACAATGTATCCGCGGGAGGGGGGGGGGGGGGATTACAGCAGACAAAAGGTTATTATTCTGATGGAGTCGCCCCCCGCACAATGAAGATCCCGCTCAGGGACATTACACGATGGAGGATTCCCGGATAAAGTGCGAATCGAGCGATGGAAACAAACCCGGAGCGCAGAGAGAGCGCAACAATCCATTACACATCTCTATAATATCATTATCCCTGACACACAGCACCAAATCCTCTGCGATGTGGAAATCTGTTATTTATAATCCCTGTGATACATGGATTTAGAAACCTCACACTGCTGTGCTCTGTGCTCTCTGCAGCCAGTGATAGCTACTGTCCCCCGAGAGATATGTAATCATAAGTTTGTGTATGTTTTTAGTAGCAGCAGGACTGTGATGTATGGATTTATATTCCAGGACTGTAGCTTTGGGTGTACTAGGGGTATGTCCTCACACTGCTGTGCTCTGTGCTCTCTGCAGCCAGTGATAGCTACTGTCCCCCGAGAGATATGTAATCATCTCTCCAGGGACAATACATAACATTGGCTGCAGAGAGCACAGAGCACAGCAGTGTGAGGTCTGATTACACATCTCTCCAGGGACAATACATAACACTGGCTTCAGAGAGCACAGAGCACAGCAGTGTGAGGTCTGATTACACATCTCTCCAGGGACAATACATAACACTGGCTTCAGAGAGCACAGAGCACAGCAGTGTGAGGTCTGATTACACATCTCTCCAGGGACAATACATAACACTGGCTGCAGAGAGTACAGAGCACAGCAGTGTGAGGTCTGATTACACATCTCTCCAGGGACAATACATAACACTGGCTGGCAACACATTTTCTGTAAAAACGACATAGACCCTAAACAGCAGATATAATTAAACATTTCTTATCTTGTTGAAAAATCCTGTGCTCCATGTCCACAGAGCGAGCGTTACACTGATACATGGGACGTGCATAAGATTCAGTACCTAATCCTAATGTTCCCTAATGTGACTGCTGAGAGAAGAGTCTAATTATAGGTTTGTATTACTCTCAGTGGGTTATAGAAGCACTTTATGGCAGCATTACTGCAAGAAGTCATATTATTATCAGCCTTAACCCTTCTCATCCCACACCAAGATAAACATACAAGAAGATATATAACATATACCGGCTGTACATATATCATTATATACAGGAGATCCCCAGGTTATAGCGGCTGTACATATATCATTATATACAGGAGATCCCCAGGTTATAGCGGCTGTACATATATCATTATATACAGGAGATCCCCAGGTTATACCGGCTGTACATATATCATTATATACAGGAGATCCCCAGGTTATACCGGCTGTACATATATCATTATATACAGGAGATCCCCGGGTTATACCGGCTGTACATATATCATTATATACAGGAGATCCCCGGGTTATACCGGCTGTACATATATCATTATATACAGGAGATCCCCAGGTTATACCGGCTGTACATATATCATTATATACAGGAGATCCCCAGGTTATACCGGCTGTACATATATCATTATATACAGGAGATCCCCAGGTTATACCGGCTGTACATATATCATTATATACAGGAGATCCCCAGGTTATACCGGCTGTACATATATCATTATATACAGGAGATCTCCAGGTTATACCGGCTGTACATGTATCATTATATACAGGAGATCCCCAGGTTATACCGGCTGTACATATATCACTATATACAGGAGATCCCCAGGTTATAGCGGCTGTACATATATCACTATATACAGGAGATCCCCAGGTTATAGCGGCTGTACATATATCATTATATACAGGAGATCCCCGGGTTATACCGGCTGTACATATATCATTATATACAGGAGATCCCCGGGTTATACCGGCTGTACATATATCATTATATACAGGAGATCCCCGGGTTATACCGGCTGTACATATATCATTATATACAGGAGATCCCCAGGTTATACCGGCTGTACATATATCATTATATACAGGAGATCCCCGGGTTATACCGGCTGTACATATATCATTATATACAGGAGATCCCCAGGTTATACCGGCTGTACATATATCATTATATACAGGAGATCCCCAGGTTATAGCGGCTGTACATATATCATTATATACAGGAGATCCCCAGGTTATAGCGGCTGTACATATATCATTATATACAGGAGATCCCCAGGTTATACCGGCTGTACATATATCATTATATACAGGAGATCCCCAGGTTATACCGGCTGTACATATATCATTATATACAGGAGATCCCCGGGTTATACCGGCTGTACATATATCATTATATACAGGAGATCCCCAGGTTATACCGGCTGTACATATATCATTATATACAGGAGATCCCCAGGTTATACCGGCTGTACATATATCATTATATACAGGAGATCCCCAGGTTATACCGGCTGTACATATATCATTATATACAGGAGATCCCCAGGTTATACCGGCTGTACATATATCATTATATACAGGAGATCCCCAGGTTATACCGGCTGTACATATATCATTATATACAGGAGATCTCCAGGTTATACCGGCTGTACATATATCACTATATACAGGAGGTCCCCAGGTTATAGCGGCTGTACATATATCATTATATACAGGAGATCCCCGGGTTATACCGGCTGTACATATATCATTATATACAGGAGATCCCCGGGTTATACCGGCTGTACATATATCATTATATACAGGAGATCCCCGGGTTATACCGGCTGTACATATATCATTATATACAGGAGATCCCCAGGTTATACCGGCTGTACATATATCATTATATACAGGAGATCCCCGGGTTATACCGGCTGTACATATATCATTATATACAGGAGATCCCCAGGTTATACCGGCTGTACATATATCATTATATACAGGAGATCCCCAGGTTATACAGGCTGTACATATATCATTATATACAGGAGATCCCCAGGTTATACCAGCTGTACATATATCATTATATACAGGAGATCCCCAGGTTATACCGGCTGTACATATATCATTATATACAGGAGATCCCCAGGTTATACCGGCTGTACAGAGTACCAGATTCTATACTTCTGGACCTTGAACTAAACTCAATTCTGATGATGTTTCGCTCTTGATGGTTTTGCTCAAAAACAAAAGCAGTAAAGTTCTAGAAGTGCACATGTAGCATTAACGCTTTTACTGTAAAGAACCATCACTAAGGCCTTTGTTTAAAGCCACTAGTCAGGCCTCCCCTTTAATGCATTCCCTTTAAGTAACAAGTACTGATCCTTTCCTGGGTCCATCTAGAACTTCATCAGTGGACACCAAGAACTAACTGTAAAAACCCAATGCTACAACCCGTTAATGCTGTAGCTGTGATATTCTGGCATTATTGCTTTTACTGTAGAGAACCAGCACTAATTCCTCTCTTACAGGATCCACTACATAAGCCGGTTCTGTACTGAATCCATTCTTAATGGTTAACTATCAAAGAATCAACACTAAAGCTTAATAAATGGACATCCAAACCAGGGGACACTTACTCACAGATCCGGGCACCGTGACTGTGTAAAACTTATTTTTGTTATCCATGGCCTCCATTCTTCTAAAATCAACTTGTAAAAATATGCTAAGGAGCCTAAAGGCTCTAGAGCAGTGATGGCGAACCTTTTAGAGACCGAGTGCCCAAACTACAACAAAGACCCGCTTATTTATCGCAAAGTGCCAACACAGAAATTCTATTTGTGATTTATACTCCCTTCTCTGTCACAGTTTTCATTGATACCAGCACCTGAGGACACCAATAAAGCAGAAAATAGCCCCAGGTACAGCTGTCACTTTAAAATAGCTCTGTGCATAGCAAGTCCTGGGCTGTCTGGGACTGCAGGAAGATACCTGGAGTCATCTCTGGTGATGGCCTGAGTGCCCACAGAAAGGGCTCCAAGTGCCACCTCTGGCACCAGTGCCATAGGTTCGCCATCACTGCTCTAGAGCAATACCAGAGCCCCTCCAAGCCGTAGCTTCGCAGGCTGTTACACTGTCTCCCCCTCCATGCTCCTCAGAACATTTTCTCCCTTTGCTTGATGTAATCTCACACAGTGAGAGGAAGAAATGCTCCTGCAGTGTAACATCCTGTGAAGCTACAGCATGGAGGGGCTTTGTTAACACCCCCAGAGCCCTTCTGGCTCATTGTAAAATTTGATATTAGAAGTAAGGAGGCCAGGGATAACAAATATAAGATCTATGATTAAGTGTCCCAGGTTTATCATAATGGATTTCCTTCCAGGGCCAGCACTGAAGCGACGTCTTTGGACATTTAGCATTAATGCTGTTACTGTAGAGAATCAGAACTGAAATCTTTCTTTATTGCTCTATTACTAAAACCCATTCATGATTTACCGCAAAGAACCGGCACCGACGCTCTTACCGCAAAGAACCGGCACCGACGCTCTTACCGCAAAGAACCGGCACCGACGCTCTTACCGCAAAGAACCGGCACCGACGCTCTTACCGCAAAGAACCGGCACCGACGCTCTTACCCTTTTTCCGTAAAGAACAAGCACCGATGCTTTTACGCTTTTTCCGTAAAGAACCAGCACCGACGCTTCTACTGTGGAGAATTAGGAACAATCCTTTGTGCTTAGTGACGCAGAGATTTCGGTTCTACTTGGTAAAATGTACCAAAGGCCTCAGTGATTCGTGTACATTAGTTGCTTAATAACAAGTCGCCTGATATTCAATCATTAACCCGCACCCGTCATTAACCCTTATAATCACTAAAATCTAAAGAACCTACAGAAACAGCGCCCATAATACTGTGTTTCAGCTGGAGCTTCGTTACACTGTGTCAGGAATGTACATAGTATCTACAGATCCCGCCGCTTCTATATCCGGTTATTTATCTCCTGACAATTGTTAACAATCTCAGTGACAATTTACACCTCCCCCGATCCAGCGGCGCCATTGACAAGACGCGAAATCCTATTTAACCGCAGTTTATACCGCGAAACCCATTTCTGGAATCCAAGAGATTGTATCATAATAGCTACAATCACAACGAGACGCGCGCTGTGCCGTATCCAGCCGAGCGGCTATAATGTGCGACATACCGGAGAGGAACAAGAGGGAGGAAGGAACAGCAGAGGATAAAGATTATACTCCAGAGCTGCACTCACTATTCTGCTGCTGCTGGTGCAGTCACTGTGTACATACATGACATTACTTGTCCTGTACTGATCCTGAGTTACATCCAGTATTATACTCCAGAGCTGCACTCACTATTCTGCTGCTGGTGCAGTCACTGTGTACATACATGACATTACTTATCCTGTACTGATCCTGAGTTACATCCTGTATTATACTCCAGAGCTGCACTCACTATTCTGCTGCTGGTGCAGTCACTGTGTACATACATGCCATTACTTATCCTGTACTGATCCTGAGTTACATCCTGTATTATACCCCAGAGCTGCACTCACTATTCTGCTGCTGGTGCAGTCACTGTGTACATACATGACATTACTTATCCTGTACTGATCCTGAGTTACATCCTGTATTATACCCCAGAGCTGCACTCACTATTCTGGTGCTGGTGCAGTCACTGTACATACATGACATTACTTATCCTGTACTGATCCTGAGTTACATCCTGTATTATACTCCAGAGCTGCACTCACTATTCTGCTGCTGGTGCAGTCACTGTGTACATACATGCCATTACTTATCCTGTACTGATCCTGAGTTACATCCTGTATTATATCCCAGAGCTGCACTCACTATTCTGCTGCTGGTGCAGTCACTGTGTACATACATGACATTACTTATCCTGTACTGATCCTGAGTTACATCCTGTATTATACCCCAGAGCTGCACTCACTATTCTGCTGCTGGTGCAGTCACTGTGTACATACATGACATTACTTATCCTGTACTGATCCTGAGTTACATCCTGTATTATACTCCAGAGCTGCACTCACTATTCTGCTGCTGGTGCAGTCACTGTGTACATACATGACATTACTTATCCTGTACTGATCCTGAGTTACATCCTGTATTATACCCCAGAGCTGCACTCACTATTCTGCTGCTGGTGCAGTCACTGTGTACATACATGACATTACTTATCCTGTACTGATCCTGAGTTACATCCTGTATTATACCCCAGAGCTGCACTCACTATTCTGGCAGAGAAGTCTTTGTTTGCCAGTTTTCCTGCTTGGACTATAGTAAATGTGACTTTAGGACAGATGTGATTTATTCGGATCCCTCTGGGGTTTTCCCTTTTGCGTTTAGTCTGTAACCATCCAGAAGAATCCTGTCACATCCAGTCCTGACATTCGTGAAACACGTGAAGCATGAAGGAGACGCAGAGCGTCTCGCCCCGACAACCGTTACCAAGATAAAAATCATTGAAAAGGAAAAATATCGTCACGTTCTGCACAATAACGAGACTGTTACTTGTCAGGACGTCAGCGGAGACCATCAGCAAGTGGCAGCGCGTCGCAGATCATCAAGTCACAGGACATGGAACGACACAAGAGCTGCGTACACAAAACGGGGAGCGCAGGACATCGGGGGGGGAGTGCTCCTGTGTCTGACTGTAGAGAGTGGAAACCAATTACTGGAGATTGACGCCAGACAAAATCTTCCGGATCGCTTGGTCGGCTGCTGGTGGATGTTATGCACATATTAAAACCCTTGTATTTTAACCCCTTCCTGACTGCACCATCTGCAGAATGTGAAAATGATAACCCTCATCCTTAACACAACTTGAAAGGAAGGGTGTCCCAGGCTCAGCTCTCTCCATACTGGGTGAGGGTCTGCTGTATTATACAGCAGACACCTGCTGTGATTCATGGGGGGAAACTGATCACGGTGACAATGTCATACCAACTGCAGGGCACGGGTGTGATGTCATCATGGGGCACCAATTTGTTGCAATCAGAGCCGGGCTCCAAAACCTGTAATTCAGTTGCATCTATCACAGTCTGCCTGTGGCAGGCTGTAACAGATTAGAAAAATATTCACAATCTACAGCACCACAGGACTTATTTCAGGAGGTGTTGAGGGTTATTTGGTGGCGACAAGTGCAGGAATAGGAGGTGATCGTCATCGGTCCAGGGACATTACACATAGATCCAGGCACCGGGACTGTGGTATCTTCTTATATTTGTTATCCATGACCTCCTCCTGTCTAAAATCAACTTTCAGAATTATGCTAGCGAGTCAGAAGGGTTTTTGGTGGCGTTACCAGAGCCCCTTTGTGCTGCAGCTTCCCAGACTGTTACACTGTGTAGAAACACTTTTCCCTCCCACTGTGTGAAATTGCATCAAGCAGTGGGAAGCGCTGAGGGGGAGACATGGTAACAGCCTGTAAAGCTACAGCATGGAGGGATTCTGGTAACGCCCCCAGGAGCACTTCTGACTCATTAGCATAATTTAACTTGATTTTTAGAAGGAATTTGCCCATGGATAACAAATATAAGATTATGTTTAATGAATTTTGATGGGAGATTTTTTTTTTACCACTTACTGACCAATTATAGACTTTTTATTAATTTTGTTATAATTATGCTTAGATCCCAAAGCTGTAACTTTGTTTTTTTACTATTAAATTGACATGGGTTTGTTTTTTGCTGGAGGAGTTCTATTTTTACATTGTATCCTTTACATTGACTTTCTCCTTCTCGTGTGAGGACTTGTTTTTTGTAGGATGAACCTTGGATTTCATGATGTCAGATGTAATTTAGTTTATAGGATCCATGTAAGGAAAGCTTAGATAATTTGGCACACATCATACACTGCACTTTTCTGGGGCCTTCTGCTTAGAAGATACACAAAATTTAAGTCTCGAGCAATTCACCTTCATGGCAATTGTGTAGATCCAGCTACAATGTGCATTAGATTTATTATTTGTGTAGTCACATCGTGAGATACAAGTAATGATCTCCCTTACACTGCACACAATAAGTAGAGTAGAATAAAGCACCTTGGGCGAGATAGAAACTTGCCATTAGCTACAGCAGCCTATGTCTGGGCAGGGATCTCACCTCTCTCATTCAGAAGTATCAACAGAACCAGAGAGGACATTATATAGAAGTATTGACCTGCATTGATGTGAATAAAGCACTTGGGGCGAGATAGAAACTTACTTTTAGCTACAGCAGTCTCTGTCTGTGCCTCACTTTATTAATAAGCATCAGCAGGATCATATTATAGGACATTATATAGAAGTACTGAGCTCTACTGATGTCAATAAAGCACTTGGAGTTGGATAGAAAACTTACTATTATCTCCTACTGCAGTTTCTGTCCTTAAGCAGCATGGTCCCACCAGCGATTCCAGGATTGCTCCAGTAAATCCACCACATGCACGGTGCGAGTTTTCTGGAACAAACTTACCAAACTAATAAGGAGAAGGAAAGAAGCCAGGAAAGCTGAGAAAGAAGAAATTTCCTCTGAAGGAAGATGAAGATAAATTACAGCGACTTTTAGTTACTTCTATTACTGACTCGACGTAGAATATTTACAGCCCCCCCCCCCCCGAACTCCTCCGCATCCTGTAGGCAAGTCACTACCCAGCATCCTCTAGGATTCATAGAGAATTACAAGACTTGTTCTTTTTTTAGAAAGAATTTATTAAAAGGGGCGGAGCAGGCACCGCTACAATGTATGACAATGGCTAGAAAAATATCCGGTATATTATAAAAATACTAAGATTCACACCCCCAGCACAAGAGAAATATAAAAATAATAAAAATATAAAATCTGTCTCTGTCCAAGATCAATCTCCACATTCTGAAGCCAATGGAGGGCGAGGACCCTGCGCCATAACTGTCCTCCCAGAATGCACCGCGCATCGTTATTATACATTTCTATTATCCCAAGTTACACACAAACCCCCACGTCTTTTTTTTTCTTAAAGGGAACCTGTCAGCAGGTGTGACCATACAGACTGCAGCCAGTGTGAGGCATTGTCCCTGGAGAGATGTGTAATCAGACCTCACACTGCTGTGCTCTCTGCAGTCAGTGTTATGTATTCTCCCAGGAGAGATGTGCAATCAGACCTCCCACTGCTGTGCTCTGTGCTCTCTGCAGCCAGTGTTATGTATTGTCCCTGGAGAGTTGTGTGATCAGACCTTTGTGTATGTTGTTAGTAGCAGCAGGACTGTGATATATGGGTTTATATTCCAGGATTGTAGCTTCTCCCAGTGCAGTGGGGGGTGTCCTCACACTGCTGTGTTCTGTTCTTTATCTGTTCCACAGCCCCTGCACTCTATTGCGTATCCATATTCCACAATCCTGCTGCTACTAACAAGATACACAAAGGTAAATTACCCATCCCTGCAGGGACAATGGCTGCAGAGAGCACAGCAATGTGAGGTCTGATTACACATCTCTCCAGGGACAATACATAGCACTGGCTGCAGAGAGTACAGATCACAGCAGTGTGAGGTCTCATTACACATCTCTCCTGGGAGAATACATAACACTGGCTGCAGAGAGCACAGCAGTGTGAGGTCTGATTACACATCTCTCCAGGGACAATACATAACACTGGCTGCAGAGAGCACAGAGCACAGCAATGTGAGGTCTGATTACACATCTCTCCAGGGACAATACATAACACTGGCTGCAGAGAGTACAGATCACAGCAGTGTGAGGTCTCATTACACATCTCTCCTGGGAGAATACATAACACTGGCTGCAGAGAGCACAGAGCACAGCAGTGTGAGGTCTGATTACACATCTCTCCAGGACAATACATAACACTGGCTGCAGAGAGCACAGAGCACAGCAGTGTGAGGTCTGATTACACATCTCTCCAGGACAATACATAACACTGGCTGCAGAGAGCACAGAGCACAGCAGTGTGAGGTCTGATTACACATCTCTCCAGGGACAATACATAACACTGGCTGCAGAGAGCACAGAGCACAGCTGTGTGAGGTCTGATTACACATCTCTCCTGGGAGAATACATAACACTGGCTGCAGAGAGCACAGAGCACAGCAGTGTGAGGTCTGATTACACATCTCTCCAGGGACAATGCATAACACTGGCTGCAGAGAGCACAGAGCACAGCAGTGTGAGGTCTGATTACACATCTCTCCTGGGAGAATACATAACACTGGCTGCACAGAGCACAGAGCAGAGCAGTGTGAGGTCTGATTACACATCTCTCCAGGGACCATACATAACACTGGCTGCAGAGAGCACAGAGCACAGCAGTGTGAGGTCTTATTACAGATCTCTCCAGGGACAATACATAACACTGGCTGCAGAGAGCACAGAGCACAGCTGTGTGAGGTCTGATTACACATCTCTCCTGGGACAATACATAACACAGGCTGCAGTCTGTATGGTAGCTGCTGACGGGTTCCCTTTCAGTTACACTTATTTCTTTGCCTTAAAAACATCTTCAATAAAAGCAAAACTGAAGCGCTCCGTAACGTAACCAGCAGAAACTCCATGTTGGGAGGGACTTTCCGACGTTTGCAGTGACCCCCCCCCCCCCCAATCCTGGACATCATGGGGGTCATCATGGAGCCCCATCATTCCTGGTTACAATGTAGCAAAGGCCGCCATATTATAAGATACGTGACTCCACAATCCGCCAGCAGTCCCCTCAGTCCTTCTTCCATAATCCACCGTGCTCGGAGCTCGCCGCTTCCTCCCGGGAGAACAGCGAGAACTTCTTGTCCAGCTGTGAGCGCAGGTAGCTGTAGTCCTGCACGTCCAGGCGGTGCACCAGGGTCAGGTACAGGGTCAGGGCGGAGGCCAGGAGCAGGCGGTCCGGGGGGAAGGAGGGGACGGCCCAGAGGATGAGCAGCAGCTCCAGGTAGATGGGGTGCCGCAGGTGGGCGTAGAGGCGGGCGGCGCGGGGGGACTTGTGAGACAGGGGGTCCCCCATCCCCAGGCAGTGGTAATACACCTGCTTCACCCCCATCAGCTCCGCATAGTCAAAAATGAGCAGGACGCTGAAGATGAGCAGCCATGCCACGGCGTGGAGGAGCGCGCACAGCAGGGGGAGCCAGGCGCTCCAGGGGGCGGTGGACACGTTCCAGAGATAGGGACCGCGAGTGAAGGACTGCCAGTACCGCATCATCACCTGCAGGGCGGCGGCGGTGCACAGGATGTACACAGATCTCTGCAGCACCCCGAAAACCTTCACCACCGAGCCCTTCACCGCCGGCCACGCCATGAGGCTGTGCTGCAGCACGAAGAGGAGCAGGAGCGCCACGTTAATCCCCAGGGAACGCAGGAACAGGGGGTCCCTAACCGCCTCCCTCCACAGAGCGGGGGCCTCATCCTCCAGGACTCCGCTGATGTTCTTAAATATGGCCCCAAATGATAAGAAACGCACAAACTCCACCCCAGTGCTGAACCCCGCCACAAAGCAGAGGAAGGAGACCACCCCCAGCACCAGGCAGGTCACTCTAGAGGGCGCCGGAGAGGCCGCGCTACCGACGGGAAATCCTGCTGACATGTTTAGATTCTCCAAAGACTCGGACCAGGCTTCATCAGGGGTCTGTCCACACTGCACCGTACCCCCCGGGGGAGGAGAACCTGCAACGCCTCCTACTGGGGGAACAATAAGAGAGAAGATCAATTACTTATAGTCACATGACACAAAAAGACGTCTTCCTCCCCTTCTTTCACCTGGTACATCTGTATGTTCTCACACTGCTGTGCTCTCAGCAATGAGCTGCTAACCAGCCGTGTATTATCCTAGCAGAAGCTACAGCCACTGCACAGGGCAGAGGGGAGGTGATGTGAAGCAGTGCACAGCAGTGTGAGGACCCCCACCCACTGTACTTGGAGAACATGGAGTCAAGAGGGGCAGGACACACCCCCAGTGCACTTGGAAAAATACTAATTCTGGAATATAAACCCAAATTTTACAGTCCTGCTCCTACAAATGTTTGATTACACATCTCTCCAGGGACAATACAGAGAGTACAGAGCACAGCAGTGTGAGGTTATGCTTTGTAGACCTGGAGGAGCTGCAGTCAACATGGTCAAAACTGCAGATAAATCCCCCAATAAAGGGACTGCCCTACAAATTATACGTATAAGGCTACAATCACATGTATGGGGGATGTATATACGGCCGATAGACGTCCCCTATACACTTCTATGGGCTCACGGTACCGTACCGCTCCGTAGGCAGGGAAAAGATAGGACATGCCCTATCTTTTCCCGTATTACGGTGCCGTGCCGCTTGTATCCCCATAGAGAGGGGCGGGGGTGAGCTGCACTCACCTCCTCCGCTCCCCGCACCCTGCCTTGTGCACCCCGTGCTATGCTACAGCAGTGTACATGCAGCCTTACCAGAAGGATTCCTCTTTAAGGAATGGCTGAACCTGTGACAGAACGATACATTGTATCAGTATCATCAGGTTTCATCCACCAATCACATCCAGAGCAGCCGATCTGAGCATGTGCAAGACTGTGACTGACAGCAGAACTGTGTATCTAAGCCTATGCTGTGCGATACTGCCTACGGCTGGGCCATGTATCTAATCTTATCACGTAAGATACTGCCTGCAGCTGAGCCGTGTATCTAGTCCCATGCTGTGTGATACTGCCTGCAGTCGAGCCATGAATCTAAACTTATCTTGTGTGATACTGACTGCTGAGCTGTGTATCTAATACCATCCTGTGTGATACGGTCTGCTGAGCTGTGTATCTAATCCTCTCCTGTGTGATACTGCCTGCTGAGCTGTGTATCTAATCCTACCCTGCATGATACAGTCTGCTGAGCAGTGTATCTAATCCTCTCCTGTGTGATACAGTCTGCTGAGCTGTGTATCTAATCCTCTCCTGTGTGATACAGTCTGCTGAGCTGTGTATCTAATCCTCTCCTGTGTGATACAGTCTGCTGAGCTGTGTATCTAATCCTCTCCTGTGTGATACTGTCTGCTGAGCTGTGTATCTAATCCTGTCATGTGTGATACTGACTGCTGAGTTGTGTATCTAATCCTATCCTGTGTGATACTGTCTGCTGAGCTGTGTATCTAATCCTCTCCTGTGTGATACTGTCTGCTGAGCTGTGTATCTAATCCTCTCCTGTGTGATACAGTCTGCTGAGCTGTGTATCTAATCCTCTCCTGTGTGATACAGTCTGCTGAGCTGTGTATCTAATCCTCTCCGTGTGATACTGTCTGCTGAGCTGTGTATCTAATCCTCTCCTGTGTAATACTGTCTGCTGAGCTGTGTATCTAATCCTATCCTGTGTGATACAGTCTGCTGAGCTGTGTATCTAATCCTCTCCTGTGTGATACTGTCTGCTGAGCTGTGTATCTAATCCTGTCATGTGTGATACTGACTGCTGAGTTGTGTATCTAATCCTATCCTGTGTGATACTGTCTGCTGAGCTGTGTATCTAATCCTATCCTGTGTGATACTGTCTGCTGAGCTGTGTATCTAATCCTCTCCTGTGTGATACTGTCTGCTGAGCTGTGTATCTAATCCTCTCCTGTGTGATACAGTCTGCTGAGCTGTGTATCTAATCCTCTCCTGTGTGATACAGTCTGCTGAGCTGTGTATCTAATCCTCTCCGTGTGATACTGTCTGCTGAGCTGTGTATCTAATCCTCTCCTGTGTAATACTGTCTGCTGAGCTGTGTATCTAATCCTATCCTGTGTGATAGTCTGCTGAGCTGTGTATCTAATCCTATCCTGTGTGATACTTCCTGCTGAGCCTTGTATCTAATCCTCCCCTGTGTAATACTGTCTGCTGAGCTGTGTATCTAATCCTATCCTGTGTAATGCAGTCTGCTGAGCTGTGTATCTAATCCTATCCTGTGTGATACTGTCTGCTGAGCTGTGTATCTAATCCTGTCCTGTGTGATACTGTCTGCTGAGCTGTGTATCTAATCCTATCCTGTATAATGCAGTCTGCTGAGCTGTGTATCTAATCCTCTCCTGTGTGATACTGTCTGCTGAGCTGTGTATCTAATCCTGTCCTGTGTGATACTGTCTGCTGAGCTGTGTATCTAATCCTATCCTGTATAATGCAGTCTGCTGAGCTGTGTATCTAATCCTCTCCTGTGTGATACTGTCTGCTGAGCTGTGTATCTAATCTATCCTGTGTGATACTGTCTGCTGAGCTGTGTATCTAATCCAGTGGTTTGTGATACAGTCTGCCATCCCTCCATTATTTCCCCTCCTAGTCCTTACCAGGGTGAAGATGGACCAGTCGCTTCTCCCGCCCAAATTATCTGCAAACCCCGAGCTCCTTCCTCCCACAATGCACTTTGGCCTTTGCTTTGAGAGCAGCTACAGAGGCCGCAGAGGGACAAAAACCCGTCAGCCGCCTGTAGGGGGAGCTACACCAGGAGCACCGCAACCTATGGAGGGAAGAGCACATGGTATCAAACAGGATAGGATTAGATACACTACTCAGGAGTCAGTATCACACAGGATAGGATTAGATAGACTACTCAGGAGTCAGTATCACACAGGATAGGATTAGATACACTACTCAGGAGTCAGTATCACACAGGATAGGATTAGATACACTACTCAGGAGTCAGTATCACACAGGATAGGATTAGATACACAGCTCAGCAGACAGTATCACACATGACAGGATTAGATACACTGCTCAGCAGACAGTATCACACATGACAGGATTAGATACACTGCTCAGCAGACAGTATCACACATGACAGGATTAGATACACAGCTCAGCAGTCAGTATCACACATGACAGGATTAGATACACAGCTCAGCAGACAGTATCACACATAATAGGATTAGATACACAGCTCAGCAGACAGTATCACACAGGATAGGATTAGATACACAGCTTAGTAGTATCACACAGGATGGGATTAGATACACAGCTCAGCAGACAGTATTACACAGGATAGATTAGATACACAGCTCAGCAGTATCACACAGGATAGGATTAGATACACAGCTCAGCAGACAGTACCACACAGGATAGGATTACATACACAGCTCAGCAGTCAGTATCACACAGGATAGGATTAGATACACAGCTCAGCAGACAGTATCACACAGGATAGGATTAGATACACAGCTCAGCAGACTGTATCACACAGGATAGGATTAGATACACAGCTCAGCAGACTGTATCGCACAGGATAGGATTAGATACACAGCTCAGCAGACTGTATCACACAGGATAGGATTAGATACACAGCTCAGCAGACTGTATCACACAGGATAGGATTAGATACACAGCTCAGCAGACTGTATCACACAGGATAGGATTAGATACACAGCTCAGCAGACTGTACGACACATAGGATTAGATACACAGCTCAGGAGACAGTATCACACAGGATAGGATTAGATACACAGCTCAGCAGTCAGTATCACACATGATAGGATTAGATACACAGCTCAGCAGGTAGTATCACACATGATAGGATTAGATACACAGCTCAGCAGACAGTATGACACAGGACATGATTAGATATACAGCTCAGCAGACTGTATCACACATAGGATTAGATACACAGCTCAGCAGACTGTATCACACATAGGATTAGATACACAGCTCAGTAGTCAGTATCACACAGGAGAGGATTAGATACACTACTCAGGAGTCAGTATCACACAGGATAGGATTAGATACACTACTCAGGAGTCAGTATCACACAGGATAGGATTAGATACACAGCTCAGCAGACAGTATCACACATGACAGGATTAGATACACAGCTCAGCAGTATCACACAGGATAGGATTAGATACACAGCTCAGCAGACAGTATCACACATGACAGGATTAGATACACAGCTCAGCAGTATCACACAGGATGGGATTAGATACACAGCTCAGCAGTATCACACAGGATAGGATTACATACACAGCTCAGCAGTCAGTATCACACAGGATAGGATTAGATACACAGCTCAGCAGACAGTATCACACAGGATAGGATTAGATACACAGCTCAGCAGACTGTATCACACAGGATAGGATTAGATACACAGCTCAGCAGACTGTATCGCACAGGATAGGATTAGATACACAGCTCAGCAGACTGTATCACACAGGATAGGATTAGATACACAGCTCAGCAGACTGTATCACACAGGATAGGATTAGATACACAGCTCAGCAGACTGTATCACACAGGATAGGATTAGATACACAGCTCAGCAGACTGTACGACACATAGGATTAGATACACAGCTCAGGAGACAGTATCACACAGGAGAGGATTAGATACACAGCTCAGCAGTCAGTATCACACAGGAGAGGATTAGATACACAGCTCAGCAGTCAGTATCACACATGATAGGATTAGATACACAGCTCAGCAGGTAGTATCACACATGACAGGATTAGATACACAGCACAGCAGACAGTATCACACAGGATAGGATTAGATACACAGCTCAGTAGTATCACACAGGATGGGATTAGATACACAGCTCAGCAGACAGTATCACACAGGAGAGGATTAGATACAGAGCTCAACAGTCAGTATCACACAGGAGATGATTAGATACACAGCTCAGCAGACTGTATCACACAGGATATGATTAGATACACAGCTCAGCAGACTGTATCACACAGGAGAGGATTAGATACACAGCTCAGCAGGCAGTATCACACATGACAGGATTAGATACACAGCTCAGCAGACAGTATCACACATGACAGGATTAGATACACAGCTCAGCAGTATCACACAGGATAGGATTAGATACAGAGCTCAGCAGTCAGTATCACACAGGATAGGATTAGATACACAGCTCAGAAGACTATATCACACAGCATAGGATTAGATACACAGCTCAGCAGACTGTACGACACATAGGATTAGATACACAGTTTAGAAGACAGTATCACACATCATAGGATTAGATACACAGCTTAGCACCGGGTACAGTTAGATACAGAAATATAGGAAAGCTGGATTATGTTAGGGATTGTAATGGTGTCCATATTAGTCATCACCCAGCTTTCCCAGAGACCGATATAATAACAGCCTGACAGTAGATGACGCCTCCAGGTCTTGTATGTGTTGTAGGCTGCAGTAGGGGGCGCTCTGTGTAGCTGTGAGTCTCCTCTATAATTATAACCTGACGGATAATATTGGGCAGTGCTGAAGGTCAGTTCCGCCACAGGACGCACGGCACAGATCTGTGTCATTGGCGCGTCCCCGAGCAACAGTGAGACACCAGGGGACGTCACCTCTTGTGTGTCACCCAGAGGAGGGAGCAGGAATAGGGATGGGGTGCACGTCCAGGAGTAATCCTCAATATACAAATAGGAAGAAATGGCGCCACTCCAAAAACCGAAAGACTGGGAAAGGCTTCTGATTACGGAGCTGAAACGTTGCATCATGGGAATAAAGTCACCAACTTTATGGTGTCTCCTGTTACATTACTGACACATTACAGCCGTGTCTCCTGTGACATTACTGATACATTGTAGCCGTGTCTCCTGTGACATTACTGATACATTGTAGTGGTGTCTCCTGTTACATTACTGACACATTACAGCCGTGTCTCCTGTGACATTACTGATACATTGTAGCCGTGTCTCCTGTGACATTACTGATACATTGTAGCCGTGTCTCCTGTGACATTACTGACACATTGTAGTCGTGTCTCCTGTGACTTTACTGATACATTGTAGCGGTGTCTCCTGTGACATTACTGACACATTGTAGCAGTGTCTCCTGTGGCATTACTGATACATTGTAGCCGCATTTCCATCTGACTTTTCAGGATTTGGTCTACTTTGACAGGTATTTAGAAGGGGATTGTGTCGCACACGATCAGATTTTTGGCTTTTATGCAACAGAAATGGGGGGGGGGGGGCGGCCAACCGACTGATTCGGACTGAGCGCAGGATTTAACTTTCAAATTGTGTCGCAAGACCAAGCACTTACATGCACCAGGAAGAAGAAGGTGAACTCCGTGGACCTGAGCAGGGAAGCGACACATGCAGGATATCGGGTGTAGGATCTTAGTGACTCCCCGCACAGCGCATTATACACGGACAATGCACTTACATGCACCAGGAAGAAGGTGAACTCCGGGGACCTGAGCGGGGAAGCGACACATGCAGGATATCGGGTGCACAATCTTAGTGACTCCCCACACAGCGCATTATACACGGACAATGCACTTACATGCACCAGGAAGAAGAAGGTGAACTCCAGGGACCTGAGCGGGGAAGTGACACATGCAGGATATCGGGTGCAGGATCTTAGTGACTCCACGCACAGCGCAATATACACAGACAATGCACTTACATGCACCAGGAAGAAGAAGGTGAACTCCGTGGACCTGAGCGGGGAAGCCACACATGCAGGATATCGGGCACACGATCTTAGTGATTCCCCGCACAGCACATTATACACGGACAATGCACTTACATGCACCAGGAAGAAGAAGGTGAACTCCGGGGACCTGAGCAGGGAAGCCACACATGCAGGATATCGGGCACACGATCTTAGTGATTCCCCGCACAGCACATTATACACGGACAATGCACTTACATGCACCGGGAAGAAGAAGGTGAACTCCGGGGACCTGAGCGGGGAAGCGACACATGCAGGATATCGGGGGCAGGATCTTAGTGACTCCCCGCACAGCGCATTATACACGGACAATGTACTCACATGCACCAGGAAGAAGAAGGTGAACTCCGGGGACCTGAGCGGGGAAGCGACACATGCAGGATATCGGATGCAGGATCTTAGTGACTCCCCGCACAGCACATTATACACGGACAATGCACTTACATGCACCAGGAAGAAGAAGGTGAACTCCAGGGACCTGAGCGGGGAAGCGACACGTGCAGGATATTGGGTGCAGGATCTTAGTGACTCCCCGCACAGCGCATTATACACGGACAATGCATTTCCATGCACCAGGAAGAAGAAGGTGAACTCCAGGGACCTGAGCGGGGAAGCGACACGTGCAGGATATTGGGTGCAGGATCTTAGTGACTCCCCGCACAGCGCATTATACACGGACAATGCACTTACATGCACCAGGAAGAAGAAGGTGAACTCCAGGGACCTGAGCGGGGAAGTGACACATGCAGGATATCGGGGAACGATCTTAGTGAATCGCTGCACAGCGCATTATACACGGACAATGCACTTTCTGTGAACTCCTCCGGATGGGTAAGTAAATGTCCCTGTTATGTCTCCCTTTCCCACATTGCACAAAACTTTCTCCCCTGTCAGTTATGTTCCCCTCACATAGTGGGCACTACACTCTCGCAGAGCCCACAGGAGCGGAATGATGAGACCCTCACAGACTGCGTGTTTCAATGTGTCCTTCAAGGACGATGCGCAGATCATTCATCTGTGAGCAGGAGGCGTCCCCCAGAGGGAAACTGTGGGGGTCATTTATGTTATTTCCCCTCTCTTTGCGCCTATTTTTTGCACCTCATTTGTCTTTGTCGTTTTGGCTCTTTTTTAAATGCAGCTTGTTTTGAGCCTGCATTTTTTTGTTGCGCAAATCACACCATTGCCTTTCCTACACATGGTCTGGACTGGCGTGTTTTTGCGCAATTTTATTTTAGGCAAATCAATGTTAAATAAGGCACAAACATCTAAAAGACAGAGAAACACAAAGACAAATTAGGCGCAAACCAGGAAAATGCTACACGGAGAACTGCAGGAAAAAGGCGCAAAAATGGTGCGAAGACCCAAATGTGCCAAAAAAATACAACCACTAAGATAAATCTGCCCCTGGCTGTATATCTCATATCTATCTATCTATCTATCTATCTATCTATCTATCTATCTATCTATCTATCACCTATCGATCTATCTATCTCATATCTATCTATCTATCTATCTATCTATCTCCTATCTATCTATCTATCTATCTATCTATCTATCTCATATCTATCTATCTATCTCCTATCTATCTATCTCCTATCTATCTCATATCTATCTATCTATCTATCTCCTATCTATCTATCTCCTATCTATCTATCTATCTATCTATATATCTATCTCATATCTATCTATCTATCTATCTATCTCCTATCTATCTATCTATCTATCTATCTATCTATCTATCACCTATCTATCTATCTATCTATCTATCTCATATCTATCTATCTATCTATCTATCACCTATCTATCTATCTATCTATCTATCTCATATCTATCTATCTATCTATCTATCACCTATCTATCTATCTATCTATCTATCTATCTATCTATCTCATATCTATCTATCTATCTATCTATCTCATATCTATCTATCTATCTATATATCTGGACTTCTCAAAGGCATTTGACACCGTGCCACATAAAAGGTTGGTATATAAAATGAGACTGCTGGGAATAGGAGAAAATATGTGTATCTGGGTAAGTAATTGGCTTAGTGATAGAAAACAGAGGGTGGTCATTAATGGCACATTCTCAGATTGGGTTGATGTTACCAGTGGAGTGCCACAGGGGTCAGTATTGGGGCCACTTCTTTTTAATATTTTTATTAATGACCTTGTAGTGGGTTTACACAGTCAAGTTTCAATATTTGCAGATGATACTAAGCTGTGTAAAGTAATAAATACTGAGGTCGATAGTTTAGTACTACAGAGGGATTTGTGGAAGCTTGAGGGATGGGCAGAGAAATGGTTGATGAGGTTTAATGTAGATAAATGTAAAGTTATGCACTTGGGCCATGGAAACAAAAAGTATAATTATGTTCTAAACGGTCAATTACTTAGTAAAACTGAAGCTGAAAAGGACTTGGGCGTATTGGTGGATGGTAAACTTAATTTTAGTGACCAGAGCCAGGCGGCTGCTGCTAAAGCAAATAAAATAATGGGATGTATCAAGAGAGGAATAGATTCTCATGATAAAGACATAGTTCTGCCCTTATACAAATCCCTGGTCAGACCACACATGGAATATTGTGTACAGTTTTGGGCACCAGTGTATAAAAAGGATATAATAGAGCTGGAACGGGTGCAGAGGAGAGCAACCAGGATTATTAGGGGAATGGGGGGATTAGAATACACTGACAGATTACAAAATTTGGGATTATTCAGTTTAGAAAAAAGACGACTGAGGGGAGTCCGCATTACAATGTACAAATACCTGAACGGACAGTACAAGGATCTCTCCAAAGATCTTTTTATACCTAGGCCTGTGACCAGGACAAGGGGGCATCCTCTGCGCCTAGAGGAGAGGGGGTTCTACCATCACCATAGACAGGGGGCATCCTCTACGCCTAGAGGAGAGGTGGTTCTACCATCACCATAGACAGGGACATCCTCTACACCTAGAGGAGAGGAGGTTCTACCATCACCATAGACAGGGGGCATCCTCTACACCTAGAGGAGAGGTGATTCTACCATCACCATAGACAGGGGGCATCCTCTACACCTAGAGGAGAGGAGGTTCTACCATCACCATAGACAGGGGGCATCCTCTACACCTAGAGGAGAGGTGATTCTACCATCACCATAGACAGGGGGCATCCTCTACACCTAGAGGAGAGGTGATTCTACCATCACCATAGACAGGGGGCATCCTCTACACCTAGAGGAGAGGGGGTTCTACCATCACCATAGACAGGGGACATCCTCTACACCTAGAGGAGAGGAGGTTCTACCATCACCATAGACAGGGGGCATCCTCTACACCTAGAGGAGAGGAGGTTCTACCATCACCATAGACAGGGGGCATCCTCTACACCTAGAGGAGAGGAGGTTCTACCATCATCATAGACAGGGGGCATCCTCTACACCTAGAGGAGAGGAGGTTCTACCATCACCATAGACAGGGAGCATCTACACCTAGAGGAGAGGAGGCTCTACCATCACCATAGACAGGGGGCATCCTCTACACCTAGAGGAGAGGAGGTTCTACCATCACCATAGACAGGGGGCATCCTCTACACCTAGAGGAGAGGAGGTTCTACCATCACCATAGACAGGGGGCATCCTCCGCACCTAGAGGAGAGGAGGTTCTATCATCATCATAGACAGGGGGCATCCTCTACTCCTAGAGGAGAGGTGGTTCTACCATCACCATAGACAGGGGGCATCCTCTACACCTAGAGGAGAGGAGGTTCTACCATCACCATAGACAGGGGGCATCCTCTACACCTAGAGGAGAGGAGGTTCTACCATCACCATAGACAGGGGCATCCTCTACACCTAGAGGAGAGGAGGTTCTACCATCATCATAGACAGGGGGCATCCTCTACACCTAGAGGATAGGAGGGTCTACCATCACCATAGACAGGGGGCATCCTCTACACCTAGAGGAGAGGAGGTTCTACCATCATCATAGACAGGGGGCATCCTCTACACCTAGAGGAGAGGATGTTCTAGCATCATCATAGACAGGGGGCATCCTCTACACCTAGAGGAGAGGAGTCTCTACCATCACCATAGACAGGGGGCATCCTCTACACCTAGAGGAGAGGAGGTTCTACCATCACCATAGAAAGGGGGCATCCTCTACACCTAGAGGAGAGGAGGTTCTACCATCACCATAGAAAGGAGGCATCCTCTACACCTAGAGGAGAGGAGGTTCTACCATCACCATAGACAGAGGACATCATCTACACCTAGAGGAGAGGAGGTTCTACCATCACCATAGACAGGGGGCATCCTCTACACCTAGAGGAGAGGAGGTTCTACCATCACCATAGACAGGGGGCATCCTCTACACCTAGAGGAGAGGAGGTTCTACCATCACCATAGACAGAGGACATCATCTACACCTAGAGGAGAGGAGGTTCTACCATCACCATAGACAGGGGGCATCCTCTACACCTAGAGGAGAGGAGGCTCTACCATCACCATATACAAAGGTTCTTTACTGTAAGAGCAGTGAGACTATGGAATTCTCTGCCGCAGGAGGTTGTTATGGCAGACTCTATGTACATGTTCAAGAGGGGCCAGGATGACTTTCTGGAGAGAAAAAATATCACGGGTTATGGGGATAAAACATTTATTTAATTCTTGAAGGTTGGACTTGATGGACTTGCGTCTCCTTCCAGCCTTATATACTATACTATACTATCTATCTATCTATCTCCTATCTATCTATCTATCTATCTCCTATCTATCTATCTATCTATCTCCTATCTATCTATCTATCTCCTATCTATCTATCTATCTATCTATCTCCTATCTATCTATCACCTATCTATCTATCTATCTATCTATCTATCTATCTCCTATCTATCTATCTATCTATCTCCTATCTATCTATCTCCTATCTATCTATCTATCTATCTATCTCATATCGATCTATCTATCTATCTCCTATCTATCTATCTATCTCCTATCTATCTATCTATCTATCTATCTATCTCCTATCTATCTATCTATCTATCTCCTATCTATCTATCTCCTATCTATCTATCTATCTATCTATCTCATATCGATCTATCTATCTATCTCCTATCTATCTATCTATCTCATATCTATCTATCTATCTATCTATCTATCTATCTATCTCCTATCTATCTATCTATCTATCTATCTCATATCGATCTATCTATCTATCTCCTATCTATCTATCTATCTCATATCTATCTATCTATCTATCTATCTATCTATCTATCTATCTATCTCCTATCTATCTATCTATCTATCTCATATCGATCTATCTATCTATCTCATATCTATCTATCTATCTATCTATCTATCTCCTATCTATCTATCTATCTATCTATCTATCTATCTATCTCATATCTATCTATTTATCTATCGCCTTCTCTGTGAAGGACCTTGGGCTTTTATGGTTCATTATAAACAACCCAAAAAAAACGTGTTTCAAATCTGTACGAAAATTTCCGCCTCGCTCCTTCCCCCTGACCGGCGCCTCGTCTCCCCTGATCCTGACACATTCCCAGCCTCTCCCAATGTGTCGCTGATTCCTACGCACAGGCGGAGTCTCCCTTTATCACCATAATTTGTCCCGGGAATATGTGATCTCCAACCAAAGTGTTAATTATTTATCTTAAGTTATTAAAAATAGATTCCTCGTGATTATAACCGTAAATCGCCAGCGAGAAACCTTCCTGCACCGAGTCTCATTAATGAATGCGCTCAGAGACGACGAGAGGAGGAATTTACTGATTCTACGGCTAATGCACTGGAAATAATGGCGTCACAGCCAGGCACAGATCCTGCGGCGCCTCTTAGAAATATCTGATCAGGTCTCAAAACTGGGAACGAGAAATCTTACTAATGAAGTGCATTACAATTGTAACATTGGCTGTTATGTGGACGTCCTACCTCATTATCCTTACTTATACTTTCATCATCTCAGAGGATTTTTGATACTGTGGGGCACATTTACTTACCCGGTCCGCGGAGTTCCCCCGAAAGTGCATTGTCCGTGTATAATGCCCTGTGCCCTGCGCCCGATATCCTGCATGTGTCGCTTCCCCGCTCAGGTCCACGGAGTTCACCTTCTTCTTCCTGGTGCATGTAAGTGCTTGGTCTTGCGACACAATTTGAAAGTTAAATCCCGCGCTCAGTCCGAATCAGTCGGGTTGTCCGACGGCCGCCCCCCCCCATTTCTTTTGCATAAAAGCAGCGCAGCTGCACCAAAATCTGTTCGTGTGCGACACAATCCCCATCTAAATACCTGTCAAAGTAGACCAAATCCTGAAAAGTCAGACGGAAATGCGGCTACAATGGGGCACATTTACTAAGGGTCCGCAGCCGCGAATCCATCAGGTTTTTCCCGAATATTTCTGCTTTGCGCTGTATTTCACGGGATTGTGGCGCACGCGATCGATTTTTGTCGCAATCACGCCGACTTTCACGCGACAGAAATCGGGGCGTGGCCACCGGCCAACCCGAAAGATTCGGAAAAACCGCGGAATTTAAAAAGCCATTTGTGTCGCAAGATCAGCACTCACGTACACCAGAAAAAAGCAAGTGAACTCCAGCGGACCGCGGCGCAGCAGCGACACCTGGTGAATATCGGCGCACGGACCTTAATGAATCCCGGCAGAACCCGAATCAGCGCCGGAGAACCTGCCGCTGGATCGCGACTGGATCGGGTAAGTAAATGTGCCCCAATGTGTCAGTAATGTCACATGATACACATATCCTGCATGTGTCGCTTCCCCGCTCAGGTCCCCGGAGTTCGCCTTCTTCTTCCTGGTGCATGTAAGTGCATTGTCCGTGTATAATGTGCTGTGCGGGGAGTCACTAAGATCCTGCGCCCGATATCCTGCATGTGTCGCTCCCCGCTCAGGTCCCCGGAGTTCACCTTCTTCTTCCTGGTGCACGTAAGTGCATTGTCCGTGTATAATGCCCTGTGCGGGGAGTCACTAAGATCCTGCGCCCGATATCCTGCATGTGTCGCTTCCCCGCTCAGGTCCCAAGAGTTCACCTTCTTCTTCCTGGTGCATGTAAGTGCATTGTCCGTGTATAATGCGCTGTGCGGGGAGTCACTAAGATCCTGCGCCCTATATCCTGCATGTGTCGCTTCCCCGCTCAGGTCCCTGGAGTTCACCTTCTTCTTCCTGGTGCATGTAAGTGTTTGATCTTGCAACACAATTCTAAAGTTAAATCCTGTGCTCAGTCCGAATCAGTCGGATCGTCCAAAGGCCGCCCCCCCGATTTCTGTCACATGAAAGCCAGCGCTTCTGTCTGGGTCAGAAGCCAAACGTGAACCTTGAGTGCGCTCATCTCTAATTGTGAGACAAGACTACAGACCCCGCAGAACCTCCATAGGCTGTCTATATCCATGTTCTGGACTTCCCCCTCAAAAAACTACAAACACGACTTTATTTTACATCTAATCAGAGTAACCCCCGCTCTCCCGGGACGGGAGCCTCATGTTAGATAATGGGGACGCGCTCCCTCCGCACTTTATGTCATTATCTTTGTTCTCTGTTGGGAAAGAAACAAAGTAATTACCAGGAATGAGCGACGACGTCTCCAGGAATCAGAAGCCGCAAAGCTCCGGGATTGTGTCAGTGATCGGACTATGAGCATCACTGCGGATGTTATGGGGGCAAGGACTATGGCTGGGAATATTATGGGGTAACTTAATGGGGGGAGATTTGGAATGTATTATGGACAAGAGCTGCAGTACCGGGCACCACCACAGCCAGCTGAGGAGCTGTTTCGGAGGCTGCAGTGTTTTCCTAGTTTTGTATAATGTCTCGGGGTTCTCCTCCCAGCACTGGCAGTAATGTTATAAGCTTGTGTATTATGGGCCCCTGCCAAGAGCCTGGCACCGCACCCAGTGCTGCCAGTCCTGACATTTACATAGTAAATCAGGTAAATCCCTTCTCTGCGGCCTGAACATTGGGGTGATTTTGCCCCCTTGGGTGCTGTTATTATTTAGGTGCCATACTACAAGCCTGGGGGGGGGGGCATGTATTCTGCACAAGGTGCTGCCCCCATAGGCACAGGATTCTCTGTAAGAAGCCACAGAATGGTAGCATAGCCTGCGGGGAGGAGAAAGGGGCAGGAGAGGAAGGTCTAGTAATGGGGCCCCACTGCAAGGAGGAATGACAAGTATGTGCCAGGGAGTCCTAATGGGGGAAGGGAAATACTGCCACCTGGTGGTGACTTATAGAACAGCAACTATGGTGATGTAGCAGGAGTCTATCTCTACACTATAATATTATAAGGATCTAATATTACGTCCCAGGGTCCAGCGAGCCAAGAAGTGATTTCAATTCACTTCTATGAGACTTTTAGAAAAACCGAATGGCGATTCTTGGAGCGGAGTGACGTTTGTGTGGAACATTTCGATATTATCTAAGTCTATTATTTTTAGCAGTTTTCTCATCTACATAGTTGAAGACTCGCTGCTATGATGTCTCCCATACACCGCACTCAGAAGGTAGAGGAGAATCTGCTCCATTACTCCATAGCATTATATAGGATATTATAGAGAAGACCTGACTTATGTGGATGGGATGAAAGCTCCGGGGGTGAGATAGAAACTTCCTTTTATCTGCAGCAGCCTCTGTCTGTATCTGTGTCTTTCCTCTATCACTCACAAGCATCAGCAGGATTATATAGGACATTATCTGGGTGGGATTTAAACCACTGGGGTGAGATAAAAATGTATTATTATCTCCAGAAGCTTTGTGTCGCTCAGCAGGGTCATAGAGGACATTATAGAGAGGTACTGACCTGCACTGATGGGAATAAAGCACTTGTGGTGAGATAGAAGCATTACTGGTCTCTATATGTGTTGCCCATATATCCCTCAGATGCATCTGTAGGGTCACAAAGGGCACCTGTACTGATGGGAATAAAGCACATGGGGCAAGAAAGAAACTTACCATTATCTCCAGCAGCCTCTAGATGTGTCTGTGTCTCTCTCACTCTGCAGCATTAGAAGGATCATATAGGACATTATAGAGAAGTCCTGTCCTGTACTGAGGGGAATAAAGCACTTGGGGTGAGATAGAAAGGTAAGCACCACAAGTGCTTTATTCCCATCATACAGGTCAGTACTTCTCTATAATGTCCTATATGATCCTGCTGATGCTTCTGAGACATACATGATAGATACAGTCACAGGCATAGTCTGCTGCAGCTAGTAGTAAGTTTTTTTTCTCATCTCAAGTGGTTTATTCTCATCATACAGGTCAGTACTTCTCTATAATGTCCTATATGATCCTGCTGATGCTTCTGAGACATAGATGATATATACAGTCACAGGCATAGTCTGCTGCAGCTAGTAGTAAGTTTTTTTTCTCATCTCAAGTGGTTTATTCCCATAATACAGGTCAGTACTTCTCCATAATGTCCTATATAATCCTGCTGATGCCTTTGAGTGTCAGAGAGACAAAGGAACAAGCAGAGGCTGCTGGAGACAGCCAACAACATAGTAAATGACCATGTATGGTTATGTAGTATGGGACCCAAAACGGCAATTTCGGAGGTTTGGGATGTTGCAACAATCCAGAAAAGATGCCAGAAGTGGAAATTTTTGAGTTTCTTACCATTTCACTGGCCAGGATTTCTGATATCACGTCTCTATGAGTGCCAGCGGCATCCGAAATCTCTGAAATTGACGTTTTGGGTCCCATACTACATCGTGATAGCATTCTCTGGTTTCCCTGGAGCAGACGACCACTAGGCAGTGGATGCCGGCAGCCACTTTGAAATGACTTTCAAAGTGCATCATAAGGCGGTCCCCTACTTAAGAACACTCGACTTACATACGACCCCTAGTTACAAACAGACCACTGGATATTGGTAATTTATTGTACTTTAGTCCTAGGCTACAATAATCATATGTAACAGTTATCACAGGCGTCTGTAATGAAGCTTTATTGTTAATATTGATTCTTATGACAACCCAAAAAAGTTCTGGCTGCGATTACAATGATAAAATATTCAGTTCCGACTTACATACAAACTCAACTTAAGAACAAACCTACAGACCCTATCTTGTATGTTACCCGGGGACTGCCTGTACTATCTTTCTAATCATCCACACGTGTTTAGGAGATATTACACTAGGACAGCGCTTCTTGTTTTTGTCTTTTTCCCTATCCACCTGACCGTACTTTGGGAGCGATCATCACCCCGGATGTGGTCTTCAGGTTTCTTTCTTCAGCCTGTATGGTTATGCACTCCTATAGCCAGGGGCGTAACTACAGCGGTAGCAGCCATAACAGCTGCTATGGGGCCCACAGTGTCAGGGGGCCCCCGACATCTGATCTGACACATTAAAGAATGGAAGATGTGCACCATTATATACATATTATGCTGCACATTGTACTGCATATTTATCAGTGCATAAATCTGTGTAAGAGCATATAAATGTTTGAGTATAGAAATGTGTATATTTGCTAAGGGTGTATGGGGCCCCATTCAAACATCTGCTATGGGGCCCTGTCTCTCCTAGTTACGCCCCTTCCTATAGCACATAGTACTCTAATAGCCTCTGTCTGTCCCTTTTCTCTCTGCAATGCAGGAGGATCATGTAGGACATTATAGAGAAATACTGACTCTACTGATGGGAATAAAGCACTTTAGGTCAGATAGAAACTTACTCTGTCTGAGCCGGCTCCCCCCTTTCCTCTCCATAGACTTGTATACAACCTGATCCCTCTGTGAGTTGTTACTATTCTATTCTATTATTATAGTTACTATTAGGGTAACTGCACTCGCCCATTATACTTGCTGTGTGATACAGTAACATTGCCATATAATATCATACACAGGGAGGACTCGGATGCCGCGGAGCGGGATGAAGTTGTACATTTCTTGTGACTCACCGGCCGGTGACGCAGGAATTATTTAGAAGTGTTACTTATGCAGATAAGACGTGTAATAATCTATAATGTTTAACACAAGTAGCAGATAACAGCAATTACCAGAGCGAGGCGGGGGAGGGGCGTTCTGTAGGAGCAGTAATGTCCGGATATATCACCAGCCCCATAGAGGACGTATATAAGGTTGTCAGGAGCAGTCGGACCCCTATTAGCCCCACACCAGCCCCTTTAATACAATGGTCATGACACTTTTCATACACAATAGTACTTGGTTGCAGTACCAGACACAGTCACATATGACAGGGTGGCGCTGTGACATCTTCTGCAGCAGGAGCCAGGACTGATCCTGCTGTGCCAGTCACGGTGACCCCCATCAACTACATATTCTGTACAGTGAGTGATTGGTCCAACGAAAGATATCCCCTTTAAGAAGCATTGACTGGGCCCTGTGCTTGATAGTTGATCAGTGTATAGATGACCTACCTGCCTATATGACCATGTGCTGCCCCCTATAGGATGTACAGAAGAAGAAGGTGATGCTTCAGGGGGATACAGCCACAGCCAGGGAGGGACATGAGATGGATATCAGGTGTTCTGTCTCCCTCTAGTGTCTGTTTATGATATTGCATCTCTGAGATGTTGCTCCCATACAAAGTGATAATGTATTATGTGACATCAGATATTACCTGTCCACCTGCTGAGGATTATAACCTGCACAGCGCCACCATCAGGCGATGTTATGTGGGGGCTGCAGATAACAGGCATCCCAGGTATAGACCCCAAACTGAGGTTATGAGGGGAAATCCATTACTATAACATAATGTATATTCTAAATTGTATTCTGTATTGTTTATGGGGGCCCTCTCTATATGATAGTATATATATGAGGGTGCTCTCTATATGATACTATATATATGGGGGTGCTCTCTATATGATACTATATATATGAGGGTGCTCTCTATATGATACTATATATATGAGGGTGCTCTCTATATGATACTATATATATGAGGGTGCTCTCTATATGATACTATATATATGAGGGTGCTCTCTATATGATACTATATATATGAGGCTGCTCTCTATATGATACTATATATATGAGGGTGCTCTCTATATGATACTATATATATGAGGGTGCTCTCTATATGATACTATATATATATGAGGGTGCTCTCTATATGATACTATATATATGGGGGTGCTCTCTATATGATACTATATATATGGGGGTGCTCTCTATATGATACTATATATATGAGGGTGCTCTCTATATGATACTATATATATGAGGGTGCTCTCTATATGATACTATATATATGAGGGTGCTCTCTATATGATACTATATATATGAGGGTGCTCTCTATATGATACTATATATATGGGGGTGCTCTCTATATGATACTATAGATATGGGAGGGACTTTCTATATGATACTATAAATATGGAGGCGGTGAGGCACTCACTATATGAAACTATATATGGGAGTCCTCTGTATATGATAATATATGGGGATCCTCTATAATAATATATACGGAGGCGTTCTCTATATGATACTAAATGTATGGGCACTCTCTATATGATACAATAGGGCTTATTTACTAAGGATCCACGGACCACACTTTAGTCGGATTTTCCGATATTTTGATGATTTTTCTGCTGCTGTGACAAGTATTTAGAAGGGGATTTAGCGCTGCTTTTATGCGACAGAAATGGGGGGGGGGGGGCTGCAGTCGATCCGACTGATTCGGACTGAGTGCGGGATTTAACTTTCATTTTATTTAATAAAAGCTCAAGCCCTAACAAGCACCTGGAAGAAGAAGCTGAACTCCGGGGACCTGAGCGGGGAAGCGAGACATGCAGGATATCGGCCGCAGGATCTTAGTGACTCCCCGCACAGCGCATTATACACAGACAATGCACTTACATGCAAGAAGAAGGTGAACTCCGGGGACCTGAGCGGGGAAGCGACACATGCAGGATATCGGGCGCAGGATCTTAGTGACTCCCCGCACAGCGCATTATACACAGACAATGCACTTACATGCACCAGGAAGAAGAAGGTGAACTCCGGGGACCTGAGCGGGGAAGTGACACATGCAGGATATCGGGAGCAGGATCTTAGTGACTCCCCACACAGCACATTATACACGGACAATGCACTTACATGCACCAGGAAGAAGAAGGTGAACTCCGGGGACCAGAGCAGGGAAGCGACACATGCAGGATATCGGGTGCAGGATCTTAGTGACTCCCCGCACAGCGCATTATACACGGACAATGCACTTACATGCACCAGGAAGAAGAAGGTGAACTCCAGGGACCTGAGCGGGGAAGCGACATATGCAGGATATCGGGCGCACGATCTTAGTGACTCCCCGCACAGCGCATTATACACGGACAATGCACTTACATGCACCAGGAAGAAGAAGGTGAACTCCAGGGACCTGAGCGGGGAAGCGACACATGCAGGATATCGGGTGCAGGATCTTAGTGACTCCCCGCACAGCGCATTATACACGGACAATGCACTTACATGCACCAGGAAGAAGAAGGTGAACTCCAGGACCTGAGCGGGGAAGCGACACATGCAGGATATCGGGGGCAGGATCTTAGTGACTCCCCGCACAGCACATTATACACGGACAATGCACTTACATGCACCAGGAAGAAGAAGGTGAACTCTGGGGACCTGAGCGGGGAAGCGACACATGCAGGATATTGGGGCACGATCTTAGTGACTCCCCACACAGCGCATTATACACGGACAATGCACTTACATGCACCAGGAAGAAGAAGGTGAACTCTGGGGACCTGAGCGGGGAAGCGACACATGCAGGATATCGGGCGCAGGATCTTAGTGACTCCCCGCACAGTGCATTATACACGGACAATGCACTTACATGCACCAGGAAGAAGAAAGAGAACTCCAGGGACCTGAGCGGGGAAGCGACACATGCAGGATATCGGGTGCAGGATCTTAGTGACTCCCCGCACAGCACATTATACACGGACAATGCACTTACATGCACCAGGAAGAAGAAGGTGAACTCCGGGGACCTGAGCGGGGAAGCGACACATGGGAACTGTGTCGAGTTCCCATGTGTCGGGAGTTCTGGGAACTCTTCCGGCCGGTTAAGTAAATGTGCCCCAATGGAGGCTCTCTATATGATACTATATATTTCTTTATTTTCATGGCTATAAAAATTGTAGATACACACTAAAGGCATCAAAACTATGAATTATCACATGTGGAATTATATCCTTACCAAAAAAAACATCACATGCGCTTTTTAACGGACTGCTTAAAAACGGCCCAAAAACGGGTTCAACATGCCACGTGTGCCGCCCATCTTATATAAGTATTCCAGGTCCTTCTGCTGTGATTACTACTCTGTACAGTTTTGGCTTCTCTTGATGAGATACAAGAGGTAGTCACCTGAAAAGGTTGTCACATCACAGGTGCCCTGACAGGGGTAATAAGCGGGTTTTCTTGCCTTATAAATGGGGTTGGGGCATCAGTTGTGCAGAAGTTAGGCGGATACACGGCTGATCCTACTGAATAGACTGGTAGAATTTGTATTATGGCCAGAAAAAAGCAGCTAAGTAAAAAAAAACCAGTAGCCATCATTACTGTAAGACATGAAAGACAATCGGTCCGAAAAATTGGGAAAACTCTGAAAGTGTCCCCAAGTGCACAAACCATCAAGCGCTACAAAGAAACCGCTGACATGAGGGCTGCCCCAGGAAAGGAAGATCAAGAGTCACCTCTGCTGCGGAGTCCCCTCGGCTGGGGAGGAGAGGAGTTCCCTAGGCTGGGGAGGAGAAGAGTCCCCTCGGCTGGGGAAGAGAGGAGTCCCCTCGGCTGGGGAGGAGAGGAGTCCCCTCGGCTGGGGAGGAGAGGAGTCCCCTCGGCTGGGGAGGAGAGGAGTTCCCTAGGCTGGGGAGGAGAGGAGTTCCCTAGGCTGGGGAGGAGAGGAGTCCCCTCGGCTGGGGAGGAGAGGGGTCCCCTCGGCTGGGGAGGAGAGGAGTTCCCTAGGCTGGGGAGGAGAGGAGTCCCCTCGGCTGGGGAGGAGAGGAGTTCCCTAGGCTGGGGAGGAGAGGTGTCCCCTCGGCTGGGGAGGAGAGGAGTCCCCTCGGCTGGGGAGGAGAGGAGTCCCCTCGGCTGGGGAGGAGAGGAGTCCCCTCGGCTGGGGAGGAGAGGAGTTCCCTAGGCTGGGGAGGAAAGGAGTCCCCTCGGCTGGGGAGGAGTCCCCTCGGCTGGGGAGGAGAGGAGTTCCCTAGGCTGGGGAGGAGAGCAGTCCCCTCGGCTGGGGAGGAGAGGAGTTCCCTAGGCTGGCAAGGAAAGGAGTCCCCTCGGATGGGGAGGAGAGGAGTCCCCTCGGCTAGGGAGGAGAGGGGTCCCCTCGGCTGGGGAGGAGAGGAGTTCCCTAGGCTGGCAAGGAAAGGAGTCCCCTCGGCTGGGGAGGAGAGGAGTCCCCTCGGATGGGAAGGAAAGGAGTCCCCTCGGCTGGGGAGGAGAGGAGTCCCCTCGGATGGGGAGGAGAGGGGTCCCCTCGGCTGGGGAGGAGAGGAGTTCCCTAGGCTGGGGAGGAGAGGTGTCCCCTCGGCTGGGGAGGAGAGGAGTCCCCTCGGCTGGGGAGGAGAGGAGTTCCCTAGGCTGGGGAGGAGAAGAGTCCCCTCGGCTGGGGAGGAGAGGAGTTCCCTAGGCTGGGGAGGAGAGGGGTCCCCTCGGCTGGGGAGGAGAGGTGTCACCTCTGCTGCGGAGGATAAGTTCATCCGAGTCACCAGCCTCCGTAATCGCAGGTAACAGCAGCTCAGATTAGAGACCAGGTGACTGCAGCAGACACATCTCTACAACAACTAGTAAGAGGAGACTGTGTGCAGCAGCTTCATGGTAACATCGCTGCGAGGAATCACTACTAAGGACCTGCAACAAGCACAAGGAACAGTCATTACACAGGGGAAATCTTTGGTCTGATGAGACTAAATGTGAGAACTTTGGTTCCAAACACCATGTCTTTGTGCGATGCAGCAAAGGTGAAAGAATGGACTCCACATGCCTGGTCCCACCGTGAAGCCTGGAGGAGGAGGTGTCATTGTGTGGGGGGCTGTGCTGGTGACACTGTTGGGTGTGATGGTGTGGGGGGCTTTGCTGGTGACACTGTTGGGTGTGATGGTGTGTGGGGGGACTTTGCTGGTGACACTGTTAGGTGTGATGGTGTGGGGGGCTTTGCTGGTGACACTGTTGGGTGTGATGGTCTGGGGGGCTTTGCTGGTGACACTGTTGGGTGTGATGGTGTGGGGGGGGGGGCTTTGCTGGTGACACTGTTGGGTGTGATGGTGTGGGGGGCTCTGCTGGTGACACTGTTGGGTGTGATGGTGTGGGGGGCTCTGCTGGTGACACTGTTGGGTGTGATGGTGTGGGGGGGGGGCTTTGCTGGTGACACTGTTGGGTGTGATGGTGTGGGGGGCTCTGCTGGAGACACTGTTGGGTGTAATGGTGTGGGGGGCTCTGCTGGTGACACTGTTGGGTGTGATGGTGTGGGGGGCTTTGCTGGTGACACTGTTGAGTGTGATGGTGTGGGGGGCTCTGCTGGTGACACTGTTGGGTGTAATGGTGCTGGGGGGGGGCTTTGCTGGTGACACTGTTGGGGATTATATTGGACCAGCAGGGTCACCACAGCATCTTGTAGCGGTTGCTATTCCATCCAGTCTGCTTTTAGTTGGACCATCATTTATTTTTCAGCGGAACAATGATCCCAAACACCTCCAGGCTGTGTAAGGGATATTTGACCAAGAAGGAGAGTGATGGGGGGGCTACGCCAGATGACCTGGCCTCCACAGTCACCAAACCTGGACCCAATCCAGATGGTTTGGGGAGAGCTGAACCGCAGTTTGAAGGCAAAAGGGCCAACAAGTGCTGAGCATCTCTGGGATCTCCTTCAAGACTGCTGGAGACCATTTCAGGTGACTACCTCTTGTATCTCATCAAGAGAAGCCAAGACTGTGCAGAGCAGTGATCACAGCAAAAGAACCTGGAATATAAGACAGATTTTCAGATGTTTCACACTTTTTTGGTAAGTCTATAATTCCACATGAGATAATTCATAGTTTGTGTGAATCTACATTTTTTATAGTCAGGAAAATGCAGAAAACTCTTTGAATAAGAAGGTGCGTGCAGACTTTTGGTCTATACTGTATATATGGGGGTCCGCGCTGTATGATACTATGTAGGGGTTCGTTTTCTATATGAGAATATATATAGGGGCACTTAAAGGAAACCTACCACTTGTAGTGGCAGGTTTCTGATGGAAATACCGGGCACCAGCTCAGGGTGAGATCAGGGTGAGCTGGTGCCGGAGCTTATTTTCGGTATCGCGGTTTAAAACACTTTTTAAACTGTATAGCCGGCGCAGGCAGGTACGCGCTCGGCGCTTACCATGCGCGCGGCTCTCATTCTCTTCCTATGTAGCCGCGCGCACGGTAAGCGCCGAGCACATACCTGCCTGCGCCGGCTATACAGTTTAAAAAGTGTTTTAAACCGCGATACCGCGGTTTAAAACACTAACGAAAATAAGCTCCGGCACCAGCTCAGTGAGCTGGTGCCCGGTATTTCCATCAGAAACCTGCCACTACAAGTGGTAGGTTTCCTTTAATATGATACTATACATGGGAGCGCCCTCTATGTGATATTATATACCGGGATACTCTCTATATGATAATATATATACAAGGGGCACTATCTATATGATACTATATATGGGTCACTCTCTATGTGAGATATATTTTGCTGCGCTTCATATATGATACTATATATGTGCGTACTCTCTATATATCGGGGTGCCCATATGATACTATATATATGGGGCACTCTATGTGACACATTGGGGTGTTTTATATATGATACTATATATGGGCACTCTATATATATGTGGAGTCTCTATATGATAATGTATAGGTATGTGGACACTCTCTATGCGATACTATAGACACTACAACCCCCAGCATTGCACACAGGGCAGGCTGCCCACACCTGACATGGCCGCCCGGGCGCTTCCTGCCGTAGAGCGCGGCGGCGCTGGTCGCTTTGCGGCGGTCGTTGCGGCAGATTTCATCATGCAGTGAGGTGTGGGATGTGATGCTCGTGCTGCTGAGGTCCCTCCCCGCTCTTCTGCGACATCTGCCCGGCTCCCTGTGTGCGCACACCCGGCACGCCCGAGCCTCTGCCCGGATCACCAAAGTCTCCAAGCACCCGGCGCCCCCCAGAGCCCCCCCAGTCATGGAGGTCAATGTGGAGGAGCAGCTGGCGCCCCTCAGGCTGGCGGTCAAAGAGCAGGTGAGGGAGGGGGATGTGGGGAACCTCCTAATATTGGGGTGCAGAACCTTCCTAATATGGGGGTGCAGGACCCTCCTCATATGGGGGTGCAGGGCACATGTAGGGGCTGGGGGCTATTGCTGGTAAATCAGCTTGGGGTGCACTGAGATTATTCATGACGATTCAGGGGTCCCCTCTATCTTGGGGGGGATGTGGGGTACAGGTGTTACCATTGTGCAGGGGTCCCCTCTATCCTGGGGGGATGTGGGGTACAGGTGTTACCATTGTGCAGGCGTCCCCTCTATCCTGGGGGGATGTGGGGTACAGGTGTTACCATTGTGCAGGGGTCCCCTCTATCCTGGGGGGATGTGGGGTACAGGTCTTACCATTGTGCAGGGGTCCCCTCTATCCTGGGGGGATGTGGGGTACAGGTCTTACCATTGTGCAGGGGTCCCCTCTATCCTGGGGGGATGTGGGGTACAGGTCTTACCATTGTGCAGGGGTCCCCTCTATCCTGGGGGGATGTGGGGTACAGGTGTTACCATTGTGCAGGGGCCCCCTCTATCCTGGGGGGATGTGGGGTACAGGTCTTACCATTGTGCAGGGGTCCCCTCTATCCTGGGGGGATGTGGGGTACAGGTGTTACCATTGTGCAGGCGTCCCCTCTATCCTGGGGGGATGTGGGGTACAGGTGTTACCATTGTGCAGGGGTCCCCTCTATCCTGGGGGGATGTGGGGTACAGGTGTTACCATTGTGCAGGGGTCCCCTCTATCCTGGGGGGATGTGGGGTACAGGTGTTACCATTGTGCAGGGGTCCCCTCTATCCTGGGGGGATGTGGGGTACAGGTCTTACCATTGTGCAGGGGTCCCCTCTATCTTGGGGGGGATGTGGGGTACAGGTGTTACCATTGTGCAGGGGTCCCCTCTATCCTGGGGGGATGTGGGGTACAGGTGTTACCATTGTGCAGGGGTCCCCTCTATCTTGGGGGGGATGCGGGGTACAGGTGTTACCATTGTGCAGGGGTCCCCTCTATCCTGGGGGGATGTGGGGTACAGGTGTTACCATTGTGCAGGGGCCCCCTCTATCCTGGGGGGATGTGGGGTACAGGTGTCACCATTGTGCAGGGGTCCCCTCTATCCTGGGGGGATGTGGGGTACAGGTGTTACCATTGTGCAGGGGCCCCCTCTATCCTGGGGGGATGTGGGGTACAGGTCTTACCATTGTGCAGGCGTCCCCTCTATCCTGGGGGGATGTGGGGTACAGGTGTTACCATTGTGCAGGGGTCCCCTCTATCCTGGGGGGATGTGGGGTACAGGTGTTACCATTGTGCAGGGGCCCCCTCTATCCTGGGGGGATGTGGGGTACAGGTGTCACCATTGTGCAGGGGTCCCCTCTATCCTGGGGGGATGTGGGGTACAGGTGTTACCATTGTGCAGGGGTCCCCTCTATCCTGGGGGGATGTGGGGTACAGGTCTTACCATTGTGCAGGCGTCCCCTCTATCCTGGGGGGATGTGGGGTACAGGTGTTACCATTGTGCAGGGGTCCCCTCTATCCAGGGGTACAGGTGTTACCATTGTGCAGGGGTCCCCTCTATCCTGGGGGGATGTGGGGTACAGGTGTTACCATTGTGCAGGGGTCCCCTCTATCCTGGGGGGATGTGGGGTACAGGTGTTACCACTGTGCAGGGGTTCCCTCTATCCTGGGGGGATGTGGGGTACAGGTGTTACCATTGTGCAGGGGTCCCCTCTATCCAGGGGTACAGGTGTTACCATTGTGCAGGGGTCCCCTCTATCCTGGGGGGATGTGGGGTACAGGTGTTACCATTGTGTTCTGCAGGGTTTATATCAGGATTCATTCCAGAGTCTGTAGTGATCCCTACATAATGTAATGGGGTCTGGTATGAAAACTCAGGGTGCAATATACAATATGGTCTCTTCCTCTCTAATAAGGGGAGGTCTATATGATGGGTTTAGTCCTGTGTAATTTGGGGGTACAATGTATAATCAGTCCAGTCATGAAATGTGGGGGTATGATGCGTAGTAGGGTCCCATCTATATGTCGCAAAGTGCCAACATGACAATTTAAGCACTAACTTAATTAATTAATCATTGCTGTATCTCAGGTTTCAATCATATTGGTGAAATGAGTTCACCAATACAATAGAAAGATGATGAAGAAGACATTTGGATTTTAGCTTCCTTGCAGGGTTCCCTGAAGAGGAAGAATCACAGTTCCCAGAGCAGGAGCTCCACAATAATGTCTCTATCCACACCTTCTTGTTCCTGCTGTAACCCCGGCAGCCAGGGATGTCGCTTTAAAATGGCAAGTCCTGGGCTGTACTGTACCACCGGAGGAAGCCCTGAGTCCTGTCTGGCAAACTCTGTGCTGGGGTGAAGGCCTGGGTGCCCACAGAAAGGGCTCTGAGTGCCACCTCTGGCACCCGTGCCATAGGTTCGCCTCCACTGCTATATAATCAGGAAGGGGGGGCTTTATAATGAGCATAGTAGGGTCCAGTCCTGTGTCAGATGACGGGGCACTATTTAATGGGATTTAGCTGTCTGTTTTATTGTATCCAATTTTAAATAATCCCAGGGGTGCCCTGTGTAATGGGGTCCGCTCTGGAATCTGGATATAATTCTAGTCTTATATATTCTAGGGGTGCATTATATATAAGGGGCCAGTCCTGTATAATCTGAGGGTGCACTGTATATAATCAGGATCCACTCCTGTATAATTCGGGGGTGCACTATACATATTAGGGGTCAGTCCTGTATAATCTGGCGGTGCACCATATATATTAGGGTTCTGTATTATCTGGAGGTGCACTGTATATATCAGGAACCAGTCCTGTATAATTTGGGGGTGCACCGTATATATTAGGGGTCAGTCCTGTATTATCTGCAGGTAGACTTAATAATTTGACACAATATCCATTATATAATGTGATGCAGTGCACTGTATGCTGGGCTCCAGTCATATAATTTGAGGTCACATTGTATATTGGGGTTCGCACCTGTATCCTCAGGGGTTGGGCTATATGTTGGAGGTCAGTCCTATCTAATCTGGGTGCCCTGTATACTGGTGCTCTATCTAATCTGGGTGCCCTGTATACTGGTGCTCTATCTAATCTGGGTGCCCTGTATACTGGTGCTCTATCTAATCTGGGTGCCCTGTATACTGGTGCTCTATCTAATCTGGGTGCCCTGTATACTGGTGCTCTATCTAATCTGGGTGCCCTGTATACTGGTGCTCTATCTAATCTGGGTGCCCTGTATACTGGTGCTCTATCTAATCTGGGTGCCCTGTATACTGGTGCTCTATCTAATCTGTGTGCCCTGTATACTGGTGCTCTATCTAATCTGGGTGCCCTGTATACTGGTGTTCTATCTAATCTGTGTGCCCTGTATACTGGTGCTCTATCTAATCTGTGTGCCCTGTATACTGGTGCTCTATCTAATCTGTGTGCCCTGTATACTGGTGTTCTATCTAATCTGGGTGCCCTGTATACTGGTGTTCTATCTAATCTGGGTGCCCTGTATACTGGTGCTCTATCTAATCTGGGTGCCCTGTATACTGGTGTTCTATCTAATCTGGGTGCCCTGTATACTGGTGCTCTATCTAATCTGTGTGCCCTGTATACTGGTGCTCTATCTAATCTGTGTGCCCTGTATACTGGTGCTCTATCTAATCTGGGTGCCCTGTATACTGGTGCTCTATCTAATCTGTGTGCCCTGTATACTGGTGCTCTATCTAATCTGGGTGCCCTGTATACTGGTGCTCTATCTAATCTGGGTGCCCTGTATACTGGTGCTCTATCTAATCTGGGTGCCCTGTATACTGGTGCTCTATCTAATCTGGGTGCCCTGTATACTGGTGCTCTATCTAATCTGGGTGCCCTGTATACTGGTGTTCTATCTAATCTGGGTGCCCTGTATACTGGTGTTCTATCTAATCTGGGTGCCCTGTATACTGGTGTTCTATCTAATCTGGGTGCCCCGTATACTGGTGTTCTATCTAATCTGGGTGCCCCGTATACTGGTGCTCTATCTAATCTGGGTGCCCCGTATACTGGTGCTCTATCTAATCTGGGTGCCCCGTATACTGGTGCTCTATCTAATCTGGGTGCCCCGTATACTGGTGCTCTATCTAATCTGGGTGCCCCGTATACTGGTGCTCTATCTAATCTGGGTGCCCTGTATACTGGTGCTCTATCTAATCTGGGTGCCCTGTATACTGGTGCTCTATCTAATCTGGGTGGCTTATATTGGAATAATTTACACTAATTTATGGAATTCCATATGGACCTCTGGATGAGTCTGATGGCCACAGCGTGGTAGATGTGAGATTAAACTTTGTCTAATTTACCATTCAGGATACTAGTAAAGTTGTGTGGCAGTGAGAATATTGCTGCCTAGTCTCTGAAAAGTAAATCCTGTTTAGCTATGTAATGATACCAGATTGTGACTCTTTGGACCTTGGTAGCATTTGATGTGTCAGGATCCTTGGAAAGCTGGGTGCTATTGTCTTTAATAATGATTATATTGTCATGCAGCTTTCCAGATAATTGAAAGCTAAAGCTGAGAATGGGGTGGAAAACATTGTACATATATTGTCATTCAGGGTGCTGGGGAAGCTGGGTTGCAGTCTCTGTTCATACTGCTATGTAGCGATGAAAACCAAGACTATAAGATCTCATTTGATTGGCTGATAACAGAGAGTAATAGAGGACAGACTGCAGGGGAAGTGTCTTTCCAGGTGACGACCTCATGAGCCTTGTATATGTGATGACTGTGACCCCAGCCCAGGAGGTCAGGACAGGCAGCAGGACCGATCATCCATTGTCCTCACCCAGGACATTACACAGGGATGAGTGGCTAAATACAATCATCCCAGGTCATGTATGTACAAGGGGGCGGCATGGGAAGAGGGGTCACAGGGTCATCTTGTAAAAACTCTATTGGTTTGGAATCGTTTAAAGTCTGTGAGTGATATAGAGATGGGATATACCATAATATGGCTACTGGGATATAACTAAATGATCATGAAGGGATGTACCATAACTATGTGATCGGAGGGGTCTGATTACTGGGATGTACCATAACTATGTGATCGGAGGGGTCTGATTGCTGGGATGTACCAGAACGATCTGATCGGAGGGCTCTGATCGCTGGGATGTACCAGAACGATCTGATCGGAGGGCTCTGATCGCTGGGATGTACCAGAACGATCTGATCGGAGGGCTCTGATCGCTGGGATGTACCAGAACGATCTGATCGGAGGGCTCTGATCGCTGGGATGTACCAGAACGATCTGATCGGAGGGCTCTGATCGCTGGGATGTACCAGAACGATCTGATCGGAGGGCTCTGATCGCTGGGATGTACCAGAACGATCTGATCGGAGGGCTCTGATCGCTGGGATGTACCAGAACGATCTGATCGGAGGGCTCTGATCGCTGGGATGCACCAGAACGATCTGATCGGAGGGCTCTGATCGCTGGGATGTACCAGAACGATCTGATCGGAGGGCTCTGATCGCTGGGATGCACCAGAACGATCTGATCGGAGGGCTCTGATCGCTGGGATGTACCAGAACGATCTGATCGGAGGGCTCTGATCGCTGGGATGCACCAGAACGATCTGATTGGAGGGGTCTGATCGCTGGGATGTACCAGGACGATCTGATTGGAGGGGTCTGATCGCTGGGATGTACCAGAACGATCTGATTGGAGGGGTCTGATCGCTGGGATGTACCAGAACGATCTGATTGGAGGGGTCTGATCGCTGGGATGTACCAGAACGATCTGATCGGAGGGCTCTGATCGCTGGGATGCACCAGAACGATCTGATCGGAGGGCTCTGATCGCTGGGATGCACCAGAACGATCTGATCGGAGGGCTCTGATCGCTGGGATGCACCAGAACGATCTGATCGGAGGGGTCTGATCGCTGGGATGCACCAGAACGATCTGATCGGAGGGCTCTGATCGCTGGGATGTACCAGAACGATCTGATCGGAGGGCTCTGATCGCTGGGATGCACCAGAACGATCTGATCGGAGGGCTCTGATCGCTGGGATGTACCAGAACGATCTGATCGGAGGGGTCTGATCGCTGGGATGTACCAGAACGATCTGATCGGAGGGCTCTGATCGCTGGGATGCACCAGAACGATCTGATCGGAGGGCTCTGATCGCTGGGATGTACCAGAACGATCTGATCGGAGGGCTCTGATCGCTGGGATGCACCAGAACGATCTGATCGGAGGGCTCTGATCGCTGGGATGTACCAGGACGATCTGATTGGAGGGGTCTGATCGCTGGGATGTACCAGGACGATCTGATTGGAGGGGTCTGATCGCTGGGATGTACCAGAACGATCTGATTGGAGGGGTCTGATCGCTGGGATGTACCAGAACGATCTGATCGGAGGGCTCTGATCGCTGGGATGCACCAGAACGATCTGATCGGAGGGCTCTGATCGCTGGGATGTACCAGAACGATCTGATCGGAGGGCTCTGATCGCTGGGATGCACCAGAACGATCTGATCGGAGGGCTCTGATCGCTGGGATGCACCAGAACGATCTGATCGGAGGGCTCTGATCGCTGGGATGCACCAGAACGATCTGATCGGAGGGCTCTGATCGCTGGGATGCACCAGAACGATCTGATCGGAGGGCTCTGATCGCTGGGATGCACCAGAACGATCTGATCGGAGGGGTCTGATCGCTGGGATGCACCAGAACGATCTGATCGGAGGGGTCTGATCGCTGGGATGCACCAGAACGATCTGATCGGAGGGGTCTGATCGCTGGGATGCACCAGAAAGATCTGATCGGAGGGGTCTGATCGCTGGGATGCACCAGAACGATCTGATCGGAGGGGTCTGATCGCTGGGATGTACCAGAACGATCTGATTGGAGGGGTCTGATCGCTGGGATGTACCAGAACGATCTGATCGGAGGGGTCTGATCGCTGGGATGTACCATAACAGCAGGGTGTGATATCTGGGATACATCATTACTAACTGATTAATTGACCGTGTCTGGTCGCTATGATATACCATTACTGATCCACATGGTATAGCCCAGCAATCAGACCCTGTCAGTGAGTTAGTAATGGCACATTCCAGCGATATAATCAGTTAGTAATGTTATATCCCAGATATTGTACCCTGCTGGTCAGTTTATGATAAATCCCAGCGATCAGAAGGGTGTGATACCTGGGATAAACCATTACTAACTGACATGGGTTGATAACTGGTCGATACGGTCTACTCGCTGGGATATTGCATCACTTAATTTCTCAAGATGGCGCTGTGATAGGTGGCTGCCTGTGTACTCTCTCCAGCCTCCAGATCCGGTCAGCTTCTACATGTGGTACCCTGGTCTCTCATCCAACCGTTATAGTCCAGGCCACGAAGTCTGAGGCAGCAGCCTGGAAGCAACAGGAACAAGTTGTGTAACTGCCGAGGTCGCAGCCACGTGCCACGTGCCACTGCCCTGCCGCCTGCGACTCCCCCGAGGCCTATCGGACACCACTCGGATGCCACGACACCACGGGACGCCGATCCCCTCTGCCTGCATGCAACACCGCGGCGCAGGCTGACACTCCCGATGACCGGCTCCTACTCCACCACCGGGCAGGCTGAGCCCCCCAGGCTAATTTGCATAACTTTTACAACTGTATTTCCTCGATCGTTGGATATGGAGTTATAATAAAAGTCACTTCTTACTCGGACACCTCCCCCATCACTACACTAGCGCCAGCATTGGTTTTCCCATTACTTGTCAGACGGTAACTTCTTCTGGACCAGTGCACAAAATAACCCCCCCCCCCCTCTGCCCAGGGATCAATAAAGTTGTGTTGTATTGTATATGGCCTAATTGGTGGAATGTATCACTTACTGATACATTACTAAGTGTCTTCCATCACTACATTTTGACGCTCTGACCTCTGTGTTTTAAAACTAGGAAGTTGGGATCTGACCCTTAATCTGGGGTCACGGTGTCACGTCAGGTCAGCCATGATTTGTTGTATAGTTGTGCCCCCCTGTCCTCCTCCCCTTTTTGGGGGGGTGATGGTGTAGACGTGTCCTGCTCCAGGATTCCCATATGTTCTTCTGCAGAGCGTCGCTTCGCTGCCTCCTGCAGACTCTTCCACCCCCTTCCCCAGTCTGAGGAGCCAGGAATGAGGTTCCCCCCAGGCGCCTCCTCCTGCCACGTTTTCTCCCGTCTTCTCTGCAGAACAGAAAGAAGTAATGACAGAGGAGAGAGGAGGCGAACGTCCAGAGTCTGATGCAACAACCTCCGCAGGGAGATGGCATTTTATAGCCGCCGCCCCTTTAAATGAGCCAATTTCGGGGAAATATATATCACCGGAAAATTTAGCAAATTTGTTGGATATTGCCGATATGTCCACAGTGCTCCGTTATGTAGAAAAACCTTCATTACCAAAACAGCGCCACCGCTGTGTGCAGGTTGTGTCTGGTATTGCAGCTCATCCCCTTTTCATTTCAGTGGATCTGAGCTGCAATACCACATGCAGCCTGTGGACAATAGCGGCGCTGTTTGTGTGAAATATTTTTACAAGCGCTAAACTTCTTACAGCTAAATTTTGGGACAGTTATATCTAGTCTTACAATATCTCTAATTTTGTGCGTCGTCTTTTGTAGCCTCACAGCTGAGATTTGGGTGAAATCATTTGCTCTCTAAAGGGGTTGCACAGAAACCGCTCCCAATTTGAAGACCCCCATTATTTCTTTATAACTTTTTGGTGTTGTAAAACTTTCTGCAGCTTTTAATCTCCCTTGTTGGCCGTCACGAAGTCGAAACACTCTTGTCCATATGTAGCGCTGCAGAGTTTGTTACAATGTATCATTGCGGACACTCTTCTGATGTAGCGTTCAAAATCTCGAACTTAGACTTTAGAAACTGATACATTGAAACAAACCCTCAGCTGTCTACAGCGGGGCCGCATTTTGCACTTGGGTGGAGCCTCTGTCTGAGTAATAACATGGGATTAGGATGTAAAATCGCTGGATTTGGCTCATTAGCTGCAGAATAAGCAGATCACCCGCCGCGCTATAGTGATTCATCGCCCAGGACTAGTCACCCGCCGGGCGTCTCTGGTTGCTTAGGAGAAGTCAAAACATGGGGTTTACCGGAAAACTTGATGAAAATATAAATAAAGGAATTGAACTTTTGCATAATTTGGTTGAATTCCAATGTTTCCCCAGTTTTGAGTGCAGCCTGCAGTGTAAAGCATGGAGGTGATACACTTGTTACACCTCACACACGTATCACAATGTATTTGGACTTACGATATATCTGTTCTGTTTACATGACTAAGGATAGAAAATGGAACAAAACCTGCAATAGACAATCTCTCTCCCCTCTGTACAGGGCGACCTCGTCCGAAATCTGAAAGAAGAGAAAGCTCCGCAGGTGGATGTGGATCGGGCCGTGGCAGAACTCAAGGCCAGGAAGAGAACCCTGGAGGCCAAGGTAAGAGGAGATGGAAGTTATATGTGATTCTAGGATAAGTAATGTCATGTATGTACACAGTGACTGCACCAGCAGCAGAATAGTGAGTGCAGCTCTGGGGTATAATACAGGATGTAACTCAGGATCAGTACAGGATAAGTAATGTCATGTATGTACACAGTGACTGCACCAGCAGCAGAATAGTGAGTGCAGCTCTGGAGTATAATACAGGATGTATCTCAGGATCAGTACAGGATAAGTAATGTCATGTATGTACACAGTGACTGCACCAGCAGCAGAATAGTGAGTGCAGCTCTGCAGTATAATACAGGATGTAACTCAGGATCAGTACAGGATAAGTAATGTCATGTATGTACACAGTGACTGCACCAGCAGCAGAATAGTGAGTGCAGCTCTGGAGTATAATACAGGATGTAACTCAGGATCAGTACAGGATAAGTAATGTCATGTATGTACACAGTGACTGCACCAGCAGCAGAATAGTGAGTGCAGCTCTGGGGTATAATACAGGATGTAACTCAGGATCAGTACAGGATAAGTAATGTCATGTATGTACACAGTGACTGCACCAGCAGCAGAATAGTGAGTGCAGCTCTGGGGTATAATACAGGATGTAACTCAGGATCCGTACAGGATAAGTAATGTCATATATGTACACAGTGACTGCACCAGCAGCAGAATAGTGAGTGCAGCTCTGGGGTATAATACAGGATGTAACTCAGGATCAGTACAGGATAAGTAATGTCATGTATGTACACAGTGACTGCACCAGCAGCAGAATAGTGAGTGCAGCTCTGGAATATAATACAGGATGTAACTCAGGATCAGTACAGGATAAGGAATGTCATGTATGTACACAGTGGCTGCACCAGCAGCAGAATAGTGAGTGCAGCTCTGGGGTATAATACAGGATGTAACTCAGGATCAGTACAGGATAAGTAATGTCATGTATGTACACAGTGACTGCACCAGCAGCAGAATAGTGAGTGCAGCTCTGGAGTATAATACAGGATGTAACTCAGGATCAGTACAGGATAAGTAATGTCATGTATGTACAGTGACTGCACCAGCAGCAGAATAGTGAGTGCAGCTCTGGGGTATAATACAGGATGTAACTCAGGGTAAGTAATGTCATGTATGTACACAGTGACTGCACCAGCAGCAGAATAGTGAGTGCAGCTCTGCAGTATAATACAGGATGCAACTCAGGATCAGTACAGGATAAGTAATGTCATGTATGTACAGTGACTGCACCAGCAGCAGAATAGTGAGTGCAGCTCTGGAGTATAATACAGGATGTAACTCAGGATCAGTACAGGATAAGTAATGTCATGTATGTACAGTGACTGCACCAGCAGCAGAATAGTGAGTGCAGCTCTGGAGTATAATACAGGATGCAACTCAGGATCAGTACAGGATAAGTAATGTCATGTATGTACACAGTGACTGCACCAGGAGCAGAATAGTGAGTGCAGCTCTGGGGTATAATACAGGATGTAACTCAGGATCAGTACAGGAAAAGTAATGTCATGTATGTACACAGTGACTGCACCAGCAGCAGAATAGTGAGTGCAGCTCTGGAGTATAATACAGGATGTAACTCAGGATCAGTACAGGATAAGTAATGCCATGTATGTACACAGTGACTGCACCAGCAGCAGAATAGTGAGTGCAGCTCTGGGGTATAATACAGGATGTAACTCAGGATCAGTACAGGATAAGTAATGTCATGTATGTACACAGTGACTGCACCAGCAGCAGAATAGTGAGTGCAGCTCTGGTGACAGTATAAAGTCCTCATTATAATCATAGAAAGTTGTAAATTCATCTATTTGTAGTTATTGCTGATCATCAGTTTTTCTTATTTTAGGAATTGTCTCTACAACCCAAGGATGATATCGTGGACAGAACCAAGATGGAAGACACACTTAAAAGGCGTTTCTTCTATGACCAGGCCTTTGCTATATACGGGGGTAGGTGACTTGTGGCTGTTACCTGGGGGTCAGTGAGGTCACATAGATGTAGTAGATGTGGGCTGAGAGCCTGGACTCCCCCAGAACCTCCCCTGGCCCGGGGCTTATTACACTTGTATCTGATAAGTGGATACATTGTGACTGATCACAGGACCAAGGGTTCTCTGCCCCCAGAATAATGGAGGTGCTCTCCGTACAGCTCCCTCTAGTGTCCGCTCTCCATAACTGCAGCTTATTATCCGGCTCTTGGACCTCCCTGGGTGTGATCCTTCTATAATTACGGGTTGTGTCTTTTATGTTTGGGTTATTTGGCGCCGTGTGTAACCTCATTTACATATATAGACTGCAGCAGGTTACCGGACATTCCTGGTGCTGAGCCTCTCGGAAATTACTATTCTTATTCCAGACTTTAATTAAAACTAGGGTGGCAGAACCTGTCAGCAGCTGCCACCAGACAGACTGCAGCCAGTGATATATCCCTGGAGAGATGTGTAATAATAATAATCTTTATTTCTATAGTGCCAAAATATGCTGTAGCTTTACAACTCATAGGGGACATATACAAATATAATATTACATTCCAGAGTACAATAAGTCATATGGAGCAATTGGAGGGAGGGACTAGTATGTTGTTAGTAGCAGCTGGACTGCGAAATATGCCAGGATTGTAGCTTCTCCTAGTGCACTGGGGGTTGTGCTCTCACACTGCTGTGCTCTGTGCATTGCTGTGTATTAGTTGGATACTTGAGCAGTCATATATATATGTATATGTATATGTATATATATATATATATATATATATATATATATATATATATATATATATATATATATATATATATATATATATATATATGTATGTATATGTGATCTTGATGTGTTGGACTTGTGATTGCAGGGGTCAGCGGTCTCTATGACTTCGGACCTGTCGGATGCGCCTTAAAGAACAACATCATCCAGGCGTGGAGGCAGCACTTCATCCAAGAGGAGCAGATCCTGGAGATCGACTGCACCATGCTCACCCCCGAGACCGTCCTCAAGTAATGATCCTCTGCCCTCCTGTCCTTCCTATACAGACCAGAGGCACATATAGCGTGATGTGTACCTATAGTCTCCTGGCCTATGTGCTTCTATTCAGTGAAGGCAATCAGAGATCTTGTCAGAGATTAGGAACTGGTCTCTGCATTTGCTTAGAACTTCTCCTCCTGCAGGAGCTGCAAACCTTCTGCTAACAATTGTATGACCTGAATGGTTGTATCACCGTGTGTATATATATGTATACAGCTCCTAATGGTCTGACTACACTGGCAGCGGGTGTAGTCAGACCCTGTGACGTTGTAGGATGTCATTCTCTCTGTGAATACATTGTATAGACGTTTGTTCCTATGACGTTCCTCCCCTCGGTTGTGCAGTGATGGGGCTGGAGACCCCTCGGACCCTCCGTGTAGTTGCATTAGTCCTCACCCCCCTCTTTGTCTTTCCCGCAGGACGTCCGGACACGTGGACAAGTTTGCCGATTTCATGGTAAAAGACGTGAAGAACGGAGAATGCTTCAGGGCCGACCATCTGCTCAAGGGTAGGTGAACCTTTCCAAAGAGTTAGGCACCAGCTGCACGGCTAACCACTATCCATACAATAGGGGATAATCTGCTGATCACTGGGGGTCCGACTGCTGGGACCCCAACACTCAGGAGAATGGCGGCTGATGTATTCCTACAGGCTCGTCTATAGGATGGATGGCGGTCGCCTAGTACAGTGATCTCTCAGCCCTATACAGAATGATTGGAGTAGTTGTGCATTTTGGGGTTAAGAGGGCCCCCCCCCCCCCCCCTATTCTATAAAGTCCTCAGTCCTCATGATGGTGGCTGCGTAACGTGCTGCCATATAGTGCATCTGGATCTGTGGTCTCCAGCACTACAACCCCCAGCATGCACACGGTGGGCATGCTAGGGGTTGTAGTGGAGATCCACATGCACCATATGGCAGCACGTCACAGAGCCGCCATACTCCAGATGCACCATATGATGATGCCAGCCCTTTCTGCTGGGATACGTAGGGTGAGTCCATGGTGGGTCACGTGGGTGAAGGTTGAGGTGGATTAACCCCTTAATAACTCATTTTTGTGATGATTTGTGGTCTTTTTTTTTTCCTCTCCGCAGCTCACCTTCAGAAGTTGATGTCTGATAAGAAGTGCGCGGCGGAGAAGAAAGCGGAGATGGAGAGCGTCCTCACGCAGGTGCGCTGTTAACCCCTTCCTCCTCTTGTTACGGTATTACATGGGTGCATTGATCTGCGTTTCTCTATAATAAACCCCTGATCTCACACAGATGGACAACTACGGCCAGCAAGACCTGGCGGATCTCTTCGTCAAATACAATGTGAAATCTCCCATCACCCAGAACGACCTTTCACCTCCAGTGTCCTTCAATCTCATGTTCCAAACGTCCATCGGTCCCGGGGGTAACATGACAGGGTGAGTCAGCGATCCCTGCACCCCAGATACTACTCTTCTGAGCCATACAGTTTCTCATGGAGCTAATATGACTCGTCTCGCTCCCTATGATAGTTCTCCCTGGCAGCCGGTCACTGGGGAAGATCACATTTGATTGAATATTTGGATCTAGAGGTTTAAATTGTGATCTCGGAAGAGGAACAACATCCGAGAAAGTTAGAGACCCCAGCTGCAAGCTATAACCATAGACCCTCAGTAGCTGCAGAGTGGTGGGGGGTGGTATCTGGGTGCTTATATCCCTTGATCCTGATACAGATTACCTGCACCCTTATTAGTAGTTGTGACGGGTCCAGTTCTATTCTGCAGCATTTACATTTAGCTCAGATATGACTCTTTCACCTTAATTTCCCATGAGATGAGTCAAGTTTAGCGGTTGCAGATGGATGGTCACTTTAGAAGCCCCTATCTTCTGTTCTGTAGCACCTAGAAACCAGCTGCTGGTGTCATATTAATGAGAAGGATTTCGTCTTTCAGAACACAGGTGATGTGATCTACAGAACTGCACATAAAGGTCATTTAAAAAAAATAGGTGGGAAGTGGATCTTTCTCTTGCAGTTTGTATTTCTTTAGCTGCGTGTATCTCTGGTTCTGTAGCTCACAAAGCCATAAGCTTAATGTGACCTGAAAGATGAGATCCTTATCTTAAATATGACACCAGTAGGATATTTCTAGGTGCTATGGAACAGAAGATAAGCGGCTCTGAAGTGACACTTCCCCAGCAGCCAATAAACTTGACTCGTCTCGTGTGAAATTGAGGTAAGAAGAGTCAGATTTATCTTTGGGGAGATTTTGTTTTATAGGTAAGTGGATGAGATTCCACATAAGAGGGAATTCCTGATCTGAGGGCTCTGGGAGTTTAGTGGGGTAACATCTGGTGACAGGTTCTCTATGGTGGTTCATAGCTTTGCAGGGGTGAGGGGCAGATGACTCGTCTTTCCTGTGTATTTTCCTAACTCTTATCTCTTCTGTCCTGCACCAGGTATCTGAGACCAGAAACTGCACAAGGAATCTTCCTCAACTTCAAGCGTCTCTTAGAGTTTAATCAGGGAAAACTGCCATTCGCTGCTGCTCAGATCGGGAACTCGTTCAGGAATGAGATCTCCCCTCGCTCCGGACTCATTAGAGTACGGTAGGTCCTGGGGTGGTCGCTGTGTATATATAGGGGGGCACAAATCTCCTGCACCCCAAGTCTTCAATCCTATATCCCATTTCAAAAAATACAAAGTGATCTGCAGTAACCTGCTCTGACCACTACCCAGAGGGGCGATGTCTGCATCCTTTTCTATCCTATATGTATCAGCGGATGAGAGCAGCAGATCTGTCGGGTTGCCGGGTGTTGGACCCAATAATTTGATTATTATTACCCCACACATCGCAGAACAGGAAGTAAAACTGAATTGTCACGTTTCATTGGATCCTAATTTTGGGTCTTCGATAATTTGCCAATTTATATTTTACTTCCTGCAGCTGTCAGCACTGCACACCTATCGTTTTTTTTTTTTTTTTATATTTAGAAACTTTCCACACATTTCCAATAGACTCGACATTCTAATTTTTCCCTACTCTTTCGCACAGCTGAGGGTTTGTTACAATTCTGGTACCTGGTCCTTTCAATTTACAACTTTGTAACTAATAGGAAGGGGGCAAGAGATTTTTTTTTTTTTTGCTTCCGATGGGGTTAACTCGGAAAGGATTACCCAGTCTGGATACAACTGTAACAAACTCTCAGCCATGACACATATTGGGATTTCATGGTTTGGGTGGGAAGACCCCTCAGATCTCCAGCAGTGATTTCTTGAGAACAGGCCTTGTCTGGTATTGCAAGGCAGATTTATCTACTTTGAAGGAACCTGTCAGCAGGTGTGACCATAGAAACTGCAGGCGGAGTTGTGTATTGTCCCTGGAGAGATGTGTAATCAGACCTCACACTGCTGTGCTCTGTGCTCTCTGCAGCCAGTGTTATGTATTGTCCCTGGAGAGATGTGTAATCAGACCTCACACTGCTGTGCTCTGTGCTCTCTGCAGCCAGTGTTATGTATTGTCCCTGGAGAGATGTGTAATCAGACCTCACACTGCTGTGCTCTGTGCTCTCTGCAGCCAGTGTTATGTATTGTCCCTGGGGAGATGTGTAATCAGACCTCACACTGCTGTGCTCTGTGCTCTCTGCAGCCAGTGTTATGTATTGTCCCTGGAGAGATGTGTAATCAGACCTCACACTGCTGTGCTCTGTGCTCTCTGCAGCCAGTGTTATGTATTGTCCCTGGAGAGATGTGTAATCAGACCTCACACTGCTGTGCTCTGTGCTCTCTGCAGCCAGTGTTATGTATTGTCCCTGGAGAGAGGTGTAATCAGACCTCACACTGCTGTGCTCTGTGCTATCTGCAGCCAGAATGATGTATTGTCCCAGGAGAGATGTGTAATCAGACCTCACACTGCTGTGCTCTGTGCTCTCTGCAGCCAGTGTTATGTATTGTCCCTGGAGAGATGTGTAATCAGACCTCACACTGCTGTGCTCTCTGCTCTCTGCAGCCAGTGTTATGTATTGTCCCTGGAGAGATGTGTAATCAGACCTCACACTGCTGTGCTCTGTGCTCTCTGCAGCCAGTGCTATGTATTGTCCCTGGAGAGATGTGTAATCAGACCTCACACTGCTGTGCTCTGTGCTCTCTGCAGCCAGTGTTATGTATTGTCCCTGGAGAGATGTGTAATCAGACCATTGTGTATGTTATTAGTAGCAGCAGGACTGTGATATAGGGATTTATATTCCAGGATTGTAGCTTCTCCAAGTGCACTGCAGGAGTATCCTCACACTGCTGTGCTCTGTGCAGCCAACGTTAGGCTTTGTTTCTGTGGAGATGTGTAATCAGACCATTGTGTATGTTGTTAGTAGCAGCAGGACTGTGATATAAGTGCTTTTGGGGGTGTATCCTGACCCTGCTGTTGTTGTGTTCTCTGCACTGAGCTGCTTCTCAGTAATTCGGTAATTTGGCCGGTTAGACGGGGTAATGCTGATGACTGGGCCTGTCTCTGAGGGTGTAGGTGATGATGATGGGTGTTATATGAATACATAATATAAATGACTAATTCTATGCATCAGGTGACGGTGATTAACCCCATCAGTGCCCCGGCCCACAGAGAAAACTTTGATCCCTGTTCTAATCCGTCCTGATCATTTGCCCCATTAGTTCTCTATACTCTAGTCACATCCGGAGGTGCTGTGCAGCACATATACCATTGTGACGTCTCCTGAAGCGCAGCAGAGCTTTGATCCTGATTGTTGCAATGTAACGGTTGAGCTTGATTCTTTCTCTTGCAGGGAATTCACGATGGCAGAAATCGAGCACTTTGTGGACCCCAGTGAGAAGAATCACCCCAAGTTTGAGAACGTGGCCGACCTGAACATCCTGTTATATTCCTCCAAAGCGCAGCTCAGCGGGGAGTCCGCCAAAAAGATGAGGCTTGGGGACGCGGTGGAACAGGTTAGATGGAGCCCCCCCATTATCACCCCCAATCTTAGGGGGTTTGACTCCCTTTGGCCTGTATTCAGACCTGACTTTGTGATTGCAGGGTGTCATTAACAACTCTGTCCTGGGATACTTCATCGGAAGGATCTATTTATACCTCACTAAAGTCGGAATCTCTCCGGAGAAGCTGAGATTCCGGCAGCACATGGAGAACGAGATGGCACATTACGCCTGCGACTGCTGGGACGCAGAGTCTAAAACCTCCTATGTGAGTATCCGGAATCTGATCAACCCTAATGGGGGTCCCCTTAATGGCCCCCTTGACCCTCCTCCTGGGTTAGGTGCTCTGGAGCCCCCTATATACAACTATGGGAAACTTTTCTTCATTGTTTGGTCGCCATCTAGTGGTCAGTGCTATGAACTGCAATGTGCGTCTGATTTCTGCACCTAGACCAGGAATTTTTACCTTTTTCCTCTGATAATTTGCTGCTCTCTCCTAATTGTCTCCCTTTTATTCCAATCCTAGGGATGGATAGAAATCGTCGGCTGTGCCGATCGTTCCTGTTACGATCTTTCCTGCCACGCCAGAGCTACGAAAGTGCCGCTCGTGGCTGAGAAACCGCTCAAGGAACCCATATCCTTACAAATAATCTATAACATCTGACTTTATAATCTGCTTCCTTCACAGCAGCAATCTCCCTGCAGCGCCTGCTTGTTCAGCATCTGCCTTGAGTTTGCTCTGGTTACTTGCATTTAATCTCATTGGTCTCCGTACAGTTGTCTGATGTAGGTGCATTGTGATTACAGCTCTGGGTATAGTTGTCTGATGTAGGTGCATTGTGATTACAGCTCTGGGTATAGTTGTCTGATGCAGGTGCGTCGTGATTACAGCTCTGGGTATAGTTGTCTGATGTAGGTGCATTGTGATTACAGCTCTGGGTATAGTTGTCTGATGCAGGTGCGTCGTGATTACAGCTCTGGGTATAGTTGTCTGATGTAGGTGCATTGTGATTACAGCTCTGGGTATAGGTGTCTGATGTAGGTGCATTGTGATTACAGCTCTGGGTATAGTTGTCTGATGTAGGTGCATTGTGATTACAGCTCTGGGTATAGTTGTCTGATGTAGGTGCATTGTGATTACAGCTCTGGGTATAGTTGTCTGATGTAGGTGCATTGTGATTACAGCTCTGGGTATAGTTGTCTGATGCAGGTGCATTGTGATTACAGCTCTGGGTATAGTTGTCTGATGCAGGTGCATTGTGATTACAGCTCTGGGTATAGTTGTCTGATGCAGGTGCATTGTGATTACAGCTCTGGGTATAGGTGTCTGATGTAGGTGCATTGTGATTACAGCTCTGGGTATAGGTGTCTGATGTAGGTGCATTGTGATTACAGCTCTGGGTATAGGTGTCTGATGTAGGTGCATTGTGATTACAGCTCTGGGTATAGTTGTCTGGTGTAGGTGCATTGTGATTACAGCTCTGGGTATAGTTGTCTGGTGTAGGTGCATTGTGATTACAGCTCTGGGTATAGTTGTCTGGTGTAGGTGCATTGTGATTACAGCTCTGGCTATAGGTGTCTGATGCAGGTGCATTGTGATTACAGCTCTGGCTATAGGTGTCTGATGTAGGTGCATTGTGATTACAGCTCTGGCTATAGTTGTCTGATGTAGGTGCATTGTGATTACAGCTCTGGCTATAGTTGTCTGATGTAGGTGCATTGTGATTACTTCTCTGGGTATAGTTGTCTGATGTAGGTGCATTGTGATTACTTCTCTGGGTATAGTTGTCTGATGTAGGTGCATTGTGATTACTTCTCTGGGTATAGTTGTCTGATGTAGGTGCATTGTGATTACAGCTCTGGGTATAGTTGTCTGATGTAGGTGCATTGTGATTACAGCTCTGGGTATAGTTGTCTGATGTAGGTGCATTGTGATTACAGCTCTGGGTATAGTTGTCTGATGCAGGTGCATTGTGATTACAGCTCTGGGTATAGTTGTCTGATGTAGGTGCATTGTGATTACAGCTCTGGGTATAGTTGTCTGATGTAGGTGCATTGTGATTACAGCTCTGGGTATAGTTGTCTGATGCAGGTGCATTGTGATTACAGCTCTGGGTATAGTTGTCTGATGCAGGTGCATTGTGATTACAGCTCTGGGTATAGGTGTCTGATGTAGGTGCATTGTGATTACAGCTCTGGGTATAGTTGCAGATGAGGATTTTTTACATTTTTTGAATGTGTGGATGGATTCACTGTGCATTATAATATAATATGATGTAATTCATGTTGTGCCACTCTTTGCCTGCAGGTGGCGATAGAATCCCATACAATCTATAGGTATTGGGTTTGTCTCATGGAGTATCTGTACAGTGTCTGATCAGAACCAGGAGGCCACTTATTAACCCTTTGCACCTGGGTTTGTCAGTCAGCCCTGTATGTACAGGTGACAATCTCAGGGGGTGGGGGTCATTGTTGGATGCTGGATCAGGGCCGCAGTGAATTTTCAGTGTTGCGGATGAACCTTTTTTGCTTATTTCCTTGACTCCACTGCACAAAACCATAAACGTCGTCCAGTTTGAGGCCAATAAGGGAGCGATCGGCAAAGCGTACAAGAAGGACGCCAAGCTGGCGATGGAATATCTCGCTATCTGCGACGCCTGCTACGTCTCCGAGATGGAGAAACTTCTGGAAGAAAAAGGGTGAGGGCTTCCTGCTACATGCTGGGGGGCTCCACTCCTGTCCTGCGGGGGGCTCCACTCCTGTCCTGCGGGGGGCTCCACTCCTGTCCTGCGGGGGGCTCCACTCCTGTCCTGCGGGGGGCTCCACTCCTGTCCTGCGGGGGGCTCCACTCCTGTCCTGCAGGGGGCGCATAGTCTCCTCTCCAGAGAGAACATGGTCCTGCGCTCATCTCACGCTCTTCCTCTATTTGCAGGGAATTCACTATTGAAACTGAAGGGAAAACTTTTCTACTGACAAAGGACATGGTCGGGGTGAAGAAGTTTCAGAAAACGATACATGGTACTGCCCTCTGTTACTGTGTGCTGAAATACTCTGTGCTACTGGCAGACTGTGCCATGTATTATGTGGGGTCCTTTCCTGAAATACTCTGTGCTACTGGCTGACACTGCCATGTATTATGTGGGGTCCTTTCCTGAAATACTCTGTGCTACTGGCTGACTGTGCCCTGTATTATGTGGGGTCCTTTCCTGAAATACTCTGTGCTACTGGCTGACACTGCCATGTATTATGTGGGGTCCTTTCCTGAAATACTCTGTGCTACTGGCTGACTGTGCCCTGTATTATGTGGGGTCCTTTCCTGAAATACTCTGTGCTACTGGCTGACACTGCCATGTATTATGTGGGGTCCTTTCCTGAAATACTCTGTGCTACTGGCTGACACTGCCATGTATTATGTGGGGTCCTCTTCTGAAATACTCTGTGCTACTGGCAGACTGTGCCATGTATTATGTGGGGTCCTCTTCTGAAATACTCTGTGCTACTGGCTGACACTGCCATGTATTATGTGGGGTCCTCTTCTGAAATACTCTGTGCTGCTGGCTGACACTGCCATGTATTATGTGGGGTCCTTTCCTGAAATACTCTGTGCTGCTGGCTGACTGTGCCATGTATTATGTGGGGTTCTCTTCTGAAATACTCTGTGCTACTGGCTGACTGTGCCATGTATTATGTTGGGTCCTCTTCTGAAATACTCTGTGCTACGGGCTGACACTGCCATGTATTATGTGGGGTCCTTTCCCGAAATACTCTGTGCTACTGGCTGACACTGCCATGTATTATGTGGGGTCCTCTTCTGAAATACTCTGTGCTGCTGGCTGACACTGCCATGTATTATGTGGGGTCCTCTTCTGAAATACTCTGTGCTGCTGGCTGACACTGCCATGTATTATGTGGGGTCCTTTCCTGAAATACTCTGTGCTACTGGCTGACTGTGCCATGTATTATGTGGGGTCTTCTTCTGAAATACTCTGTGCTACTGGCTGACTGTGCCATGTATTATGTGGGGTCCTCTTCTAAAATACTCTGTGCTGCTGGCTGACACTGCCATGTATTATGTGGGGTCCTTTCCCGAAATACTCTGTGCTACTGGCTGACACTGCCATGTATTATGTGGGGTCCTCTTCTGAAATACTCTGTCCTGTTGGCTGACACTGCCATGTATTATGTGGGGTCCTTTCCTGAAATACTCTGTGCTACTGGCTGACACTGCCATGTATTATGTGGGGTCCTCTTCTGAAATACTCTGTGCTACTGGCTGACACTGCCATGTATTATGTGGGGTCCTCTTCTAAAATACTCTGTCCTGTTGGCTGACACTGCCATGTATTATGTGGGGTCCTTTCCTGAAATACTCTGTGCTACTGGCTGACACTGCCATGTATTATGTGGGGTCCTCTTCTGAAATACTCTGTACTACTGGCTGACACTGCCATGTATTATGTGGGGTCCTCTTCTGAAATACTCTGTACTACTGGCTGACACTGCCATGTATTATGTGGGGTCCTCTTCTGAAATACTCTGTGCTACTGGCTGACTGTGCCATGTATTATGTGGGGTCCTCTTCTAAAATACTCTGTGCTGCTGGCTGACACTGCCATGTATTATGTGGGGTCCTTTCCCGAAATACTCTGTGCTACTGGCTGACACTGCCATGTATTATGTGGGGTCCTCTTCTGAAATACTCTGTCCTGTTGGCTGACACTGCCATGTATTATGTGGGGTCCTTTCCTGAAATACTCTGTGCTACTGGCTGACACTGCTATGTATTATGTGGGGTCCTTTCCTGAAATACTCTGTGCTACTGGCTGACACTGCCATGTATTATGTGGGGTCCTTTCCTGAAATACTCTGTGCTACTGGCTGACTGTGCCATGTATTATGTGGGGTCCTCTTCTGAAATACTCTGTACTACTGGCTGACACTGCCATGTATTATGTGGGGTCCTCTTCTGAAATACTCTGTGCTGCTGGCTGACACTGCCATGTATTATGTGGGGTCCTCTTCTGAAATACTCTGTGCTGCTGGCTGACACTGCCATGTATTATGTGGGGTCCTTTCCCGAAATACTCTGTACTACTGGCTGACTGTGCCATGTATTATGTGGGGTCCTTTCCTGAAATACTCTTACTCCCATAAGACCAGTACTTCCTCACTGAAATACTCTGTGCTGCAGGAAGGTTCTCTGTTCCTTCCACCAATGCTCATTCAGATTTCCCATAACTGTTCACCAGAGGGTAAGTGGCTTCCGAAATACCCCCGTGCTGCTGAGGAGGGTGCTTCCAGTCAGATCCTCATGGGGGATGGGGGGGGGGGGAGCTCGTCCAGTCAGACCCCCTCGTGGTCCTTGTGCAGGGGGAAGGTGGTCCCAGCCAGAGCTCCGTGGCCCTTGTGTCAGGGGGGCTCCAGGGCTCGTCCAGTCAGACCTCCATGCTGTCCTTGTACTGGGGGGGGGGGCTCCAGGGCTCGTCCAGTCAGACCTCCATGCTGTCCTTGTACTGGGGGGGGGGGGGCTCCAGGGCTCGTCCAGTCAGACCCCCTTGTGGTCCTTGTACGGGGGGCTCCAGGGCTCGTGGCATTGTTTGGCGCTTACCACAATGATCATGAGAAGAATAAGCCGGTGAGTTGCGCTGACCCCGCGTCCCACGCTCCAATCACTGCGCAGGAGAGGCTCGCCGCGGCTTTCAGCAGTCTCCATGGTAACTGCCGGGGATGCGGGATCCGGGGGTCGACTTCTCCAAAACATAAAGAGCTTAAAGCGAGACGAAAAAATGATCACTAAATAAACAGAATCTGTAGATGCCGATGAAATGTCCGATTCTCCAAACAGGTGCAATATATTTAACGGGAACCTGTCAGCAGGTGTGACCATAGAGACTGCACTCCATCCTGCATAACACAAGTCCCCATACGGCTGCTGGAAAACCATGGCCTTTAGATGATAAACACATTGCCCCTTAACCCCTTCACTGTCTGTAAATCTCATGCCCCTCGGGATCTATAGAAAGTATGAGATGTCCTGCAAAAAACAAGCCCTGTCTCTGTGTATGGGGGATATGAATGGGGTCAGGGCGACGCTGTGACCTCCTGTCGGCCTCTGGCCTTTCACTCATCGACTTCTCTGTTTTTGCTTCTCAGTTGAGGAAATTGTACCAAACGTGATTGAGCCCTCGTTTGGTCTGGGAAGAATCATGTACACGGTTTTCGAGCACACATTCCAGGTCCGACAGGGGGACGAGCAGAGGACGGTAAGGAAGGGGGCGCTGACCGACTTTGGGGGTGAGGTGGGGGGTTGTCATCATCTCTCCCACAAGGAGTCGGCTACCTGCTAATCTCTTGTGGTGCAAAGATTCCTGGGAAAAGTATGCAAATGGGGGTATCACATGCCATAGAAGTCTATGGGGAGGGAGGGGGTGGAGCTATGATTGTATTAGGAGGTATCACATAACATAGAAGTCTATGGGGAGGGAGGGGGTGGAGCTATGATTGTATTAGGAGGTATCACATAACATAGAAGTCTATGGGGAGGGAGTGGGTGGAGCTATGATTGCACTTCTGGGTATCACATAACATAGAGGTCTGTGGAGGGGGAAGGGAGCAGGTTTGGGCTGTGATGAAGGGTTTATGTGTTGGTTAGAGATTTGATAACTGCAGTCGGTAACGCGTCTTCTCTTTTTCTCTCCCTTCTTTTTAGTATTTTAGTTTCCCAGCCGTTGTATCTCCATATAAATGTTCGGTGCTTCCTCTAAGCCAAAACCAGGAGTTCATGCCATTTGTCAAGGAGCTGTGTAAGTGTCTACAGGTTATCCTAATACACACAGTGATGTCACAGTACAGGGATAATACACACAGTGATGTCACAGTACAGGGATAATACACACAGTGATGTCACAGTACAGGGATAATACACACAGTGATGTCACAGTACAGGGATAATACACACAGTGATGTCACAGTACAGGGATAATACACACAGTGATGTCACAGTACAGGGATAATACACACAGTGATGTCACAGTACAGGGATAATACACACAGTGATGTCACAGTACAGGGATAATACACACAGTGATGTCACAGTACAGGGATAATACACACAGTGATGTCACAGTACAGGGATAATACACACAGTGATGTCACAGTACAGGGATAATACACACAGTGATGTCACAGTACAGGGATAATACACACAGTGATGTCACAGTACAGGGATAATACACACAGTGATGTCACAGTACAGGGATAATACACACAGTGATGTCACAGTACAGGGATAATACACACAGTGATGTCACAGTACAGGGATAATACACACAGTGATGTCACAGTACAGGGATAATACACACAGTGATGTCACAGTACAGGGATAATACACACAGTGATGTCACAGTACAGGGATAATACACACAGTGATGTCACAGTACAGGGATAATACACACAGTGATGTCACAGTACAGGGATAATACACACAGTGATGTCACAGTACAGGGATAATACACACAGTGATGTCACAGTACAGGGATAATACACACAGTGATGTCACAGTACAGGGATAATACACACAGTGATGTCACAGTACAGGGATAATACACACAGTGATGTCACAGTACAGGGATAATACACACAGTGATGTCACAGTACAGGGATAATACACACAGTGATGTCACAGTACAGGGATAATACACACAGTGATGTCACAGTACAGGGATAATACACACAGTGATGTCACAGTACAGGGATAATACACACAGTGATGTCACAGTACAGGGATAATACACACAGTGATGTCACAGTACAGGGATAATACACACAGTGATGTCACAGTACAGGGATAATACACACAGTGATGTCACAGTACAGGGATAATACACACAGTGATGTCACAGTACAGGGATAATACACACAGTGATGTCACAGTACAGGGATAATACACACAGTGATGTCACAGTACAGGGATAATACACACAGTGATGTCACAGTACAGGGATAATACACACAGTGATGTCACAGTACAGGGATAATACACACAGTGATGTCACAGTACAGGGATAATACACACAGTGATGTCACAGTACAGGGATAATACACACAGTGATGTCACAGTACAGGGATAATACACACAGTGATGTCACAGTACAGGGATAATACACACAGTGATGTCACAGTACAGGGATAATACACACAGTGATGTCACAGTACAGGGATAATACACACAGTGATGTCACAGTACAGGGATAATACACACAGTGATGTCACAGTACAGGGATAATACACACAGTGATGTCACAGTACAGGGATAATACACACAGTGATGTCACAGTACAGGGATAATACACACAGTGATGTCACAGTACAGGGATAATACACACAGTGATGTCACAGTACAGGGATAATACACACAGTGATGTCACAGTACAGGGATAATACACACAGTGATGTCACAGTACAGGGATAATACACACAGTGATGTCACAGTACAGGGATAATACACACAGTGATGTCACAGTACAGGGATAATACACACAGTGATGTCACAGTACAGGGATAATACACACAGTGATGTCACAGTACAGGGATAATACACACAGTGATGTCACAGTACAGGGATAATACACACAGTGATGTCACAGTACAGGGATAATACACACAGTGATGTCACAGTACAGGGATAATACACACAGTGATGTCACAGTACAGGGATAATACACACAGTGATGTCACAGTACAGGGATAATACACACAGCGATGTCACAGTACAGGGATAATACACACAGCGATGTCACAGTACAGGGATAATACACACAGCGATGTCACAGTACAGGGATAATACACACAGCGATGTCACAGTACAGGGATAATACACACAGCGATGTCACAGTACAGGGATAGTACACACAGCGATGTCACAGTACAGGGATAGTACACACAGCGATGTCACAGTACAGGGATAGTACACACAGCGATGTCACAGTACAGGGATAGTACACACAGCGATGTCACAGTACAGGGATAGTACACACAGCGATGTCACAGTACAGGGATAGTACACACAGGGATGTCACAGTACAGGGATAATACACACAGGGATGTCACAGTACAGGGATAATACACACAGGGATGTCACAGTACAGGGATAATACACACAGGGATGTCACAGTACAGGGATAATACACACAGTGTTGTCACAGTACAGGGATAATACACACAGTGATGTCACAGTACAGGGATAATACACACAGTGATGTCACAGTACAGGGATAATACACACAGTGATGTCACAGTACAGGGGATAATACACACAGTGATGTCACAGTACAGGGGATAATACACACAGTGATGTCACAGTACAGGGGATAATACACACAGTGATGGCACAGTACGGGGATAATACACACAGTGATGTCACAGTACAGGGGATAATACACACAGTGATGGCACAGTACGGGGATAATACACACAGTGATGTCACAGTACAGATATAATACACACATTGATGTCACAGTACAGGGGATAATACACACAGTGATGTCACAGTACAGGGGATAATACACACAGTGATGTCACAGTACAGGGATACTACACACAGTGATGTCACAGTACAGGATTATACACACAGTGATGTCACAGGGCATATGACATTCATGATACTGATATTTCTCTTAACAGCTGAAGCTTTAACCAGGAATGGAGTGTCCCACAAAGTAGACGACTCTTCTGGATCCATCGGGAGGCGCTACGCCCGGACGGATGAGATTGGTGTCGCCTTCGGTATCACAATCGACTTCGACACAGTGAATCGCACTCCCCACACGGCGACGCTCAGAGACCGCGACACAATGCGACAAATCAGGGCCGAGGTAATGACCCCCTATCACTGATCAATGCGGAGAGGCCACGCCCCCTGGGGCTGTGATGGGTCATGTGACTCTTGGGGGAAGGTTTCTTTGCTTCCCTTAGATATTTTATATCCATTTCTGTATTTCTCCAGATTTCCGAGCTCCCGGGGATCGTCCGAGACTTGGCGAACGGTTTCCTCACTTGGACGCAGGTGGAACAGAAATACCCAGTGTTTGAGGGGCAGGAGACTGGAAAGAAGGAGACGACGGAGGAGTGACAGCAGGGGGCGCCACTTTTTACTGTTAATAATTGTTTTATCTAATTGACAATTAAGGGAACAGGCACTTACGCTGCTCGCAGGGAGGCTCCCGACTGTCACCTCATTCCCATCTCATTAAACTGTGTATGATGATCATCGCTCTGCCCGCTCGTGTCTGCTCAATCATAACGGGGAGGGATGGAGGATGTGACGAACCCCCACTCTGGGGTTACCTACGCTAGAGAGCCTCGTAATTTGGTATGCAAAGTCCCGCCCACTTACACAATATGGCGCCTTTAGGCTAAATTCCACTCTTATCCCTGGCACTAAGCTGCCTCCACTTTTACTTTTCTTATTAAATTATAACATGAGGGCAAATAGGTGCCCGCCTGTCTCAACAATTTAGAAACCCCCAATTTACAGATTATGCAATTAGCTATATGATTAGATAAAACTTTCAGTAACGCCACTTCTTCGGAAGCTCAAGGTCTTGAAGGCACCAAGAAGAGACTTATTAAGTTTCAAAGATTTAATACATTGATGTGCAGTGCAAAGATAAAAACCTAAAATTGTCAGAAAAAAATGTACACACAATACAGGCATAAACATTTCTAAAATAAAAAGGGATAAAACGAATAGACCGCACTACTGTATAGTTTTGGTCATCGGTTCACGGATTCCTCCGCCTCTCCTATTTTGTGACCCCCTCCCCTCATTAGTTAGGCACATTTGTAGGTGAGTTGTGATAGAAACTACTAATTTTTCACAGCAAATGGTTATAATGATGCAAACATTTTCAATCGACTGAGTGCCCCATCCTCTTATCACCCTATACCAAATTTGGGGTTGCTAGGCATAAAATCAGGGGTGCAGTGTGATCTGACCATGTCCCCGAATAGATACTTGTAGCTAAAAATTAAAAAAAAAAAAAAAAGAAATGAAATAATTCCCCCGAGGTTCCTTTATAACAGATCCTGTCCTGATTCTAAAGTGTAAAGTTGTACTAGAAAAGTTACTTACACTAAAGGATTAGATGATTTCTGTAATTACCACACGGGGGCACAAGTGAGCGCGTATACAGGCGTCTGCTTCCTCTATATGGGATAAATGTGTGATTTGTGTTCTATGGGAATTAGAGCCAAAAAGATGAGCGACACAGAGGAGGGGGCGGGGACAGATGGACCGGATGGAGGGGGGCGGGACAGATGGACCGTATGGAGGGGGGGGGGACAGATGGACTGATTGAGGGCAGGTCCAAGGATGGCAGGACTAGATGGAGACGGGTGGGGTCAGGGATTGAAGGACTGGCTGAGGGCAGACAGACCGGCAAAGGACGGAAGGACTAGATGGGCGGGGCCAGTGACCTAAGGACTGCGTGGGGATGGGCAGGGCCAGGATGGATGAATAACAGCAGGTAGGTGGAGAGATATATATAGAGAGATGAGGGGAGGAAACAGATTTGCAGTTGGAGTGAGGTGGGTATGGTTAGAGGTCAGGAGAGGGAGGACGGTGGGTGAGCGGAGGGATGCAGGGAGGAGACCTGAGTTGAAATAACAGGGAGCAGGTTGTAAGACCACCCATGGGTGCCTTTTCTGTGGTGCCCCCCAGCCCATGTATTAGGACGCTGCTCTCTCCTCAGCCTTTACGTCCGTGACTACAAATCCATCCTCCAGAAGAGCAGAGGGGACGGCAGTGAAGAAGGTTGTTGCCATCCCAAAGAGAACCAGTCTTCATAATATCAATGTGTCTTCAGTAAGCGCCACCTAGTGGTGGCAGAATAACGGAGTCTTCTCTGTAACCTTGGCCAGATCTGCTCCTTGCCACAATTCTGTCTCTGGGGTCCTTGGGCAGTTCCTAAGACCTCATGATTCTCATGTGCTCTGACATGCTCTGTGAGCTGTGAGGTCTTATATAGACAGTAAGGTTGCACCGATTGCCGAATTTTGAGTGTGATGCGGTACCTGAAAAAGTATTGCGATACTCGATGCCGATACTTTTCATGAAGAGTAAAAAGCTTTATTTGAATTCAAAATGTTTATCAAAACACACAAAAACGGAATAAATCAGATTGAATCTTGCTGGAAAGTAACAAACAAGACCTATAGTCAAGGGAATCTGACCCCCCCCCCCCCCCCCCCCCCCCGTTATCCAGGACGCTGTCAGGATTACAGTGATGTCCTTCAACTTTCTGGGAGATTGGATATTACCCATAAAAATAGCTTTGAATACAATATATAAGTGACCGGTAAGGAGTCCTGGAGGCGGGGTCGGGGAGGTGGAGTCATGCTAGGACGTCCCCTCTAAGCGTAACACCATATGTGCAGGGGTTGTGATGAGTTTTGCTTTTCCCCATTATATGCAATTTTTATATGTAATCCGGGTATTTTTATTCTTGTATTCAAGAATAATAGGAGGTTAACCCCTTCCTGCTCAGCTCCTGTAGTGTCACCCGCTCTCCGTGCAGTGTCAGGGCAGCTGGAGGCTCCGGGGTTGGGGGTCCTGCAGCACTATGATGCCGTGTGTGCACACAGGTCAGGCCAAGAACAGAGCGACAGCACACAGTGGGGCTCATTTACTAAGGGTCGCGGCTCGCACTTTTGTCAGACTGCACTGGTTTCGGGATTTGCGCGGCTGTGACAGGTATGTAACAGGTGTCTCCGTTGGGATTGTGTCGCACGCGATCTGATTTTGGCGCAGCTGCGCTGCTTTCATGCGCCAGAAATCGGGGGCGGACGATCCGATTGATTGGGACTGAGTGCGGGATTTAAGATTTAAATTAGTCGCAAGATCAAGCACTTATACCAGGAAGAAGAAGGTGAACTCCTGAGACCTGAGCGGGGAAGCGACACATGCAGGATATTGGGTGCAGGATCTTAGTGACTCCCCGCACAGCACATTATACACGGACAATGCACTTACATGCACCAGGAAGAAGAAGGTGAACTCCTGGGACCTGAGCGGGGAAGCGACACATGCAGGATATCGGGTGCAGGATCTTAGTGACTCCCCGCACAGCGCATTATACACGGACAATGCACTTACATGCACCGGGAAGAAGAAGGTGAACTCCAGGGACCTGAGCGGGGAAGTGACACATGCAGGATATCGGGCGCAGGATCTTAGTGACTCCCCGCACAGCGCATTATACACGGACAATGCACTTACATCCACCAGGAAGAAGAAGGTGAACTCCGGGGACCTGAGCGGGGAAGCGACACATGCAGGATATCGGGCGCACAATCTTAGTGACTCCCCGCACAGCGCATTATACACGGACAATGCACTTACATGCACCAGGAAGAAGAAGGTGAACTCCGGGGACCTGAGCGGGGAAGCGACACTTGCAGGATATCGGGGGCAGGATCTTAGTGACTCCCCGCACAGCGCACTTACATGCACCAGGAAGAAGAAGGTGAACTCCGGGGACCTGAGCGGGGAAGCGACACATGCAGGATATCGGGCGCAGGATCTTAGTGACTCCCCGCACAGCGCATTATACACGGACAATGCACTTACATGCACCAGGAAGAAGAAGGTGAACTCCAGGGACCTGAGCGGGGAAGCGACACATGCAGGATATTACAGATTCCACAGAGCACAGCAGTGTGAGGACACCCCCTTCCCACCCCAGTGCATCTTTCCAGGGACAATACAGAATACTGGCTGCAGAGAGCACAGAGCACAGCAGTGTGAGGTCTGCTTACACATCTCTCCAGGGACAATACATAACACTGGCTGCAGAGAGCACAGAGCACAGCAGTGTGAGGTCTGATTACACATCTCTCCAGGGGCAATACATAACACTGTCTGCAGAGAGCACAGCAGTGTGAGGTCTGATTACACATCTCTCCAGGGATAATACATAACACTGGCCGAAGAGAGCACAGAGCACAGCAGTGTGAGGTCTGATTACATATCTCTCCAGGGACAATACATAACACTGGCTGCAGAGAGCACAGAGCACAGAGCACAGCAGTGTGAGGTCTGATTACACATCTCTCCAGGGATAATACATAACACTGGCTGCAGAGAGCACAGAGCACAGCAGTGTGAGTTCTGATTACACATCTCTCCAGGGACAATACATAACACTGGCTGCAGAGAGCACAGAGCACAGCAGTGTGAGGTCTGATTACACATCTCTCCAGGGATAATACATAACACTGGCCGAAGAGAGCACAGAGCACAGCAGTGTGAGGTCTGATTACACATCTCTCCAGGGATAATACATAACACTGGCTGCAGAGAGCACAGAGCACAGCAGTGTGAGGTCTGATTACACATCTCTCCAGGGACAATACATAACACTGGCTGCAGAGAGCACAGAGCACAGCAGTGTGAAGTCTGATTACACATCTCTCCAGGGATAATACATAACACTGGCTGCAGAGAGCACAGAGCACAGCAGTGTGAGGTCTGATTACACATCTCTCCAGGGACAATACATAACACTGGCTGCAGAGAGCACAGAGCACAGCAGTGTGAGGTCTGATTACACATCTCTCCAGAGACAATACATAACACTGGCTGCAGAGAGCACAGAGCACAGCAGTGTGCATTGTTGTACTGTCCTGCGCTTATGCTCTTGACCACCAGGTGGCACTCTCGCTCTGTGTCTCTTCTTTTGTCTTGTTGGATCCGTAATAAATTGTTATATTTCAATTCATATTCAGAATCATAAAAAATAATGCATCGTTTCATAGTGATTACAGGCAGGGAGTGCAGATTGGGGGGCGCACTCGTCAGCTCCCCGGGGGCGTCCTCCTGGTAATGGGATTCGTTGCATATTGATGCGCTGCCTGTGTATGCGCCGCCGCCTTGTTAGCACATTATTCATCTGTTATAGAAATGGAATCCATTAGGAGATTTCCATAAAAATGTATGTGATGAAAAATCACAAAGCAAACAGCACAGGTGAGGTCAGTATCAGGAGGCTGCAGCACAGGTGAGGTCAGTGTCGGGAGGCTGCAGCACAGGTGAGGTCAGTATCAGGAGGTTACAGCACAGGTGAGGTCAGTATCAGGAGGCTGCAGCACAGGTGAGGTCAGTATCAGGAGGTTACAGCACAGGTGAGGTCAGTATCAGGAGGCTGCAGCACAGGTGAGGTCAGTATCAGGAGGCTGCAGCACAGGTGAGGTCAGTATCAGGAGGCTGCAGCACAGGTGAGGTCAGTATCAGGAGGCTGCAGCACAGGTGAGGTCAGCGTCAGGAGGCTGCAGCACAGGTGAGGTCAGTGTCGGGAGGCTGCAGCACAGGTGAGGTCAGTATCAGGAGGTTACAGCACAGGTGAGGTCAGTATCAGGAGGCTGCAGCACAGGTGAGGTCAGTATCAGGAGGTTACAGCACAGGTGAGGTCAGTATCAGGAGGCTGCAGCACAGGTGAGGTCAGTATCAGGAGGCTGCAGCACAGGTGAGGTCAGTATCAGGAGGCTGCAGCACAGGTGAGGTCAGTATCAGGAGGCTGCAGCACAGGTGAGGTCAGTGGCTGGAGGCTACAGCACAGGTGAGGTCAGTATCAGGAGGCTGCAGCACAGGTGAGGTCAGTATCAGGAGGCTGCAGCACAGGTGAGGTCAGTATCAGGAGGTTACAGCACAGGTGAGGTCAGTATCAGGAGGCTGCAGCACAGGTGAGGTCAGTATCGGGAGGCTGCAGCACAGGTGAGGTCAGTATCAGGAGGCTGCAGCACAGGTGAGGTCAGTATTGGGAGGCTGCAGCACAGGTGAGGTCAGTATCGGGAGGCTGCAGCACAGGTGAGGTCAGTATCAGGAGGCTGCAGCACAGGTGAGGTCAGTATCAGGAGGCTGCAGCACAGGTGAGGTCAGTGGCTGGAGGCTACAGCACAGGTGAGGTCAGTATCAGGAGGCTGCAGCACAGGTGAGGTCAGTGTCAGGAGGCTGCAGCACAGATGAGGTCAGTATCAGGAGGCTGCAGCACAGGTGAGGTCAGCGTCGGGAGGCTGCAGCACAGGCGAGGTAAGCGTCGGGAGGCTGCAGCACAGCTGAGGTCAGCGTCAGGAGGCTGCAGCACAGGTGAGGTCAGCGTTTGGAGGCTGCAGCACAGGTGAGGTCAGTATCAGGAGGCTGCAGCACAGGTAAAGTCAGTATCAGGAGGCTGCAGCACAGGCGAGGTTAGCGTCTGGAGGCTGCAGCACAGGTGAGGTCAGCGTCGGGAGGCTGCAGCACAGGTGAGGTCAGCGTCGGGAGGCTGCAGCACAGGTGAGGTCAGCGTTTGGAGACTGCAGCACAGGCGAGGTCAGCGTCAGGAGGCTGCAGCACAGGTGAGGTCAGCGTCGGGAGGCTGCAGCACAGGTGAGGTCAGCGTTTGGAGACTGCAGCACAGGCGAGGTCAGTGTCGGGAGGCTGCAGCACAGGTAAGGTCAGTATCAGGAGGCTGCAGCACAGGTAAGGTCAGTATCAGGAGGCTGCAGCACAGGCGAGGTCAGCGTCTGGAGGCTGCAGCACAGGTGAGGTCAGCGTCGGGAGGCTGCAGCACAGGTGAGGTCAGCGTCGGGAGGCTGCAGCACAGGCGAGGTCAGCGTCGGGAGGCTGCAGCACAGGTGAGGTCAGCGTCTGGAGGCTGCAGCACAGGCGAGGTCAGCGTCGGGAGGCTGCAGCACAGGTGAGGTCAGCGTCTGGAGGCTGCAGCACAGGTGAGGTCAGCATCGGGAGGCTGCAGCACAGGTGAGGTCAGCGTCAGGATGCTGCAGCACAGGTGAGGTCAGCGTTTGGAGGCTGCAGCAAAGGTGAGGTCAGTATCAGGAGGCTGCAGCACAGGTGAGGTCAGTGGCTTAAGGCTACAGCACAGGTGAAGTCAGTGTCAGGAGGCTGCAGCACAGGTAAGGTCAGTATCAGGAGGCTGCAGCACAGGTGAGGTCAGTATCAGGAGGCTGCAGCACAGGCGAGGTCAGCGTCTGGAGGCTGCAGCATAGGTGAGGCCAGCGTCGGGAGGCTGCAGCACAGGTGAGGTCTGCGTCGGGAGGCTGCAGCACAGGCGAGGTCAGCGGCTGCAGCACAGGTGAGGTCAGTGTCGGGAGGCTGCAGCACAGGCGAGGTCAGCGTCGGGAGGCTGCAGCACAGGCGAGGTCAGTGTCTGGAGGCTGCAGCACAGGTGAGGTCAGTATCAGGAGACTGCAGCACAGGTGAGGTCAGTATCAGGAGACTGCAGCACAGGTGAGATCAGCGTCTGGAGGCTGCAGCACAGGCGAGGTCCGTGTCGGGAGGCTGCAGCACAGGCGAGGTCAGTGTCGGGAGGCTGCAGCACAGGCGAGGTCAGTGTCAGGAGGCTGCAGCACAGGTGAGGTCAGTATCAGGAGACTGCAGCACAGGTGAGGTCGGCGTCTGGAGGCTGCAGCACAGGTGAGGTCGGCGTCTGGAGGCTGCAGCACAGGTGAGGTCGGCGTCTGGAGGCTGCAGCACAGGTTCTGCCAAATTCTGCTGGACTGTTCCAAGTGTCTTGGGCTCTTTATGTTTTAGTATTATGGGACTCCTGGAGACCCCCAGTATGACAGCACACCGGCTGCTGCATCGCTCTCCTGATTGACAGACGCGTCTCCATCCCCTCCCCCGCCCGGCGCAGCGCTCTGCCCTCATCCCCCCCAGATCACCGTCCCTTTAATTGGATCACTGCTAATTTGTTTGCAGTTCACAGGATAATCTGTGTCCGTGATCTTTAAATGGCAGCGAAAAAGCCACGGACCAGCGACATTTAGACATCACACCCCCTCACAGCTGAGAACTGAATTAACCTCGAAAATGAGAACTTAATGGGGGAGGGGAACGGGGGCCGCGATACTGCACAGCGCCAATCTGTCAGATCCGCTAATCATCACTAAGTGTGTGACAATCACAGGAATAATGTCATACAAAGTAACGACACGTTATACGGGATACAGTGTATGGGGCGCGGTCACATGGACCCGTTTAATTCCATATCGGAACGGTACAAATCGCATGGGGGCGGGGCCATGACCAATCGCATTTGTGTCTCTGTAAAAACGTAAGCGATCAGTAACCAGCACCCGGATTCTTACATTTAAACAATACAAGACACCGGGTGCCGTTCACTGCGTCTCCCCAGAAACACGTATGCGATGGGGACGCGTCCGCCGCTGTGCACTGCGATTCCGCTTCCAAGCAGAATTCAAGTTTTATGTGTGACCGCACCCTGAGGGTCTCCTGGACAGATACTGGGGGGTTGTCATAGTCTTCACACCCCGTGAACTTTTCTCACATCTTTAAAAGTTACAGCCACAAACTTCCATGGATTATATTTGATACTTTGTATCCGTGATGTCAGGGATTTCCAAAGGTGAAACATAGTTCTAGAGCAGTGATGGCGAACCTTTTAGAGGCCGAGTGCCCAAAATGCAACCCAAACCCTTCTGACTTGAAGTGAAGTGCCAACACAAAGATTAGAATAACAAGGTTTTAATTGAGAAAACGAGCCATAGAGAGACGCCCCCCCCCCCCCACATATACGTAATATAGTATAAAATGCATACAGCTTATCGCCATGTAGTATAAAATACATACAGAATATATATATATATATATATATATATATATATATATATATATATATATATATATATATGTATACACATATAAACAGCTACATATACACATCACATACATATACACATCACATACATATACACATTACATACATATACACATTACATACATATACACATACATATACACATTACATACATATACACATCACATACATATACACATCACATACATATACACATACATATACACATCACATACATATACACATTACATACATATACACATTACATACATATTACATACATATACACATTACATACATATACACATACATATACACATTACATACATATACACATTACATACATATTACATACATATACACATCACATACATATACACATTACATACATATACACATACATATACACATTACATACATATACACATACATATACACATTACATACATATACACATACATATACACATTACATACATATACACATTACATACATATACACATACATATACACATTACATACATATACACATTACATACATATACACATACATATACACATTACATACATATACACATACATATACACATTACATACATATACACATACATATACACATCACATACATATACACATTACATACATATACACATACATATACACATTACATACATATACACATACATATACACATCACATACATATACACATCACCTACATATACACATCACATACATATACACATTACATACATATACACATACATATACACATTACATACATATACACATCACATACATATACACATTACATACATATACACATCACATACATATACACATTACATACATATACACATCACATACATATACACATACATATACACATCACATACATATACACATTACATACATATACACATTACATACATATTACATACATATACACATTACATACATATACACATACATATACACATTACATACATATACACATTACATACACATTACATACATATACACATTACATACATATACACATACATATACACATTACATACATATACACATTACATACATATTACATACATATACATATTACATACATATACACATTACATACATATACACATTACATACATATACACATTACATACATATTACATACATATACATATTACATACATATACACATTACATACATATACACATTACATACATATTACATACATATACACATTACATACATATTACATACATATACATATTACATACATATACACATTACATACATATACTCATTACATACATATTACATACATATACACATTACATACATATACACATCACATACATATACACATTACATACATATACACATTACATACATATTACATACATATACACATTACATACATATTACATACATATACACATTACATACATATTACATACATATACACATTACATACATATACACATACATATACACATTACATACATATACACATTACATACATATTACATACATATACATATTACATACATATACACATTACATACATATACTCATTACATACATATTACATACATATACATATTACATACATATACACATTACATACATATACACATTACATACATATTACATACATATACACATTACATACATATACACATTACATACATATTACATACATATACATATTACATACATATACACATTACATACATATACACATTACATACATATTACATACATATACATATTACATACATATACACATTACATACATATACACATTACATACATATTACATACATATACATATTACATACATATACACATTACATACATATACTCATTACATACATATTACATACATATACACATTACATACATATACACATTACATACATATTACATACATATACATATTACATACATATACACATTACATACATATTACATACATATACATATTACATACATATACACATTACATACATATACTCATTACATACATATTACATACATATACACATTACATACATATACACATTACATACATATTACATACATATACATATTACATACATATACACATTACATACATATACACATTACATACATATTACATACATATACACATTACATACATATACACATTACATACATATTACATACATATACATATTACATACATATACACATTACATACATATACACATTACATACATATTACATACATATACATATTACATACATATACACATTACATACATATACACATTACATACATATTACATACATATACATATTACATACATATACACATTACATACATATACACATTACATACATATTACATACATATACACATTACATACATATACACATTACATACATATTACATACATATACATATTACATACATATACACATTACATACATATACACATTACATACATATTACATACATATACATATTACATACATATACACATACATATACACATTACATACATATTACATACATATACATATTACATACATATACACATTACATACATATACACATTACATACATATACTCATTACATACATATTACATACATATACACATTACATACATATACACATACATATACACATTACATACATATACACATACATATACACATCACATACATATACACATCACATACATATACACATTACATACATATACACATACATATACACATTACATACATATACACATCACATACATATACACATCACATACATATACACATACATATACACATCACATACATATACACATTACATACATATACACATTACATACATATTACATACATATACACATTACATACATATACACATACATATACACATTACATACATATACACATTACATACATATACACATCACATACATATACACATTACATACATATACACATACATATACACATTACATACATATACACATACATATACACATTACATACATATACACATACATATACACATTACATACATATACACATTACATACATATACACATACATATACACATTACATACATATACACATACATATACACATCACATACATATACACATTACATACATATACACATACATATACACATTACATACATATTACATACATATACACATTACATACATATACACATACATATACACATTACATACATATACACATTACATACATATTACATACATATACATATTACATACATATACACATTACATACATATACACATACATATACACATCACATACATATACACATTACATACATATACACATACATATACACATTACATACATATACACATACATATACACATCACATACATATACACATCACATACATATACACATCACATACATATACACATCACATACATATACACATCACATACATATACACATTACATACATATACACATACATATACACATTACATACATATACACATCACATACATATACACATTACATACATATACACATCACATACATATACACATCACATACATATACACATTACATACATATACACATCACATACATATACACATACATATACACATCACATACATATACACATTACATACATATACACATTACATACATATACACATTACATACATATTACATACATATACACATTACATACATATACACATACATATACACATTACATACATATACACATTACATACATATTACATACATATACATATTACATACATATACACATTACATACATATACTCATTACATACATATTACATACATATACATATTACATACATATACACATTACATACATATACTCATTACATACATATTACATACATATACATATTACATACATATACACATTACATACATATACTCATTACATACATATTACATACATATACATATTACATACATATACACATTACATACATATACTCATTACATACATATTACATACATATACACATTACATACATATACACATCACATACATATACACATTACATACATATACACATTACATACATATTACATACATATACACATTACATACATATTACATACATATACACATTACATACATATACACATACATATACACATTACATACATATACACATTACATACATATTACATACATATACATATTACATACATATACACATTACATACATATACACATTACATACATATTACATACATATACACATTACATACATATACACATACATATACACATTACATACATATACACATTACATACATATTACATACATATACACATTACATACATATACACATTACATACATATTACATACATATACATATTACATACATATACACATTACATACATATACACATTACATACATATTACATACATATACACATTACATACATATACACATTACATACATATTACATACATATACACATTACATACATATACACATTACATACATATTACATACATATACATATTACATACATATACACATTACATACATATACACATTACATACATATTACATACATATACATATTACATACATATACACATTACATACATATTACATACATATACATATTACATACATATTACATACATATACTCATTACATACATATTACATACATATACACATACATATACACATTACATACATATTACATACATATACTCATTACATACATATTACATACATATACACATACATATACACATTACATACATATTACATACATATACACATACATATACACATTACATACATATTACATACATATACATATTACATACATATACACATTACATACATATACTCATTACATACATATTACATACATATACATATTACATACATATACACATTACATACATATACACATACATATACACATTACATACATATACACATACATATACACATTACATACATATACACATACATATACACATTACATACATATACACCCACATATGCACATCACATACATATACACATTACATACATATACACATACATATACACATTACATACATATACACATACATATACACATTACATACATATACATATTTCATACATATACACAGATAAACTTACTTTATTTTCTTTTATTCTACAGGAAGGTTCTCCAGGAATGCATGCAGTTTACGCTGTATGCATTCTCCACTCCCACCTGGAGCGGAGGAGAGGGGGGCTACGGAGGGAGGAGAGGGGGGCCACGGAGCGGAAGAAAGGGGGGCTACGGAGCGGAGGAGAGGGGGGCTACGGAGCGGAGGAGAGGGGGGCTACGGAGTGGAGCAGAGGGGGGCCACGGAGCGGAAGAAAGGGGGGCTACGGAGCGGAGGAGAGGGGGGCTACGGAGCGGAGGAGAGGGGGGCTACGGAACGGGACAGAGGGAGCAAAGCAGTGCGGAGCGGACCAGGACAGAGCAGAGCGGACAGGGAGGGAGCAGAGCAGAGCGGAGCGGCCCGGGATAATTAATGCGCATGCGCGGTTTCTATGGGAGCGACTGAAACTTTCAGCGCTTCCAAAGTTACCGCGCATGCGCAAAAACTCTGCGGTTCTGTCTATGGAGCGGCGCATAGTTCCGCCGCTCGCATAGACCGAATTTTTACGGGCAGCGGGCAGAGGCTTACTGGCGACGGTACGTGTGCCAACAGAAACGGCCATAGGTTCGCCATCGCTGTTCTAGAGCTTTTCCAAATTTTAAAAATACCCAAAACGTTGGCACCTGGTATTTATATGTACCCCCCCTGCCCCCCCTTCAGTAGTAGTTATATTCTTGTACATAGAGGGCAGTATTATAGTAGTTATATTCTTGTACATAGGGGACAGTATTATAGTAGTTATATTCTTGTACATAGGGGGCAGTATTATAGTAGTTATATTCTTGTACATAGGGGGCAGTATTATAGTAGTTATATTCCTGTACATAGGAGGCAGTATTATAGTAGTTATATTCTTGTACATAGGGGGCAGTATTATAGTAGTTATATTCCTGTACATAGGGGGCAGTATTATAGTAGTTATATTCTTGTACATAGGGGACAGTATTATAGTAGTTATATTCTTGTACATAGGGGGCAGTATTATAGTAGTTATATTCCTGTACATAGGGGGCAGTATTATAGTAGTTATATTCTTGTACATAGGGGGCAGTATTATAGTAGTAATATTCCTGTACATAGGGGGCATTATTATAGTAGTTATATTCCTGTACATAGGAGCAGTATTATAGAAGTTATATTCTTGTACATAGGGGGCAGTATTATAGTAGTTATATTCTTGTACATAGGGGACAGTATTATAGTAGTTATATTCTTGTACATAGGGGGCAGTATTATAGTAGTTATATTCCTGTACATAGGGGGCAGTATTATAGTAGTTATATTCTTGTACATAGGGGGCAGTATTATAGTAGTTATATTCTTGTACATAGAGGGCAGTATTATAGTAGTTATATTCCTGTACATAGGGGGCAGTATTATAGTAGTTATATTCCTGTACATAGGGGGCAGTATTATAGTAGTTATATTCTTGTACATAAGGGACAGTATTATAGTAGTTATATTCCTGTACATAGGGGGCAGTATTATAGTAGTTATATTCTTGTACATATAGGGCAGTATTATAGTAGTTATATTCCTGTACATAGGGGGCAGTATTATAGTAGTTATATTCTTGTACATAGGGGGCAGTATTATAGTAGTTATATTCTTGTACATAGGGGGCAGTATTATAGTAGTTATATTCCTGTACATAGGGGGCAGTATTATAGTAGTTATATTCTTGTACATAGGGGGCAGTATTATAGTAGTAATATTCCTGTACATAGGGGGCATTATTATAGTAGTTATATTCCTGTACATAGGAGCAGTATTATAGTAGTTATATTCTTGTACATAGAGGGCAGTATTATAGTAGTTATATTCCTGTACATAGGGGGCAGTATTATAGTAGTTATATTCCTGTACATAGGGGGCAGTATTATAGTAGTTATATTCTTGTACATAAGGGACAGTATTATAGTAGTTATATTCCTGTACATAGGGGGCAGTATTATAGTAGTTATATTCTTGTACATAGGGGCAGTATTACAGTAGTTATATTCTTGTACATAGGGAGCAGTATTATAGTAGTTATATTCCTGTACATATGGGGCAGTATTATAGTAGTTATATTCTTGTACATAGAGGGCAGTATTATAGTAGTTATATTCTTGTACATAGGGGACAGTATTATAGTAGTTATATTCTTGTACATATAGGGCAGTATTATAGTAGTTATATTCTTGTACATAGGGGGCAGTATTATAGTAGTTATATTCTTGTACATAGGGGGCAGTATTATAGTAGTTATATTCCTGTACATAGGGGGCAGTATTATAGTAGTTATATTCCTGTACATAGGGGCAGTATTATAGTAATTATATTCCTGTATATAGGGGGCAGTATTATAGTAGTTATATTCTTGTACATAGGGGGCAGTATTATAGTAGTTATATACCTGTACATAGGGGGCAGTATTATAGTAGTTATATTCCTGTACATAGGGGGCAGTATTATAGTAGTTATATTCTTGTACATAGGGGGCAGTATTATAGTAGTTATATTCTTGTACATAGGGGGCAGTATTATAGTAGTTATATTCCTGTACATAGGGGGCAGTATTATAGTAGTTATATTCTTGTACATAGGGGGCAGTATTATAGTAGTTATATTCTTGTACATAGGGGGCAGTATTATAGTAGTTATATTCTTGTACATAGGAGCAGTATTATAGTAGTTATATTCCTGTACATAGGGGGCAGTAGTATAGTAGTTATATTCCTGTACATAGGGGGCAGTATTATAGTAGTTATATTCCTGTACATAGGGGGCAGTATTGTAGTAGTTATATTCCTGTACATAGAGGGCAGTATTATAGTAGTTATATTCTTGTACATAGGGGGCAGTATTATAGTAGTTATATTCCTGTACATAGAGGGCAGTATTATAGTAGTTATATTCTTGTACATAGGGGGCAGTATTATAGTAGTTATATTACTGTATATAGGGGGCAGTATTATAGTAGTTATATTCCTGTACATAGGGGGTAGTATTATAGTAGTTATATTCCTGTACATAGGGGGCAGTATTATAGTAGTTATATTCTTGTACATTGGAGCAGTATTATAGTAGTTATATTCCTGTACATAGGGGGCAGTATTATAGTAGATATATTCCTGTACATAGGGGGCAGTATTATAGTAGTTATATTCCTGTACATAGGGGGCAGTATTATAGTAGTTATATTCTTGTACATAGGGGGCAGTATTATAGTAGTTATATTCTTGTACATAGGGGGCAGTATTATAGTAGTTATATTCTTGTACATAGGGAGCAGTATTATAGTAGTTATATTCTTGTACATAGGGAGCAGTATTATAGTAGTTATATTCTTGTACATAGGGGGCAGTATTATAGTAGTTATATTCTTGTACATAGCGGGCAGTATTATAGTAGTTATATTCTTGTACATAGGGGGCAGTATTATAGTAGTTATATTCTTGTACATAGGGGGCAGTATTATAGTAGTTGTATTCTTGTACATAGGGGGCAGTATTATAGTAGTTATATTCTTGTACATAGGGGGCAGTATTATAGTAGTTATATTCTTGTACATAGGGGGCAGTATTATAGTAGTTATATTCTTGTACATAGGGGGCAGTATTATAGTAGTTGTATTCTTGTACATAGGGGCAGTATTATAGTAGTTATATTCTTGTACATAGGGGGCAGTATTATAGTAGTTATATTCCTGTACATAGGGGGCAGTATTATAGTAGTTATATTCTTGTACATAGGGGGCAGTATTATAGTAGTTATATTCTTGTACATAGGGGGCAGTATTATAGTAGTTATATTCCTGTACATAGGGGCAGTATTATAGTAGTTATATTCCTGTACATAGGGGGCAGTATTATAGTAGTTATATTCCTGTACATAGGGGGCAGTATTATAGTAGTTATATTCTTGTACATAGGGGGCAGTATTATAGTAGTTATATTCTTGTACATAGGGGGCAGTATTATAGTAGTTATATTCCTGTACATAGGGGGCAGTATTATAGTAGTTATATTCTTGTACATAGGGGCAGTATTATAGTAGTTGTATTCTTGTACATAGGGGGCAGTATTATAGTAGTTATATTCTTGTACATAGGGGGCAGTATTATAGTAGTTATATTCCTGTACATAAGGGGCAGTATTATAGTAGTTATATTCTTGTACATAGGGGGCAGTATTATAGTAGTTATATTCTTGTACATAAGGGGCAGTATTATAGTAGTTATATTCTTGTACATAAGGGGCAGTATTATAGTAGTTATATTCTTGTACATAGGGGGCAGTATTATAGTAGGTATATTCTTGTATATAGGGGGCAGTATTATAGTAGTTATATTCTTGTACATAGGGGGCAGTATTATAGTAGTTATATTCTTGTACATAGGGGGCAGTATTATAGTAGTTATATTCTTGTACATAAGGGGCAGTATTATAGTAGTTATGATCCAAGAACAAGAGAAAACGGTAGTAGGGCTCCAGCAGGGAAAAAAATGATGCAGTGTATTCCAGGTAGCTTAAAAAGTATATCAAAAAGCATTTATTGGTTCCACGTTAAAAAATTCTTGTGCAAAAGGAATAAGCATGGATACATTCAAGACATGACACAAAGACAGACGACAGAGCTTGCGGTAACGCGTTTCGGACTATCAGATCCTAGTCCTTACTCATACCTGGCTCAAATGGCCTGAGACAGGGTTTCAAGTATAACCAAATGGTAACCCCGGTCAGGTTTCCGGTGAGGTCATGGGTCCCACCCCCTAAGCCAGCTGGACAAAGATAATTACATACAGAGAAAAATGCCAAATGGGAAAATACATGCAAAGAAATATGCAAGAAAAAATAATATAATGCATGGACATGAATAACCTAGTAGACTAATAAAAATACATGAGATCCTGTTTGAAGTTTAACCCTTTTGGCGAGCGTGTTTCTAGGTTAAGTATCCAGAAGGCTTCCCTGGAGAACAATGCCTTCTTCCAATCACCGCCTCTCTCAGGTCTAGGAACCTGTTCAATGGCTATTACTCGCATACCTGTCAAAGATCCAGAATGGACCTCTTTATAATGTTTAGAAATGCCGGACAGGTTTCGGGTGCTAGCTATGGTGCGGGGATTGGCCCCTGTAATATGCTCGCTAATGCGTTCTTTGAGTTTACGGGCAGTACAGCCCACATATTGTAGTGAGCAGGTAGTACAATGTATAAGATAAATTACATGGGTAGTTTCACAGTTTATGTATGAGTGTATATTGTAACTTAACCCTGTACTGACCGCAGAGAAAGATGTAGTTTTTAACATGAACTTGCATAAGTTACATCGGCTGCCCCCGCAACAATAGCTGCCTTTGGTTTGGAGCCAGTGTTTTTTGGGGGGTATGTCTACAAAAGTATTGGGGGATAGTAGATTGCCCAAGGTGGGAGCTTTGGTAGATACATACGATATTCCCTCACTGAGAATTTGTTTTAGAATGGGTTCGTGTTCCAATATCGGGAGATGTTTTTTAATAATGCCAATTATTTTGGGGAATTGTTCACTGAATTGTGTGCTGAACGTAACACGGGAATGTGTGGATACAGTAGTCTTGTGTTTTGGTTCTAAGTACGTTAGGCGATGTTTCCTGTCTACAATATTTTTGGCTCTTTTGCAAAGTTTGCGAGTGTAACCTCTCTGAGTGAGTCTTCGCTCAATATTGTAGCTTTCATTGGCGTAGTCAATGTCAGTTGTACAGGAGCGTTTTGCTCTGATGTATTCACCTATGGGGAGGTTTTTTACCGTATGTGGGGGATGGCAGCTAGCAGCGTGTAGCAAGGTATTACCTGCGGTGGGTTTTCGGAATAGCTTAGTGTTAACCATTGAAGTTTGAGTGTTAACAGATAACATGATATCTAAAAAGGGCATTTCGTGTGGATGGTGGGAAAAAGTGAAGCTGAGATTGAGAAAATTGGAATTAAGGTAAGTGAGAAAGTCGGCGACTGCCTCCTGGTCTGAATTCCAGACCAGGAGACAGTCGTCTATGTACCGTCCATACCAGGCAATGCTGGTCAAGAAAGGGTTGTCGAAAGTAAATAAATAGTGTTCTTCCCAGTATGCCATGTATAAATTGGCTAGTGATGGTGAAAAGATGGCACCCATTGGACAACCAAGTTTTTGGATGTAAAAGATGTTATTGAAAATAAAAAAGTTGTTGGATAGTAAAAAAGAAAGCACTGAGATAATGTAATCCTGTAGTGTGATATTGTAATTACTATATTTCTGTAAGTGATATCTGAGTGCTATTATAGCTTTGTTGTGAGGAATTGATGTATATAGTGCGCTCACGTCACATGTAAGCCAGCTATATGTTGTTTCCCAGGGAAAATTATCCATAATATTGAGAACACTTTTGGAGTCTTGTAAAAAGCCTGGAAGACGAGACACCAAGGGTTGGAGTAGTTTATCTAACCAAGCACTTAATCTCTCGGTGAGAGAATTAATGCTGGACACGATAGGTCTGAATGGTGGGGGAAAAATTTGTTTATGTGTTTTGGGCAATGCATAGAACGATGGTATGACTGGATTTTGTGGAAGTAAAAAGTCAGCCATGTGTTTGTCAAAGATCCCCAAAAAGGTTCCTTCTTGAAGTAAAGATTTGAGGTTATCAGTGATGGAAGCTGAGGGATCTTGTGGAAGTTTGATGTATACATTAGGATCGTGTAACACGGTTTCAATTTCACGTTTGTATAAAGCCTTATCAAGTATAACAATGGACCCCCCTTTATCTGAGGGTCGGATATAGATATTGGGGTTATTCTTAAGTGTGGTAATGGCCCTATGTTCCCTACTAGTAAGATCAGAAGGGCATGATGTTATACAAGAGGAGTCCCGTAAAAGTTTAAGTTCTGATTCAACCATTTCTTGGAACATGTCCATTTCTGTGGATCTGGCGTTGATGGGGTAGAACATGGGATTCTTGGTCGATATAAATTTAGAAGTGTCCAGAATTTCAGTGGATGGAACTCTTTCAGTCTCTTCAGATATAAGGTTAAGTAACAGGACCTGTTCTTCAAAACTGGATTTTTGTTCAAAGTTTTCCCTTCCAATGTTGTTGGTCATGTGTAGTGGTTCCTTGATGGAGAGATACTGTGAATCTTGGGAGTCTTGATGATTATAAAAATGTTTCTTGACAGTGAGTAATCTGATAAATTTATTGACATCCTTTATGGTATGATAGAGGTCCATATTTTTAGTCGGAGCGAAACTGAGACCTTTTTTGAGGACCTTGATTTGGTCTTGAGATAGAATAATCGCAGATAAATTCAAAATGCTAGTATTATCCGTAATATTCTGGGTGGAGTTGTGTTGGGACTCCATGAGAGGCGTTTGACATGATACGTTTGTATTTATTTCTTGGTCTGTCTCGTGGTGTAGATACGTTTTGTTGTATCGTCTCTTATGTTTCCTGCCCCCTCTACGGCATGTCTGCTGTGGGGTGAGCTGTTTTTTACCATTTATCCCTTTTGTTTGTTGCATTATAGTAGTTATATTCTTGTACATAGGGGGCAGTATTATAGTAGTTATATTCTTGTACATAGGGGGCAGTATTATAGTAGTTATATTCCTGTACATAGGGGGCAGTATTATAGTAGTTATATTCCTGTACATAGGGGGCAGTATTATAGTAGTTATATTCTTGTACATAGGGGGCAGTATTATAGTAGTTATATTCCTGTACATAGGGGGCAGTATTATAGTAGATATATTCCTGTACATAGGGGGCAGTATTATAGTAGTTATACTCTTGTACATAGGGGGCAGTATTATAGTAGTTATATTCCTGTACATAGGGGGCAGTATTATAGTAGATATATTCCTGTACATAGGGGGCAGTATTATAGTAGATATATTCCTGTACATAGGGGGCAGTAGTATAGTAGTTATATTCTTGTACATAGGGGCAGTATTATAGTAGTTATATTCCTGTACATAGGGGGCAGTATTATAGTAGTTATATTCCTGTACATAGGGGGCAGTATTATAGTAGTTATATTCCTGTACATAGGGGGCAGTATTATAGTAGTTATATTCCTGTACATAGGGGGCAGTATTATAGTAGTTATATTCCTGTACATAGGGGGCAGTATTATAGTAGTTATATTCTTGTACATAGGGGGCAGTATTATAGTAGTTATATTCTTGTACATAGGGGGCAGTATTATAGTAGTTATATTCTTGTACATAGGGGGCAGTATTATAGTAGTTATATTCCTGTACATAGGGGGCAGTATTATAGTAGTTATATTCTTGTACATAGGGGCAGTATTATAGTAGTTATATTCTTGTACATAGGGGGCAGTATTATAGTAGATATATTCTTGTACATAGGGGGCAGTATTATAGTAGTTATATTCCTGTACATAGGGGGCAGTATTATAGTAGTTATATTCTTGTACATAGGGGGCAGTATTATAGTAGTTATATTCCTGTACATAGGAGGCAGTATTATAGTAGTTATATTCTTGTACATAGGGGGCAGTATTATAGTAGTTATATTCTTGTACATAGGGGGCAGTATTATAGTAGTTATATTCTTGTACATAGGGGCAGTATTATAGTAGTTATATTCTTGTACATAGGGGGCAGTATTATAGTAGTTATATTCTTGTACATATGGGGCAATTTTTATTGTAAAAACCAACAAAATACAATTAAACAAAATCATAAATACATTCTTCTGTATACACAATTAGGAATCAAACAAATATAAACTCAGAGTAAATGTAACTTAGAGTCCATAGCTGCTGCTGGAAAGGAAAAAGAAGAAAACTAAATCAATAAATATAGAAATTAAACACCAGATATATTCCTCCATAATTTTCTATTTCTCTGGTCTTTTCTGACTTCCAGTGATTTTATCCACCTTATCTCTGATAATATTTGGGATACCACAGCCATGTAGTTATAGTCCTCACTATGCAGGGACACCCGGGTTCTGGCATGCCATTGGTAATACTTTATCACTGTTATTATGAGATACATGGTTCCCGGATCTATAATACCATCTGGAGATGGGACGCCATAGATGATGTCCGGGTACTGGAGGAATTGCAGCCTCGGGATGTTCAGCAGGTCAGATACTTCCTTCCAGATCTTCCTCCCTCCCCAGCACTCAGAGATGAAATGCTCCATCGTCTCCTCCTGCTGACACCCCAGGGGACACTTCCTATCTGCCACACTCACAAACTTTAGGTTCCCTCTCACAAATAACTTCCCATGTTGTGACAACCAAGAAATATCAAACAACTTGGGGGGAAGTCGCTTCCCATTGAGGAACCTGAGACTCTTCTGTAAGGTGGTGGTCACACAGTCTCTAAGAGCGAGTGGTGAGTGGTAGAAAGCCCGACATATCCTAGTATAGAGATCTCTCCTGGTGTTACTGACAATGTAGGACTTCTCCAGCTTCCACATCCTGACACACTTCAGACCATATACCAGATACTGGGGGAGGAAGCCAGGAGTCCTTCGGCCCCTCTTGAGACTGCCGCCTCGCACCCAAGACTCTGCAAAAGGCAATATCCAGTCCCTGACACTACTTACCCACAGGAGATCATTGTTTGAGTCCAGGCAACCAAAATTGACTTTCAGAAACATGGAGTCAAAGAACACCCTTGGATTTAACATATCCAGTCCACCCTCTCTCCTCTGCAGGTAGGTGATCCCTCTTTTTACTGGGTTCAACCTGTTCCCCCATAAAAGCTGGAAGAACAGGCTAAAGAGCCTAGCGGAGAAAGATTCTGGCAAAGGAAAGACGACAGAGACGTAGAGGAAGACAGCGACCAGGTAAGTCTTCATCAGAGTAACCCTTTCTCTATAGGTCAGCCTCCAGTTCTTCCATCGCTGAACCTTTACATTTCCGGTATCCAACTTCTCTTCCCAATTTAGTTTGGCATTATCTTCCCTCCCGAATTTAACCCCAAGGATCTTAATATGGGTGGAGGCCTTGGCGAATTGTGGCAGATCAAAGCCAGGAGCAGCATCCAATGTCCAGAAAGCTTGACTCTTCTCAAGGTTGACCAGAGACCCGGAGGCCCCTGAGTAACTTCTGATGGCTGCAGATAACATCTCCACCTCACGAGGTTCAGATATCACCACAGTGACATCATCCGCGTAGGCGACTACCTTCAAAGGCAAGCAATGGGGGACAGGCACCCCCTGAAAATCACACCGCTGCAGTGATCTCAGGAACGGGTCGATAGCAAACACATACAGCAGTGGACTCAGAGGACAACCTTGTCGCACCCCAGCCTCTACCCCGAAAGTGTCCCCCTGCCAACCATTGATCAGAGGAAAGCTCTTCGCCTCTCTATACAAAGTTCTCAGCCAATCTATAAATTGTCCCGGAATACCGTACTTTGATAAAGTGGCCCATAGATAATCGTGATCAACCCTGTCAAAGGCTTTAGCCTGGTCCAGACCTACAACATATCTCCCACACCTCAGAGCTTTACATCTCTCAAACATCTCCCTTATCGAGATGACTGCTCCAGAGATGTTCCGCCCTCTTACTGTGCCGTACTGAGAGCCTGCCAACAGTGCCGGGGACAAACAGACTAATCTAGAAAACAGGATTTTTGCCAGAATTTTCCTATCAACATTCAAGAGGGCGATCGGCCTCCAGTTCTTGATGTCACTAGGCTCCTTACCTTTGGACAGCAGAATAAGGGAGGACACTCTCATGGATGGAGGCATCAGGTGATTTTCTAGACAATTTCTGTAAACATCCACGAGGATTGGAGCCAAGAGGTCCCTGAACTTCTTATAAAATTCTGCTGTAATACCGTCAGGACCTGGTGCCTTCTTCAGATGTAACTTATCAATGGCCTCTTTAACCTCCTCCTCTGTTATTTCTGCTGTCAAAGGAGAAAAGTCCAAATCTCTAGTGTCAGGGCCTGGAGTTGCCTCCAAGAATTGAGCCATTTTGTCTTTATCCAAAACCTTCTTCTGAAATAACTCAGCATAGTAGGATCTCACCACCCCCAGGATACCCTCCCGAGATTCCTGTAAAACTCCCTGGGAGTCAGTGAGACCTGTGATCGATTTCTTAGCCACACGTTCCCGGCAACTCTCATATGGATCTGGCGTGACTAAGTTTCCATAGTCACGCTCCACAACCAGGGACGTGTAGCGGCTGTACTGATACTGCTTTATTTCAGATTTCAGTCGGTCAATCTTTTGTTTGTCATCCCCACCCGCCGAATAGAGTGACTCCAATTCTTTCCGCAGCTTGAGATACTGGCTGTACTTATTCTTACCCTTCTTCACTGACAGTCTCTTCAAGAGGGACCGGATCTCCTCCTTGACGTCCTCCCACCAGTCGGATATGTGGTTATAGAAATACACTCTCTCCGATTCACCCTGTATAAGAGAGTGGACTTGCTCCTGGACAAACACATCTTCTAATAGGGTAGAATTTAGTCTCCACAAGCCTCTTCCTATATCTGGCCGTTCTGTATTACCTAAGTAGAAGTATAGGGCCAGGTGATCCGAGTATGGGACAGACTTCTCACTTCTATCCCCAATGACCTCCGAGGGAGTCACCAGCGCTAGGTCTATTCTGCTATGCCTCCCAGCACAGGAGTAGGTAAATTTGGGTTTCCTACCACCCTGCACAAAGACATCAGACAAACCTGACTGTGCTATAATATCATTTAAGACCTTAGAGTCCCTAGCAAGAGGCCTACCAGTGGGTCTGTCACTCACTGTCCTAGTGGCGTTGAAATCACCCGCCATGATGACTGGGAGAGATGTAAATAAATATGGCTTCACATCATTAAATAGATTGACTCTGTCAGTCACTGTCTGTGGACCATAGATATTGATAAGCCGGAGCCTTCTACCTCGGATAGTAACCTCCAGCACCAAACATCTTCCCATCGACACCTCGGTTAGTCTGTGAATGGTGACATCGTGGGTATTAAACAGTATGGAGACCCCGGCACACGGCTCCACAGACAGTGACCAGATGGACGGCCCGGAGCGCCATTCTCTCTCTGCTTCTTTTAACAAACTAAGACTATTAAGATGAGTCTCCTGTAGGAAAAAGACATCGGCATCGAGATAATGTAGATGTTCATACACCGCATGTCTTGTCCTTCTTGCCCTAATGCTGTTGACATTGCTAGATATTATTTTCAGATTAAAGTTCGCCATTAGAGCTATAACAAGAAGCAGAGAGAGTGTCCCCATCATCATAAATCTGGATCAGATCCCTCCTCTTCACCACCCGTCTCCATGTCTGATTCAGACTCTGGCCCCACCCTATGGGGTCTCCGTTTTGAGGGGGGGTCACCATCGGGATCCTCATCATACTCTGCCACCATCCTCTGCAGTTCCTTCTCTAGCTCCTCCTCTGCGTCTGACTCTGAGAGGACACTGAATCTATTGACTGTCATGGTCATGTCTGTTCCACTGTCCACTCTGATCTTAGATGACTTGTGAACTGTGGTCCACTCACCCTCAGGCTTACGGGTGGACCTATCTTTTTTCCTCCTCTTATTAGCAGATGTTGTGGCTGAAGAGGGAATGAGCACTGAGGGTGGTGCAACCTGCTGGACAACTTCCATATCTCCCTCTGTGGTTTGGGTCTGAGGCTGGTCTGGTGTTGGTACAGCATCACTTGATTCTAGGACCTGCTGAGGTTCTGGCGTAGCCTGATCTGACCCTAATAACAAAGCCTCCTCCTCCCCCAGGTCATCTGCCCCTGCCAATAGGTCTTCATCAGGGAAGCTCTTACATATGTTGTGCCAGGCATTGGGACAATCCCTGTGGGCATGCCCGATCTCACCGCACAGGTTACACCTGATGTTCTGGCAGTCCGCACTCACATGGCCGATATCCCCACACAGGCTGCACTTGACCACAGAGCAATTACTGGCGATGTGACCGACTCTACCGCATTTGAAGCATCTACGGGGCTGACCTGGATAGAAACATACCCCCTTCTCCCGGCCAATGAAGAAGGAGTTGGGTAGATGCTGGGTTATGTTGTTATATTGTCTTAATTTCACCAGGACCTTCCACCCTCCTGTCCAGATCCCGTCCTCATCCCGGGTCTTGGTGAGCTCTGACATGAGGTCACAGTGCCTCTTGAGCCAGATGACAATATCCTGCTGGGGAACAGACTCATTCCAGAAGATGACTGTGACAGTGACTGTACCAAGCTTAGAGATGGGGATGAAGCTGAAATTATTCCACCCCTCTGCATCTCTAAACCTGGGGAAGATGGCCCAAAAGCGGTCCAGGTTGCCCATCAGCTTAAAGCTCACATCATATCCCTGGCGATCGGGGAGGTTAATTACTGCCAAAATGTCACTTGGCGAGAAACCCATTTGTTCACACAATAGCGACCTGACCACAAACCGCCTGTCAGGTAGGTCCTCCTTGGCCCCTTTGTGCCTAAATCTCACCACATTCCTCCTCTTAAATGCCTGACCGGTGTAATGAGAGCCGGATGAAAAAGATGGTGCACCCCGGCTCCAGGCGTTGCCAGAAGAAGACTGGTGAGGGCCAGTACCCTGCTGTGTCTGGGGGCGCTGCGGGGGCTGCTGGGCTCCTGCACTCTGAGGGTCTGCTACCTCAGCAACTAGAGGGGGGAAGTCCTGAGCATCAGACTGTACTACCCCCTCCCCACCATCAGCCTCCATACACTGCTCTGCCTGCTCTATGGCAACATCCCACACAGACTGCGCTTCCCCTGCTGGAACATTATCACACACAATGGTATTATCAGGAGGAGATACAGATGCATCAGCATTATCACCAACATTGGGGGCAGCAGTGTCACAGATATTAGAAACAGCATTAGGCACTGATGTATGAGCAGTATCAGGCACTGAAGTCCCATCAATGTCAGTACAATCAGTCCCAGCAGAGTCCTGATGATCCTGCTCAAATGCCACAGTGTTACCTTCAGGATCAGGTGCACAGTCCTGCTGCAGTGAGCCGTCAACTGGGACTTGTGGTGCTTGTTCTCCACCGCTACCATCAGGCAGATGTCCACGTTGCACGCTGAATGCTGGGACATGTGGTGTTTGCTCTGCTCTGGTAACATCAGAGGGACGGCTGTGATCCTTCTGCTGATTGCAGGTTGCTGGGACTTGTGGTGCCTCTGCTGTGGGTGGTTGCTGTTTCATGGCTTTATCTTTCTTGTAGAGATCCCCTTGCTGGTATGGGAAAGTCGCAGGCTGGAGTATAGGTTTCCCCTTGGTCTCAGTTGCCGGATTAGATGCTCCTCCATGATGTCTCTGGGCCTGGAAGCGCTCCTGGTTCCTGTAGGTCTCTGCCAGGGGACCCATCTGCTCCAGGACAGCCTCAGTCTGGGCGACATTGTCAGCGAGCTGCTTGGCCAGGGTGGTGAGCTTCTTGTCTAACAGCTCATGTCTCTCCGGGTTTGCTGCCTTGAGCTTGTAGGCACAGTCAATGTTTTTTTGTAGCAGCAGTTTTTGTTCCTTCAGGTTTCCCAGTCTCTTTACCAGTGCTGGGATCTGATCAGCCAGGAGGAGCTCAGGTGCACGCTCAGCCGCTGCATAGGGAGTTGCTGCAGGTGCACGCTCAGCCGCTGCATAGGGAGTTGCTGCAGGTTTCTTACAGGTGGTAGGTGATGGCACTCTGTTGGGTCCGGGTCTCTGCGCCACTGTTGGGTTCTGACGCGCTGCGGCTCTTACTGCGGGGGGATGACACTGTCCAGTAGCAGCACTTGTGGCAGCCTGAGGCCTCCCTGCTAGCTTGGTCTCGGCCTTGCTGCCTCCACTCCCATACCTTGTGCGCTCAGAGCGGATCAGCACAGGCTGCTGCAGGTTCTCCAGCAAGGTCTGCTTCTCCAGAGATGTCCTCCTCTGCCTGGATGATGGAGGTGTACACGGCACAGGTGAGGCCGGGGCTGGAGGCTTCCTCTGCCTGGATGATGGAGGTGCACACGGCACAGGTGAGGCCGGGGCTGGAGGCTTCCTCTGCTCCTGCACAACCTGCTCGCTCCTCTGTCCTGGATGACCCGACATTGTGTTCCCACTCACTGGCTTCTGCTGCACATTCACACTGGTAGGTGACTTCACCAAACTGGAACTTACTGCTGCTTCTTTCTTCACAAACTCTTCATTCTTTACTTCACTGCTTCTGGCTGAACTGGAGCCGCTGACATGACTTACTGCACCGGAGATTTTAGGATTCTCATCCATTAGTTTTGGTGTCTGGGAGTTATTTCCCAGAGAAGGCCTTGGAGCCTGGGCCTTGCATGGGGAAGTTCCCCACCCAGGGTGGCCCCGCCCTGGGCTAGCTCCAGACATGAGGAGACCTCAGGAGCTCACACTGCACACAACCTCTCAGCAAGGGGGCAGTATTATAGTAGTTATATTCCTGTACATAGGGGGCAGTATTATAGTAGTTATATTCTTGTACATAGGGGGCAGTATTATAGTAGTTATATTCTTGTACATAGGGGGCAGTATTATAATAGTTATATTCTTGTACATAGGGGGCAGAATTATAGTAGTTATATTCCTGTACATAGGGGGCAGTATTATAGTAGTTATATTCTTGTACATAGGGGGCAGAATTATAGTAGTTATATTCCTGTACATAGGGGGCAGTATTATAGCAGTTATATTCCTGTACATAGGGGGCAGTATTATAGTAGTTATATTCCTGTACATAGGGGGCAGTATTATAGTAGTTATATTCCTGTACATAGGGGGCAGTATTATAGTAGTTATATTCTTATACATAGGGGGCAGTATTATAGTAGTTATATTCTAGTACATAGGGGGCAGTATTATAGTAGTTATATTCTAGTACATAGAGGGCAGTATTATAGTAGTTATATTCTTGTACATAGGGGGCAGTATTATAGTAGTTATATTCTTGTACATAGGCGGCAGTATTATAGTAGTTATATTCTTATACATAGGGGGCAGTATTATAGTAGTTATATTCCTGTACATAGGGGGTAGTATTATAGTAGTTATATTCTTGTACATAGGGGGCAGTATTATAGTAGTTATATTCCTGTACATAGGGGGCAGTATTATAGTAGTTATATTCCTGTACATAGATGGCAGTATTATAGTAGTTATATTCTTATACATAGGGGGCAGTATTATAGTAGTTATATTCTAGTACATAGGGGGCAGTATTATAGTAGTTATATTCTAGTACATAGGGGGCAGTATTATAGTAGTTATATTCTTGTACATAGGGGGCAGTATTATAGTAGTTATATTCTTGTACATAGGCGGCAGTATTATAGTAGTTATATTCTAATACATAGGGGGCAGTATTATAGTAGTTATATTCCTGTACATAGGGGGTAGTATTATAGTAGTTATATTCTTGTACATAGGGGGCAGTATTATAGTAGTTATATTCCTGTACATAGAGGGCAGTATTATAGTCGTTATATTCTTGTACATAGGGGGCAGTATTATAGTAGTTATATTCTTGTACATAGGGGCAGTATTATAGTAGTTATATTCCTGTACATAGGGGGCAGTATTATAGTAGTTATATTCCTGTACATAGGGGGCAGTATTATAGTAGTTATATTCTTATACATAGGGGGCAGTATTATAGTAGTTATATTCTAGTACATAGGGGGCAGTATTATAGTAGTTATATTCTAGTACATAGGGGGCAGTATTATAGTAGTTATATTCTTGTACATAGGGGGCAGTATTATAGTAGTTATATTCTTGTACATAGGGGGCAGTATTATAGTAGTTATATTCTTGTACATAGGCGGCAGTATTATAGTAGTTATATTCTTATGCATAGGGGGCAGTATTATAGTAGTTATATTCCTGTACATAGGGGGCAGTGTTATAGTAGTTATATTCTTGTACATAGGGGGCAGTGTTATAGTAGTTATATTCCTGTACATAGGGGGCAGTATTATAGTAGATATATTCCTGTACATAGGGGGCAGTATTATAGTAGTTATATTCTTGTACATAGGGGGCAGTATTATAGTAGTTATATTCTTGTACATAGGGGGCAGTATTATAGTAGTTATATTCTTGTACATAGGAGGCAGTATTATAGTAGTTATATTCCTGTACATAGGGGGCAGTATTATAGTAGTTATATTCCTGTACATAGGGGGCAGTATTATAGTAGTTATATTCCTGTACATAGGGGGCAGGATTATAGTAGTTATATTCTTGTACATAGGGGGCAGTATTATAGTAGTTATATTCTTGTACATAGGGGGCAGTATTATAGTAGATATATTCTTGTACATAGGGGGCAGTATTATAGTAGTTATATTCCTGTACATAGGGGGCAGTATTATAGTAGTTATATTCTTGTACATAGGGGGCAGTATTATAGTAGTTATATTCCTGTATATAGGGGGCAGTATTATAGTAGTTATATTCCTGTACATAGGGGGCAGTATTATAGTAGTTATATTCTTGTACATAGGAGGCAGTATTATAGTAGTTATATTCCTGTACATAGGGGGCAGTATTATAGTAGTTATATTCCTGTACATAGGGGGCAGTATTATAGTAGTTATATTCCTGTACATAGGGGGCAGTATTATAGTAGTTATATTCCTGTACATAGGGGCAGTATTATAGTAGTTATATTCTTGTACATAGGGGGCAGGATTATAGTAGTTATATTCTTGTACATAGGGGGCAGTATTATAGTAGTTATATTCTTGTACATAGGGGGCAGTATTATAGTAGATATATTCTTGTACATAGGGGGCAGTATTATAGTAGTTATATTCCTGTACATAGGGGGCAGTATTATAGTAGTTATATTCCTGTACATAGGGGGCAGTATTATAGTAGATATATTCCTGTACATAGGGGGCAGTATTATAGTAGTTATATTCCTGTATATAGGGGGCAGTATTATAGTAGTTATATTCTTGTACATAGGAGGCAGTATTATAGTAGTTATATTCCTGTACATAGGGGGCAGTATTATAGTAGTTATATTCCTGTACATAGGGGGCAGTATTATAGTAGTTATATTCCTGTACATAGGGGGCAGGATTATAGTAGTTATATTCTTGTACATAGGGGGCAGTATTATAGTAGTTATATTCTTGTACATAGGGGGCAGTATTATAGTAGATATATTCTTGTACATAGGGGGCAGTATTATAGTAGTTATATTCCTGTACATAGGGGGCAGTATTATAGTAGTTATATTCTTGTACATAGGGGGCAGTATTATAGTAGTTATATTCCTGTATATAGGGGGCAGTATTATAGTAGTTATATTCTTGTACATAGGAGGCAGTATTATAGTAGTTATATTCCTGTACATAGGGGGCAGTTTTATAGTAGTTATATTCCTGTACATAGGGGGCAGTATTATAGTAGTTATATTCCTGTACATAGGGGCAGTATTATAGTAGTTATATTCTTGTACATAGGGGGCAGGATTATAGTAGTTATATTCTTGTACATAGGGGGCAGTATTATAGTAGTTATATTCTTGTACATAGGGGGCAGTATTATAGTAGATATATTCTTGTACATAGGGGGCAGTATTATAGTAGTTATATTCCTGTACATAGGGGGCAGTATTATAGTAGTTATATTCTTGTACATAGGGGCAGTATTATAGTAGTTATATTCCTGTACATAGGGGGCAGTATTATAGTAGTTATATTCTTGTACATAGGCGGCAGTATTATAGTAGTTATATTCTTATACATAGGGGGCAGTATTATAGTAGTTATATTCCTGTACATAGGGGGTAGTATTATAGTAGTTATATTCTTGTACATAGGGGGCAGTATTATAGTAGTTATATTCCTGTACATAGGGGGCAGTATTAAAGTAGTTATATTCCTGTACATAGGCGGCAGTATTATAGTAGTTATATTCCTGTACATAGATGGCAGTATAGTAGTTATATTCTTGTACATATGGGGCAGTATTATAATAGTTATATTCTTGTACATAGGGGGCAGAATTATAGTAGTTATATTCTAGTACATAGGGGGCAGTATTATAGTAGTTATATTCTTGTACATAGGCGGCAGTATTATAGTAGTTATATTCTTATACATAGGGGGCAGTATTATAGTAGTTATATTCCTGTACATAGTGGGTAGTATTATAGTAGTTATATTCTTGTACATAGGGGGCAGTATTATAGTAGTTATATTCCTGTACATAGGGGGCAGTATTATAGTAGTTATATTTCTGTACATAGGGAGCAGTATTATAGTAGTTATATTCTTGTACATAGGGGCAGTTTTATAGTAGTTATATTCTTGTACATAGGGGGACAGTATTATAGTAGTTATAGTCTTGTACATAGGGGGCAGTATTATAGTAGTTATATTCTTGTACATAGGGAGCAGTATTATAGTGGTTATATTCTTGTAAATGGGGGTAGAATTATAGTAGTTATAGTCTTGTACATAGAGGGCAGTATTATAGTAATTGTATTCTTGTACATAGGAGGCAGTATTATAGTAGTTATATTCTTGTACATAGGGGGCAGTATTATAGTAGTTATATTCTTGTACATAGGGGGCTGTATTATAGTAGTTATATTCTTGTACATAGGGGGCAGTATTATAGTAGTTATATTCTTGTACATAGGGGGCAGTATTATAGTAGTTATATTCTTGTACATAGGGGGCAGTATTATAGTAGTTATATTCTTGTACATAGGGGGCAGTATTATAGCAGTTATAGTCTTGTATATAGGGGGCAGTATTATAGTAGTTATATTCCTGTACATAGGAGGCAGTATTATAGTAGTTATATTCTTGTACATAGGGGGCAGTATTATAGTAGTTATATTCCTGTACATAGGGGGCAGTATTATAGTAGTTATATACCTGTACATAGGGGGCAGTATTATAGTCGTTATATTCTTGTACATAGGGGGCAGTATTATAGTAGTTATATTCCTGTACATAGGGGGCAGTATTATAGTAGTTATATTCCTGTACATAGGGGGCAGTATTATAGTAGTTATATTCCTGTACATAGGGGGCAGTATTATAGTAGTTATATTCCTGTACATAGGAGGCAGTATTATAGTAGTTATATTCTTGTACATAGGGGCAGTATTATAGTAGTTATATTCCTGTATATAGGGGGCAGTATTATAGTCGTTATATTCTTGTACATAGGGGGCAGTATTATAGTAGTTATATTCTTGTACATAGGGGGCAGTATTATAGTAGTTATATTCCTGTACATAGGGGGCAGTATTATAGTAGTTATATTCCTGTACATAGGGGGCAGTATTATAGTAGTTATATTCTTGTACATAGGGAGCAGTATTATAGTAGTTATATTCTTGTACATAGGGGGCAGTATTATAGTAATTATATTCTTGTACATAGGAGGCAGTATTATAGTAGTTATATTCTTGTACATAGGGGGCAGTATTATAGTAGTTATATTCCTGTACATAGGGGGCTGTATTATAGTAGTTATATTCTTGTACATAGGGGGCAGTATTATAGTAGTTATATTCCTGTACATAGGGGCAGAATTATAGTAGTTATATTCCTGTACATAGAGGGCAGTATTATAGTAGTTATATTCTTGTACATAGGGGGCAGTATTAAAGTAGTTATTTCTGTACATAAGGGGCAGGATTATAGTAGTTATATTCCTGTACATAGGGGGCAGTATTATAGTAGTTATATTCTTGTACATAGGGGGCAGTATTATAGTAGTTATATTCTTGTACATAGGGGCAGTATTATAGTAGTTATATTCTTGTACATTGGGGGCAGTATTATAGTAGTTATATTCTTGTACATAGGGGGCAGTATTATAGTAGTTATATTCCTGTACATAGGGGGCAGTATTATAGTAGATATATTCCTGTACATAGGGGGCAGTATTATAGTAGTTATATTCTTGTACATAGGGGGCAGTATTATAGTAGTTATATTCTTGTACATAGGGGGCAGTATTATAGTAGTTATATTCCTGTACATAGAGGGCAGTATTATAGTAGTTATATTCTTGTACATAGGGGGCACTATTATAGTAGTTATATTCTTGTACATAGGGGGCAGTATTATACTAGTTATATTCTTGTACATAGGGGGCAGTATTATAGTAGTTATATTCTTGTACATAGGGGGCAGTATTATAGAAGTTATATTCTTGTATATAGGAGGCAGTATTATAGTAGATATATTCCTGTACATAGGGGGCAGTATTATAGTAGTTATATTCCTGTACATAGGGGCAGTATTATAGTAGTTATATTCCTGTACATAGAGGGCAGTATTATAGTAGTTATATTCTTGTACATAGGGGGCAGTATTATAGTAGTTATATTTCTGTACATAGGGGGCAGTATTATAGTAGTTATATTCTTGTACATAGGGGGCAGTATTATAGTAGTTATATTCCTGTACATAGAGGGCAGTATTATAGTAGTTATATTCTTGTACATAGGGGGCACTATTATAGTAGTTATATTCTTGTACATAGGGGGCAGTATTATACTAGTTATATTCTTGTACATAGGGGGCAGTATTATAGTAGTTATATTCTTGTACATAGGGGGCAGTATTATAGAAGTTATATTCTTGTATATAGGAGGCAGTATTATAGTAGATATATTCCTGTACATAGGGGGCAGTATTATAGTAGTTATATTCCTGTACATAGGGGCAGTATTATAGTAGTTATATTCCTGTACATAGAGGGCAGTATTATAGTAGTTATATTCTTGTACATAGGGGGCAGTATTATAGTAGTTATATTTCTGTACATAGGGGGCAGTATTATAGTAGTTATATTCCTGTACATAGGGGGCAGTATTATAGTAGTTATATTCTTGTACATAGGGGGCAGTATTATAGTAGTTATATTCTTGTACATAGGGGGCAGTATTATAGTAGTTATATTCTTGTACATAGGGGGCAGTATTATAGTAGTTATATCCCTGTACATAGGGGGCAGTATTATAGTACTTATATCCCTGTACATAGGGGGCAGTATTATAGTAGTTATATTCTTGTACATAGGGGGCAGTATTATAGTAGTTATATTCTTGTACATAGGGGGCAGTATTATAGTAGTTATATTCTTGTACATAGGGGGCAGTATTATAGTAGTTATATTCCTGTACATAGGGGGCAGTATTATAGTAGATATATTCCTGTACATAGGGGGCAGTATTATAGTAGTTATATTCTTGTACATAGGGGGCAGTATTATAGTAGTTATATTCTTGTACATAGGGGGGCAGTATTATAGTAGTTATATTCTTGTACATAGGGGGCAGTATTATAGTAGTTATATTCCTGTACATAGGGGGCAGTATTATAGTAGTTATATTCCTGTACATAGGGGGCAGTATTATAGTAGTTATATTCTTGTACATAGGGGGCAGTATTATAGTAGTTATATTCCTGTACATAGGGGGCAGTATTATAGTAGTTATATTCTTGTACATAGGGGGCAGTATTATAGTAGTTATATTCTTGTACATAGGGGGCAGTATTATAGTAGTTATATTCTTGTACATAGGGGGCAGTATTATAGTAGTTATATTCTTGTACATAGGGGGCAGTATTATAGTAGTTATATTCTTGTACATAGGGGGCAGTATTATAGTAATTGTGCAATGTCTCAGGATTTTCTTCCGGTTCCGCTCTTGTAGTGGAGGTGATGGATTATTTATCGCTCTGTGTTGTGTTTGCGGTCGGTTTGACATTCTGTGCGGGGAGATGGCGCTGATGGGACCATTAGGCGGTGATAGATCAGTGCGGGGCGCCCCCTGGGGGCTGAACACTTGTCACTTTTGTATTTTTTAAGATTAATGCTGTTTACAAAGTGACAATTCAAGAAATATCGGCACAGATGAATGATGGATGGTTACTATGTGTATGTATTGTCATTCATCACATGAGGACCATGTATCATCTATCCATCTATCTATCTATCTCATATCTATCTCATATCTATCTATCTCCTATCTATATATCTATCTATCTATCTATCTATCTCCTATCTATCTATCTATCTCCTATCTATCTATCTATCTATCTATCTCCTATCTATCTATCTATCTATCTCGTATCTATCTCCTATCTATCTCATATCTATCTATCTATCTCTCTCTCTCCCTGTATGATGATGTTCTCCTCCCGTCTTGTTGGTGATGAGATAATCACTGCGGTTATTGTGTAATGATAACGTGGTGAATACAATGGGGGTCACCTGGCTGCGCCCCCTCTGCGCCCTCCTGTAATTTTGCCTTGACCCTCATGATGGGTTTTGCATTTTTATCAGATAATTGTTAAGTAGCTGCAGAAGGGTCGGTTCTGTGAGTGATGGGCTCGGGTCAGCGCTGGGTTTGAATGCTAAATTACCTTTCTTTTTGTGGCAGGGAATTACAGCTCGGCACTCTGGGTAATTATTTGTGTAAATTGCTTTTGGCTCTGCCGTTACTACGAGCGGAGACCTTACATTTCTAACATTTTGCTGCCATTTCTAATTTAATATCCTCCGTGTCAATACGTTTCCCTGACGTTACTTTCCTGGATATTCTCAGCATTGTCTAGATTTTTCGATATCGGACGCGTTTACTTCTGCAGCGAATGTTTTATTGCTCATATTGATCTTATCACATGATTGGTCCTTGTTATAGAACGTGTATACAGCTCCTCTGCAGATCTATGTGTCCCCACGGTTACAGACTACAAACACGCTGTCATGCGATCAGGTGTTCCTTACCTTCTGCAGTCCCATGGCTGGGGGGAAGGGGATGTGGGGCCTGGTACCCCCATTCTATTACATCCATTGCGATATATTTTAGGAGGAAATCCTCCCCCTTTGGATTCATTGTGCCAAAAGAATGGATTGGCTCTGGAAAAAAATCCTAAGGACATCAGACAAGTGACCTTTTAACGGGGTTCTGGACCTTAGTACAGTGAGGGCAGGAGGTCACTTACTTTGTGGTTGGTCCTCTATTAGTTCATGCTGGTCGTCTACAAGCCAAGTTCAGGGCAGGAGGAAGTCAGGCAGGTCCCGGTACTAGCAAAGGTCAGGGCAGGAGGAATTCAGGCAGGTCCCGGTACTAGCAAAGGTCAGGGCAGGAGGAATTCAGGCAGATCCTGCTACCAGCAAAGGTCAGGGCAGGAGGAATTTAGGCAAGTCCCGGTACTAGCAAAGGGTCAGGGCAGGAGGAATTCAGGCAGACCCCACTACCAGCAAAGGTCAGGGCAGGAGGAATTCAGGCAGATCCCGGTACTAGCAAAGGTCAGGGCAGGAGGAATTCAGGCAGGTCCTGGTACTAGGAAAGGTCAGGGCAGGAGGAATTCAGGCAGGTCCTGGTACTAGGAAAGGTCAGGGCAGGAGGAATTTAGGCAGACCCCACTACCAGCAAAGGTCAGGGCAGGAGGAATTCAGGCAGGTCCTGGTACTAGCAAAGGGTCAGGGCAGGAGGAATTCAGGCAGACCCCACTACCAGCAAAGGTCAGGGCAGGAGGAATTCAGGCAGGTCCTGGTACTAGCAAAGGGTCAGGGCAGGAGGAATTCAGGAAGATCCCGGTACTAGCAAAGGTCAGGGCAGGAGAAATTCAGGCAGGTCCTGGTACTAGCAAAGGTCAGGGCAGGAGGAATTCAGGCAGATCCCGGTACTAGCAAAGGTCAGGGCAGGAGGAATTCAGGCAGGTCCCGGTACTAGCAAAGGTCAGGGCAGGAGAAATTCAGGCAGGTCCCGGTACCAGCAAAGGTCAGGGCAGGAGGAATTCAGGCAGATCCCGGTACTAGCAAAGGGTCAGGGCAGGAGGAATTCAGGCAGGTCCCGATACTAGCAAAGGTCAGGGCAGGAGGAATTTAGGCAGGTCCCAGTACTAGCAAAGGTCAGGGCAGGAGGAATTCAGGAAGATCCCGGTACTAGCAAAGGTCAGGGTAGGAGGAATTCAGGTAGGTCCCGGTACTAGCAAAGGTCAAGGCAGGAGGAATTCAGGCAGATCCCGGTACTAGCAAAGGTCAGGGCAGGAGAAATTCAGGCAGGTCCCGGTACCAGCAAAGGTCAGGGCAGGAGGAATTCAGGCAGATCCCGGTACTAGCAAAGGGTCAGGGCAGGAGGAATTCAGGCAGATCCCGGTACTAGCAAAGGGTCAGGGCAGGAGGAATTCAGGCAGATCCCGGTACTAGCAAAGGGTCAGGGCAGGAGGAATTCAGGCAGATCCTGCTACTAGCAAAAAGTCAGCGCAGACAACAATGGTTCCATGTCAGGTCAAGCCAAGGTCATCACCAAAAATCAGAAAAGTAGGTTAGAGATGGACTAAAGAAAGGATGATGAGTGTTGTTCAGCGGGTCTGAACCAGAATGTTTCGGTCTGTGCTGAATATTGCAGGTTCAGGTCCCCGAACCAGGACTTCAGCCAAAGGTTCAGGATCGGCATTCAGGCTCCACCCCAACAGGTGACACCTCAGAATGTGGGCGTTAACTTGTTTTTTTTTTTTGTTTTTTTTTTATACACTTTATTTGGTTCTTATTACACGACTGCAACACATCGGAACATAAATAAAATGAAGAACATTTCTAGGAATCGTTGGAGTTGCCCCAGTGGTCACAATTCACCGTATTCGGGAATATGAGTATCAAACATTCAGAAGAAGATGCCCAGGGGGAGACGAACCTGGTTTCCATGATTGGACCCGCACATTCTGCCATTTCCCTAGTACTGGAGAGATGGTTCTAGGGAAAACTTCTCTGCTGGCAGCATGTATAGTGTTAACATCCGCAATCGGTGCCAGCACCAGTGTTACCAAGGGACAGAACCGTCTGGGGTCAGGCACCCAAACCAAACATCGGCTCAGGGTAAAACCAAAAGTGAACCTGAAAGGGTGCGCTCATGACTACAGATGAGTGGACCCGAACTTGAAGTTCTGCCCGACCCGGTTATATTTCTGGCTTGGCAGCCCGTTTAGAAAATTGATGCCTCTAGTTACTATCTGTGGCTGTGATTGGCTGGGGTGTCACAGTAAGGCCACCGATCCAGCAATATGTCCGGGGTAACACAAGGCAAAGTATCTGCAATTATGCCCCCCCCCTCCAGTTATTATGTTACATTGTTACAACTTGTAACTTCTCCATTGTTACAGTGCACAGACCCCTGAGACATGGAACACCCCTGCACAAAAGGAACAAGGGGACAGAATCCAGAAATGAAACAACCAAAGTCACAAAAAAAAAACTAAAAACTGTTCTTGTTAAAAAATAGAATTCCTATTAAAAAAACTTGAAAAAGTGCAGGGTACATCCAACCAATTAATCATAATTTTAAACAATTGCAAAAATATTCCACCCCCATAATAAAAAAAAAAAAGGTTTTACAATGACATATTGAATAAATTACAAGAAATTACCAATAATACAAGTAATAGTAAGACATTTCTGGAACCTTGATCCGGTGGGGTGGGGGGGGGGGGGGTGCGGGTCGTGCAGCTGATAATTGATTAAATGGAGGGTTTGTCACTTATTTACCATCATGAAAATTTTGGAAACATTGGAAAGTTAAATTAGATGATGTTCTATAAAATATTATAAATATTTGTAAAAAAAATGTAAACATTATGGATATATTTTATGCTTTATTCATCTAAAAACACTGGGGGGGGGGTATTATTCTGCCGACTGGGGACAGTTTTGGGAGTGATGTAAGATCTCTGCTGCCTGTCAGTTGTATCATAGTGGCTGAGGATGACTTTCCCTCTGTGTTCCGGCTTCCGATTTGCGTTTAAAAACAGATGAATACCTGATTATTTCCAGTGGTTTCGATGGACTGGCAATGTGTCCCTTAGTGTCCGTTTTTGCGTCTTTCCTTAGGTCTTCTGTTACTTGCGCGGAGAGTTGGATGCGACTGATGAGCGATTTTCTCTTTAGACTCCTGTGCTTTACTTTTACTCTGTTTTCTATGTAAAACGGAAGCTCTTGATTTGTATCTGTTGTTCCATCAGTGATCCATCCGTGCTTTGATTTTACACTCAATGTGACCTCCAGTGCGAAACTACAGGAATAGAAAAACGGCCGGCTAATAAATAATGAAAAACGGAAAATAAGTGATAGCAACAGAAAGAAAGGTGTTCGTCTTTCACCCCCACTTACCAACGTGTGACCTATTAGTACCATACAAGCCCTCTCCATACAAGGTAGGTGTTTGCTGCATATTGCAGGGAACACCCACCGGTAACACTTGTGAACGGTGTTAGCACCAAACACAGGTGTTAACCCCTCGAACGCCAGAGGCACAGCTGCCAACGGCATTAAAAAGCTGGTCATATTGGGCGCCGCCATATACATTTAAATTGGTGCTCCCAATGACGTGGTTGGGGTGCGCCAATCTCTTACCATGACAGCCTCAGGTCATACAAAGACCCGATTTTAGCCCATGTTTTACAATGAGTGATTTGCACATTGTAATACATGATGTGGAAAATCTCCATATACTGCCATACGGTAGTATAGCAGTATATGTAGGATCAATCAGACAACCTAGGGTTACAGTACCCTAAGGGGTCCGAAAAATAGTAAAAAAATAAATTAAAAACCCTGAAAATTCAACCCCCCCTTTTTCCCTAGAACTGATATAAATTAGTAAAAAGTAAAAATCATAACCACATTAGGTATCGCCGTGTCCCAAAATGTCCTATCTATGAAAATATAATAACAGTTATTCCCGGCGTTTAACCCCATAATGGAAAATAGCCGAAAATGACACTTTTTCACCATTTTGCAATATATAAAAAATGTAATAAAAAGTGATCAAAAGGTCGCACAGTCCTAAAAATGGTAGCATTAAAAACGTCATCAAAAGTTGCAAAAGGTGACACCACCCACAGCTCCGCCCACTGAAGTATGTAAAAGTTATTGGCGCCAGAAAACGGCAAAATGAAGAATTTTTTTTTGTACATGAAAACATTATAAAACCTATACAAATTTGGTATCTCCGTGATCTTAGTGACCCAAAAAAAAAAAAAAGGAGACATGTAATTTGTGGCACACAATGAAAACTGTAAAGACCAAGCCGACAAGAAAATGGCGCAGATGCAGTTTTTTTTCACCAATTTCACTGCATTTTGAATTTTTTTCCCGCTTCCCAGTACACGGCGTGGAATATTAAGTAACGTCATAATAAAGTGCAAGACGTCGCACAGCTCTGTACATAAAAAAATAAAAAAGTTATAGATGTGTCAAAGTAGGGAGTGAAAAATGGAAACGGAAAAGACGAATAAGGGGTTAAATTGATCTGCTGAAATTCCCCATAAAAAAAAAAAAATTGTTTAAATCAAAATTTTATTTAAAAAAACAAAAAACTGCTAATCCAAAGCCAGAATGCAAACGAGGAGTGGCCCGCATCATGTTTATGAGGTCGTATGGTCTGCAGTGGTTTAGGAAGTTTTTAACTTAAATTTTTTAAAACTTGCAAAATAAGGCACAAGCGATTTTTTTAATTTTATTTTTTTAATATTTTTTTTAGCAATTTTACAGCAAATCAAGGAGCAACATCTGGAAGCCGCTGAAATCCAAAGGCGAATAATAAGGCACAAACCGGGTTTACTGGTACTACGTGGAGAACTCCGGGGAGTCAAGGAAGGAAGTCACCAAAAAATTGGTGTAACAAAAACTTTCCTCCATGAGCACTTACCTGCAGGGGAGGAGAAATCTTTCCAGAATTAGTTCAACAAAACTAAAAAACGAAATTTGACAGCCCCCCCAATCCCTCCAGTAACACTGCCTGTCAGCCATGACCCGGTGCACGGTATTTTTTGTTCTCCAGTCGCCCGTATCCTCCACCGCAGGACTCCAGGTTTCCCATTGTGTTTAATTATCTGTTCTTCTTCTTCACAATAACAAAACAAAACGTTCTGCGTTAATTTCTTTCCAGTTAATTACAGGCTGAGTAATCACATCTCCATCTACTCACACCACAACATTAACACTGTCATTAACAAAAAAAGATCATTCTGTTCGTTATGAGGCTGTCAATTAGTGTATCGCACTCTGCAGGTATTTAAAGGGAACTCATTACTTTAACAGGTCTATCACATTCTACATCCTGATAACAGACCAGGCAAAGGGCAACAAAAGGTTAAATCATAAAAGTCACATAAATAATGTCATAAGAATAGTGAGTGCAGCTCTGGGGTATAATACAGGATGTAACTCAGGATCAGTACAGGATAAGTAATGTCATGTATGTACACAGTGACTGCACCAGCAGCAGAATAGTGAGTGCAGCTCTGGGGTATAATACAGGATGTAACTCAGGATCAGTACAGGATAAGTAATGTCATGTATGTACACAGTGACTGCACCAGCAGCAGAATAGTGAGTGCAGCTCTGGGGTATAATACAGGATGTAACTCAGGATCAGTACAGGATAAGTAATGTCATGTATGTACACAGTGACTGCACCAGCAGCAGAATAGTGAGTGCAGCTCTGGAGTATAATACATGATGTAACTCAGGATCAGTACAGGATAAGTAATGTCATGTATATACACAGTGACTGCACCAGCAGCAGAATAGTAAGTGCAGCTCTGGGGTATAATACAGGATGTAACTCAGGATCAGTACAGGATAAGTAATGTCATGTATGTACACAGTGACTGCACCAGCAGCAGAATAGTGAGTGCAGCTCTGGGGTATAATACAGGATGTAACTCAGGATCAGTACAGGATAAGTAATGTCATGTATGTACACAGTGACTGCACCAGCAGCAGAATAGTGAGTGCATCTCTGGGGTATAATACAGTATGTAACTCAGGATCAGTACAGGATAAGTAATGTCATGTATGTACACAGTGACTGCACCAGCAGCAGAATAGTGAGTGCAGCTCTGGAGTATAATACAGGATGTAACTCAGGATCAGTACAGGATAAGTAATGTCATGTATGTACACAGTGACTGCACCAGCAGCAGAATAGTGAGTGCATCTCTGGGGTATAATACAGTATGTAACTCAGGATCAGTACAGGATAAGTAGTGTCATGTATGTACACAGTGACTGCACCAGCAGCAGAATAGTGAGTGCAGCTCTGGGGTATAATACAGGATGTAACTCAGGATCAGTACAGGATAAGTAATGTCATGTATGTACACAGTGACTGCACCAGCAGCAGAATAGTGAGAGCAGCTCTGGGGTATAATACAGGATGTAACTCAGGATCAGTACAGGATAAGTAATGTCATGTATGTACACAGTGACTGCACCAGCAGCAGAATAGTGAGAGCAGCTCTTGGGGTATAATACAGGATGTAACTCAGGATCAGTACAGGATAAGTAATGTCATGTATGTACACAGTGACTGCACCAGCAGCAGAATAGTGAGTGCAGCTCTGGAGTATAATACAGGATGTAACTCAGGATCAGTACAGGATAAGTAATGTCATGTATGTACACAGTGACTGCACCAGCAGCAGAATAGTGAGAGCAGCTCTTGGGGTATAATACAGGATGTAACTCAGGATCAGTACAGGATAAGTAATGTCATGTATGTACACAGTGACTGCACCAGCAGCAGAATAGTGAGTGCAGCTCTGGAGTATAATACAGGATGTAACTCAGGATCAGTACAGGATAAGTAATGTCATGTATGTACACAGTGACTGCACCAGCAGCAGAATAGTGAGAGCAGCTCTTGGGGTATAATACAGGATGTAACTCAGGATCAGTACAGGATAAGTAATGTCATGTATGTACACAGTGACTGCACCAGCAGCAGAATAGTGAGTGCAGCTCTGGAGTATAATACAGGATGTAACTCAGGATCAGTACACGATAAGTAATGTCATGTATGTACACAGTGACTGCACCAGCAGCAGAATAGTGAGTGCAGCTCTTGGGGTATAATACAGGATGTAACTCAGGATCAGTACAGGATAAGTAATGTCATGTATGTACACAGTGACTGCACGAGCAGCAGAATAGTGAGTGCAGCTCTGGGGTATAATACAGGATGTAACTCAGGATCAGTACAGGATAAGTAATGTCATGTATGTACACAGTGACTGCACCACCAGCAGAATAGTGAGTGCAGCTCTGGAGTATAATACAGGATGTAACTCAGGATCAGTACAGGATAAGTAATGTCCACAGTGACTGCACCAGCAGCAGAATAGTGAGTGCAGCTCTGGAGTATAATACAGGATGTAACTCAGGATCAGTACACGATAAGTAATGTCATGTATGTACACAGTGACTGCACCAGCAGCAGAATAGTGAGTGCAGCTCTGGAGTATAATACAGGATGTAACTCAGGATCAGTACACGATAAGTAATGTCATGTATGTACACAGTGACTGCACCAGCAGCAGAATAGTGAGTGCAGCTCTTGGGGTATAATACAGGATGTAACTCAGGATCAGTACAGGATAAGTAATGTCATTTATGTACACAGTGACTGCACCAGCAGCAGAATAGTGAGTGCAGCTCTGGAGTATAATACAGGATGTAACTCAGGATCAGTACAGGATAAGTAATGTCATCTATGTGCACAATGACTGCACAAGCAGAATAGTGAGTGCAGCTCTGGAGAATAATACAGGATGTAACTCAGGATCAGTACAGGATAAGTAATGTCATGCATGTATACAGTGACTGCACCACCAGCAGAATAGTGAGTGCAGCTCTGGGGTATAATACAGGATGTAACTCAGGATCAGTACAGGATAAGTAATGTCATGCATGTATACAGTGACTGCACCACCAGCAGAATAGTGAGTGCAGCTCTGGGGTATAATACAGGATGTAACTCAGGATCAGTACAGGATAAGTAATGTCATGTATGTACACAGTGACTGCACCAGCAGCAGAATAGTGAGTGCAGCTCTGGGGTATAATACAGGATGTAACTCAGGATCAGTACTGGATAAGTAATGTCATGTATGTACACAGTGACTGCACCAGCAGCAGAATAGTGAGTGCAGCTCTGGAGTATAATACAGGATGTAACTCAGGATCAGTACAGGATAAGTAATGTCATGTATGTACACAGTGACTGCACCAGCAGCAGAATAGTGAGTGCAGCTCTGGAGTATAATACAGGATGTAACTCAGGATCAGTACAGGATAAGTAATGTCATGTATGTACACAGTGACTGCACCAGCAGCGGAATAGTGAGTGCAGCTCTGGAGTATAATACAGGATGTAACTCAGGATCAGTACAGGATAAGTAATGTCATGTATGTACCTGCCTGGCACTTATATGTGAAGGTCTTCTCAATCCTGCGCTATTCTGGGGTCTCCATTAGGAACATGCTGCTATATTATGGGGGAGATTTATTAGAAGTGTCAGAAGTAAAATTGTTTCAATGTTGCCCATGTAAACAAATCAGAGCTCAGCTTTCATTTTATCAACTGCTGTGGAAAAATGAAAGCTGAACTTTGATTGGTTGTCATGGGCAACTAAAACAGTTCTGCTATCAGATATTTCTGATACATCTTCACATTTGTCTCTGTAAATAAACATTGTTTGATGGAAACCACAATTTCAGGTTAGATTTTCCTCTTCAGCTGAGTAATTGCTCATGGCCGCTCTGCTACACTGACTACAAAGTGACCGGAGAACAAACTTAATTGGGACTGAACCTTCCCTGAGCATCTGTGTATTCAATAATTAAAATAACATCTATTCTTCTAGTTTTTGTTGCTTTTTCATAACATAAAAGCAAAATGTAACAAAAACCTTTACATTATTATCATGTAGATGAACATAGGGGGCAGTATTATAGTAGTTATATCCCTGTACATAGGGGGCAGTATTATAGTAGTTATATTCCTGTACATAGGGGGCAGTATTATAGTAGTTATATTCCTGTACATAGGGGCAGTATTATAGTAGTTATATTCTTGTACATAGGGGGCAGTATTATAGTAGTTATATTCCTGTACATAGGGGGCAGTATTATAGTAGTTATATTCCTGTACATAGGGGGCAGTATTATAGTAGTTATATTCCTGTACATAGGGGCAGTATTATAGTAGTTATATTCCTGTACATAGGGGGCAGTATTATAGTAGTTATATTCTTGTACATAGGGGGCAGTATTATAGTAGTTATATTCTTGTACATAGGGGGCAGTATTATAGTAGTTATATTCCTGTACATAGGGGGCAGTATTATAGTAGTTATATTCTTGTACATAGGGGGCAGTATTATAGTAGTTATATTCTTGTACATAGGGGGCAGTATTATAGTAGTTATATTCCTGTACATAGGGGGCAGTATTATAGTAGTTATATTCTTGTACATAGGGGGCAGTATTATAGTAGTTATATTCCTGTACATAGGGGCAGTATTATAGTAGTTATATTCCTGTACATAGGGGGCAGTATTATAGTAGTTATATTCTTGTACATAGGGGGCAGTATTATAGTAGTTATATTCCTGTACATAGGGGCAGTATTATAGTAGTTATATTCCTGTACATAGGGGGCAGTATTATAGTAGTTATATTCTTGTACATAGGGGGCAGTATTATAGTAGTTATATTCTTGTACATAGGGGGCAGTATTATAGTAGTTATATTCTTGTACATAGAGGGCAGTATTATAGTAGTTATATTCCTGTACATAGGGGGCAGTATTATAGTAGTTATATTCTTGTACATAGAGGGCAGTATTATAGTAGTTATATTCCTGTACATAGGGGGCAGTATTATAGTAGTTATATTCTTGTACATAGGGGGCAGTATTATAGTAGTTATATTCTTGTACATAGGGGGCAGTATTATAGTAGTTATATTCTTGTACATAGGGAGCAGTATTATAGTAGTTATATTCTTGTACATAGGGGGCAGTATTATAGTAGTTATATTCCTGTACATAGGGGGCAGTATTATAGTAGTTATATTCCTGTACATAGGGGGCAGTATTATAGTAGTTATATTCTTGTACATAGGGGGCAGTATTATAGTAGTTATATTCTTGTACATAGAGGGCAGTATTATAGTAGTTATATTCCTGTACATAGGGGGCAGTATTATAGTAGTTATATTCTTGTACATAGAGGGCAGTATTATAGTAGTTATATTCCTGTACATAGGGGGCAGTATTATAGTAGTTATATTCTTGTACATAGGGGGCAGTATTATAGTAGTTATATTCTTGTACATAGGGGGAAGTATTATAGTAGTTATATTCCTGTACATAGGGGGCAGTATTATAGTAGTTATATTCCTGTACATAGGGGGCAGTATTATAGTAGTTATATTCCTGTACATAGGGAGCAGTATTATAGTAGTTATATTCCTGTACATAGGGGGCAGTATTATAGTAGTTATATTCTTGTACATAGGGGGCAGTATTATAGTAGTTATATTCCTGTACATAGGGGGCAGTATTATAGTAGTTATATTCCTGTACATAGGGGGCAGTATTATAGTAGTTATATTCTTGTACATAGGGGGCAGTATTATAGTAGTTATATTCCTGTACATAGGGGGCAGTATTATAGTAGTTATATTCCTGTATATAGGGGGCAGTATTATAGTAGTTATATTCTTGTACATAGGGAGCAGTATTATAGTAGTTATATTCCTGTACATAGGGGGCAGTATTATAGTAGTTATATTCCTGTACATAGGGGGCAGTATTATAGTAGTTATATTCTTGTACATAGGGGCCAGTATTATAGTAGTTATATTCTTGTACATAGGGGGCAGTATTATAGTATTTATATTCCTGTACATAGGGGGCAGTATTATAGTAGTTATATTTCTGTACATAGGGGGCAGTATTATAGTAGTTATATTCCTGTACATAGGGGGCAGAATTATAGTAGTTATATTCTTGTACATAGGGGCCAGTATTATAGTAGATATATTCTTGTACATAGGGGGCAGTATTATAGTAGTTATATTCCTGTACATAGGGGGCAGTATTATAGTAGTTATATTCCTGTACATAGGGGGCAGTATTATAGTAGTTATATTCCTGTACATAGGGGGCAGTATTATAGTAGTTATATTCCTGTACATAGGGGGCAGTATTATAGTAGTTAGGTTCTTGTACATAGGGGGCAGTATTATAGTAGTTATATTCTTGTACATAGGGGGCAGTATTATAGTAGTTATATTCCTGTACATAGGGGGCAGTATTATAGTAGTTATATTCTTGTATATAGGGGGCAGTATTATAGTAGTTATATTCTTGTACATAGGAGACAGTATTATAGTAGTTATATCCTTGTACATAGGGGGCAGTATTATAGTAGTTATATTCTTGTACACAGGGGGCAGTATTATAGTAGTTATATTCTTGTACATAGGGGTCAGTATTATAGTAGTTATATTCCTTTACATAGGAGGGCAGTATTATAGTAGTTATATTCCTGTACATAGGGGGCAGTGTTATAGTAGTTATATTCCTGTACATAGGGGGCAGTATTATAGTAGTTATATTCTTGTACACAGGGGGCAGTATTATAGTAGTTATATTCTTGTACATAGGGGGCAGTATTATAGTAGTTATATTCTTGTATATAGGGGGCAGTATTATAGTAGTTATATTCCTGTACATAGGGGGCAGTAATATAGTAGTTATATTCTTGTACATAGGGGACAGTATTATAGTAGTTATATTCCTGTACATAGGGGGCAGTGTTATAGTAGTTATATTCCTGTACATAGAGGGCAGTATTATAGTAGTTATATTCTTGTACATAGGGGGCAGTATTATAGTAGTTATATTCCTGTACATAGGGGGCAGTATTATAGTAGTTATATTCTTGTACATAGGGGGCAGTATTATAGTAGTTATATTCTTGCACATAGGGAGCAGTATTATAGTAGTTATATTCCTGTACATAGGGGGCGGTATTATAGTAGTTATATTCTTGTACATAGGGGGCAGTATTATAGTAGTTATATTCCTGTACATAGGGGGCAGTATTATAGTAGTTATATCCCTGTACATAGGGGGCAGTATTATAGTAGTTATATTCTTGTACATAGGGGGCAGTATTATAGTAGTTATATTCCTGTACATAGGGGGCAGTATTATAGTAGTTATATCCCTGTACATAGGGGGCAGTATTATAGTAGTTATATTCTTGTACATAGGGGGCAGTATTATAGTAGTTATATTCCTGTACATAGGGGGCAGTATTATAGTAGTTATATTCCTGTACATAGGGGGCAGTATTATAGTAGTTATATTCCTGTACATAGGGGGCAGTATTATAGTAGTTATATTCTTGTACATAGGGGGCAGTATTATAGTAGTTATATTCTTGTACATAGGGGGCAGTATTATAGTAGTTATATTCCTGTACATAGGGGGCAGTATTATAGTAGTTATATTCTTGTACATAGGGGGCAGTATTATAGTAGTTATATTCTTGTACATAGGGGGCAGTATTATAGTAGTTATATTCTTGTACATAGGGGGCAGTATTATAGTAGTTATATTCCTGTACATAGGGAGCAGTATTATAGTATTTATATTCTTGTACATAGGGGGCAGTATTATAGTAGTTATATTCTTGTACATAGGGGCAGTATTATAGTAGTTATATTCCTGTACATAGGGAGCAGTATTATAGTAGTTATATTCCTGTACATAGGGGGCAGTATTATAGTAGTTATATTACTGTACATAGGGGGCAGTATTATAGTAGTTATATTCTTGTACATAGGGGGCAGTATTATAGTAGTTATATCCCTGTACATAGGGGGCAGTATTATAGTAGTTATATTCTTGTACATAGGGGGTACTATTATAGTAGTTATATTCCTGTACATAGGGAGCAGTATTATAGTAGTTATATTCTTGTACATAGGGGGCAGTATTATAGTAGTTATATTCCTGTACATAGAGGGCAGTATTATAGTAGTTATATTCTTGTACATAGGGGCAGTATTATAGTAGTTATATTCTTGTACATAGGGGCAGTATTATAGTAGTTATATTCCTGTACATAGGGGGCAGTATTATAGTAGTTATATTCTTGTACATAGGGGGCAGTATTATAGTAGTTATATTCTTGTACATAGGGGGCAGTATTATAGTAGTTATATTCTTGTACATAGGGGGAAGTATTATAGTAGTTATATTCCTGTACATAGGGGGCAGTATTATAGTAGTTATATTCCTGTACATAGGGGGCAGTATTATAGTAGTTATATTCCTGTACATAGGGGGCAGTATTATAGTAGTTATATTACTGTACATAGGGGGCAGTATTATAGTAGTTATATTCTTGTACATAGGGGGCAGTATTATAGTAGTTATATCCCTGTACATAGGGGGCAGTATTATAGTAGTTATATTCTTGTACATAGGGGGTACTATTATAGTAGTTATATTCCTGTACATAGGGAGCAGTATTATAGTAGTTATATTCTTGTACATAGGGGGCAGTATTATAGTATTTATATTCCTGTACATAGAGGGCAGTATTATAGTAGTTATATTCTTGTACATAGGGGCAGTATTATAGTAGTTATATTCTTGTACATAGGGGGCAGTATTATAGTAGTTATATCCCTGTACATAGGGGGCAGTATTATAGTAGTTATATTCTTGTACATAGGGGGTACTATTATAGTAGTTATATTCCTGTACATAGGGAGCAGTATTATAGTAGTTATATTCTTGTACATAGGGGGCAGTATTATAGTAGTTATATTCCTGTACATAGAGGGCAGTATTATAGTAGTTATATTCTTGTACATAGGGGCAGTATTATAGTAGTTATATTCTTGTACATAGGGGCAGTATTATAGTAATTATATTCCTGTACATAGGGGGCAGTATTATAGTAGTTATATTCCTGTACATAGGGGGCAGTATTATAGTAGTTATATTCTTGTACATAGGGGGCAGTATTATAGTAGTTATATTCTTGTACATAGGGGGCAGTATTATAGTAGTTATATTCTTGTACATAGGGGGAAGTATTATAGTAGTTATATTCTTGTACATAGGGGGAAGTATTATAGTAGTTATATTCCTGTACATAGGGGGCAGTATTATAGTAGTTATATTCCTGTACATAGGGGGCAGTATTATAGTAGTTATATTCCTGTACATAGGGGGCAGTATTATAGTAGTTATATTACTGTACATAGGGGGCAGTATTATAGTAGTTATATTCTTGTACATAGGGGGCAGTATTATAGTAGTTATATCCCTGTACATAGGGGGCAGTATTATAGTAGTTATATTCTTGTACATAGGGGGTACTATTATAGTAGTTATATTCCTGTACATAGGGAGCAGTATTATAGTAGTTATATTCTTGTACATAGGGGGCAGTATTATAGTATTTATATTCCTGTACATAGAGGGCAGTATTATAGTAGTTATATTCTTGTACATAGGGGCAGTATTATAGTAGTTATATTCTTGTACATAGGGGGCAGTATTATAGTAGTTATATCCCTGTACATAGGGGGCAGTATTATAGTAGTTATATTCTTGTACATAGGGGGTACTATTATAGTAGTTATATTCCTGTACATAGGGAGCAGTATTATAGTAGTTATATTCTTGTACATAGGGGGCAGTATTATAGTAGTTATATTCCTGTACATAGAGGGCAGTATTATAGTAGTTATATTCTTGTACATAGGGGCAGTATTATAGTAGTTATATTCTTGTACATAGGGGCAGTATTATAGTAATTATATTCCTGTACATAGGGGGCAGTATTATAGTAGTTATATTCCTGTACATAGGGGGCAGTATTATAGTAGTTATATTCTTGTACATAGGGGGCAGTATTATAGTAGTTATATTCTTGTACATAGGGGGCAGTATTATAGTAGTTATATTCTTGTACATAGGGGGAAGTATTATAGTAGTTATATTCCTGTACATAGGAGACAGTATTATAGTAGTTATATTCCTGTACATAGGGGGCAGTATTATAGTAGTTATATTCCTGTACATAGGAGACAGTATTATAGTAGTTATATTCCTGTACATAGGGGGCAGTATTATAGTAGTTATATTCCTGCACATAGGGGGCAGTATTATAGTAGTTATATTCCTGTACATAGGGGGCAGTATTATAGTAGTTATATTCCTGTACATAGGGGGCAGTATTATAGTAGTTATATTCTTGTACATAGGGGGCAGTATTATAGTAGTTATATTCTTGTACATAGGGGGCAGTATTATAGTAGTTATATTCCTTTACATAGGGGGCAGTATTATAGTAGTTATATTCTTGTACATAGGGGGCAGTATTATAGTAGTTATATTCTTGTACATAGGAGGCAGTATTATAGTAGTTATATTCTTGTACATAGGGGGCAGTATTATAGTAGTTATATTCCTGTACATAGGGAGCAGTATTATAGTATTTATATTCTTGTACATAGGGGGCAGTATTATAGTAGTTATATTCTTGTACATAGGGGCAGTATTATAGTAGTTATATTCCTGTACATAGGGAGCAGTATTATAGTAGTTATATTCCTGTACATAGGGGGCAGTATTATAGTAGTTATATTACTGTACATAGGGGGCAGTATTATAGTAGTTATATTCTTGTACATAGGGGGCAGTATTATAGTAGTTATATCCCTGTACATAGGGGGCAGTATTATAGTAGTTATATTCTTGTACATAGGGGGTACTATTATAGTAGTTATATTCCTGTACATAGGGAGCAGTATTATAGTAGTTATATTCTTGTACATAGGGGGCAGTATTATAGTAGTTATATTCCTGTACATAGAGGGCAGTATTATAGTAGTTATATTCTTGTACATAGGGGCAGTATTATAGTAGTTATATTCTTGTACATAGGGGCAGTATTATAGTAGTTATATTCCTGTACATAGGGGGCAGTATTATAGTAGTTATATTCCTGTACATAGGGGGCAGTATTATAGTAGTTATATTCTTGTACATAGGGGGCAGTATTATAGTAGTTATATTCTTGTACATAGGGGGCAGTATTATAGTAGTTATATTCTTGTACATAGGGGGCAGTATTATAGTAGTTATATTCCTGTACATAGGGGCAGTATTATAGTAGTTATATTCTTGTACATAGGGGACAGTATTATAGTAGTTATATTCCTGTACATAGGAGACAGTATTATAGTAGTTATATTCCTGTACATAGGGGGCAGTATTATAGTAGTTATATTCCTGTACATAGGGGGCAGTATTATAGTAGTTATATTCTTGTACATAGGGGGCAGTATTATAGTAGTTATATTCCTGTACATAGGGGGCAGTATTATAGTAGTTATATTCCTGTACATAGGGGGTAGTATTGAATGACATATATACCTTAGAATTTGTTCAAGCCTTCGGGATGTACAAGTAACTTTTGGACTTATTTTGAAGGACACAAAATAATTTATTTCTCTATGTACTTTTTCCTCCAATTCTCTAAGTTTTTTTCATTTTTTATGTATGTTACATTCTGACCTTTATAGAAGAAAAAAAAATCTCCTGTTCTTGGAAACTGTTTTTAAAAGACAGAATTTGATAAAATAAAAAATCTATTTTGCTCGGAGTCACAATATAAGTTGCTTGGAGGGGGAATCACCCATCGAAGAGTAAGGTGTTGCACCTCCAAGAATATTTGGGAATGTTTTATGCCGTATTACTTATCAACCTTTACATATCTCATTTTGTATTGGATTGGATATAGGATAGGAGTAGTAGTACTGTGCTGTGCCCATATATACAGGATAGGAGTAGTAGTACTGTGCTGTGCCCATATATACAGGATAGGAGTAGTAGTACTGTTCTGTGCCCATATATACACGATAGGAGTAGTAGTACTGTGCTGTGCTCATATATACAGGATAGGAGTAGTAGTACAGTGCTGTGCCCATATATACAGGATAGGAGTAGTAGTACTGTGCTGTGCTCATATATACAGGATAGGAGTAGTAGTACTGTGCTGTGCCCATATATACAGGATAGGAGTAGTAGTACTGTGCTGTGCCCATATATACAGGATAGGAGTAGTAGTACTGTGCTGTGCCCATATATACAGGATAGGAGTAGTAGTACTGTGCTGTGCCCATATATACAGGATAGGAGTAGTAGTACTTTGCTGTGCTCATATATACAGGATAGGAGTAGTAGTACTGTTCTGTGCCCATATATACAGGATAGGAGTAGTAGTACTGTGCTGTGCCCATATATACAGGATAGGAGTAGTAGTACTGTCCTGTGCCCATATATACAGGATAGGAGTAGTAGTACTGTGCAGTGCTCATATATACAGGATAGGAGTAGTAGTACTGTGCTGTGCCCATATATACAGGATAGGAGTAGTAGTACTGTGCTGTGCTCATATATACAGGATAGGAGTAGTAGTACTGTGCTGTGCTCATATATACAGGATAGGAGTAGTAGTACTGTGCTGTGCCCATATATACAGGATAGGAGTAGTAGTACTGTGCTGTGCCCATATATACAGGATAGGAGTAGTAGTACTGTGCTGTGCCCATATATACAGGATAGGAGTAGTAGTACTGTGCAGTGCTCATATATACAGGATAGGAGTAGTAGTACTGTGCTGTGTCCATATATACAGGATAGGAGTAGTAGTACTGTGCTGTGCCCATATGTACAGGATAGGAGTAGTAGTACTGTGCTGTGCCTATATATACAGGATAGGAGTAGTAGTACTGTGCTGTGTCCATATATACAGGATAGGAGTAGTAGTACTATGCCCATATATACAGGATAGGAGTAGTAGTACTGTGCAGTGTCCATATATACAGGATAGGAGTAGTAGTACTGTGCTGTGCCCATATATACAGGATAGGAGTAGTAGTACTGTTCTGTGCCCATATATACAGGATAGGAGTAGTAGTACTGTGCTGTGCCCATATATACAGGATAGGAGTAGTAGTACTGTGCTGTGCCCATATATACAGGATAGGAGTAGTAGTACTGTGCTGTGCCCATATATACAGGATAGGTGTAGTAGTACTGTGCTGTGCCCATATATACAGGATAGGAGTAGTAGTACTGTGCTGTGCCCATATATACAGGATAGGAGTAGTAGTACTGTGCTGTGCTCATATATACAGGATAGGAGTAGTAGTACTGTGCTGTGCCCATATATACAGGATAGGAGTAGTAGTACTGTGCTGTGCCCATATATACAGGATAGGAGTAGTAGTACTGTGCTGTGCCCATATATACAGGATAGGAGTAGTAGTACTGTGCTGTGCCCATATATACAGGATAGGAGTAGTAGTACTGTGCTTTGCTCATATATACAGGATAGGAGTAGTAGTACTGTGCTGTGCTCATATATACAGGATAGGAGTAGTAGTACTGTGCTGTGCCCATATATACAGGATAGGAGTAGTAGTACTGTGCTGTGCCCATATATACAGGATAGGAGTAGTAGTACTGTGCTGTGCCCATATATACAGGATAGGAGTAGTAGTACTGTGCAGTGCTCATATATACAGGATAGGAGTAGTAGTACTGTGCTGTGCCCATATATACAGGATAGGAGTAGTAGTACTGTGCTGTGCCCATATGTACAGGATAGGAGTAGTAGTACTGTGCAGTGTCCATATATACAGGATAGGAGTAGTAGTACTATGCCCATATATACAGGATAGGAGTAGTAGTACTGTGCAGTGTCCATATATACAGGATAGGAGTAGTAGTACTGTGCTGTGCCCATATATACAGGATAGGAGTAGTAGTACTGTTCTGTGCCCATATATACACGATAGGAGTAGTAGTACTGTGCTGTGCTCATATATACAGGATAGGAGTAGTAGTACTGTGCTGTGCCCATATATACAGGATAGGAGTAGTAGTACTGTGCTGTGCCCATATATACAGGATAGGAGTAGTAGTACAGTGCTGTGCCCATATATACAGGATAGGAGTAGTAGTACTGTGCTGTGCCCATATATACAGGATAGGAGTAGTAGTACTGTGCTGTGCTCATATATACAGGATAGGAGTAGTAGTACTGTGCTGTGCCCATATATACAGGATAGGAGTAGTAGTACTGTGCTGTGCCCATATATACAGGATAGGAGTAGTAGTACTGTGCTGTGCCCATATATACAGGATAGGAGTAGTAGTACTGTGCTGTGCTCATATATACAGGATAGGAGTAGTAGTACTGTTCTGTGCCCATATATACAGGATAGGAGTAGTAGTACTGTGCTGTGCCCATATATACAGGATAGGAGTAGTAGTACTGTCCTGTGCCCATATATACAGGATAGGAGTAGTAGTACTGTGCTGTGCTCATATATACAGGATAGGAGTAGTAGTACTGTGCTGTGCTCATATATACAGGATAGGAGTAGTAGTACTGTGCTGTGCCCATATATACAGGATAGGAGTAGTAGTACTGTGCAGTGCTCATATATACAGGATAGGAGTAGTAGTACTGTGCTGTGCCCATATATACAGGATAGGAGTAGTAGTACTGTGCTGTGCTCATATATACAGGATAGGAGTAGTAGTACTGTGCTGTGCTCATATATACAGGATAGGAGTAGTAGTACTGTGCTGTGCCCATATATACAGGATAGGAGTAGTAGTACTGTGCTGTGCCCATATATACAGGATAGGAGTAGTAGTACTGTGCTGTGCCCATATATACAGGATAGGAGTAGTAGTACTGTGCAGTGCTCATATATACAGGATAGGAGTAGTAGTACTGTGCTGTGCCCATATATACAGGATAGGAGTAGTAGTACTGTGCTGTGCCCATATGTACAGGATAGGAGTAGTAGTACTGTGCTGTGCCCATATATACAGGATAGGAGTAGTAGTACTGTGCCCATATATACAGGATAGGAGAAGTAGTACTGTGCAGTGTCCATATATACAGGATAGGAGTAGTAGTACTGTGCTGTGCCCATATATACAGGATAGGAGTAGTAGTACTGTTCTGTGCCCATATATACAGGATAGGAGTAGTAGTACTGTGCTGTGCCCATATATACAGGATAGAAGTAGTAGTACTGTGCTGTGCCCATATATACAGGATAGGAGTAGTAGTACTGTGCTGTGCCCATATATACAGGATAGGAGTAGTAGTACTGTGCTGTGCCCATATATACAGGATAGGAGTAGTAGTACTGTGCTGTGCTCATATATACAGGATAGGAGTAGTAGTACTGTGCTGTGCCCATATATACAGGATAGGAGTAGTAGTACTGTGCTGTGCCCATATATACAGGATAGGAGTAGTAGTACTGTGCTGTGCCCATATATACAGGATAGGAGTAGTAGTACTGTGCAGTGCTCATATATACAGGATAAGAGTAGTAGTACTGTGCTGTGCCCATATATACAGGATAGGAGTAGTAGTACTGTGCTGTGCTCATATATACAGGATAGGAGTAGTAGTACTGTGCTGTGCTCATATATACAGGATAGGAGTAGTAGTACTGTGCTGTGCCCATATATACAGGATAGGAGTAGTAGTACTGTGCTATGCCCATATATACAGGATAGGAGTAGTAGTACTGTGCTGTGCCCATATATACAGGATAGGAGTAGTAGTACTGTGCAGTGCTCATATATACAGGATAGGAGTAGTAGTACTGTGCTGTGCCCATATATACAGGATAGGAGTAGTAGTACTGTGCTGTGCCCATATGTACAGGATAGGAGTAGTAGTACTGTGCAGTGTCCATATATACAGGATAGGAGTAGTAGTACTATGCCCATATATACAGGATAGGAGTAGTAGTACTGTGCAGTGTCCATATATACAGGATAGGAGTAGTAGTACTGTGCTGTGCCCATATATACAGGATAGGAGTAGTAGTACTGTTCTGTGCCCATATATACAGGATAGGAGTAGTAGTACTGTGCTGTGCCCATATATACAGGATAGGAGTAGTAGTACTGTGCTGTGCCCATATATACAGGATAGGAGTAGTAGTACTGTGCTGTGCCCATATATACAGGATAGGAGTAGTAGTACTGTGCTGTGCCCATATATACAGGATAGGAGTAGTAGTACTGTGCTGTGCTCATATATACAGGATAGGAGTAGTAGTACTTTGCTGTGCTCATATATACAGGATAGGAGTAGTAGTACTGTGCTGTGCCCATATATACAGGATAGGAGTAGTAGTACTGTGCTGTGCCCATATATACAGGATAGGAGTAGTAGTACTGTGCTGTACCCATATATACAGGATAGGAGTAGTAGTACTGTGCTGTGCCCATATATACAGGATAGGAGTAGTAGTACTGTGCTGTGCTCATATATACAGGATAGGAGTAGTAGTACTGTGCTGTGCTCATATATACAGGATAGGAGTAGTAGTACTGTGCTGTGCCCATATATACAGGATAGGAGTAGTAGTACTGTGCTGTGCCCATATATACAGGATAGGAGTAGTAGTACTGTGCTGTGCCCATATATACAGGATAGGAGTAGTAGTACTGTGCAGTGCTCATATATACAGGATAGGAGTAGTAGTACTGTGCTGTGCCCATATATACAGGATAGGAGTAGTAGTACTGTGCTGTGCCCATATGTACAGGATAGGAGTAGTAGTACTGTGCAGTGTCCATATATACAGGATAGGAGTAGTAGTACTGTGCTGTGCCCATATATACAGGATAGGAGTAGTAGTACTGTGCTGTGCCCATATGTACAGGATAGGAGTAGTAGTACTGTGCAGTGTCCATATATACAGGATAGGAGTAGTAGTACTGTGCTGTGCTCATATATACAGGATAGGAGTAGTAGTACTGTGCTGTGCCCATATATACAGGATAGGAGTAGTAGTACTGTGCTGTGCGCATATATACGGGATAGGAGTAGTAGTACTGTGCTGTACCCATATATACAGGATAGGAGTAGTAGTACTGTGCCCATATATATAGGATAGGAGTAGTAGTACTGTGTGTGCCCATGTATACAGGATAGGAGTAGTAGTACTATGCCCATATATATAGGATAGGAGTAGTAGTACTATGCCCATATATATAGGATAGGAATAGTAGTACTGTGTGTGCCCAAGTATACAGGATAGGAGTAGTAGTACTATGCCCATATATATAGGATAGGAGTAGTAGTACTATGCCCATATATATAGGATAGGAGTAGTAGTACTGTGCTGTGCCCATATATACAGGATAGGAATAGTAGTACTGTGCTGTGCCCATATATACAGGATAGGAGTAGTAGTACTGTGCAGTGTCCATATATACAGGATAGGAGTAGTAGTACTGTGCAGTGTCCATATATACAGGATAGGAGTAGTAGTACTGCGCCGTGTCCATATATACAGGATAGGAGTAGTAGTACTGTGCTGTGCCCATATATACAGTATAGGAGTAGTAGTACAGTGCTGTGCTCATATATACAGGATAGGAGTAGTAGTACTGTTCTGGGCTCATATATACAGGATAGGAGTAGTAGTACTGTGCAGTGTCCATATATACAGGATATGAGTAGTAGTAGTGTGCTGTGCCCATATATACAGGATAGGAGTAGTAGTACTGTGCTGTGCCCATATATACAGGATAGGAGTAGTAGTACTGCGCCGTGTCCATATATACAGGATAGGAGTAGTAGTACTGTGCTGTGTCCATATATACAGGATAGGAGTAGTAGTACTGTGCTGTGCCCATATATACAGGATAGGAGTAGTAGTACTGTGCTGTGCCCATATATACAGGATAGGAGTAGTAGTACTGCGCCGTGTCCATATATACAGAATAGGAGTAGTAGTACTGTGCTGTGCCCATATAAATAGCATAGGAGTAGTAGTACTGTGCTGTGTCCATATATACAGGATAAGAGTAGTAGTACTGTGCCCATATATACAGGATAGGAGTAGTAGTACTGTGATGTGCCCATATATACAGGATAGGAGTGGTAGTACAGTGCTGTGCCTATATATACAGGATAGGAGTAGTAATACTGTGCTGTGCTCATATAAATAGCATAGGAGTAGTGTTATGTTTATCAGCGAAAATACAGTCATACACTGCGACGTACACCATGCTAGTAACGGGTTGGGCCCCCTTTTGCCTTCAGAACTGCCTCAATTCTTTTTTTTTTTTGAGTAATAATATTTATTATCATATGCAAAGTGTACATCAATACAAAACGTGATAATAATTATCAGCAATTCTTACTTCCCTTCTTATATTCCAATAAGTATATACCAAGTTTACAATTTCCATATCAATTACCCGTATATTCCCACCCCTACCCACCCTTGAAAATTTATTTACAAAAACGGGAGAGAGACATTCACCATTGTCTATACAAATCAATTTCATATAGGTACGTATCATCACCCGTATATACATCAATAATTCGAATTAAAGTTAATCATCCCCTCCCCTCCCCGTCCCTCCCACCTACTGACAGGAAAAAAAACAAAAAAAAAAACAGGGGGAAATACTTGTTACGTTCACTATTACTCCCTCTTCCCTTTTTTCTTTCCTTTCTTTTTTCTCTTTTCTTCCTTCCCTCTTCCATTCCTTTCCCCTTCCCTTATTTCCACTTCATCCATATCTCTGCCCATTTCCCACTTTTCCCGGCTTTGTTAGCGTAAATTTGCTCATATCTTTTGATTTTTTGAGTAAGGTTAAACCATTGATCTATATTTGGCGATGTGTGGCTTCCCCAAGTTCGAGTTATGAGGACTTTAGCAATCATCATTAATTTAGTTATTAATACACCTTCCTTGACGCTAATGTTATGGCTGGGTCCGTAAATTCCTATAACTGCGACACTAATTGATGGGATCAGGGATTTCCCCAGCACTTCATTTATCCTTGAGAATATTTTGTCCCAAAATGTTTTTATATTCGGGCATATCCAAATTAGATGAAGGAAGTCAGCCTCCTCCCTTTCACATCTATAGCATTTGGAGGATTCCCTTAGTTTCATCTTGCACAGAGCGGCCGATGTGTAGTACAGCATATATAAGATTTTTGTCTGTATGGCTCTGTGGTTTTCGCTAATTGATCCAATTTTTACATTCCTGTATATTTCCCCCCATCCCTCCCTCGAAATCATTCCTATCTTATCTTCCCAGAATTCCTGTGACTTGTGTTTAAACCCTAAATTATTCCCTTTGATCAGGAATCTATAAATCCTTGATATCAAACCTTTTTTCCTCTCAGTGTGCTTAATAAACTCTATGCATTGATGTGTTTCGAATTTTATACTTCTGTGGGTTTTTATTGCATTAATTGCATGTGTCAACTGTAAATATCTCAAAAAATCACCATCATTCAAATTTGCTTTATCTTTAAGTGCTGAGAAACTCATGACTTTCCCCTCTTCCAAAACCTGTGAAAACAAACGCACCCCTCTGTTTTCCCAAAATATGGGGTCAGGAAGGTCTCGTAACTCTGGAAAGTTAACGTTTGACCACAGAGGAGTATCCTCCATAATGCCATTGATAAGATTAATCTTTTTTAAAGCTTTCCATCCTTTATGAATGGCTTCCTTTATCAGTTTCTTATGTTGTTTGTTTTGTTCTATCCCGCTCTCTAAGGCTTCAAAAACTGTGTAGGTTTTCCCATCTTCCATAAGTAATGTTTTTAACGGTTCCTTTCTATCCTTCCACCCCACTATACGGGACATCTGAGCTGCGAGGAAGTATCCATACAAGAAAGGGATTCCCAGTCCTCCTTCTCCCATAGGGGCGTATAGATAACTAAGTTTGATTCGGGTTCTTTTCCGACCCCAAATAAGTTCATTGAACAGTGCTTCCAATGCTTTAAAAAAAGAGCTGTCTATCCAGATTGGACATGGGATTAGAAAGAATAAAATCTGCGGCAGAAGGACCATCTTTTTTAATGCAATCCTATCTGCGAAGGAGAGAGGTAGTTTATCCCAGATATGAATCCTGTATCTAACAGAGCTTATTAGGGGTTTCAAATTCAGGAGGTCATAATCTTGTACCTGTGCTGATATAGTACCCAAATATTTCAACGAGTCTTGGCAGCTCATGATGTTACCGGCTTTAAGGGCTTCCGTCCTATTCCCATCAAGGGGCATCAGACCTGATTTGCTCCAATTAATCTCCAGGCCGGAGAACTGGCCGAACTCTGTAATTACTCTAACCGCATTAGGGATGGATGTTGGGGAGTCACGGAGGCACAGCAGAATGTCATCTGCATACATAATCAGTTTATCCTGGGGTCCACCGCTCCCCCATCCTCCTATGCCATCAGAAGCCCTGATTTTAATGGCCAGAGGTTCAATAAAAATAGCGAAAAGGAGAGGGGAGAGGGGACATCCCTGTCTTGTGCCACGAGAAAGGGGGAAAGACTCAGATTCTCTGTTATTAATATAAACTCTAGCTTTGGGGGAGTCATATAAACACTTAACCCACTTCGTAAATACTTCTCCAAATCCGAATCTATTCATAGCTTCCCATAGAAATCCCCACTCGACCCTGTCGAAGGCTTTTGTCGCATCCAAGGACAGGATCGAGCGGAGGTCCCCCCTACCCCTCTCTATGGATACAAACTATCTATATAAACAGTCGCTCACATTCCTACCTGGGATAAACCCCCTCTGGTCCCCGTGAATGATACTGGTAATTACCCTCTTAAGCCGTATGGCGAGGACTTTTGCAATAATTTTTGCATCTGTGTTAATAAGAGATATTGGTCTAAATGAGCCCGGCTCTAGAGGGTCCTTATCCTTCTTGGGGATGAGTATAATACTGGCTTCCGACATTGAGTCCGATACCCTTCCTTTGCTTTGGATTACTTGTAATGTCGACCACAGCATAGGGGCCAGTACCTCCCTATATCTCCTATACAGACTAAAGGGGATGCCATCTGGGCCTGGGGTTGAGTCCGTATTACAGGAGTCGATTGTTTGCTTCAGCTCATCTAGCGTAATAGGGGCGTCCAGCATTTCTACCTGGCTCTTAGTTAGATGAGGGAGAGTGATGTCATGAAAGAAATTTTCTATATTCCTTAGGTCTATATCTCCTGATGTTTCATATAACCGTTGAAAAAAAATTCTAAATTCTTGTTGGATCTCATCTTGTTCCCTACAGATTTGGCCTTTATGTCCCCTTATGGCTCGAATGTTACCATTCCCTTTTGTATTATTTTTAATCATATTGGCTAGGAGTTTTCCTGGTTTACCCTTTTCTGTAAAGTATCGCTGTCCCTCGAAGAACACCTTATGTTGAGCTTTGTCTAGCAAAAAATCATTATATTTTTCCCTGGCTACATTGTACGCCTGTATGTGTCTTCTTTCTCCTGGCTTGTCTAGGTTCTTAGCTGTCTGTTCAACCTGTTTTCTTAAGTCGTCTTCTTTCCTTCTAAAATTCTTTTTTGATACATTAATGGCGTGAGACAAGGTATTTTTAATAGATAATTTTAGAGTATCCCATACTACCCGTGTATCTGCAGTGTTGATATTCAAGTCCCAGAATTCTTCAATAACTGATTTTAGATCCAGAGTGGGTTCGAGAATAGTTAACCAGTAGGGGTTGAGTCTGAACCTTCTCCTACTAAGTAAGGGTTCCCCAAGTGATATCATCATTGGGGCATGATCTGATATCACAATTGGCTCATAAACCATTCTGGAAATATTCCCTATTAGTTGCGAATTTGCCAGAACATGGTCTATTCTGGACAAGCTTTGATTTGATTTACTGTGGCAGGAGAAAGCCTTCTTCCTGCCGTATTTGGCTCGCCATACGTCCTCTAGCCCCATGTCCTGGCAGAAACCATTCAATTTTCTCCCTTCACCGGTTTTTATTCTCCCTTCCCCCAGGAGATTAAGGCGATCGAGGGTCGAATCGAATACCATATTCAGATCTCCCATTATCAAAATCCTACTGCAGTTTTTATCCTTAATAAAATCAGTGAACTCCATCAACACCTTCATTGAGGAGGGGGGAGGGATATACAGAAATGCCAGAAGATATTCATAGCCATTCAATAAACATTGTATAAATATAAATCTCCCCTCACTGTCAATTCTCTTATTCATTAGTTTGAAATCGACACTAGTATGGACAAGGACTGAAACCCCCTTAGAGTAATTATCTCCATAGGAATGTAATTCCCATGCCACCCATCGTCTCTTTACTCTCTGTCTAAACTCTGGTGTTAAATGTGTCTCCAGTAGTACTACCACTGCTGGTAGATGTTTTTTTATTACATCAAATATTGCGCATCTTTTTTTCCTGTCGCTTAGACCCCTAATATTCCAGCACAAAATCCTTGTTACCTTCTCCATTTAACAAAAAAAAAAAAAAAAAAAAAAAAGACCCTCCTGTCAGTAGGTCCCACCCCCCGCAATCTTGATCCACCATAAGGTAGATCCCCATTTCTCCCATCGCCCTCCCAACACCCGTTAGTCTTCATTACTCATATTTTACTTAGCGTTCATTTTTCTTCTTTGCTAATTCTTTCCCACTTTGGTCACTTCATATTTTATCTTAAATCCCCTGTCTCTCCAGCCACTCCGAGGCTTCTTCAGACGAGTCAAAAAACCACGTTTTGTTTTTGTGAATAATTCTCAGTTTGGCTGGAAATAACAGGGAAAATTGAATATTTCCCTCCTGCAACCTCTTTTTCACCATTTTGTAACTTGCTCTTTGCTTTTGAGTTTCCCTCGCGTAATCGGGGAAGATAGCAACTTTGTTACCTTCTACCATCAGCTCCTGTTCTTTTTTTCTAGAGTTTCTAATGATATATTCCCTATCTTGGGAATTCAGGCATTTGCCCAAAATTGTTCTGGGGGCAGCCCCAGCAATTGGTTTCTGGAATGGGATTCTATGGGCTCTTTCTATTGCAAATCCTGAAGAGAGTCCATCACTTCCAAATACCTCCAATAGCCATTTCTGAATTTGATTTGCCAAATTCCCTTCCTCCGATTGCTCTGGGAACCCTACTATTCTTATGTTGGATCTCCTGGACCGGTTCTCCAGGTCCACCAATTTCTCTTTCAGGGTTACGTTTTCTGCCCTCAGATCCTTCATACTTTTCTGGATTAATTTAATATCCTCCTCCTTTTTCTTAGCGTTTCTTTCTATTTCTTTAAATTTATCCCTTAATGAATTCAGCTCTTCTCTCATGGTTGAGATATCTGATCGAACACTTCCAACATCTGACTTTAATTCTGCTATTGATATTTTGGTTTCTTGGACCGTAGCTAGTATTTGAGCCAGGACCCCCTCGCTCCCTATGCTTGTGTCTTCACTATCTGGACTAGTTCTACTTGGGTCTGGATTGGCTGATGTGGGTTGGGGATCCTCCCTATTAACTTGTCTCGTTTTTGTGGGTGAAGTTTTCCACATTTTCTCTAGACCCCCAGATTTCCTGTCTGGTTTTTTGGGAGGCATTGTTAAACTTGGGGGGGAGGAGGTGTTCCAAAAGGGGGGAGGGGAACAACGTCCTTAGGATCGCCTAACGTCACAGCTGATTGACCAGCAGTACTACGTTCCAATTTTTGGAACCCGTACTGCCGGGTTGCCCGTATCAGTGTCAACTTTCCCTGCAAACCATTAACCAATTACATATATATAAAGAAAAAAAAAAAATAAAGACATAGTAGTGTCCAATTAGTGTCCAGGCTGATATTAAGTTGATTTTACACCTCCTTGCTCCAGACAATTTTACCAGAGAAGGGGGAGGAATACGTAACTAATTGTTAATAATTAATAGTTACCAGTTAACCATTTCATATTTAGTACTGTTAGTACCATAAACACAGCAAGCCAAATCTCTCGTTCATCTCCCATTAAGCATAAGCATTGCAGATCATGGAATGAGGGGGGATGATGCATAGTTAACACCGAAAGTCAAGAGAGAGTAGTAGTTGTGTTCCAGTAAGAGTTACTTGTCACAGAAGCATAGGGTTAGTCGTTCTTAAAGATTACTTGTTAGTAGAGTTATTAGAAGGACTCTCTGGTTTCTCATATTAGAAGGAATAGGGAAGGTAACAAAACAGTTATTAGCTGTTAGTGATCTTTAGTTCGTCACGGCTATTAATGAGGTCACAGGAAAGACAAGGGGACGCAGAGTAGGCAAGCGTTTTCCTTAAGAGAACACCATAAAGAAGTAACTTGTACAACCTGAATCGTTGAGCATGGGGGTTCTCAGAAGGGTCGTCGCAGCATGTTGAGCACTAGATTACTGGCATCGCCACAAACCATCGGAGAGACGTTCTCTGCAGTTCCTGGTAAGAGTTTGGGCCAGTGTACACCTCTCGTTGGGCCGATTTCAGAGCTGATGCCCGGCGTGTGCAAGGCACCAGCGCTTGGCGGTTCCTCTGATGAGTGAAACACGTGGCTTCTGCACTGTTGTCTGGAACCCTCCTTCCGATCTCTCCAGCGGTTCTGGTCACCCTTGGTCTCGGCAACCGCAGCCCTCGTCCGTGTCAGTGTGATGTTCTTCACCCCCACGGCTTCATAGAGGACAGTGGGGGATCAGCAGTAGGGGATCAGCGGGGACTCACGTTACCGGGTCCCGCCGATTCCCGATCCGCGGTACAGCGTGCTGCCGGTCCCGGTAATACACAGCCTTCAATCCCGCTTCGCTGCGGTGGAGAACGCTAAGGTGCCGGAGCATTCACATCTGCGTGCGGGCGTTGGGAGGCGGAGCGGCGTGTGATCACGTCATTCCGTCACGCGATCCCCCGGATTCTAGAACTGCCTCAATTCTTGGTGGCATAGATACAACAAGGTGCTGGAAGCTCCTCAGAGATTTTGGTCCATATTGACATGATGGCATCCAGTGTCGGACTGGAGTACCTTGGGCCCACCAGAGAAAATCTTTTTTGGGGCCCACCTTTCATGTAAATAGAAAGAATACTACAGAACCCAAAACACGTTGGGGCAGATTTATCAGAAGCATTCAACATAAACGGACACGGACAGATTTATACTGCACCAGGTATCATCCATCCTTGCGATGTATGAATCTGGATGATAAATATATTTAGATGAGAGACAGGCCTAAGAACGAAATCTAGAGAGTGCTAAAAAATGCCTATTGTGACTAGCAGTGACTGTATAATAGCCTGATACAAGGTATACACAGGGGCTCTGCAATACTCTCATTCTCCATGAAATAACAATCCTAAGACACATTTTTCTCCAAATCCTGGTTCGAGTATTTATCTGTATATGTATGCATAATGTGACAACTGAGTGTTCTTCTGTTAGCGACCTATGCTCAATATACACTAGAACAATGTTCAGTCATCGCTTGGGACACATCCTATTTGGCTTCACTTAATGAGACGTTATGTAGTTCTACATAACTATAGAGTGACAGCTGCAACTCTCAAGCTTGAAGGGAGCTCCAATGCTGTATTCTGCTGCTGTAGCTCTGTTTGTGGCTGTGTACTGCGACTGTAGCTCCGTGTTTGGCTGTGTACTGCGACTGTAGCTCCATGTATGGCAGTGTACTGCAACTGTAGCTCCATGTATGGCTGTGTACTGCGACTGTAGCTCCATGTATGGCTGTGTACTGCAGCTGTAGCTCCATGTATGGCTGTGTACTGCGGCTGTAGCTCCATGTATGGCTGTGTACTGCAGCTGTAGCTCCATGTATGGCAGTGTACTGCAGCTGTAGCTCCATGTAGGGCTGTGTACTGCGACTGTAGCTCCGTGTTTGGCTGTGTACTGCAGCTGTAGCTCCATGTATGGCTGTGTACTGCAGCTGTAGCTCCATGTAGGGCTGTGTACTGCGACTGTAGCTCCATGTATGGCTGTGTACTGCAGCTGTAGCTCCATGTATGGCTGTGTACTGCAGCTGTAGCTCCATGTAGGGCTGTGTACTGCGACTGTAGCTCCGTGTTTGGCTGTGTACTGCGACTGTAGCTCCATGTATGGCTGTGTACTGCAACTGTAGCTCCATGTATGGCTGTGTACTGCGACTGTAGCTCCATGTATGGCTGTGTACTGCAGCTGTAGCTCCATGTATGGCTGTGTACTGCGACTGTAGCTCCATGTATTGCGGTGTACTGCAGCTGTAGCTCCATGTATGGCTGTGTACTGTGGCTGTAGCTCCATGTATGGCTGTGTACTGTGGCTGTAGCTCCATGTATGGCTGTGTACTGCGGCTGTAGCTCCATGTATGGCTGTGTACTGTGGCTGTAGCTCCGTGTGTGACTGTGCCCTGTGGCTGTAGCTCCATGTATGGCAGTGTACTGCGACTGTAGTTCCATGTATGGCTGTGCCCTGTGGCTGTAGCTCCGTGTGTGACTGTGCCCTGTGGCTGTAGCTCCGTGTGTGACTGTGCCCTGCGGCTGTAGCTTCGTGTGTGGCTGTGCACTGCAGCTTTAGCTCCGTGTGTGGCTGTACACTGCGGCTGTAGCTCCGTGTGTGGCTGTGCACTGCGGCTGTAGTTCCGTGTGTGGCTGTGCACTGCGGCTGTAGTTCCGTGTATTGCTGTGCACTGCGGCTATAGCTCCTTGTGTGGCTGTGCACTGCGGCTGTAGCTCCTTGTGTGGCTGTGTACTGTGGCTGTAGCTCCATGTATGGCTGTGCACTGGGGCTGTAGCTCCGTGTGTGGCTGTGTACTGCGGCTGTAGCTCCTTGTGTGGCTGTGCACTGCGGCTGTAGCTCCTTGTGTGGCTGTGTACTGTGGCTGTAGCTCCATGTATGGCTGTGCACTGGGGCTGTAGCTCCGTGTGTGGCTGTGTACTGCGGCTGTAGCTCCTTGTGTGGCTGTGCACTGCGGCTGTAGCTCCTTGTGTGGCTGTGTACTGTGGCTATAGCTCCATGTATGGCTGTGTACTGTGGCTGTAGCTCCATGTATGGCTGTGTACTGCGGCTATAGCCCCATGTATGGCTGTGTACTGTGGCTGTAGCTCCATGTATGGCTGTGTACTGTGGCTGTAGCTCCATGTATGGCTGTGTACTGTGGCTGTAGCTCCATGTATGGCTGTGTACTGTGGCTGTAGCTCCATGTATGGCTGTGTACTGCGGCTGTAGCTCCATGTATGGCTGTGTACTGTGGCTGTAGCTCCATGTATGGCTGTGCACTGGGGCTGTAGCTCCTTGTGTGGCTGTGCACTGCGGCTGTAGCTCCTTGTGTGGCTGTGTACTGTGGCTGTAGCTCCATGTATGGCTGTGCACTGCGGCTGTAGCTCCGTGTGTGGCTGTGCACTGCGGCTGTAGCTCCGTGTGTGGCTGTGCACTGCGGCTGTAGCTCCGTGTGTGGCTGTGCACTGGGGCTGTAGCTTCGTGTGTGGCTGTGTACTGTGGCTGTAGCTCCGTGTGTGGCTGTGCACTGGGGCTGTAGCTCCGTGTGTGGCTGTGCACTGGGGCTGTAGCTCCGTGTGTGGCTGTGCACTGCGGATGTAGCTCCATGTATGGCTGTGTACTGCGGCTGTAGCTCCGTGTGTGGCTGTGCACTGCGGCTGTAGCTCCGTGTCTGGATGTGCACTGCGGCTGTAGCTCCGTGTCTGGATGTGCACTGCGGCTGTAGCTCCGTGTGTGGCTGTTCACTGCGGCTGTAGCTCCATGTGTGGCTGTTCACGGGAGCTGTAGCTCCATGTATGGCTGTGTACTGGTCACAGGACAGATTCTGCAGAATTGTCAGCTCATGGGTAATACAAGCATCACATGACTTACAGGTGACATCTAATTGGAGGAGTTCTCTTTCATCTACTTCAGGGGTCTCAAACTCAATTTACCTGGGGGCCGTTGGAGGTAGATTCTGGGTAAGGCTGGGCCGCATCAAGTTTTCCACACAAAATGCGCTTACAAAATATCATTATTCAGATTCAAATGTCACGGCGTCTCCCAGTGCAAGGAAAGCCCCATGCTGGGAGACGTGTTTTCTCTATGAACGCGTCCTGTGTACCGAGGGGTCCCAAGCTCCTACCGCACTGAGCCCAGTCAGGGACACTCCATTCCATAAAAACTCCTGTACAAAAATAATTTTTTTTATTTGCCGGCAGCCATCGCTGTGAAAGCACCCGCGATCGGTGCTAGCACTGATCGCGGGTGTTACCGGTAAGCAGTGGCGTAACTAGAGTCCTCTGGGCCCCAGGGCAAAATTCCCAACAGGGCCCCCCCCCCCAGTATGCATAAAAACATTGAACACCATCCACCAGTAGCAGTAATCAATGTCCCCCCCCACCACCAGAAGCCATAATCAATGTCCCGCCTCACCAGAAGCCATAATTAAAGTCCCCCCTCACCAGTAGCCATAATTAAAGTCCCCCCTCACCAGTAGCCATAATTAAAGTCCCCCCTCACCAGTAGCCATAATCAATGTCCCCCCCACCAGTAGCCATAATTAATGTCCCCCCCAGCAGTAGCCATAATTAATGTCCCCCCCAGCAGTAGCTATAATTAATGTCCCCCCTCCAGTAGCCATAATTAATGTCCCCCCCAGCAGTAGCCATAATTAATGTCCCCCCCAGCAGTAGCTATAATTAATGTCCCCCCTCCAGTAGCCATAATTAATGTCCCCCCCCAGCAGTAGCCATGATTAATGCCCCCCCCCCTCCAGTAGCCATAATTAATATCCCCCCAGCAGTAGCCGTGATTAATGTCCCCCATAGGTAATATCCCCCCAAATTTCCTAACTTTCACCTATGCCCCCCCAAATAGAAACAGGGCCCCATATACTTAAGCAAGATAAAAAATAAAACTCTTACCTAGTTATCCCGCTCCTCTTCGCGCTCTCTCTTCTGCAGATCGGCGCAGGCGACGGCTGATGACGCGTCTGCCAGGTCAGGTGCCGCGTCATGGACCTCAGCAGACCCGGCGCAGGCAGACGTGTCGGCGTCTATGGATGCGATGGGTGGGAACGGCCGCTGAGGTGGGTGGGAACGGCCGCTGAGGTGGGTGGGACGGTGGGCGGATCGGGGGCCCGTTCTTATTTTGAATTGGGACAGCTCCGGGCCCTCCCTGATCCAGCGCACGGACCAGATACAGAACAGTCCGTGCGCTGTAACGGGAAGGCCCGCGGCTGTCACAATTTAAAACATCTGCCCGCTGGGCTGCGCCGAGTTATCAGCGCAGCGCAGGGGTCAGGTGCGGGCCTCTGACTGACCATGGGCCCGGTCTCAGTCGCGACCCCTGCGACCGCGATCGGTACGCCACTGCCGGTAAGCCTTTGCTGCAATATGCAGCAAAGACTTACCGGCTGAGCCCTCTCCATGCAGCGCGACCAGGTGGGGGCCACAAAATATTGTCCCGCGGGCCGCAGTTGGCCCGCGGGCCGCGAGTTTGAGACCCCTGATCTACTTCTTAGAACTAGACCACCATTTCAGCCCCTACCAGACACAACTTGTCTCTGCAGACTAAGAAACACAAACATTTTAGGTTCTTCACTTCATTTCAGTTGCCAATAACACTGCCCAACAGTAGGCAAATTTAAGATGCTGACTCCACTGTATTGGGTATCGTAAAAGTAACAGTGCTCTCACAATAGCCAATATAACCAAAGTAGCATCACCAATATAGTAACTATGTCCCAACTGTAGTCAGTATCTTAATGGTGCCATCGCATTGTAGTAATAGTGTGCTTACAGTAGCCATAACATTAATGCTGTCCCCACTGTCGCCAATATAGTAACCGTGTCCCCAAAATAACCATTATAGACATAAGGTACCCAGAAGTAGCCAATTAAATAACAGTACCCCCAATGTATCCACTATAGTAACAGTTTTCCCACAGATGTTAAAACTTTAAGTGTCCCCAAAGTAGCCAAGATAGCCACAGAATCCCCTTAGTAACAAATATATGACAGAGCCCCTCACAGCAACCATTACAGGGCCTCCCACAGCATCTATTCCAAAGCCCCCCTCCACCCATAGCATCAATTCAATAGCCCCCCCCACAGCATCCATTACTGCCCCCCCCCCCATCCACCTACCGCATCCATTACAGGTCCCCTCCCATCCCCCTACCCCCACAGCATCCATTCTAGGCCCCCCTCCCCCACAGCATCCATTACAGGGCACCCCTCCCCCCACCGCATCCATTACAGGGCACCCCTCCCCCCACAGCATCCATTACAGGGCCCCCCATCCGCCTCCCCCCACCGCATCCATTACAGGGCCCCCCATCCGCCTCCCCCCACCGCATCCATTACAGGGCCCCCCATCCCCCTGCCTCCACAGAATCCATTACAGGGCTGCCCTCCCCCACAGCAACCATTCCATTACAGGGCCCCCCCATCCCCCTGCCCCCACAGCATCCATTACAGGGCACCCCTCCCCCCACAGCATCCATTACAGGGCCCCCCATCCCCTTCCCCACACAGCATCCATTACAGGGCCCCCCCACAGCATCCATTACAGGGCCGTCCTCCCCCACAGCATCCATTCCATTACAGGGCCCCCCCATCCCATTACAGGGCCCCCCCATCCCCCTGCCCCTCACCCCTCAGCATCTAATACATGGCCCCTCTCCCCCCTCAGCATCCATTACAGGGCCCCCGCAGCTTACATTACAGACCTCCTCCTCAAAGGCTGCTGACTGTCCCGCTCCGATGGTCCAGCCCGCTCCCCAGCAGTTGTGCAGTGCGCACAGTGACCCCGGCGGCGCTCACACTGGTGCCACCGCCGCCACGCAGTGACACCGGCGCGCACACTGATGATGCCACCGCCGCCGCGCACAGTGACCCCGCCGCTGCGCACAGTGTCCCCACTGCCGCACACAGAGACACGGACGCGCACCCCGGCGGCGCGCACACTGATTACGCCGGCGGCGCTCACACTGATGCCGCCAGCGCGGACGACCTCGTCGGCGGTGCGCTGTGACCTGGTGCTGGCGGAAACAGCTTCCGCCAGGGCCTGATCACAAACTCTGTAAGTAAGTGTCGGGACCTGGGGCCCACCGGAGGTTTCTCCGGTACTCCGGTGGGCCAGTCCGACGCTGATGGCATCACACAGTTGTCACAGATTTGTCGGCTGCACATCCATGATGCGAATCTCCCGTTCCACCGCATCCCAAAGATGCTCTATTGGATTGAGATCTGGTGACTGTGGAGGCCATTTGTGTCCAGTGACCTCATTGTCATGTTCAAGAAACCAGTCTGAGATGATTCCAGCTTTATGACATGGCGCATTATCCTGCTGAAAGTAGCCATCAGATGTTACAGGGTACATTGTGCTCATAAAGGGATGGACATGGTCAGCAACAATACTCAGGTAGGCCGTGGCGTTGTACCAAGGGGCCCAAAGACACCATGACACCACCACCACCAGCCTGAGCCGCTGATACAAGGCAGGATGGATCCATGACACCACCACCACCAGCCTGACCCGCTGATACAAGGCAGGATGGATCCATGACACCAGCACCACCAGCCTGACCCGCTGATACAAGGCAGGATGGATCCATGACACCACCACCACCAGCCTGAGCCGCTGATACAAGGCAGGATGGATCCATGACACCACCACCACCAGCCTGACCCGCTGATACAAGGCAGGATGGATCCATGACACCAGCACCACCAGCCTGAGCCGCTGATACAAGGCAGGATGGATCCATGACACCACCACCACCAGCCTGAGCCGCTGATACAAGGCAGGATGGATCCATGACACCACCACCACCAGCCTGAGCCGCTGATACAAGGCAGGATGGATCCATGACACCACCACCACCAGCCTGAGCCGCTGATACAAGGCAGGATGGATCCATGACACCACCACCACCACCAGCCTGAGCCGCTGATACAAGGCAGGATGGATCCATGACACCAGCACCACCAGCCTGAGCCGCTGATACAAGGCAGGATGGATCCATGACACCACCACCACCAGCCTGAGCCGCTGATACAAGGCAGGATGGATCCATGACACCACCACCACCAGCCTGACCCGCTGATACAAGGCAGGATGGATCCATGGCACCACCACCACCAGCCTGAGCCGCTGATACAAGGCAGGATGGATCCATGACACCACCACCAGCCTGACCCGCTGATACAAGGCAGGATGGATCCATGACACCACCACCACCAGCCTGAGCCGCTGATACAAGGCAGGATGGATCCATGACACCACCACCACCAGCCTGAGCCGCTGATACAAGGCAGGATGGATCCATGACACCACCACCACCAGCCTGACCCGCTGATACAAGGCAGGATGGATCCATGGCACCACCACCACCAGCCTGAGCCGCTGATACAAGGCAGGATGGATCCATGACACCACCACCACCAGCCTGAGCCGCTGATACAAGGCAGGATGGATCCATGACACCACCACCACCAGCCTGAGCCGCTGATACAAGGCAGGATGGATCCATGACACCACCATGTACCAAGGGGCCCAAAGACACCCCCACCACCAGCCTGAGACGCTGATACAAGGCAGGATGGATCCATGCTTTCATGTTGTTGACGCCAAATTCTGACCCTACCATACGAATGTCGCAGCAGAAATCGAGACTCATCAGACCAGGCAACGTTTTTCCAATCTTCTACTGTCCAATTTCGATGAGCTTGTGCAAATTGTAGCCTCAGTTTCCTGTTCTTAGCTGAAAGGAGTGGCACCCGGTGTGGTCTTCTGCTGCTGTAGCCCATCTGCCTCAAAGTTGGACGTACTGTGCGTTCAGAGATGCTCTTCTGCCTACCTTGGTTGTAACGGGTGGCGATTTGAGTCACTGTTGCCTTTCTATCAGCTCGAACCAGTCTGCCCATTCTCCTCTGACCTCTGGCATCAACAAGGCATTTCCGCCCACAGAACTGCCGCTCACTGGATGTTTTCTCTTTTTCGGACCATTCTCTGTAAACCCTAGAGATGGTTGTGCGTGAAAATCCCAGTAGATCAGCAGTTTCTGAAATACTCAGACCAGCCCTTCTGGCACCAACAACCATGCCACGTTCACAGGCCACAAATCACCTTTCTTCCCCATACTGATGCTCGGGAGAACTGCAGGAGATTGTCTTGACCATGTCTACATGCCTAAATGCACTGAGTTGCCGCCATGTGATTGGCTGATTAGAAATTAAGTGTTAACGAGCAGTTGGACAGGTGTACCTAATAAAGTGGCCGCTGAGTGTATATAGATACAACCAGACAGGAGGGGAATGTTGGCCATACTGTAAGGGCTGTTTGGGGACCTGGGATTACAGCAGCCTGGGCATCTAAGATCCTGCTATATACTTACTGTAGTCCAGCGGGACTTTGATCTCATACTGTAATCAGGTTTGTAGACTAGAAATGATTAGTAGGATTATACAAGACTATATACTATATACTCCCATATACAAGACTATATACTATATACTCCCATATACAAGACTATATACTATATACTCCCATATACAAGACTATATACTATATACTCCTATATATAAGACTATATACTATATACTCCCATATACAAGACTATATACTATATACTCCTATATATAAGACTATAGGTGATACTTTCCATGCGCTTCTGGTTTTGGATCTTTTTTGTTTATTTTTAGATGATGAAAAGTAAATAGAAGGAATAACGGAATAAGCTGCAGCATCTCGAGCCTCTGTACATGGGATTTCGTGTGTCTCAGTTCAGATACAACATAAAAAATCATGGAAAAAGTTTTAAGATGTTTATAAAAAAATCTAATAATAAAAGCAGTTTAATGGGAGAGCAAAAGTTTACCAACAAAAAAGCGCTGCTTTTTATTCCCTTTTTGTGAATTCCATTACCTTGATGGAAGGAGCAGAAATTGTACGGAAGGAGAGCGAGTAATTTGTACTCTGGAGCTGGAGACGTGGAAATAACCACAAAAATAGCACAAAAGAAAATTCTTAAAATGTGTTTTTTCAAAACATAATTTTAGAGTAAATAAAATGTATTTTTCTTTTCTTAAAGGGAACCTGTCAGCAGGTAAAATAATAATGAATGAAGCCAGCATTAGGTATGAGCCCTGGACAGGTGTACGATACCAGGGACATTGCTGTGCCCTTAATCCTCTGGATAAAACAGCTGCGCAATCCCCCCCTCCCCCGTGCTCTGAGTGACTGCTGCAGATAGATATATATGAGATAGATAGATAGATAGATGGATATGAGATAGATAGATATGAGATAGATAGATAGATAGATATGAGATAGATAGATAGATAATAGATAGATAGATATGAGATAGATAGATAGATAGATAGATAGATAGATAGATAGATAGGAGATAGATAGATAGATAGATAGGAGATAGATAGATAGATAGATAGATATGAGATAGATAGATAGATAGATAGGAGATTGATAGATAGATAGATAGATAGATAGATAGATAGATAGATAGATAGGAGATAGATAGGGGATAGATAGATAGATAGATAGATAGATATGAGATAGATAGATAGATAGATATGAGATAGATAGATAGATAGATAGATAGATAGATAGATAGATAGATAGATAGATAGATATGAGATAGATAGATAGATATGAGATGGATAGATAGATAGATGGATATGAGATAGATAGATGGATATAAGATAGATAGATGTGAGTAGTCTGCTACAGATTTATACTCATTACAGAGTGGAGTGGTGCTGGAAAAGTTCACTGCAGAGAGCAAAGCAGTGTGAGGACACACCTTCAGATGCAATGGGGGTCATTTGCTAAGGGCCCGAATCGCTCTTTTTCGTTGGGTTTCCTGAAAATTACCGGTTTGCACCGAATTGCCCCGGGTTTGCATGCGACTGAAATCAGGGGGCGTGGTCGTCGGACAGCCCGACGGATTCTGAAAAACCGTGGTATTTTTTTAAAAAAAATGTGTCGCTTGACACGCGCTTACCTGCACCCAGGATAGGATGGTGAGCAGCAGCGACACCTGGTGGACATCGGGCGCACGACCTTAGTGAATCGCCAGAAGACCCGAATCCTCGACGGAGAACGCGCCGCTGGGTCGCGACAGGACCGGGTAAGTAAATGTGCCCCAATATATTTTCCTGCAGCTCCCCTAGAGGGGGAATTAAATACTACACCATGGGCCACATTTATCACTTTTGTGCGCCTAAGTGTAGTAGTTGCGCCTAAATTCGGGCACACTGTTTTGCCAGAATTATCACAAGCTACAACCATCTGTGATAAGTATATTTCCTGCCTCTTATTAATCACTTTACTTTAACACAGTTTAGGCGCAGTTTAGGCGCAATGTTAGATTCGGGCACTTACACATACCTCCCAACTTTTGTGGAGGAGAAAGAGGGACAAAATGGCGGCGCGCGAAGCGCGCCGCGGCGATTTTTTTACCCACAGAAGCCACACCCTAGCCACGCCCCCTAACCACACCCCCTGGCCACGCCACTGCTCATACCTTCAACGCATCCACTGGCACCAATGTATATTTATGTATATAATTGGGGGGCATATTCCACTCCCCCTAGACAACGAGCATGCCCCCCCCAGACAACGAGCATGCCCTCCTAGACAACGAGCATGTCCTCCCCTAGACAACGAGCATGCCCCCCCAGACAACGAGCATGTCCTCCCCTAGACAACGAGCATGTCCTCCCCTAGACAACGAGCATGTCCCCCCCTAGACAACGAGCATGTCCCCCCCAGACAACGGGCATGTCCGCCCCCAGACAACGAGCATGCCCCCCCCTAGACAACGAGCATGTCCCCCCCAGACAACGAGCATGCCCCCCCTAGACAACAAGCATGCCCCCCCTAGACAACAAGCATGCCCCCCCTAGACAACGAGCATGTCCCCTAGACAACGAGCATGCCCCCCCCTAGACAACGAGCATGTACCCCCCCTAGACAACGAGCATGTACCCCCCCTAGACAACGAGCATGTACCCCCACCTAGACAACGAGAATGTACCCCCACCTAGACAACGACCATGTCCCCCCCTAGACAACGAGCATGTCCCCCCCCCTAGACAACGAGCATGTCCCCCACCTAGACAACAAGCCTGTCCCCCCCTGCGTGCCCTTTTTTGTGTGTTTGTGTTATTTTTGTCTTCCAGGACCGTGCCTGCTGTGGACTGCTTCGGATTCGAAGGATTACATCGATGACCGACAGTTCTAACAAATAAAATGGTCAACGAGGGTGTGTCTGCGTTTTTTGTTCAATAAAATTTTCTGAAAACGGTGTGATTATTTATTTTTTTGCGACACTCTTCATAGTTTGCCGTAGTGGTGGTGCCGGCTAGATGACGGTGCTCATTACTAAGGGCTGGCCTTAGTGTTTGCCTTAATTTTTTTGGCAAATTCACACTAACGCCCATACCATTACCCCGGTACCCACCGCCACCAGGGGTGCCGGGAAGAGCCGGGTACAAACCAGTACCTGACCGTCTATAGATGGTCAGGTGCTGGGGCGGCTGCAGGCTGTTATTGTTGCGCTGGAATAGCCCCCTAACAGTGGCCTATCCCAGCTCAGTAATGGCAGGCTGCTGCTGCTTTTTTGTATCAGGCTGATTTGAAAAATAGGGGGCACCCCATGCCGTTTTTTCTTCAAATTTTTGACAAAAATATGCGTGGGGTCCCCCCTTTAAAGGGGGCTCCCAGGCTGTTTCCCCCATTTTTACAAAAAAATGGGGGGGAAAAACGGCATGGGGTGCCCCTATTGTTCAAATCAGCCTGATACAAAAAAGCAGCAGCAGCCTGCCATTACTGAGCTGGGATAGGCCACTGTTAGGGGGCTATCCCAGCGCAACAATAACAGCCTGCAGCCGCCCCAACACCTGACCATCTATAGACGGTCAGGTACTGGTTTGTACCCGGCTCTTCCCGGCACCCCTGGTGGCGGTGGGTACCAGGGTAATGGTATGGGCGTTAGTGTAAATTTGCCAAAAAAATTAAGGCAAACACTAAGGCCAGCCCTTAGTAATGAGCACCGTCACCTAGCCGGCACCACTACTACGGCAAACTATGAAGAGTGTCGCAAAAAAATAAATAATCACACCGTTTTCAGAAAATTTTATTGAACAAAAGACGCAGACACACCCTCATTGACCATTTTATTTGTTAGAAATGTCGGTCATAGACGTAATCCTTCGAATCCGAAGCAGTCCACAGCAGGCACGGTCCTGGAAGACAAAAATAACACAAACACACAAAAAAGGGCACGCAGCCACAGGGGAGGACATGCTCGTTGTCTAGGGGTCAGGGGTAGACATGCTCGTTGTCTAGGGGGGGGGGGGAAATGCTAGTTGTCTAGGGGGGGGACATGCTCGTTGTCTAGGAGTCGGGGGGAGACATGCTCGTTGTCTAGGGGGGGGGGAATGCTCGTTGTTTGGGGGGGGGGACATGCTCGTTGTCTAGGGGGGGGCATGCTCGTTGTCTTGGGGGGGGACATGCTCGTTGTCTAGGGGTCAGGGGGAGACATGCTCGTTGTCTAGCAGGGGGAAATGCTCGTTGTCTAGGGGGGGAAATCCTCGTTGTCTAGGGGGGGGACATGCTTGTTGTCTAGGGGGGGGAGACATGCTCGTTGTCGCAGTAAAGGGTAGGGGTCCTATGGAGCGCAGTAAAGGGGAGGGGTCCTATGGAGCGCAGTAAAGGGGAGGGGTCCTATGGAGCGCAGTAAAGGGGAGGGGTCCTATGGAGCGCAGTAAAGGGGAGGGGTCCTATGGAGCGCAGTAAAGGGGAGGGGTCCTATGGAGCGCAGTAAAGGGGAGGAGTCCTATTGAGCGCGCAGTGAAAGCCATAAAAAACACATTTGATATTTTCCTTCCCGCTTCCCAGTACAGGGCCTGGAATATTTAATACTGTCACTAGGAAGTATAATTTGTTACGCAGAAACAGGCCGCACACAGCTCTGTACATGGAAAAATAAAAAAGTTATTGATTTTTGAAAGTGGGGAGTGAAATATGGAAACGCAAAAATCGTTCCGTCAGAGTAATGGAGCAGGCGGCCGTGTATGACCATTCTGCTCCATTACCGTCATAGAGCGATGACATGGACCTTATGTGGACCCCAACAGACCCCTTGTTTTCATGATCTATGGGGGTCACATCACTGAAACCCCCACACATCAGCAGGTTAAGCCCTGTCCTATGGATAGGGCCTAACTTGTATTTGTGGGAAAACCCCTTTAACCCCTTAACGCTCTGCGCCGTAGCTCTACGACGCAGAGAGTATAAGGAGTGTATGAAGAGGGCTCACGGGCTGAGTCTTCTTCATACAAGGTGGGGGGTTTTGCATGTTGCAGAAAACCCCCACCGCTAATAACCGCAGTCGGTCATTGTCGCCGGCAAAGTCTTTTTTACGATCGCTGTGCCCCCGAACGTCATCGGGGGCGGCGATCGTTTGCCGTGGTAGCCTCGGGTCTTCTTTTGACACGAGGCTACATGGCTTCTGCAGGTTCGTTACAATGAGCCAGAAGTATTGCAGTATATGGTAGGAGCGATCTGACCATCTAGGGTTAATGTACCGTAGATGGTCTAAGAAATAGTGGAAAAAAAAGAAAAAACAGGTTTTAAAAATAAAAAAAATTTATAAAATATTAAAAATTCTAATCACCTCCCTTTCCCTAGAACGGATATAAAACATAATGAACAGTAAAAATCACAAACACATTAGGTATCGCCGCGTCCCAAAATGCCCGATCTATCAAAATATAAAAACGGTTACGGGCGGCGGTGACCTCCGAGGCGGGAAATGGCGCCCAAATGTCCGAAATGCGACTTTTACACCTTTTTACATCACATAAAAAATGAAATTAAAAATGATCAAAATGTTGCACAGACCTCAAAATGGTAGCAATGAAAACGTCGGCTCATTTCGCCAAAAATGACCCCACCCCCAGCTCCGTGCACCGAAATATGAAAAAGTTATTAGCGTCAGAAGATGGCAAAATTTTTTTATTTTTTTTTTTTGCACACATTCGTTTAATTTTTGAAAATGTATTAAAACACAATAAAACCTATAAATCCGGTATCACCGCGATCGCACCGAACCAAAGAATAAAGCTGACGTGTTATTTTGAGTGCACAGTCAAAGTCGAAAAAACTGAGCCCACAAGAACGTGACACGTGCGGTTTTTTAAAAAAAAATTTCCACATTTGGAATTTTTTGCAGCTTCGCAGTACACGGCATGTTAAAATAAATAACATTACGGGAAAGTAAAATTTGTTACGCACAAAATAAGCCCTCACACAGCTCTGTACACGGAAACATGAAAAAGTTATGGATTTTTGAAGTTGGAGAGCGAGAAATGAGCGGAAAAACCCTCCGTCCTTAAAGGGGTTAAGGGATTAAGTATATGGTACAATAAAAGCAGAATAGAAGGGCACTGGGGGGGTTAGGGATGGGGGCAGGGGGTCTATGGAGGAAAGTGTTTAACCCTTTAGCTGCTGCCTGCAGTCACTGTAGAGTACCTGTTATCACACTGCAGCAGCTGCACACACTCGGCTCTGCTTCATCAGAGGAACTTCAGTGAGGAGCAGGAGGAGGAGGTGGGGGCAGGGAGCCATTGATGTAGCAGAGCTGGAGAGTTCCTGCCTGCACGGAGGATGATCCCCTGGGGCTGCTGTGCAGCGGCAGTGCAGAGAACATGACACTCTGCACTGCTCCATCCATCCATCCATCCATCCATGTGCCTGCAAGTGGCAGCCTGAGGACAGGGAGGGCTCTGCCTCCCAGGGGAGGGGATGGGGGAGGTGCCGGCTCTGCAGCAGACAGCCCGGGAGCTGGAGAGGAGGAGGACGCTGTACCCCGCCCCCTGGCTTCTCTGTATCCTGAGCAGGACGGGGGCGGGACTCGGGGGCGGGACTCGGGGGCGGGACTCGGGGGGGCGGGACTCGGGGGCGGGACAAAACGGAAAAATCCGTGAAACCGCAAAAAAACCGGGACTTTCACTTAACAGTCCGTGCAGGCGGGACAAGGGTTAAAAAACGGGACTGTCCCGCCCAAAACGGGACGGTTGGGAGGTATGCTTACATGTGATCCTGCTACAAGCTCCTCTCTGCTTCTCCCACAGCCCAGCATGGAGATAACACTCACAGCAGCACCCAGGTGTGTGACACCCTGCACCCAGTGACCTCCTCAGCAGTGGCTTCTCCTGGAGGGGATCCCCCAGTGCTGGTCTCCTGCTGCACCCCTGTAATTCTGCACAATATCCCCCTCAGACACACTGCTGATACTGCGCAGAATTACATGGGGGACACTTGTATGTTGTATCTGCAACATTCTGCAAACTTGTGCAAACTTCTCTTGCTCTTGCTTTGAGCTCAGCGTTTTGCAGAATATTTAGTAAATAGAAGGTGATGAACTGTAAATAGTCTGCAGCTCCTGTCTGCAGAGTATCTAATTGTATCTATTATATGTTCCAGTGTCTGGCTGAGCTTTGCTGCTAGAAATGAGCTCTTCTGCACAGGGGCTCAGTGCTTTCTTCTCAGATAACGCCACCTTCGGGCTGGAGTGTTTTTGCGCCCGTTTTTGCGCCTAAATGCAAAAGTCGCACGTGATGAATATCATTAGGCGCAGCAAAACATCTGGAATTGAACGATAGATGAGGGAAAGGTGGTTATTTTTGCTGCGCGGCTAATTTGACGTTTAATCGCAAAAATGGCGCAAAAACGGTGCGCCTAAACGAAAAGGCGCAAAAACAACAGAAAAAACAAGTGATAAATGTGGCCCCATGTATTATTACCCCTCTGTAATGCAAGACAGGACTAAGAGTGAGTATTCAGTTTTCCTACAGCTCCCCCACAGGAGAAATGAAGTATTACACTCTGTCCATTCTCCTCTATGCAGTGCAGGACAGGACTCACTTTGTAATCCCTCTCCACCCTCTTTAGGATTAGGACATATTACCCAGAATTCCCTATTTGGGTGTATGGACTTGGAGTCATGAGATGTATGTAGATTTTTGGAGTACAACACCCACCATCTTCTACCAATGAGGGTTAAGCAGCACGACTGTTGTGTTGATGAGATAACACGGGTTACATTGTATCCTCTTTATTTCCAGGTTTTTACACAGTAACAAAACCGCCCCCAACTCTACAACATAATTGCCCCAATGAAGAGATACAAGAACCTGAGCCTCCATTTACTGGAACAATGAGACAAAGGAGAAGCCGGGACACGCGATTAGACTAATGCAAAGAAAAAACTGACACATTGTAGCGAGAGAAAAGCCGAAGGCCTTGAATGTGCGGTAATTGTATGGATGGAGCGGAGTGTAGGAAGCAATTAACATGGGCGGCTCGGGAGGAGCGCATGCCATGAAAGACTCCGAGGTCTCCGCACTCAATGGGCTGAATGGCGACATCTGAAAAGGACAGATGCGCTCAGAACATTTCTCCGCACTCCCATTGTCCGGACCCCACAGCAACATGAGAGGAGCGGGAATGCAAAATGTCAAGGCTGCAGGCACCAGAACCAGGAGAAGAAGCATCAACCGGAGGAAGAAGAGGCACGTGTTACTAAGTGCAAGGATATCTATTATCTATCATCTCTATCTATCTATCTATCTATCTATCTATCTATCTCATTATCTATCTATCTATCTATCTGTCTCCTATCTATCTATCTCATATCTATCTATCTATCTATCTATCTGTCTACCTCATATCTATCTATCTCATTATCTATCTATCTCCTATCTATCTATCTATCTATCTATCTATCTATCTATCTATCTATCTCATATCTATCTATCTACTTATCAATCAAACAATCAATCATCTATCTCATATCTATCTAGTCAAGATGCAAAAACAGAGGCATCACTCCAAGGTTTCTAAAAATTCAAAAGAGGTGAACTTTAATGAAACTGTGGTCTCCTCTCCCCCAGCAGGATGGATCTTCTCTCCCTCCTCCATGGAGCAGAAGCCCAGGAGGAGATGTGAGAGTCTCCTGAGGTGAGTGTCCCTCACTGCTGAGTATTTGGAGCAGTGTAGCAGGAGGTGGAGCTCATCCTCGGTGCCTCCTGGTCCTGGCGTCTCCTCTCCCTGGGCACATACGTATGTCTGTGCCCGGACTCCATGGCCAGGAGGTTGTGGGCGCTCAGTCTGTGGCGGCTCAGGATCCGGCAGTCTCTGGGGTCCAGCAGGTTCTCCAGAACCGGTCTGTAGTCTCTCTGTAGACCCTGGTAGATGGTCGGCTTCTGGGATGAGTCTATGGTGGTCCGCCATTCACTGACATGTTCCTCCTGGGCCTTGTTTTATTGTCACCATGATCTTAGCTTTGGTTACCCATTATTGGTCCATGTTTGTGTCTGGGTGGGTTTGGGTCACCAATGACCCCCTGCTGCTGCCAGGCTTTATTGTGTAGGGAATCCGGATTGTTATTCTGTAGGTGGCAGGACTGATAGCGCCCTCTTCTGGACTGTAATATGTAAGGGGAATCTGCCCAGTTCTCCTCTATAGGACCAAAACCAATCTAACTACATAGATGCTGCAGTGTAAAAAACCCACTGCATAGATACGTTATCAGAACCAAACCACCACATAGATACTTTATCAGAACCAAACCCACTACATAGATACTTTATCAGAACCAAACCCACTACATAGATATGTTACCAGAACCAAACCTGCTACATAGATACGATACCAGAAACTTACCCACAACATGGATATGTTACCAGAACCAAACTTCTATGTTACCAGTGACATAGTTGTCACTGCACACTCATATGCCTCCCTGTTCCGCTGGAGCACGGCCGCAGCCTAAGACTCATCTTCCCTCACTCTAGCGGCGGTCCCTGCTGACCAGCCGCCCGCCCTGATGAATTGCAGGTCTTTGTGCCTTGTACATCAGAGAAAGCTTCCCTGTGATATTCCTGCGTTTATTGTAATTACCCATTTTCCTCGATTCCTGTTCCTGACTCCGATCCTGTGCCGACTGTCCTGACCATTTGCTTGCCCACGACTCCGCCTGTGCCTTCTGACTCTGTACCTCGTCTTGGCCCTGGTGAAAATCTGGTTCCACTTAGACTCCGCTCCCAGGTGTTAGCTTATGTCATCGCTTGCGGTGGTTCAGTGTGTCCACTACCTCTGACCCTTACAGTAGGATCCGGCCATGGATCCCGCCAAGGTTCCGCTACCTGAACTTGCTGATCTCATCATCATCGTGGTCCAGCAGTCCCAGCAGATTGCCCTGCAGGGCCAGCAACTTGGTGAACTCACCACTATCTTGCAGCAATTGTTGGCTACCCAGCAGGAACGTCCAGGTCATGTGGCAACGCCCGCTACTACAGCGACACTGGGCCACATTTATCACTTTTGTGCACCTAAGTGTAGTAGTTGCGCCTAAATTCGGGCACACTGTTTTGCCAGAATTATCACAAGCTACAACCATCTGTGATAAGTATATTTTCTGCCTCTTATTAATCACTTTACTTTAACACAGTTTAGGCGCAGTTTAGGCGCAATGTTAGATTCGGACACTTACATGTGATCCTGCTACAAGCTCCTCTCTTCTCCCACAGCCCAGAATGAAGATAATACTCACAGCAGCACCCAGGTGTGTGACACCCAGCACCCAGTGACCTCCTCAGCAGTGGCTTCTCCTGGAGGGGATCCCCCAGTGCTGGTCTCCTGCTGCACCCCTGTAATTCTGCACAATATCCCCCTCAGACACACTGGTGATACTGTGCAGAATTACATGGGGGACACTTGTATGTTGTATCTGCAAGCTTCTGCAAACTTGTGCAAACTTCTCTTGCTCTTGCTGTGAGCTCAGCGTTTTGCAGAATATTTTGTAAATAGAAGGTGATGAACTGTAAATAGAATCTGCAGCTCCTGTCTGTAATGTATCTATTATATGTACTAGTGTCTGTAATGTATCTAATTGTATCTATTATATGTTCCAGTGTCTGGCTGAGCTCTGCTGCTAGAAATTAGCTCTTCTGCAAAGGGGCTCAGTGCTTTCTTCTCAGATAACGCCACCTTTGGGCTGGAGTGTTTTTGCGCCCGTTTTTGCGCCTAAATGCAAAAGTCGCCCGTGATGAATATCATTAGGCGCAGCAAAACATCTGGAATTGAATGATAGATGAGGGAAAGGTGGTTATTTTAGCTGCGCGGCTAATTTGACGTTTAATCGCAAAACGGGTGCAAAAACGGTGCGCCTAAACGAAAAGGTGCAAAAACAACAGAAAAAACAAGTGATAAATGTGGCCCACTGTCTACTGATCCAGACTGTGACTATCTATGCTCTCTGATTATGAGATGCCAGGTTATGCAGAGGATTCATCACCCAGTGCTCCTTGCACGTAGAATTGATGCCTTCGCAGTTCACCACAAAACAGTCTAAGGTGGCTTTCATGATCAGTCTACTCTCCGGGAAAGCCTTGGCATGAGCCATCGCTCTCTGGGATAGGAACGATCCGGTCACGGCTAACCTCACCAAATTCGTTGCTGAATGCCAGTCCTTGAGGAACCAGCCTGGGCGTCATCTGCTGAAACCATCCTGATGAACTTCTCTGTGGGCAAGAAGGAGGATTCTCTCCGTCCATGTATTGATTATTGTGGCTTTAATAAGATTACGGTGAAGAACCGCTACCCACTACCACTGATCACGGAACTCTTCGACCTTCTATGTGGAGCCAAGGTCTTCACCAAATTAGATCTACGGGAGTCTATAATAACATCCGCATCCGTGAAAGCGATAAATAGAAGACTTCCTTCAATACCCGTGATGGGCACTTCAAGTATCTCGTAATCTGTAATGCGCCAGTCGTATTTCAAGAGTTCGGCAATTACATTTTCAGAGAGTTGCTTTATACCTGTCATCTGGACGATATCCTGGTGTTCTCTACGGACCTAGGGTCCCATTAGGCCCACCAAAAGAGTCTTCCATTCCTCAGGTACATCATCTCTGACAAGGGACTACAGATGGATCCCACAAAGTAGGATTCCTGGGCTTCGCTAATTACTACCAGCAGTTCATACCGCATATTTCCTCTCTTGTGCCTCAGATGTAACCGGGGAAGAACCAGCTCCTTGACATATTGTTCCTTCTGAACGGCTGGTTTTTACCGCTCCTGGGGATCTACGGCCGCTTCCTCCTGGCAAGACCCATATCCGACCAGCTCTTTGGAAGAGGATAGTAACTTGGGGACATTTTTCTCATGTGGCCGGGCACCCTGGGGTGCAGTGATCTGTTGCTCTCATATCTCATTTATACTGGTGGCCAGGTCTGGTCCAGGATGTACGAGACTTTGTGAGTTCCTGCACTTCCTGTGCCTGTAACAAGTCATCACGTCCCAAGCCCGCAGGTCTGCTCCTGCCACTGCCTATAGCCACTTGCCCGTGGAAATTGTTACAGATCTTCCGCCATCTTCCGGTAATACTGTCATCTAGGTTGTCACAGACCTGTTGTCCCACTTCATTCCTCTGCCTGGTCTATCGTCATCTCCTCGTCTTTCCAGCTTGTTCTTCCTCCACATCTTCCGGCTTCTCCCTCTGCACATTGTCTCTGGCTGGGGATCCGCCTCTGCCTTCCGACTCTGTACCTCGAGGTACCAGATTTATCACAGTGTCTGCTGCTGGATGATGAATCTGGTGCAGATTAAGACTTGTCTCCAAGTAGCTCCGCTCATAGAAGACAACAGAGAGTCACAGCACAGGGGGGGTGCTGCAGAATTGTGAGCTCATGGGTAACAATGGCTCTGCAAGTTTTAGAAGAAACTTAATACTTTTCTGCAGCTCTCATAGAGATCACTATTATTCCCCCACAGTAGCCAATATAGTAACAGTGCCCCCACAGTAGCCAATATAGTAACAGTGCCCCTACAGTAGCCAATATAGTAACAGTGTCCCCACAGTAGCCAATATAGTAACAGTGTCCCCACAGTAGCCAATATAGTAACAGTGTCCCCACAGTAGCCAATATAGTAACAGTGTCCCCACAGTAGCCAATATAGTAACAGTGCCCCCACAGTAGCCAAAATAGTAACAGTGTCCCCACAGTAGCCAATATAGTAACAGTGTCCCCACAGTAGCCAATGTAGTAACAGTGTCTCCACAGTAGCCAATATGGTAACAGTTTCCCCACAGTAGCCAATACAGTAACAGTGTCCCCACTGTGGCCACTACAGTAACAGTGTCCCCACAGTAGTCAATACAGTAACAGTGACCCTACTGTGACCAATACAGTAACAGTGTCCCCACTGTAGCCAATACACTAACAGTGTCCCCACAGTAGCCAATATAGTAACAGTGTCCCCACAGTAGCCAATATAGTAACAGCATCCCCACAGTAGCCATCTAGAGGGCGGCATGGTGGCTGAGTGAGTAGCACATCTGCCTTGCAGCACTGGGGTCCTGGGTTCAAATCCCACCCAGGTCAACATCTGCAAAGAGTTTGCATGTTCTCTCCGTGTTTGCGTGGGTTTCCTCCGAGTACTCCGGTTTCCTCCCACACTTCAAAACATACTGTTAGATTGTGAGCCCCAGATTGGGAGCACCTTGACATGCCTGTGCAGCGCTGCGTAATCTGTGTGCGCTATATAAATAAAGAATTATTATTATTATTAAAGAATTATTATCTATTATCTATCTATCTATCTATCTATCTATCTATCTCCTATCTATCTATCTATCTATCTATCTCCTATCTATCTATCTATCTATCTATCTATCTCCTATCTATCTATCTATCTATCTATCTATCTCCTATCTATCTATCTATCTATCTATCTATCTATCTCATATCTATCTATCTATCTCATATCTATCTATCTCCTATCTATCTATCTATCTATCTATCTCATATCTATCTATCTATCTATCTATCTATCTATCTATGTATCTATCTCCTATCTATCTATCTATCTATCTATCTATCTATCTCCTATCTATCTATCTATCTATCTATCTATCTATCTCCTATCTATCTATCTATCTATCTATCTATCTATCTATCTATCTATCTCCTATCTATCTATCTATCTATCTCCTATCTATCTATCTATCTATCTATCTCATATCTATCTATCTATCTATCTCATATCTATCTATCTCCTATCTATCTATCTATCTCATATCTATCTATCTATCTCATATCTATCTATCTATCTATCTATCTATCTATCTCCTATCTATCTATCTATCTATCTATCTATCTATCTATCTCCTATCTATCTATCTATCTATCTCCTATCTATCTATCTATCTATCTCCTATCTATCTATCTATCTATCTCATATCTATCTATCTATCTCATATCTATCTATCTCCTATCTATCTATCTATCTATCTATCTATCTCATATCTATCTATCTATCTATCTATCTATCTATCTATCTCATATCTATCTATCTATCTATCTATCTATCTATCTATCTCATATCTATCTCATATCTATCTATCTATCTATCTATCTATCTATCTATCTATCTATCTATCTATCTCCTATCTATCTATCTCATATCTATCTATCTATCTATCTCATATCTATCTATCTATCTATCTCATATCTATCTATCTATCTATCTATCTATCTATCACTCATAACTGTTCATATATTTGTTGTAGATAATGGAAATTGTTCACTTTCGGCAATGTGATGAATAAAGATGTTCTTCCGCACTACTAATCTGTGTATAAAATGATATTTATTATTACAAATTAGAGATAATAATTAATTAATAATGATTGATTCATACAGTAATTCAGAATAATCCTAATATCACAATAGATCTCCCAGTTTTTATCAATAAGGTTTTATACACAGATTAGTTGTGTGGCAGAGCATCTTAATGCTCCATATATTTATCGGACTTATGCCAAACATTGGGAGGGAGAACACGTTACGCATGTATCCTAACACTGAGCAGTCATCTCAGGATAAACCAAACTAATTCCCTGCTTACAGCTGATCTACAGAATAAATCTACATAAAAATTGAGTTTATTTGTAAGTATATTTTATTACTCAGGATCAGTACAGGATAAGTAATGTCATGTATGTACACAGTGACTGCACCAGCAGCAGAATAGTGAGTGCAGCTCTGGAGTATAATACAGGAGGTAACTCAGGATCAGTACAGTATAAGTAATGTCATGTATGTACACAGTGACTGTACCAGCAGCAGAATAGTGAGTGCAGCTCTGGGGTATAATACAGGATGTAACTCAGGATCAGTACAGGATAAGTAATGTCATGTATGTACACAGTGACTGCACCAGCAGCAGAATAGTGAGTGCAGCTCTGGGGTATAATACAGGATGTAACTCAGGATCAGTACAGGATAAGTAATGTCATGTATGTACACAGTGACTGCACCAGTAGAATAGTGAGTGCAGCTCTGGGGTATAATACAGGATGTAACTCAGGATCAGTACAGGATAAGTAATGTCATGTATGTACAGTGACTGCACCAGCAGCAGAATAGTGAGTGCAGCTCTGGGGTATAATACAGGATGTAACTCAGGATCAGTACAGGATAAGTAATGTCATGTATGTACACAGTGACTGCACCAGCAGCAGAATAGTGAGTGCAGCTCTGGGGTATAATACAGGATGTAACTCAGGATCAGTACAGGATAAGTAATGTCATGTATGTACACAGTGACTGCACCAGCAGCAGAATAGTGAGTGCAGCTCTGGGGTATAATACAGGATGTAACTCAGGATCAGTACAGGATAAGTAATGTCATGTATGTACACAGTGACTGCACCAGCAGCAGAATAGTGAGTGCAGCTCTGGGGTATAATACAGGATGTAACTCAGGATCAGTACAGGATAAGTAATGTCATGTATGTACACAGTGACTGCACCAGTAGAATAGTGAGTGCAGCTCTGGGGTATAATACAGGATGTAACTCAGGATCAGTACAGGATAAGTAATGTCATGTATGTACAGTGACTGCACCAGCAGAATAGTGAGTGCAGCTCTGGGGTATAATACAGGATGTAACTCAGGATCAGTACAGGATAAGTAATGTCATGTATGTACACAGTGACTGCACCAGCAGCAGAATAGTGAGTGCAGCTCTGGGGTATAATACAGGATGTAACTCAGGATCAGTACAGGATAAGTAATGTCATGTATGTACACAGTGACTGCACCAGCAGCAGAATAGTGAGTGCAGCTCTGGGGTATAATACAGGATGTAACTCAGGATCAGTACAGGATAAGTAATGTCATGTATGTACACAGTGACTGCACCAGCAGCAGAATAGTGAGTGCAGCTCTGGGGTATAATACAGGATGTAACTCAGGATCAGTACAGGATAAGTAATGTCATGTATGTACACAGTGACTGCACCAGCAGCAGAATAGTGAGTGCAGCTCTGGGGTATAATACAGGATGTAACTCAGGATCAGTACAGGATAAGTAATGTCATGTATGTACACAGTGACTGCACCAGCAGCAGAATAGTGAGTGCAGCTCTGGAGTATAATACAGGATGTAACTCAGGATCAGTACAGGATAAGTAATGTCATGTATGTACACAGTGACTGCACCAGCAGCAGAATAGTGAGTGCAGCTTTGGGATATAATACAGGATGTAACTCAGGATCAGTACAGGATAAGTAATGTCATGTATGTACACAGTGACTGCAGCAGCAGCAGAATAGTGAGTGCAGCTCTGGGGTATAATACAGGATGTAACTCAGGATCAGTACAGGATAAGTAATGTCATGTATGTACACAGTGACTGCACCAGCAGCAGAATAGTGAGTGCAGCTCTGGGGTATAATACAGGATGTAACTCAGGATCAGTACAGGATAAGTAATGTCATGTATGTACACAGTGACTGCACCAGTAGAATAGTGAGTGCAGCTCTGGGGTATAATACAGGATGTAACTCAGGATCAGTACAGGATAAGTAATGTCATGTATGTACAGTGACTGCACCAGCAGAATAGTGAGTGCAGCTCTGGGGTATAATACAGGATGTAACTCAGGATCAGTACAGGATAAGTAATGTCATGTATGTACACAGTGACTGCACCAGCAGCAGAATAGTGAGTGCAGCTCTGGGGTATAATACAGTCCCCCTCTATTATAAATGTGCCCCCTTGGTTATTTTGGCAGCATTGTCAGGAGTATAAATAACAATGTGATAAATCCCTGGACCATGATACATTTTGAGCTACATGGGAGACGGTTCCCTATTATCAGCAATGCAACAAACAGAACAAAAGGAAGAACAAACACCACTAGGAAGGACACGTCCTTGAGCCACGGCCGGTTCTGCAGATCCAAAGTGTCTGGGAGGAGAACATGGAAGAGCGGCTGATGGTGATCGCATGATGTAATGTATATAATGTATACATATCACAATATTTTACACAGCAACCTATAACCAATGTTTCCTACATACAGTTAGTACATACACCCATTCTATATACCCACTGCTACATACAGTCATGGTCATAAATTCTGAGAATGATACAAATGGTAATTGTTACAAAGTCTCCGGCATCAGGTGTTATAATGGTAATTTGCATATTCTCCAGAATGTTATAAAGAGCGATCAGCTTATCAGCAATTCATTGCAAAGTCAGTATTTGCCCAGAAAATGAACTTTTTCCCCCAAAACACATTTCCCCTTCATTGCAGACGCCTTAGGCGGAGCAGCTGCCATGGTGTCAGTGATGTCTCCAGTAACACAGGTGCGGGGGCTGATGGGGACAGGGCTGGGGGACAATCTGTCAGGATTAAGTAACAATCACACCCCTGGACACTTTGCAAGGAGGCTGGTGCTTGGCATCATTGTTTCTCTTCTGTTACCCATGGTTATCTCTAACCATGCACAAAACTGGCCGAACAGGGAAGAGTATCGCAGCTAGAAAGATTGCACCTCAGTCACCAATCTATCGCATCATCAAGGAATCCAAGGAGAGAGGCTCCATTGTTACCAAAAAGGCTCCAGGAGCCCAAGAAGGACCAGCAAGCGCCAGGACCGTCTCTTACAAGTGTCTCAGCTTGGGGATGGGGCTCCCAGCATCGCAGAGCTCAGGAATGGCAGCAGCAGGTGTGAGGCATCTGCACGCACTGTGACACTGCGGAGACTCCTGGAGCAAGGCCTGGTGTCCAGGAGGGCAGCACAGAAGCCGCTTCTCTCCAGGGACCATCAGGGACAGACGGATATTCTGCAGGAGGTGCAGGGAGTGGACGCTGAGGACTGGGGGAAAGGCATTGTCTCTGATGAATCCCCTTTCTGATTGTTGGGAGAAGACAAGGTGAGCGATGCCCCCAGTCCTGTCTCCTGCACCTGTAAAGCTCCTGGAGCCATTCATGTGGGGGGGGGGGGGGGGGGGCGGCTTCTCAGCCAAGGGAATCGCCTAAAAACACCTCCATGGATAAAGAATGGAGCAGAATGTCCTCCAGGAGCCGCTTCTCCCGACCCTCCCGGAGCAGATGGTGATGAGCAGAGCCTCCTGCAGCATGATGGAGCACCGGCCATAAAGGGGAGAACTAAATGGCTCAGGGAACAGAACACAGAGATTCTGGGTCCACGGCCCGGGAACAGAACACAGAGATTCTGGGTCCACGGCCCGGGAACAGAACACAGAGATTCTGGGTCCATGGCCCGGGAACAGAACACAGAGATTCTGGGTCCATGGCCCGGGGACAGAACACAGAGATTCTGGGTCCATGGCTCCGGGAACAGAACACAGAGATTCTGGGTCCATGGCTCCGGGAACAGAACACAGAGATTCTGGGTCCATGGCCCGGGAACAGAACACAGAGATTCTGGGTCCACGGCCCGGGAACAGAACACAGAGATTCTGGGTCCACGGCCCGGGAACAGAACACAGAGATTCTGGGTCCACGGCCCGGGAACAGAACACAGAGATTCTGGGTCCATGGCCCGGGGACAGAACACAGAGATTCTGGGTCCATGGCTCCGGGAACAGAACACAGAGATTCTGGGTCCATGGCCCGGGAACAGAACACAGAGATTCTGGGTCCATGGCCCGGGAACAGAACACAGAGATTCTGGGTCCATGGCCCGGGAACAGAACACAGAGATTCTGGGTCCATGGCCCGGGGACAGAACACAGAGATTCTGGGTCCATGGCCCGGGAACAGAACACAGAGATTCTGGGTCCATGGCCCGGGAACAGAACACAGAGATTCTGGGTCCATGGCTCCGGGAACAGAACACAGAGATTCTGGGTCCATGGCTCCGGGAACAGAACACAGAGATTCTGGGTCCATGGCCCGGGAACAGAACACAGAGATTCTGGGTCCATGGCCCGGGAACAGAACACAGAGATTCTGGGTCCATGGCCCGGGAACAGAACACAGAGATTCTGGCTCCATGGCCCGGGAACAGAACACAGAGATTCTGGGTCCATGGCCCGGGAACAGAACACAGAGATTCTGGGTCCATGGCTCCAGGAACAGAACACAGAGATTCTGGGTCCATGGCCCGGGAACAGAACACAGAGATTCTGGGTCCATGGCCCGGGAACAGAACACAGAGATTCTGGGTCCATGGCCCGGAAACTCCCCGGATCTTATCCCATTGAGAACTTGTGGTCAATCATCAGGAGACGGGGGACAAACAAAACCAACACAGTGGGGCACATTTACTTACCCGGCCCATTCGCGATCCAGCGGCGCGTTCTCTGCACAGGATTCGGGTCCGGCTGGGATTTAAGATGGTAGTTCCTCCGCCGTCCACCAGGTGGCGCTGCAGCGCCGAAAATAATCTTAACGCCCCGGAATGCACCATCCCATAGAAGGTGAAGGTGAGCGCTCCCCAAGCGACACATTTCCGGTTTTTAAATGCGGCAGTTTTTCCGAATACGTCGGGTTTTCGTTCGGGCACGCCCCCCCGATTTCTGTCGCGCGCATGCCGGCCCCGATGCGCCACAATCCGATCGCGTGCGCCAAAAACCCGGGGCAATTCATGTACAAGCGGCGCAAATCGGAAATATTCGGGTAACACGTCGGGAAAACGCGAATCGGGCCCTTAGTAAATGACCCCCATTGTGACAGAATGCAGCAGTGATAGGGCAGGAATGGATGGCGATCAGTCAGGATCTGGTGCAGGAGGTGAGTGAGAGCTGCCAGGGAGAAGTGCAGAGGTCCTGAAGAAGAAGGAGAGGTCCTGCAGATACTGACTGGCTGCAGTAACTCCTCCCACCTGACAATAAAAGCTTCTGCTCCCCATAATAGTTATACACACTTCTATATACACACTGCTACATAGCGGATAAAAATCTTATATTATGTACAAGTAATTAGTCTATGGACCTGGAATAGAGTTGCCTCCTGATATATCTGGTGTGGCGTGAGGGGCGGAGTTTAATCATATATGATAAATTCCCCTCCCCCATAGTCTTCTATAGTGTCCAGATAATTAGTCTCATTTTGTGTGCAGATAAAGAATCCTATATATTGTCCAGATAAATAGTTATATATATATTATCCGGATATATTGTCTTGTGTAGAGGTGATATGTTCCTGTTTTTGTGCTGTATAGCCCCCAGGTGTGGGCTCTGCGGGGGGCTTCTATAGTGACCGGTCTGGCCGCATCTCTCAGCGGGGATTGTGTGCACACGGTCCTATGTGAGCCCTAGAGTATTGACGAATTCATCTTTTGTATATTCTTCTTTGACCCATACACTGGTGCCTGTTAGACAAGTCTAGTACTTGGTGATCCATTTGCTCTACTTTGCTTTTGCAGTGATTTTAACCTTTTGCTTGTACCTTTAGACTATACTTTATCTTATGATGTTGTACCTCACCGCCATCTTGGATTTGACTGAGTTCATCCAACCTTTCTACATGTCTCTCTTGTCTTACTGTTTGCGTATCCTGAGTAGGGACCGCTGCCAAGTTGCCCTCTGTGTTTTAGCGCTGGGCAGGTAAGTAGGTAGGGACAGAGGCTGTGGGAAGCTTAAACTTCTTCCTTGTCTTGACAGTCCAGAACAGTTTGTGTCCCGAAAATAAAGTTTTTTTCCTTTTTTTTTAACACTTCTACTCTTTGATTTATCTATGGGCAGTTTTTCCTTTAGTTTTATTTTTTTTTGCACAATTTTTAGCACAACATATACCAGTTTCCTGCGCCAGGTGGGGACTAGAGTGTATATGCAGCAAACCCACTGCTAGCACCCGTGACCAGTGCTGGCATTTTGGGCAGAACGATATCTCTGCATGATGTCATTGAGGAGCGACAATGGGGGTCATTTACTAAGGGCCTGAATCGCTATTTTTTTTTCCAGCGTCCCGGTACATGACATGGAATACTGAAAACAGACACTAGGACTACCTGACTATCGCCCCCTGCAGGCCAGCGCCTGTACAACCACACAGGTCACATGTATCAGATTAGCAGGAAAGTTACAATATAAACCACAACTTTACAGAACGTTTTTTCTCTGTTTGTGGAGAGTTTTTCCTCTTTTTTTGAATTATTCAAACCTCCTCGGCTTCCGGCGCAGAGACAATAGATTGTGCAGTTGCATTTTATGGGGTGTGACGTGCGGCGGCTCATCATTTACAAGTCTATGAATCAGATACTTTGTAGTCGCGGCTCTGATCCTCCTGCTCTCCGCATACAATTAGCCTTTACAGATTGTATCTTCCTTTGTCTTAAGGAAGAATTAAAAGGGCAAAGTATATGAAAAATGCTTAAAGGGCAACTCCAGCAGGAATTAAATATGCGCCGTGTGACCCAGGGGGGGCCTTGGATGAGGTAGGTGGCTGGGACACGTTGAACTCCCCTTCTCTTAGAGCTGTAAATCATCATCACTATGGTCCTGGTCCCATAACTGTGATAACATATAGTTCAGGTGTTCCCCTTTAAGTAAGGAGTCCTTTAAAGGGGTTGCCCACTCCTTTCTATAAATTGCCCATTTGTTCTTTCCTGCCTTAATAATAATCCCTGAATGTTCATCAAGTGATTCAGCAGCATTGCTACTTACTTTTGTGCGGTGTGTAGACTCTCCGATGCTGAGCACAGAGCACAGCAGTGTGAGGTCTGATTACACATCTCTCCAGGGACATTACATAACACTGACTGCAGAGAGCACAGAGCACAGCAGTGTGAGGTCTGATTATACATCTCTCCAGGGACATTACATAACATTGGTTGCAGAGAGCACAGAGCACAGCAGTGTGAGGTCTGATTATACATCTCTCCAGGGACATTACATAACATTGGTTGCAAAGAGCACAGAGCACAGCAGTGTGAGGTCTGATTACACATCTCTCCAGGGACAATACATAACACTGGCTGCAGAGAGCACAGAGCACAGCAGTGTGAGGTCTGATTACACATCTCTCCAGGGACAATACATAACACTGGCTGCAGAGAGCACAGAGCACAGCAGTGTGAGGTCTGATTATACATCTCTCCAGGGACATTACATAACATTGGTTGCAGAGAGCACAGAGCACAGCAGTGTGAGGTCTGATTACACATCTCTCCAGGGACATTACATAACACTGACTGCAGAGAGCACAGAGCACAGCAGTGTGAGGTCTGATTATACATCTCTCCAGGGACATTACATAACATTGGTTGCAGAGAGCACAGAGCACAGCAGTGTGAGGTCTGATTATACATCTCTCCAGGGACATTACATAACATTGGTTGCAGAGAGCACAGAGCACAGCAGTGTGAGGTCTGATTACACATCTCTCCAGGGACAATACATAACACTGGCTGCAGAGAGCACAGAGCACAGCAGTGTGAGGTCTGATTACACATCTCTCCAGGGACAATACATAACACTGGCTGCAGAGAGCACAGAGCACAGCAGTGTGAGGTCTGATTATACATCTCTCCAGGGACATTACATAACATTGGTTGCAGAGAGCACAGAGCACAGCAGTGTGAGGTCTGATTACACATCTCTCCAGGGACAATACATAACACTGGCTGCAGAGAACACAGAGCACAGCAGTGTGAGGTCTGATTACACATCTCTCCAGGGACAATACATAACACTGGCTGCAGAGAGCACAGAGCACAGCAATGTGAGGTCTGATTACACATCTCTCCAGGGACAATACATAACACTGGCTGCAGAGAGCACAGAGCACAGCAGTGTGAGGTCTGATTACACATCTCTCCAGGGACAATACATAACACTGGCTGCAGAGTGCACAGAGCACAGCAGTGTGAGGTCTGATTACACATCTCTCCAGGGACAATACATAACACTGGCTGCAGAGAGCACAGAGCACAGCAATGTGAGGTCTGATTACACATCTCTCCAGGGACAATACATAACACTGGCTGCACAGAGCACAGCAGTGTGAGGTCTGATTACACATCTCTCCAGGGACAATACATAACACTGGCTGCAGAGAGCACAGAGCACAGCAGTGTGAGGTCTGATTACACATCTCTCCAGGGACAATACATAACACTGGCTGCAGAGAGCACAGAGCACAGCAGTGTGAGGTCTGATTACACATCTCTCCAGGGACAATACATAACACTGGCTGCAGAGAGCACAGAGCACAGCAGTGTGAGGTCTGATTACACATCTCTCCAGGGACAATACATAACACTGGCTGCAGAGAGCACAGAGCACAGCAGTGTGAGGTCTGATTACAAATCTCCCCAGGGACAATACATAATATTGAGCTGGAGAGCGTTCATTCAAAAAGTAAAGTAACTTTTCATATAAAATAACCCACACAATCAATTCAAAACCCTCCTGCCTATACACAAATAAAAATACAGTTATAACTTATAATTATAAATATATTTGGTGACAGATGACTATATTTTACAACCACCCTACAAACGACAGGGTCATATTCTGCAGCAGATTAATCCTGCAGGATGATGTATCTGAAGTTGTTTATGACTGTGGAGTCTTTACGCCAAATACTATTGGTCCAGTGTCTGGTGCACAGTCTAGGTCACGCCCACTTTCCCATGGCCACGCCCATTTTTAAGGAGACTTCTAAAAACTGTCTGAAAATTACATGTGACGCAAACCATTTCAGGTGCATTTCCGGAATTACGGCTTAGAGCAGGGGTAGGGAACCTATGGCTCGGGATGTGGCTCTTTGGTTTGCTGCATCCGGCTCTCAGACAGATCTTTAATAAATAATGATGGCTGCTGGACATAGGCAGTGATGTTACCTTTGCCTACGTCCTTTGTACGACCCAGGCGCCATCTTCAAAGCCTGGGTCAAAGAGAAGAGCGTGGAAGAGATGAGGAGCTGGCTGCAGGGAGCGCTAGTAAGTGAATATTCTTTTTTTTTTTTTGCTTTTTTGCTTACCTATATACTTACCTATATACTGGGAGACATGTGCTATGGCTACCTATCTGATAGCTGCCAATCTTTATAGGAACCCGGGAAGAAGACAGCGCCAATCAGCGGCGCACCGGCCCTTTAAATCCGCAAGTGCCGGCGCATGCGCGATGGCCAGCAGGGTCAGGAGCAGGAAATTGGTGGGTGGAGTGAGCTCGGAAAGGGCGCTGCTAAGGAGAGGGGCACGGGTGTGCCTGTGATCCGAGACCTAAATGGCAGGGGCACCTGTGACCCTGGGACCACCCATCTACTGGGGGGCATGGGCATATGGAACGGCTCTTACGAAATAACATTTTAAAATATGTGGGGTCCATGGCTCTCTCTGCCGAAAAGGTTCCTGACCCCTGGCTTAGGGCATAAAAACAAAGCCCAAAATACAATGTTGCAATCACATTTTCTCTGGATTCTCACACACAACTAATAATAAAAATGCTCCGGCTTTTATGACTTGTCAACAGGTTAACTACAAGGACCATTATTGGACCATTATTGGACCTGGTTGGACTTGGAATTGGACTTTACCGGCATTAAGAGGGATTTATTGGGGCCCAACAATAAAACTTCAGGACCAGATACACTAGGGCCGGTGCCTAATAATGGTGTCTGACGTGTCTGAAAGTTGGCCCAGGCTCTAACCAAATCCCGCAGGACAAAACCCGACTGGAGACCAATAGTCCCCGCGCCCCCCCTCCCCTGTTTAGCTTTTTCCTCTCCTTACTGTATTTCACCAGAGAACCCCAAACCGCTAGTAACTCCGCTCTTCTCTTATCTGCTAGAGGTGCGGAGGGTCTATAGAGGGTCTATAGAGGGTCTGTGGAGGGTCTATAGAGGGTCTGTGGAGGGTCTATAGAGGGTCTATAGAGGGTCTGTGGAGGGTCTATAGAGGGTCTGTGGAGGGTCTATAGAGGGTCTGTGGAGGGTCTATGGGGGGTCTGTGGAGGGTCTATAGAGGGTCTATAGAGGGTCTGTGGAGGGTCTATAGAGGGTCTGTGGAGGGTCTATAGAGGGTCTATAGAGGGTCTGTGGAGGGTCTATAGAGGGTCTGTAGAGGGTCTGTGGAGGGTCTATAGAGGGTCTGTGGAGGGTCTATAGAGGATCTGTGGAGGGTCTATAGAGGGTCTATAGAGGGTCTGTGGAGGGTCTATAGAGGGTCTGTAGAGGGTCTGTGGAGGGTCTATAGAGGGTCTGTGGAGGGTCTATAGAGGATCTGTGGAGGGTCTATAGAGGGTCTATAGAGGGTCTGTGGAGGGTCTATAGAGGGTCTGTAGAGGGTCTGTGGAGGGTCTATAGAGGGTCTGTGGAGGGTCTATGGGGGGTCTGTGGAGGGTCTATAGAGGGTCTATAGAGGGTCTGTGGAGGGTCTATAGAGGGTCTGTGGAGGGTCTATAGAGGGTCTGTGGAGGGTCTGTGGAGGGTCTATAGAGGGTCTATAGAGGGTCTATAGAGGGTCTGTGGAGGGTCTATAGAGGGTCTGTGGAGGGTCTATAGAGGGTCTGTGGAGGGTCTGTGGAGGGTCTATAGAGGGTCTATAGAGGGTCTGTGGAGGGTCTATGGAGGATGGCCAAAGTACCCAAGTCAGACCCCGACTACTTCCTCTGCACCCCCCCAGCTGCCCCATCTCTTCCCATCTCTGTGACTAATAATCCTTGTTCAATGAGCAGATATTTCCATGTCTGTCGCCCCCCCTCCCCCTCCTGTGCCCCCCCTCCCCCCACACGTGCGCAGATCTCATTTTGCTTGCGCAGTGATAAAACGCTCGGGGGTTAGAAGCGAGTGGGTCTGACGCCAACCGCGGCGTACGGATAAATGAGCGGGAGATGAATGAGGTCGGGTGCGGAAAACTTCATCAAGTCAAGTCATTAGCAGGAGGAATGTGAGATGTAGCAGAGATGAGTCATTTAACCATTGCATAGTCAGAGATTTCCCTGCAGTCCTATGTAAAACTCTATATAACACGTTGAGCTATCGCCATGGAAGATACATGTGGTCCTTGTGGTCTGAACTCTGCTGTGACAAGCTACTACAGCTCTGCTATGCAGGGTGCCTCAGCGCTACTATTCCGATACTACATCAAATCTGCTATGAACTGGTACTACAGCTCTGCTATGCAGGGTGCCTCAGAGCTACTATTCCGATACTACATCAAATCTGCTATGAACTGGTACTACAGCTCTGCTATGCAGGGTGCCTCAGCGCTACTATTCCGATACTACATCAAATCTGCTATGAACTGGTACTACAGCTCTGCTATGCAGGGTGCCTCAGAGCTACTATTCCGATACTACATCAAATCTGCTATGAACTGGTACTACAGCTCTGCTATGCAGGGTGCCTCAGCTCTACTATTCCGATACTACATCAAATCTGCTATGAACTGGTACTACAGCTCTGCTATGCAGGGTGCCTCAGTGCTACTATTCCGATACTACATCAAATCTGCTATGAACTGGTACTACAGCACTGCTATGCAGGGTGCCTCAGCGCTACTATTCCGATACTACATCAAATCTGCTATGAACTGGTACTACAGCTCTGCTATGCAGGGTGCCTCAGCGCTACTATTCCTCACTACATCAAATCTGCTATGAACTGGTACTACAGCACTGCTAGGCAAGGAGCCTCAGCACTACTGTACCTTACATGATCAAAATCTGCTATGACAAACCACTACAGCTCTGCTATGCAGGGTGCCTCAGCGCTACTATTCCTCACTACATCAAATCTGCTATGAACTGGTACTTCAGCACTGCTACTCACTGCAAGACTTCATCTCTTATATGCACATTAGCTCTGCTTCATCGCTGTAGTATTGCAGCTTTGTTTTTCAGCTGGTTCAGCTCTGCTTCATTGCTGTCTGACTACATCATTGTAACAGATAGTTTCAGCTCTCCCTCTTAGTTGTAAGACTGCAGCTTTGGAAACAAGTTTGCCATGTTACATCAGCTCTGCTTCTGCCCCAACCATAACAACTCTGCTGTGACAAATTACTATAGGTCAACAATACATCCTCAGCTCTACTATGCAGCTACTAAAGCTCTGCTTTGTTAATCTGCTTCAGCACTGCTATGAAAACTTCTACCTTTTACTTCATCCCAGCTATAAAAGGGGTTCCAGCTCTAGTCCATCACTTTAAGAACAATGGGGCACCTTTACTTCCCTGCGCGATCCCCGATGTGCGTTGTCCGCTGGAATCCACTTCTGCTGCGATTCACTAAGATCGTGTGCCCGATATCCTGCATGTGTCGCTTCCCCGCTCAGGTCCCCGGAGTTCAGCTTCTTCTTCCTGGTGCATGTAAGTGCATTGTCCGTGTATAATGCGCTGTGCGGGGAGTCACTAAGATCCTGCACCCGATATCCTGCATGTGTCGCTTCCCCGCTCAGGTCCCCAGAGTTCACCTTCTTCTTCCTGGTGCATGTAAGTGCATTGTCCGTGTATAATGCGCTGTGCGGGGAGTCACTAAGATCGTGCGCCCGATATCCTGCATGTGTCGCTTCCCCGCTCAGGTCCCCGGAGTTCACCTTCTTCTTCCTGGTGCATGTAAGTGCATTGTCCGTGTATAATGTGCTGTGCGGGGAGTCACTAAGATCGTGCAACCGATATCCTGCATGTGTCGCTCCCCGCTCAGGTCCCCGGAGTTCACCTTCTTCTTCCTGGTGCATGTAAGTGCATTGTCCGTGTATAATGTGCTGTGCGGGGAGTCACTAAGATCGTGCAACCGATATCCTGCATGTGTCGCTCCCCGCTCAGGTCCCTGGAGTTCACCTTCTTCTTCCTGGTGCATGTAAGTGCATTGTCCGTGTATAATGCGCTGTGCGGGGAGTCACTAAGATCCTGCGCCCAATATCCTGCATGTGTCACTTCCCCGCTCAGGTCCCCGGAGTTCACCTTCTTCTTCCTGGTGCACGTAAGTGCATTGTCCGTGTATAATGCGCTGTGCGGGGAGTCACTAAGATCCTGCGCCCGATATCCTGCATGTGTCGCTTCCCTGCTCAGGTCCCCGGAGTTCAACTTCTTCTTCCTGGTGCATGTAAGTGCATTGTCCGTGTATAATGTGCTGTGCGGGGAGTCACTAAGATCCTGCCCCCGATATCCTGCATGTGTCGCTTCCCCGCTCAGGTCCCCTCAGTTCACCTTCTTCTTCCTGGTGCATGTAAGTGCATTGTCCGTGTATAATGCGCTGTGCGGGGAGTCACTAAGATCCGGCACCCGATATCCTGCATGTGTCGCTTCCCCGCTCAGGTCCCCGGAGTTCACCTTCTTCTTCCTGGTGCATGTAAGTGCATTGTCCATGTATAATGCGCTGTGCGGGGAGTCACTAAGATCCTGCACCCGATATCCTGCATGTGTCGCTTCCCCGCTCAGGTCCCCGGAGTTCACCTTCTTCCTGGTGCATGTAAGTGCATTGTCCGTGTATAATGCGCTGTGCGGGGAGTCACTAAGATCGTGCGCCCAATATCCTGCATGTGCCACTTCCCCGCTCAGGTCCCAGGAGTTCACCTTCTTCTTCCTGGTGCATGTAAGTGCAGTGTCCGTGTATAATGTGCTGTGCGGGGAGTCACTAAGATCCTGCACCCGATATCCTGCATGTGTCGCTTCCCCGCTCAGGTCCCCGGAGTTCACCTTCTTCTTCCTGGTGCATGTAAGTGCATTGTCCGTGTATAATGCGCTGTGCGGGGAGTCACTAAGATCGTGCGCCCAATATCCTGCATGTGCCACTTCCCCGCTCAGGTCCCAGGAGTTCACCTTCTTCTTCCTGGTGCATGTAAGTGCATTGTCCGTGTATAATGCGCTGTGCAGGGAGTCACTAAGATCGTGCGCCCGATATCCTGCATGTGTCACTTCCCCGCTCAGGTCCCCGGAGTTCACCTTCTTCTTCCTGGTGCATGTAAGTGCATTGTCCGTGTATAATGCGCTGTGCGGGGAGTCACTAAGATCGTGCACCCGATATCCTGCATGTGTCGCTTCCCCGCTCAGGTCCCCGGAGTTCACCTTCTTCTTCCTGGTGCATGTAAGTGCATTGTCCGTGTATAATGCGCTGTGCGGGGAGTCACTAAGATCATGCAACCGATATCCTGCATGTGTCACTTCCCCGCTCAGGTCCCCGGAGTTCACCATCTTCCTCCCGGTACATGGAACTGCTTGGCTTGCGACACAAATTGCTTTGTTAAATCCTGCGCGTTGTCCAAATCCGTCGGATCGCCCGACGGCCCACCCCCGATTTCTGTCGCATGAAAGCCGGCGCCGATGCACCAAAAACCCTTTCTACATGCGACGCACATCTGAAATAATTGGACAAAAGGACCCTTAGTAAATGAGCCCCAATATCTAAGTCCTGGTCCTGCTCAGCCTCATTGCTACACACCTACAGCTCTGCTACATCAGAGTAATTTATGGATAATGTTACTGTGGATCTCTCTGCAAATTCAAAGCTGCATCCGTGCCAATGCCACAGAAATATTTGTCTGCATTATTTCATCACTTCACATCATAAATCTGCGGCTTTTCTGCACATGAATAAGCAAAAATCTGCAGCTGCATGAGAAGAGAGTATTGAAAAACCTCATCTACATTCACAGATTTTTCTCTTTATTTTACTGCTAAATCTGCTGATCTCATCCTAAATGGATCTGTCCTGTCCGGTAAGTGAGGCCATACAGACTGTATCCAGTGCTATGTATTGTCCCTGGAGAGATGTGTATCCAGACCTCACACTGCTGTGCTCTGTGCTCTCTGCAGCTAGTGTTATGTATTGTCCCTGGAGAGATGTGTAATCAGACCTCACACTGCTGTGCTCTGTGCTCTCTGCAGCCAGTGTTATGTATTGTCCCTGGAGAGATGTGTAATCAGACCTCACACTGCTGTGCTCTGTGCTCTCTGCAGCCAGTGTTATGTATTGTCCCTGGAGAGATGTGTATCCAGACCTCACACTGCTGTGCTCTGTGCTCTCTGCAGCTAGTGTTATGTATTGTCCCTGGAGAGATGTGTAATCAGACCTCACACTGCTGTGCTCTGTGCTCTCTGCAGCCAGTGTTATGTATTGTCCCTGGAGAGATGTGTAATCAGACCTCACACTGCTGTGCTCTGTGCTCTCTGCAGCCAGTGTTATGTATTGTCCCTGGAGAGATGTGTAATCAGACCTCACACTGCTGTGCTCTGTGCTCTCTGCAGCCAGTGTTATGTATTGTCCCTGGAGAGATGTGTAATCAGACCTCACACTGCTGTGCTCTGTGCTCTCTGCAGCCAGTGTTATGTACTGTCCCTGGACGGATGTGTAATCAGACCTCACACTGCTGTGCTCTGTGCTCTCTGCAGCCAGTGTTATGTATTGTCCCTGGAGAGATGTGTAATCAGACCTCACACTGCTGTGCTCTGTGCTCTCTGCAGCCAGTGTTATGTATTGTCCCTGGACGGATGTGTAATCAGACCTCACACTGCTGTGCTCTGTGCTCTTCACAAGTTTAAAAAGATAAAGAAAGAAATACATTTTTTTTTTCAAATCACAATTTTTAATAAATAAAGCTTTTTTCAGGTTTTTTTTTTGAACAAACGCACTTTTTTTAATTGTTTTTGTTTACGAAACAGGATAAATAAAGTAGAAAAATATTGAACGAGGCGGCCAGCGGCACAGATCCGGCATCGCTAAGCTCACTTTGTAGAAGGCATCAGACGACTTGTGCATGAAGTGTCACTGCTGGACGCTAATAAATATTGATATGGAACGCTCACCCGGCTGCGCACATCACCCCAACATGCGCCTTTAAATCGGGCTTCTGTCCGTTTGGGGATCATGTATCAATAGTGAACTGCAAAAGCTACGGCAAGCTGGAGGGGTCAGATCCACACCATCTCCAGGTACAATGTATCAATTCCATAGCCACGCCCCTTACTCATGGATGAATCTAAACTCTCTGCTGCCTGAGGCTATAGACCGGCGCCCCCTCTCTCCCCCAGGCTAACTGTATTTTTAGGTGTCAGGTCCTGCTTTAAAGCATGTGTTTGCCCCTTAATACTGCCCCCATCAAGATCCCAGGTGGTGCTGCCTGAGGCAAGAGGCTCAACTCGCCTCATGGATGTTTCAGCCTTTCTTGTATTGTAGAGGTGTTTATACATAATATTACATTCCCATTTGTCAGAATTGATGCTCGGACTACATCGCCCATTATGGTCACAGGACAACTTAGACTTTATCGCTATGTTATGGGAAATATGGGGGCGGGTGACCCTAAGGCCCAATAATTCAAACATTTACAGCACCAATCCCTTATGGGGAACATAAGACTCCTGAGCACGCCCCTTTAAGGTCCTCCCCTGGGCCCTGACCCTCCTCAATGGCCTCTGTTACACCAATTGATACACGGGCCCGCCCCTTTAGGGTCCACACCAGGGCCCTGACCCTCCTCGATGGCCTCAGTTACACCCATTGATTCATGAGCCCGCCCCTTTAATTTCCACACCAGGGCCCTGACCTTCCTCAATGGCCTCCATTACACCCATTGATACATGAGCCCACCCCTTTAAGATCCACCCCAGGGCTCTGACCTTCCTCGATTGCCTCCGTTACACCTATTGATACATGAGTCCGCCCCTTTAAGGTCTACCCCAGGGCCCTGACCCTCTTCGATGGGCTCCATTACACCCATTGATACATGAGCCCGCCCCTTTAAGATCCATCCCAGGGCCATGACCCTCCTCGATGAGCCTCTTTTACACCCATTGATACATGAGCCCACCCCTTTAAGGTCCACACCAGGGGCAGGAGCCTCCGTTACACCGATTGATACATGAGCCCGCCCCTTTAAGGTCCACACCAGGGGCAGGACCCTCCTCGATGAGCCTCCGTTACACCGATTGATACATGAGCCCGCCCCTTTAAGGTCCACACCAGGGGCAGGACCCTCCTCGATGAGCCTCCGTTACACCCATTGATACATGAGCCCCTATGGGTCTGCTGTAAGTAAACAAGACAATAACAACGGCAAACAATAAAAAATAAGAAAAAATTCAATAAATAAAGAAAAAATAATTCACGGAATAATTCACTGAACACTTTTACAACAATAAAGCAGAATTGGGAAAATTATCAACATTTTTTTTTTTTTTGGCATTTTATTTTTTATGGAATTTTTCTTGGGTTATAAAAAGCCCCAGAATTCAAAATGTGTCAATAATAATTTCTCTCCCTTATCACAAATTTGCAATATTTTTATTTTGGTTCCAAAAATTTGTTCATAATTCTTGTTACAAAAAATTGGTAAATTTTACTTCTCGTAGGTCAATAAGGCAGAATCGGCCCCCCCGGGGTTCACTCATAAGAGAAGGGGCCCCATAGGTCGCCCATCATGGTGCAGACTTACACCATCACAACTCCCAATTATTGATAGGAGGGGCCAATGTTTGTCCCACCCACATTGATTGCCACTCCCAAAGTTATGTACAGATAGGTAGTTCTGTGTACTTTTGCCAAGGGGGTTGGGCCAACCCGACCTAAGTCCCTCCTCTGCACAAACCCCAGGGGCTATGCTTCATGTGGTCCATGATTGTAATTCAGCTTGGAGAAGGCACTTTCCATTGATGCCTCTTTTTATTTGGGGCCACGTGTCACAGGGTAAGTGGCCCCCAACAACCTGCACGCTCAAAGTAAGGACAAGGTGATGGAGACCCCAAAGCACTTGCCCTTTATGCCCTTTAATCCAGCCCTGACCCCACCAACATAACGATAAGATAGTCACAAAAACTTTTCAAAAAGTTCTACACATATAATTCAATATCAAAGCTCATCAGTCAACATCGTCCCCCAATGGAAACATGAAGGTAATTTTTCCATCTTCATATCTGTGGTCATCTACATGCGGAAATATCCGGATATGAACATGTGGGCATTTAAGAAAAGCTAAAATTTTTCGAAAAACTTTTTTGTATAAAAATTTCCACCAAAGTCTCCCCCAAACCATCCTCTGGTCTATGGAAATTTGTTTCAATCTGCGTCTTTCTCTCAAATCTCTCAAATGACTATTAAGCAGATTATTCTTGATATTAATCTGAGCTCATATCATGTGCAGAACACGCCCCCGAGGATCTGCAATTGGTGAAATAAACACATATTTAAAAATAACATATGTGTAACACCAACAAAATGATATTTACTGGAGAACAAAGCAGAGAGGAGACCCAGACATGTAGACATGTATTTGTCACATAAAATCTTTTGCAACATATTAGTTAAAGGATTGGCTTAGCCCCGCCCATGAGGAGTCAGCTTAGACAAAAACCTGAAATATAAAGAAAGGAAATGGTGGATCCTTTAAGAGAAATTAGATAAAATAAAGGCAGCTACTGAGGGAGATTGATTTTCATACTAAGACAGATGGAAATAACAAAAATACCCAACAATCCATGGGTAATTAATGATCGTATCCCCCCAAAAAATCACCGGTAAATAAAATCAACTTTCAGTAAACAGTGAAATATTCTATTCAGCTGTGGCGACCATAGAGGTTGTCACCCAACTTTCTCCAAGCCAGAGAAGACTTGGCATGAATAGGGTTGTACCTGACCACTCAATAGCGTTGGGTCCATGGACACAAGGAGGTCCACCATAAAGTCCATAGTAGGTCCCTATCTATGAAGTGACCGACCTGTGGACAAACTCCGAAAGCTTTTGAACGTCCATTGAGGAACAAAATTGCCCCAAACTGGAGACTATAAGGCAGAGGGACTAGAAGACCCCCTCTAGCACCAGGACTAAGGGGCAACCACTGCAGTGGACCTGGAGATAGCTTCCTCCTCAACAAGGTTCTAGACTTTAGTAGGAGACCATTGAGGTCTTCTTCACACTCGTGAAGATGGATACTTACAGAGAGTGAATATTGGGCTAAATATTGATTTGGGGCCCAAACTATGTCCTAAAATGAGACCCACTGGGCATAACATTGGGTCGGGGCATAAGTAGGGAAGGAAAGTTGGAATATTCCTAAAAATATCTTCTGCTGTATGGGATAAGTAGTGGTCAAGCTTGGGATGAGCGGTGGAGTTGGCTGGTGGCCCACTGAGGGTCAACCTTCAGATGCCCCAATTGATTGAATTGCCCCATTTTCTTTGCCCTGTAGGGAGTATTTTTGGATTCGGGAGGCCACTCTAAGGGCGGCCATATTGGTTGTGTCCCAAAAATACTCAAGAAATAGAATTATGACAATCTTATACAAGAAGAAGCGTCCAGGTCCCCGTCAATCTCCCATCCGACCCCATTGGTTTTTGGTAAAAATCGTTGACTCAATGTTTTTGACTTTTTTTTTTTACAAAATAGAAATTTACAAAGAAAAATTCCCCCGAAATTTCCTGATCCTAAGGAATTTCTCCTTCCATGAGAATCCAGTTATCGGCCAACGCTCTACAGTCCTCGGGCCACAAATATTCCATACAAGCCACAGGGTCCACATAACGGACCGGTCACTCCCACCCCGGTAGGCGCGCTCGCCACAGCGTCCACCATCTTTGTTCTGTGACTTTCTCCCATTGAGCGTCCATTAAAGGTGAAGTCCATCCTCCGACATGAAAGAGCGGAAACCAGGAAACAAAAAGGTCTGAGATCCAAGGAGGCCGCGCCGGTCCTGCGCTCAGATGGCGGCCGTCTGCTTGATGCTGTGGAAGCTGATCCTGGTGGGCGAGGTCGGGATGGACATGGCGCGGGCAACACGGACACGGAGGGAATGATGGTCCTGCCAGCGGTGCCAACGCTTTCTAGCCGCTGATCGGACCTACAAAGGCAAGAGGGACAAAGACATAGGATTAGATACACAGCTCAGCAGACAGTATCACACATGATAGGATTAGATACACGGCTCAGCAGACAGTATCACACAGGATAGGATTAGATACACAGTTCAGCAGACAGTATCACACAGAATAGGATTAGATACACAGCTCAGCAGACCATATCACACAGGATAGGATTAGATACACAGCTCAGCAGTCAGTATCACACAGGAGAGGATTAGATACACAGCTCAGCAGACTGTATCACACAGGATAGGATTAGATACACAGCTCAGCAGTCAGTATCACACAGGATGGGATTAGATACACAGCTCAGCAGACTGTATCACACAGGATAGGATTAGATACACAGCTCAGCAGACTGTATCACACAGGATAGGATTAGATACACAGCTCAGCAGACTGTATCACACAGGATAGGATTAGATACACAGCTCAGCAGTCAGTATCGCACAGGAGAGGATTAGATACACAGCTCAGCAGACAGTATCACACAGGATAGGATTAGATACACAGCTCAGCAGACTGTATCACACAGGATAGGATTAGATACACAGCTCAGCAGACTGTATCACACAGGATAGGATTAGATACACAGCTCAGCAGACTGTATCACACAGGATAGGATTTGATACACAGCTCAGCAGTCAGTATCGCACAGGAGAGGATTAGATACACAGCTCAGCAGACAGTATCACACATGATAGGATTAGATACACGGCTCAGCAGACAGTATCACACAGGATAGGATTAGATACACAGCTCAGCAGACAGTATCACACAGTATAGGTTTAGATACACAGCTCAGCAGGCAGTATCACCCATGACAGGATTAGATACACAACTCAGCAGACAGTATCACACAGGATAGGATTAGATACACTGCTCAGCAGACAGTATCACACATCACAGGATTAGATACACAGCTCAGCAGTCAGTATCGCACAGGAGAGGATTAGATACACAGCTCAGCAGACAGTATCACACATGACAGGATTAGATACACAGCTCAGCAGACAGTATCACACATGACAGGATTAGATACACAGCTCAGCAGACAGTATCACACATGATAGGATTAGATACACAGCTCAGCAGACAGTATCACACATGACAGGATTAGATGCACAGCTAAGCAGACAGTATCACCCATGACAGGATTAGATACACAGTTCAGCAGACAGTATCACACAGGATAGGATTAGATGCACAGCTCAGCAGACAGTATCACACATGACAGGATTAGATACACAGCTCAGCAGACAGTATCACACATGATAGGATTAGATACACAGCTCAGCAGACAGTATCACACATGACAGGATTAGATGCACAGCTCAGCAGACAGTATCACCCATGACAGGATTAGATACACAGTTCAGCAGACAGTATCACACATGACAGGATTAGATGCACAGCTCAGCAGACAGTATCACACATGATAGGATTAGATACATGGCTCAGCAGACAGTATCACACATGACAGGATTAGATGCACAGCTCAGCAGACAGTATCACACAGGATAGGATTAGATACACAGTTCAGCAGACAGTATCACACATGACAGGATTAGATGCACAGCTCAGCAGACAGTATCACCCATGACAGGATTAGATACACAGTTCAGCAGACAGTATCACGCATGATAGGATTCGGTCCCCAGTGCTGCCACCATTCCCCTGGTTTATAATCAGCGCTGATTAATAATACATTCTGACATTAATGAATGAGAAATTCTGTAATTAAATCTGAATATTGTGATTCCTTTTCGTCGGACACAAGTGCAGAAATAAATTCAATATTTCCTGTGAAGGTGGAGATAAATCAGTAATCAGGGCGACGCTCCGGAGGAGAATCAATATATGTCTGGCGTTTATCCGCTGATTACGGTAACGAGCACCGGACAAGTGTTTACACTCAATGGGGGGGAAATTATTAAGAATGTCATATTGAACGCCGCCCCCGGCCGCTGACGCTCCATCAGGTTACACCAGGAGGAGATTACAGCTATAGTCTCCGAGGGTTAGGAAATGTCTCCCAATGTGCACTGGGGTAATATCACCATGCCGGGGGCTGTGGATGGGGGCACTGCCTGGCACGTCTTGTCTTAGGATGGCACCTAATAGCTGTCACCATTGTGTCACAGTTATTGATTCACTATGCAGGATGGCACCTCTGTTTGGATACTGAGGGGCAGACTAGACCCGGCAGCTGTGATGACCCTGGCATTACATTGGGGGGATCATATCTGGAAATTTTACTGTGAATGACTGAATCTGCAAAATAATTCTGTAAAAGAAATGGTTGACAATGTTATGGGGCACTGTGGGTGGCTGGCACTGATATTGGGGGACAGTGGGTAGCTGGCACTGATATAGGGGCACTGGGAGTGGTTGCCACTGATATTGGGGCACAAGGGTGGCTATCACTGATTTTGGGGCACTACTGTTGGCTATCACTGATAATGGGGCACTGCAGGTGGTTGGCACCGATATTGGGGCACTACTGTTGGATATCACTGGTAATGGGGCACTGCAGGTATATGACACTGATATTGGGGCACTGAGGGTGGCTGGCACTGACATTGGAACACTGCGAGTGGTTGCCACTGATATTGGGGCACTAGGGTGGCTATCACTGATAATGGGGCACTGCAGGTGGCTGACGCTGATATTGCGGCACTGAGGGTGGCTGGCACTGACATTGGAACACTGCGAGTGGTTGCCACTGATATTGGGGCACTAGGGTGGCTATCACTGATAATGGGGCACTGCAGGTGGCTGACGCTGATATTGCGGCACTGAGGGGGGCTGGCACTGACATTGGAACACTGCGAGTGACTGACACTGATATAGGGGCACTGCAGGCGGCCAGCGCTGATATTGGAGCATTGCAGGTGGTTGGCACCAATATTGGGGCACTACTGTTGGATATCACTGGTAATGGGGCACTGCAGGTATATGACACTGATATTGGGGCACTGAGGGTGGCTGGCACTGACATTGGAACACTGCGAGTGGCTGACACTGATATAGGGGCACTGCAGGCGGCTAGCGCTAATATTGGAGCACTGTGGGTGGCTATCATGAATATTGGGACACTGTGGGCGGTGGGCACTTATATTGAGGCAATGTGATATTGGGGCACTGTGGGTAGCTGGCACTGACATTGAAACATTATGGGTGTCTGACTCTGATATTGGGGCATTGCGGATGGCTGGCTCTGATCATGAGGCACTGCGGGTGGCCATCATTGATATTGGGGCACTGTGAGCGTCTGGCACTGTTAGTGGGGCACTGCGGATGGCTGATACTGATATTGGGGCACTGCAGATGGCTGGCTCTGATCATGAGGCACTGAGGGTGGCTGATACTGATATTGGGGCACTGTGAGCGTCTGGCACTGATATTGGGTCACTGCGGATGGCTGATACTGATATTGGCGCACTGCGGATGGCTGATACTGATATTGGGTCACTGCGGATGGCTGATACTGATATTGGGTCACTGCGGATGGCTGATACTGATATTGGGGCACTATGAGTAGCTGGCACTGACATTGAACATTGATATCGGGGGGAACAATGAGTAACTGAATTGAGGGAGTTCCCTTTTCTTTGTGGTTACACATTTGGATAGTTGTGCGGTGCAGCGCTGGGATTTCCTGCTATGCTAGAGGGAGAGAGAGCTGCCACAGTCATAGTCTGAACACTGAGCACAGAAATGTGAAATAAAGATTATTTTTCAATTATTTTTTTTCTGAAGAAGAAACATTGTAACAACAGTCTCCGGAATGATGACTTCTTCGTTACCCTCTAATTACTCCTTTCCTGCATTTTAATTGATACTGAGTGGAGTAACAAAGGCGCGAGGAGAGCGCCGCGGCCTCCGCTGATACATTATAGATTACAGGCAGATTTATTCCCCGCTGCCGCTTATCCGCTTGTCAAACAATTAAGGAATTTTAGGTCAGGAAATGATTTTTTTAGACTAAGAAGGAGATGAATAATATTCTGGGAGCCGCAATCAATAAAACATTAACACTCCCGCTCTTGTCTACAGCGCGGCGCAGGGATTTAAAGGCAATTAGCCCCTTAAAGGGGAAGTTTGTTTGAATAAATCATTGCAAATATCAAATAAAGAAGAGAAAGAGAATTCAAAATATGCAAAAAATTCACTTACCTCTCCATTCAAGAAGCAGTAGAATACGGATACAAAGAAACCCTGGAAGAAAGGAAACACAACTCTGATATATGACAAAGGGGAGTATCCAACAATTAAAGGAATTGTTTACAAGACTCTTCCAATCATTATCTAAATTTTGGAGAAGGTTCAACTATAGGGCTAGGCAACCATTAGCTTAGTGGGGGTCACCACTACAGACAGTAGTCTACATGTCTTTGTCCTGTTTATCTATCTAGGAGGACCAGGAAGTAACTCGGAGGTAGGTACCTTAAAGGAGGTTACTCCTTTAATGAGATCATCTTTTAACATGAATAAGATGACCATTTCCCCTTTCCAGTCTTTAAAGCAAAGCTCATATCGAAACTGACCCTGTCCAAGTCTATACAGGAAAGCTAACAGCAAAACTTACTCTTTACCAGTCTATACAGCAAATCTGACAGCAAAACTGTCCCTGTCTCAGCCTCTACAGCAAAACTTACTCTGTCCCAGTCAACACAGCAAAGCTGGTAGCAGAATGCACCTCCTCCCAGTCTATACAGCAAAGCTGACAGCAAAACTGTCTCTGTCTCAGTCTATACAGAAAAACTGACAGCAAAACACACCCTGTACCAGTCTTTACAGCAAAGCTGATAGCAAAACGCACCCTGCACCAGTATATGCAGCAAAACCGACCCTTTCCCAGTCTATACAGGGAAGCTGACAGCAGGGTGCACCCTATCACAGTCTATACAGCAAAACTGACAGCAAAATTGACTCCGTCCCAGTCTACACAGCCAAGCTAACAGCAAAACGCACCCTGTACCACCTTATACAGCAAATCTGACAGCAAAACTGTCTCAGTCTATAGAGCAAATCTGGCAGCAAAATTTACCTTGTAACAGTCTATACAATAAATCTGACCTGACCTAACCTTTTCCTAGTCTAAACAGCAAAAGTGACCTTGACCTAGTCTTTACAGCCAAGCTGACAGCAAAGCACACCCTGTCTATACAGCAAAACTCAACCTGTCCCAGTCTACACAGCAAATATGACAGCAAAACAGTCCCAGTCTGTACAGCAAAATGCACCCTTTACCAATCTATATAGCAAAACTGACAGCAAACACACCCTGTACCAGTCTATGCAGCAAAGCTGACAGCAAAACTCTCCCTGTACCAGTCTATGCAGCAAAGCTGACAGCAAAACTCTCCCTGTACCAGTCTATGCAGCAAAGCTGACAGCAAAACTCTCCCTGTACCAGTCTATGCAGCAAAGCTGACAGCAAAACTCTCCCTGTACCAGTCTATATGGCAAAGCTAAAAGCAAAACACACCCTGTACCAGTCTATGCAGCAAAGCTAACAGCAAAACTGTCTAACTCAGTCTATATATACACCAAAATTGACCTTGTCCCGATCTATACACCAAAGCGGACAACAAAACTGCCCCTGTCCAAATCTATACAGCAAAACTGACCCGATTCTGACTATACAGCAAAAACTGACCCTGACACAGTCTATACAGCAAAACTGACAGCAAAATTGACTCTGCTGCAGACTATACAGCAAAACTGAACCATTTACAGTCTATATAGCAAAACTGACACTAAACTAATCTATATAGCAAACCTGATAGGAAAACTGACTCTGTCCCAGTCTATACAGCAAAGCTGACAGCGACACAGACCATGTCCCAGCAAAGTGAGCTTTAGGAAACAGAAAGTGTCATATTATTGTGCAATATTTCTAAAATTCTGTTACATGGACAGTCAAAAAAATCTGAATAATAAAAACACGAAGTGACTTATATTAAATATTCTGTATATTATATTTGTTCTCTAAAATCTTTAGTTTTTGTGTCCATCTCAAAGGGTTTCTATAAGCAAAACATTTGTCTCTAATACCTGACACCATATGAAACAAGTGTTTTAGACTGTTCTGAGACGTGTTAATGACAAAAGGGGCGTGGTTTCACATACAGGTGGGCGTGGTTTCACATACAGGTGGGTGTGGCTTCACATACATGTGGGCGTGGTTTCACATAAGGTGGGGCTTCACATACAAGTGGGCATGGCTTCACATACAGGCGGGCGTGGCCTAACGTAACATTCTCTTAATGTTCCTTGAGAGAAAAGTTTGCCTCATTGTTCTCACATGAACTAAGCCAAAAAATAGAAGGTGTCACATATAAGACAAAACTCTTCAGTCCAACTTCTGCCCCTCAGTCTCTTGTGAATTACCGACCTGAAAAGACTGAAGAAAGGAATTAAAATAAATGAAGACGATTTGAGAGACGTCGTCTTCCCCGGGATTCACGAAGAACAGCATATACGTGATTCCCAGGAGCGGGAGTAACACCAGCGTGGCCTTCACTGCCTTCCTGCAAGACAACGAGAGGGAGAATAATAACACGAAATCTGCTAAATCATTTACATCACTGCGTATAAGGAAAATGTCTGAAGTTACTGTATGTGGGCAGAGACTAAGGGGGAGACACTCATGACTCATAGACTGTAAGCTCTTGTGTCACCCCCTCATCCTCATAGACTGTAAGTTCTTGTGTCACCCCCTCATCCTCATAGACTGTAAGCTCTTGTGTCATCCCCTCATCCTCATAGACTGTAAGCTCTTGTGTCACCCCCTCAACCTCATAGACTGTAAGCTCTTGTGTCACCCCCTCATCCTCATAGACTGTAAGCTCTTGTGTCACCCCGCATCCTCATAGATTGTAAGCTCTTGTGTCACCCCTTCATCCTCATAGACTGTAAGCTCTTGTGTTACCCCCTCATCCTCATAGACTGTAAGCTCTTGTGTCACCCCCTCATCCTCATAGATTGTAAGCTCTTGTGTCACCCCTTCATCCTCACAGACTGTAAGCTCTTGTGTCACCCTCATCCTCATAGACTGTAAGCTCTTGTGTCACCCCCTCATCCTCATAGACTGTAAGCTCTTGTGTCACCCCCTTATCCTCATAGACTGTAAGCTCTTGTGTCACCCCCTTATCCTCATAGACTGTAAGCTCTTGTGTCACCCCCTCATCCTCATAGACTGTAAGCTCTTGTGTCTCCCCTCATCCTCATAGACTGTAAGCTCTTGTGTCATCTCCTCATCCTCATAGACTGTAAGCTCTTGTGTCACCCCCCTCATCCTCATAGACTGTAAGCTCTTGTATCCCCTCCTCATCCTCATAGACTGTAAGCTCTTGTGTCACCCCCTCATCCTCATAGACTGTAAGCTCTTGTGTCACCCCCTCATTCTCATAGACTGTTAGCTCTTGTGTCACCCCCTCATCCTCATAGACTGTAAGCTCTTGTGTCACCCCCTCCTCCTCATAGACTGTAAGCTCTTGTGTCACCCCCTCATCCTCATAGACTGTAAGCTCTTGTGTCCCCCCCTCATTCTCATAGACTGTAAGCTCGTGTGTCACCCCCTTATCCTCATAGACTGTAAGCTCTTGTGTCCCCCTCATCCTCATAGACTGTAAGCTCTTGTGTCACTCCCTCATCCTCATAGACTGTAAGCTCTAGTGTCAACCCCTCATCCTCATAGACTGTAAGCTCTTGTGTCACCCCCTCATCCTCATAGACTGTAAGCTCTTGTGTCACCCCCTCATCCTCATAGACTGTAAGCTCTTGTGTCCCCCCCTCATTCTCATAGACTGTAAGCCCGTGTGTCATCTCATCCTAATAGACTGTACTTTATAATAGTTTATTTCACATTACCTGGCTCCCTAGCAGGAGCAGAGTGTGTCCCTCCCTTGCTCAATGCACATGACAGCAAGAGGGGAGGAAGAGGGAGCTGGATGAGTGTGGAGGAGAGGAGACTGACACTGGCGTACACAGGCTGCATCTGTCCTCTCCCTTGCCACATGCTGCTGGCAGGGAGCCAGGTAATGAGAAATAAACTATTATAAAGTACTGAGTCATATTTAAAATCAGCATAGCACAGGCTACTGGAACCTGTCAGCAGCAATGTCATTTTTAGGTGTTGCCCTGAGATCTGTAACCACTAAGCTGTGTAGATTAATAGAGGATGGAACCATCAAGACTTTTTTGAGACTGTAATAACCTGTAACCATCAAGCGTTGGAGCAAAGTTTAATGAAATCAAGACTCCCCATAACCCGATGTTGTAGTAGGGCAATGCCACAATTATTTCATCGCTCTATACATTGAGGAGAGATCATATATCTTGCATATTGTCTGAGATTATTTGCGCTCGGATGAAAAATAAACTGCAAATCCATAAAAAAAACCGCGATTACATCCACAAGCGACAATTATGAAGTCAGCGCCATAATGTCATCTCGATAAAACATACCGCCTGCAGGGAAAGCACTGATGCAAATGCCAAGAATTTACCAACCAGTCCGGAGTAAGCGGAGTCATCTCAGATCCGTTAGATTTGTTGTTTAACCATATGTTGACCGTGACCGTAGAATAAGCCCCTCCCAGGACGCTCACCTGTACTGGATGGTCTCTGAGGTCGTCGAAGCTCTTAATTTTGTCATCAGTATCCTGACAATGTTGAATAAAAATACAAAATTGATCTAAAAAAGTGAAAAAAATAAATAAAAAATATTATATTACCGACCTGAGTAGTAGGCAGCTGTACTCTTGTGTAGGGTACTGTATATTATAGTAAATTCTGCTATTGTCACATAATATATTCTATAACCATTACAGATGGAGGAACAAGTCATAAAATTTAACAACACCTTTAATTCCCAACCGTTATATCCTAAAATGAGCTGAGTGCTTATCACGTCACAGTCTATACAGCAAAGCCGGCAAGTGAGCTACAAAAATAGAACATTCAAAAATGATAATAAGAGCTGGACTTATTCTGGGTTTAAATGTTGTTCACATTGGTAAACTAAAGCCCCCTAATGATAACGAGACCTCTGTGTATCTGTCACAGTCTATACAGTAAAGTTGACAAGCGATCGACAAAAACAACATCCATAAATATATTTCTCTGTCCATTTGATTAAAACACCATGTGATGAGTACAACAGCCAAAGTCATCACACCAATATGTTCTGTCCAATGTCAGTCCACAAATGTTGGGTCCAAAACACGTTGGCGCTTTGACTATTATAATGATTTTGCGTTTTATATCTATCAGCATGTGTATGGGCAATGCAAGATGATCTTAGTTGCCAGAGCTGCTGAACTTGCAAACCCCATATGATAACAAGGTAACTGCCTATTCTGTCACTGTCTATACAGCAAAGCCGAAAATAGGGGAAAATAGAACTTCTTCCACTGGCAATGTGTTACAAACACCATGAAAAGCCAAAGCCATCACACCAACCCCACAATCCATGGCCTTTGAAGCTACAGCACAGAGGGGCTCTGGTAACACCCCCGAGAGCTCTTCTTTCTCATTAGCATAATTATAAAAGTTGATTTTAGAAGGAAGGAGGCCATGAATAACAGATATGAGAAGATACCACATAAGATAGAAGAATTTTCGGCACACACAATGGGTTTTTTTTCTTTGCTTAATTAATTTTTATTTGTAGAGAAAAAAGTTCATAGATCAGCCTTCACCATGAAGTATTTTTGTATCATAACATCTTTTTTTCAAAACATAAATAGATCAATAATTAGTACGACGTTTCGGTCATCTCGACCTTTGTCAAGTATGATCTTAGTCTGAAAGATTAATAATAAACACGAAATTAGGAAGGATCGTTGCATAGTTCTATATATAATATACATAATCTTATCTATAGTTTATCTATCGGATATACATAATGTTATTAACATTAGATGCATGGCAAATATCATAGAGAAAGTACAAAGCAGTACACATAAAATTTAGATTTATCTGGATGAAATAACATTTATATGCACAAAATTGGAAGTCACATAGTTGTAAAAAGAAAAATTCCTTCCAGACAAATATATTGGAAAGAATCCAGATAAAGTGGTTGTTTAGGAATAATAGGAGCTGGGTGGAAGCTATGCATGTCAGAGTGAAGGGGAATATCAGGTTATAGGGAGGTAGATGAAAGTAGCAAAAGCATCACATTAGTTAAAGTATAATTTGACAAAGGCAGCATGTAGGGGTCAAGAGAAATCTGTTATAAAAGACTTACTTTGTAGTGGAGGTATAGTTTTTACAACTATGTGACTTCCAATTTTGTGCATATAAATGTTATTTCATCCAGATAAATCTAAATTTTATGTGTACTGCTTTGTACTTTCTCTATGATATTTGCCATGCATCTAATGTTAATAACATTATGTATATCCGATAGATAAACTATAGATAAGATTATGTATATTATATATAGAACTATGCAACGATCCTTCCTAATTTCGTGTTTATTATTAATCTTTCAGACTAAGATCATACTTGACAAAGGTCGAGATGACCGAAACGTCGTACTAATTATTGATCTATTTATGTTTTGAAAAAAAGATGTTATGATACAAAAATACTTCATGGTGAAGGCTGATCTATGAACTTTTTTCTCTACAAATAAAAATTAATTAAGCAAAGAAAAAAAACCCATTGTGTGTGCCGAAAATTCTTCTATCTTATATGAAGTGGACCGAGAATCCCAATTTTCCTGAGCACCACATATTCCAGTAGAGTGCGGTACCTTTGATACTATTTACTGTGTTTCTCACCGAGGACCAGCACCACAAGGATCTCCAATGTCGTCTAATACTTTCTCTTATGATGAAGAAACGGCAAATCAGATCATAGGAAATGTTACATTAAACAGTCAATTTCTTCAAACTCCTAGCTCTGAAATTCGTGCCAGAGATTTTGAACGGGAATACAGGAAATTTACCTCATTTAAATTACACTGTGCTACTCTTACAGAATATTATAAAGTTGAACGTATACCTCGAGGCCTTCGGAGCAACTTAGTACCTACTCTTTTTAAGGAAGATGCAGAATTTTGCAAAAAATTTGAAAATATTTTAAACAAATGTTCATTTGATATCATCCTTCTAACCATTGAAACACTCCAAAATAAGATTGCGGAATCTTCTAATCTATTGAAAACAATTGAACAACAACTTAGTTCTGCTTTACCATCAGAAGAATGGAATAAACTAAAAGATAAAGTCGACAAAACCATAGCCGAATTCCGCTCTGAAACCGAGGCAACAAAACGATCTAAATTCCTCAGAGATACTGAAGACTATCAACATAAACGTGTTTACAAATGGCAAGATCCTAATTTTCAAAATTTTCGTCGCAGACAACAGAGACAAAGACGATCATCATCTTCAAGTGACCGCTCCTCAGATTACCGACAACCTCGTTTTTTAGCGCATCGACGCCAAACTTCTTTTCGCACAGACCCAGAAATACAACAGGATACAAGCGACCAACAAGGAGGGGACGGAAGAAAACAGCAACCACAACCTCCCCCACGATCACAGACCCGATCACAGGTGAGTGGGATCAAGTTGTAAATATTTCTTCAGTAACGTTGACTCCAATTGAAATGACAGTTCTCAGTAAGGGCCTAAGCTTTTGTCCCACGGTACCTCTGAATACATTTGATCTTGAAGAGGATTTACATAGATTTTTTAGATCTATTCGATTAAAGACACATTTCGCAGACAGCCACATGGCAGAGACACCCCCTGTATCAAGTTCAAGTATTACGATCGACAGGCTAGGACTATATAACAAAAGTATATTCAATCCTCCATCTCACTATCATCCTGTTGAGACTTATGTTACGTTGGTCAATAATGACATCCAAAAGATAATCACCGATACCAAGAGAAAGAAACTTAAATATCATTCTAACCTTTCCCCTCTAGAACGCCAAGCTCTAACCTCCTTACAGCAGAATGAAAATTTAATTATAAAACCAGCGGATAAAGGGGGAGCCATCGTAATAATGGATAAAAGTGATTATATAAAGGAAATTTTGTCACAGCTAAATGACACTTCAACATACAAAAAACTCAATAAGGATCCCACCCCCCGTATAGCCAAGTTAATTGATGATCTGATTTCCAAATATTTATCTCTTAACATCATTGATAATAAGACTGCACAATTTTTAGTCAACCATTATCCCGTAACTCCGGTTTTTTATGCTCTCCCTAAAATCCATAAGAGGTTGGATAAACCCCCAGGGAGACCTATTGTGGCCTCAACTGAATCCATACTTGCTCCTCTTTCTATTTACTTGGAAAAGATTCTCACCCCTATGGTGAAGAAAACACCATCTTTCCTATTGGATACAACTCATTTTCTTGACACTATCAAGACATTATCACCATTACCGCTACCATCCATTTTGGTCACATGGGACGTGTGCAGTCTTTATACTTCCATTACTCACAATAAGGGGATCGATGCTGTCAGACGTCTATTGGAACTGAACCAATTTACGGGACACACAAAAGAACTGATTCTGGAATTTCTTCATACAATTTTACATAATAACTTCTTTTTGTTTGGAGACCAATTTTTCCTACAGATCCAAGGGACGGCGATGGGGTCGAATGTAGCCCCCCCCTACGCGAACACTTACATGGCTTTCTTTGAAAATGATTTCATATATCCAAATACTCTTTTTCAACAAAATTCAAGATACTGGCGCCGCTATATCGACGACGTGTTCTGCGTATGGGGGGGCTCACTAGACTCCCTCCAGGCCTTCCATCAATATTTGAACTCTATCACACCGGAACTTCAATTTACTTTACATTTTGACACTGTCAAAATGAACTTTCTGGATACCCTAATATTACTGGACTCGCAAGGACACATCTCAGTTGATCTCTACGTTAAACCAACGGATCGAAATACATTGTTACATTACAATAGTTCTCACTCGATTCAAACGAAAAAATCTCTTCCCTTTTCACAATATAATCGTGTAAATAGAATTGTGAGTAACCCTGAGATAAAAACCCTAAGACTGACAGAAATGACCACTAAATTCCAGAAACGAGGATATCCTCCAAAACTGTTACAAGAATCTTGCGACAAACTTACTTCACACAACTTCCATATCTTCACGGAAAAGCGAAACAACAAAACGAATACCATTTGTACATCATTTTCATCAAACTTCTCCTTTAATATCCAGAATCATCAAGCAACATTGGCCCCTGCTGAAAAAAGCTTACCCACAGATACCAGAATTTCAAAAACCTCCCATGATATGTCATAAAAGAACAAAAAATTTACGAGACAAATTAGTAAAAGCCGACATAGGCAGCTTTTCTAAGAAAACCAGACAAACATTTCTTTCCTCCCCAAAGAAAGGAACATTTCCATGTTTAAATTGTAGTCAGTGCTCCTCAGTAATCCGCGGAGAATTCTTCAGTCATCCTAGAACGGGACAACAATACGCCATTTCTGATTACTTCACATGTAATTCACGTTACGTAATATATTTACTAAAATGCCCGTGCGGCCTACTCTACGTAGGAGAGACTACCACCCCCATCAAGGATCGAGTGAGCAAGCATAAATCTACCATAAGAACGAATCAAAATCTACTTCCGGTTCCAGCACATTTCAACCTCCATCAACATCATCCTTCACAACTAAGATTTCAAGTAATTGAGACAGTGGAGTTACCAAGAAGAGGGGGCAATAGAACAAAACTTCTACGACACAGAGAATCATATTGGATTCATACATTGCAAACCATTGAGCCATTAGGCTTGAATCGAGCCTATGATCGGACATTTACATAAAATGTATATTTCTAGAATCTGCATATGACATGTGTTTTGATAATATACTTTTCTCTTTTCAGAAAAAATAGAAATATTGAAATAAGTCTCTTCCCCACTACTTCAATCCGGATGGTAGAACATCAACCCTCTTATATATATCCATTAACCTGCAAATTTTGTGCTATGTTTAAGACTATATGTTGATCTCTTTGTATTCTAGACCATTTACGATATAAGTGCCTCTAATTTGTCACGACTCTCACACTATAACTTCTTAAACATGCACAGTAATATGTATATAAGGCGCCACACATAGTGTTCCTCTTCTTGCGCCTCTCTGATACATTGCGACACTAATTTTTCGATCATGCGCAGCTGCGCCTATTTGATGCGCCACAATTAGCATTCCCTCTCTCCATAGCAACCTGTCTCCCTTCCGGTCATGCGCATCTGACTTTGGACGACGCCAAGTCAGTATATAAACAACGTGCTCACATGCAACTAGTGCTTCTGCCTTACCTCAACTCTGTATACCTCCACTACAAAGTAAGTCTTTTATAACAGATTTCTCTTGACCCCTACATGCTGCCTTTGTCAAATTATACTTTAACTAATGTGATGCTTTTGCTACTTTCATCTACCTCCCTATAACCTGATATTCCCCTTCACTCTGACATGCATAGCTTCCACCCAGCTCCTATTATTCCTAAACAACCACTTTATCTGGATTCTTTCCAATATATTTGTCTGGAAGGAATTTTTCTTTTTACAACTATGTGACTTCCAATTTTGTGCATATAAATGTTATTTCATCCAGATAAATCTAAATTTTATGTGTACTGCTTTGTACTTTCTCTATGATATTTGCCATGCATCTAATGTTAATAACATTATGTATATCCGATAGATAAACTATAGATAAGATTATGTATATTATATATAGAACTATGCAACGATCCTTCCTAATTTCGTGTTTATTATTAATCTTTCAGACTAAGATCATACTTGACAAAGGTCGAGATGACCGAAACGTCGTACTAATTATTGATCTATTTATGTTTTGAAAAAAAGATGTTATGATACAAAAATACTTCATGGTGAAGGCTGATCTATGAACTTTTTTCTCTACAAATAAAAATTAATTAAGCAAAGAAAAAAAACCCATTGTGTGTGCCGAAAATTCTTCTATCTTATATGAAGTGGACCGAGAATCCCAATTTTCCTGAGCACCACATATTCCAGTAGAGTGCGGTACCTTTGATACTATTTAATGAGAAGATACCACAGTCCCGGTGCCTGGATCTATGAGTAATGTCCCTGGTTTATGGGGTGGATTTTGATGGTACGGACAGACAATCAACAACGAAACCTCTGGATGCTGGAAAACATCAGATATTGGGGCACATTTACTTACCCGTCCGAGTCGCGATCCCCGATCCGGACTGTCCAACGATAATGCCCTGTGCCGCGATTCACTAAGATCGTGCGCCCGATATCCTGCATGTGTCGCTTCCCCGCTCAGGTCCCTGGAGTTCACCTTCTTCTTCCCGGTGCATGTAAGTGCATTGTCCGTGTATAATGCGCTGTGCGGGGAGTCACTAAGATCGTGCGTCCGATATCCTGCATGTGTGGCTTCCCCGCTCAGGTCCCCGGAGTTCACCTTCTTCTTCCTGGTGCATGTAAGTGCATTGTCCGTGTATAATGCGCTGTGCGGGGAGTCACTAAGATCGTGCCCCCGATATCCTGCATGTGTCGCTTCCCCGCTCAGGTCCCCGGAGTTCACCTTCTTCTTCCTGGTGCATGTAAGTGCATTGTCCGTGTATAATGCGCTGTGCGTGGAGTCACTAAGATCGTGCACCTGATATCCTGCATGTGTCGCTTCCCCGCTCAGGTCCCCGGAGTTCACCGTGTATAATGTGCTGTGCGAGGAGTCACTAAGATCCTGCGCCCGATATCCTGCATGTGTCGCTTCCCCGCTCAGGTCCCTGGAGTTCACCTTCTTCTTCCTGGTGCATATAAGTGCATTGTCCGTGTATAATGCGCTGTGCGGGGAGTCACTAAGATCCTGCACCTGATATCCTGCATGTGTAACTTCCCCGCTCAGGTCCCCGGAGTTCACCTTCTTCTTCCTGGTGTATGTAAGTGCATTGTCCCTGTATAATGCGCTGTGCGGGGAGTCACTAAGATCCTGCGCCCGATATCCTGCATGTGTCACTTCCCCGCTCAGGTCCCCGGAGTTCACCTTCTTCTTCCTGGTGCATGTAAGTGCATTGTCCCTGTATAATGCGCTGTGCGGGGAGTCACTAAGATCCTGTGCCCGATATCCTGCATGTGTCACTTCCCCACTCAGGTCCCCGGAGTTCACCTTCTTCTTCCTGGTGCATGTAAGTGCATTGTCCGTGTATAATGCGCTGTGAGGGCAGTCACTAAGATCCTGCGCCAGATATCCTGCATGTGTCGCTTCCCCGCTCAGGTCTCCGGAGTTCACCTTCTTCTTCCTGGTGCATGTAAGTGCATTGTCCGTGTATAATGCGCTGTGAGGGGAGTCACTAAGATCCTGCGCCCGATATCCTGCATGTGTCGCTTCCCCACTCAGGCCCCCGGAGTTCACCTTCTTCTTCCTGGTGCATGTAAGTGCATTGTCCGTGTATAATGCGCTGTGAGGGGAGTCACTAAGATCCTGTGCCCCCGATATCCTGCATGTGTCACTTCCCCACTCAGGCCCCCGGAGTTCACCTTCTTCTTCCTGGTGCATGTAAGTGCATTGTCCGTGTATAATGCGCTGTGCGGGGAGTCACTAAGATTGTGCGCCCGATATCCTGCATGTGTCGCTCCCCGCTCAGGTCCCCGGAGTTCACCTTCTTCTTCCTGGTGCATGTAAGTGCATTGTCCGTGTATAATGCGCTGTGCAGGGAGTCACTAAGATCCTGCGCCCGATATCCTGCATGTGTCGCTTCCCCGCTCAGGTCCCCGGAGTTCACCTTCTTCTTCCTGGTGCATGTAAGTGCATTGTCCGTGTATAATGCGCTGTGCAGGGAGTCACTAAGATCCTGCGCCCGATATCCTGCATGTGTCGCTTCCCCGCTCAGGTCCCCGGAGTTCACCTTCTTCTTCCTGGTGCATGTAAGTGCATTGTCCGTGTATAATGCGCTGTGCGGGGAGTCACTAAGATCGTGCGCCCGATATCCTGCATGTGTCACTTCCCCACTCAGGTCCCCGGAGTTCACCTTCTTCTTCCTGGTGCATGTAAGTGCATTGTCCGTGTATAATGCGCTGTGCGGGGAGTCACTAATATCCTGTGCCTGATATCCTGCATGTGTCTCTTCCCCGCTCAGGTCCCTGGAGTTCACCTTCTTCTTCCTGGTGCATGTAAGTGCATTGTCCGTGTATAATGTGATGTGCGGGGAGTCACTAAGATTCTGCGCCTGATATCCTGCATGTGTCGCTTCCCCGCTCAGGTCCCCAGAGTTCACCTTCTTCTTCCTGGTGCATGTAAGCGCATTGTCCGTGTATAATGCGCTGTGTGGGGAGTCACTAAGATCCTGCCCCGATATCCTGCATGTGTCGCTTCCCCGCTCAGGTCCCCGGAGTTCACCTTCTTCTTCCTGGTGCATGTAAGTGCATTGTCCGTGTATAATGCGCTGTGCGGGGAGTCACTAAGATCCTGCCCCGATATCCTGCATGTGTCGCTTCCCCGCTCAGGTCCCCGGAGTTCACCTTCTTCTTCCTGGTGCATGTAAGCGCATTGTCCGTGTATAATGCGCTGTGTGGGGAGTCACTAAGATCCTGCCCCGATATCCTGCATGTGTCGCTTCCCCGCTCAGGTCCCCGGAGTTCACCTTCTTCTTCCTGGTGCATGTAAGTGCATTGTCCGTGTATAATGTGCTGTGTGGGGAGTCACTAAGATCCTGTGCCAGATATCCTGCATGTGTCGCTTCCCCGCTCAGGTCCCCGGAGTTCACCTTCTTCTTCCTGGTGCATGTAAGTGCATTGTCCGTGTATAATGTGCTGTGCGGGGAGTCACTAAGATCGTGCGCCTGATATCCTGCATGTGTCGCTTCCCCGCTCAGGTCCCCGGAGTTCACCTTCTTCTTCCTGGTGCATGTAAGTGAATTGTCTTGCGACACAATTTTAAAGTTAAATCCCACGCTCAGTCCAAATCAGTCCCTCAGCTGCCCCCCGATTTGTATCGCATAAAAGTCGGCACGATTGCGCCAAAATCCGATCGTGTGCGACACAATCCCCTTCTAAATCCCTGTCCCGACACAAATCGAAAAATTCTAAAAGCCAACAAAAGTGCGATCCGCGGGACCCTTAGTAAATAAGCCCCATTATGTCAGCCTTAGATTTTACAAAAACATCAATTTATTCCTTATAAACAGGAGCCAAAAAGTTATAATTATTTTGTATTTTTTATTCTAAACTGGTAAATAAACACAAATCAGGAAACGTCTCCCTTCCCGTTGACCTCGTGAATTATCAGTCATAAATCCGGCTCCGGTTTATTCCGCTTCATTCTCCGGGAGGCCGATGCCCGGAATGGGATTTTCTGAGAATTTTTTTTTTTTTTTTTACGGGAAATGAATATTCTTCAATCCTGTCCCCCGTGCGTCGCCTGGTAGCGCTCAGAAGAGGCTCCACAAGGACACATCGTTTAACGGAGGGAAATCAGCTCCATCAATAAAAGTGACTGCAGGAGAAATGCTCCTTATTTACGGAGAGAAGTTCAGACCTTGGAGATTTATTCGTCGTATGTAAAACACAAGGTCGTCGGATCGTCGGTAATAAACAGAAAATAAATTGAAATGGAAACAAAATTACCATTCGGTTTGAATCATCAGAGTAAATTTCTGATAGAAGGACAAAGTATCTGCCCCCCCCCCCCCCCCCCCTGCACATCAGATCTATGGAGCAGCGCGGAGCACGGATGATTCATGGCACTTCAATAGGGAGATTCAAAAACATCACAGATACAAAAAATATCTCCCCCCCCCCCCCGCCCCCAGCAGGCATCAGTGTGGAGGGCAAAGGTCACAAGGCGACAAGTATGGACATTCTATTACTTTTATTAGATTTTATGATGTTTATTCCGGAACGTTCTATCAGGGGAGGAGGAAATCAGGATAAAGATTGTTCCGGGATTTAGATGTAATTCTGATTTATATTATCGCTGCACCTGTATTATATATATATAGAGATGTAACATTGTATTATATTCTTATATATTCTGTGATATAAATGAGAGGATCCCATCAATGGGAAGATGTAAGTGATCTATTCATAATCTATCTCCTATTTCTCATATCTATCTATCTATCTATCTATCTATCTCCTATCTATCTATCTATCTATCTATCTCATATCTATCTATCTATCTATCTCATATCTATCTCATATCTATCTATCTATCTATCTATCTATCTATCTCCTATCTATCTATCTATCTATCTCCTATCTATCTATCTATCTATCTATCTATCTCATATCTATCTATCTATCTATCTATCTATCTATCTATCTATCTATCTCATATCTATCTATCTATCTTCTATCTATCTATCTATCTTCTATCTATCTATCTATCTATCTATCTATCTATCTCCTATCTATCCCATATCTATCTATCTATCTATCTATCTTCTATCTATCTATCTATCTATCTATCTATCTATCTATCTCATATCTATCTATCTATCTATCTATCTATCTCATATCTATCTATCTATCTCATATCTATCTATCTCTATCTATCTCATATCTATCTATCTCCTATCTATCTATCTATCTATCTATCTATCTATCTATCTCATATCTATCTATCTCTATCTATCTATCTATCTATCTATCTATCTATCTATCTATCTCATATCTATCTATCTATCTATCTATCTCATATCTATCTATCTATCTATCTATCTATCTATCTATCCATCTCATATCTATCTATCTATCTCCTATCTATCTATCTATCTCCTATCTATCTATCTATCTATCTATCTATCTATCTCCTATCTATCTATCTATCTATCTATCTATCTATCTATCTATCTCCTATCTATCTATCTATCTATCTATCTATCTATCTCCTATCTATCTATCTATCTATCTATCTATCTATCTATCTATCTATCTATCTCCTATCTATCTATCTATCTATCTATCTCCTATCTATCTATCTATCTATCTATCTATCTCCTATCTATCTATCTATCTATCTATCTATCTTACATATATCGAATTACTGAAGGTCCAGAGCAGAGTAGGAAGGTTGGGTGCTAAGCCACAAGGTTCTTGGCAACAAACCCATAATACAAAGGCAAAAATAGTCAGCACTCCGATGCCCGAAAAACTAAATTTGGTGGTTTTATTCCATGGTAACGTGCAATGTTTCGGTTAAGGAGAAGCTTCCTCGAGCCGGTCAGGATACAGATACCAGTGAGAGTATAAAGGTGAAGCAACGAGCTGAGAGCTGCCGTTACATCTAACTATATATTTCATTTATTATAACATTTTTCTGGGCAATGAGCGAACAACAAGATAAAATATTCTCTTATCATCTTTCATTAATATAAAAAAAAGGAAAACTGTTACTTACAAGGAGAACAAGGATGACAGGACCTTGATAGATATAATCAATGTATTTTCCAGGCCCCTTTCCAATCCAGCATCTAATGTCAAAAATATGTTACAAATTACTCACATTCTACTATAATACTGCCCCCTATGTACAAGAATATAACAACTATAATACTGCCCCATATGTACAAGACTATAACTACTATAATACTGCCCCTATGTACAAGAATATAACTACTATAATACTGCCCCCTATGTACAGGAATATAACTACTATAATACTGCCCCCTATGTACAAGAATATAACTACTATAATACTGCCCCCTATGTACAGGAATATAACTACTATAATACTACTCCTATGTACAAGTATATAGCTACTATAATACTGCCCCCTATGTACAAGGATATAACTACTATAATACTGCCCCCTATGTACAGGAATATAACTACTATAATACTGCCCCCTATGTACCGGAATATAACTACTATAATACTGCCCCTATGTACAGGAATATAACTACTATAATACTGCCCCCTATGTACAAGAATATAACTACTATAATACTGCTCCCTATGTACAAGAATATAACTACTATAATACTGCTCCTATGTACAAGAATATAACTACTATAATACTGCCCCCTATGTACAGGAATATAACTACTATAATACTGCCCCCTATGTACAGGAATATAACTACTATAATACTGCCCCTATGTACAAGAATATAACTACTATAATACTACTCCCTATGTACAGGAATATAACTACTATAATACTGCCCCCTATGTACAAGAATATAACTACTATAATACTGCCCCCTATGTACAAGAATATAACTACTATAATACTGCCCCCTATGTACAAGAATATAACTACTATAATACTGCCCCCTATGTACAAGAATATAACTACTATAATACTGCCTCCTATGTACAAGAATATAACTACTATAATACTGCCCTCTATGTACAGGAATATAACTACTATAATACTGCCCCCTATGTACAGGAATATAACTACTATAATACTGCCCCCTATGTACAAGAATATAACTACTATAATACTGCCCCTATGTACAAGAATATAACTACTATAATACTGCCCCCTATGTACAGGAATATAACTACTATAATACTGCCCCTATGTACAAGAATATAACTACTATAATACTGCCCCCTATGTACAAGAATATAACTACTATAATACTGCCCCCTATGTACAGGAATATAACTACTATAATACTGCCCCTATGTACAAGAATATAACTACTATAATACTGCCCCCTATGTACAAGAATATAACTACTATAATACTGCCCCCTATGTACAAGAATATAACAACTATAATACTGCCCCCTATGTACAAGACTATAACTACTATAAAACTGCCCCTATGTACAAGAATATAACTACTATAATACTGCCCCCTATGTACAGGAATATAACTACTATAATACAACCCCTATGTACAGGAATATAACTACTATAATACTGCCCCCTATGTACAGGAATATAACTACTATAATACTGCCCCCTATGTACAGGAATATAACTACTATAATACTGCTCCCTATGTACAGGAATATAACTACTATAATACTGCCCCCTATGTACAAGAATATAACTACTATAATACTGCCCCCTATGTACAGTAATATAACTACTATAATACTGCCCCCTATGTACAGGAATATAACTACTATAATACTGCCCCCTATGTACAGGAATATAACTACTATAATACTGCCCCCTATGTACAAGAATATAACTACTATAATACTGCCCCCTATGTACAGGAATATAACTACTATAATACTGCCCCCTATGTACAAGAATATAACTACTATAATACTGCCCCCTATGTACAGGAATATAACTACTATAATACTGCTCCCTATGTACAGGAATATAACTACTATAATACTGCCCCCTATGTACAAGAATATAACTACTATAATACTGCCCCCTATGTACAGGAATATAACTACTATAATACTGCCCCCTATGTACAAGAATATAACTACTATAATACTGCCCCCTATGTACAAGAATATAATTACTATAATACTGCCCCCTATGTACAAGAATATAACTACTATAATGCTGCCCCCTATGTACAAGAATATAACTACTACAATACTACCCCTATGTACAAGAATATAACTTCTATAATACTGCCCCCTATGTACAAGAATATAACTACTATAATACTGCCCCCTATGTACAAGAATATAACTACTATAATACTGCACCCTATGTACAAGAATATAACTTCTATAATACTGCCCCCTTTGTACAGGAATATAACTACTATAATACTGCCCCCTATGTACAAGATTATAACTACTATAATACTGCCCCCTATGTACAGGAATATAACTACTATAATACAACCCCTATGTACAGGAATATAACTACTATAATACTACCCCCTATGTACAGGAATATAACTACTATAATACTGCCCCCTATGTACAGGAATATAACTACAATAATACTGCCCCCTATGTACAGGAATATAACTACTATAATACTGCCCCCTATGTACAAGAATATAACTACTATAATACTGCCCCCTATGTACAGGAATATAACTACTATAATACTGCCCCCTATGTACAAGAATATAACTACTATAATACTGCCCCCTATGTACAGGAATATAACTACTATAATACTGCTCCCTATGTACAGGAATATAACTACTATAATACTGCCCCCTATGTACAAGAATATAACTACTATAATACTGCCCCCTATGTACAGAAATATAACTACTATAATACTGCCCCCTATGTACAAGAATATAACTACTATAATACTGCCCCTATGTACAAGAATATAATTACTATAATACTGCCCCCTATGTACAAGAATATAACTACTATAATGCTGCCCCCTATGTACAAGAATATAACTACTACAATACTACCCCTATGTACAAGAATATAACTTCTATAATACTGCCCCCTATGTACAAGAATATAACTACTATAATACTGCACCCTATGTACAAGAATATAACTTCTATAATACTGCCCCCTTTGTACAGGAATATAACTACTATAATACTGCCCCCTATGTACAAGATTATAACTACTATAATACTGCCCCCTATGTACAGGAATATAACTACTATAATACTGCCCCCTATGTACAGGAATATAACTACTATAATACTGCCCCCTATGTACAGGAATATAACTACTATAATACTGCCCCCTATGTACAGGAATATAACTACTATAATACTGCCCCCTATGTACAGGAATATAACCACTATAATACTGCCCCCTATGTACAGGAATATAACTACTATAATACTGCCCCCTATGTACAGGAATATAATTACTATAATACTGCCCCCTATGTACAAGAATATAACTACTATAATACTGCTCCCTATGTACAAGAATATAACTACTATAATACTGCCCCCTATGTACAAGAATATAACTACTATAATACTGCCCCCTATGTACAAGAATATAACTACTATAATACTGCCCCCTATGTACAGGAATATAACTACTATAATACTGCCCCCTATGTACAGGAATATAACTACTATAATACTGCCCCCTATGTACAGGAATATAACTACTATAATACTGCCCCCTATGTACAGGAATATAACTACTATAATACTGCCCCCTATGTATAAGAATATAACTACTATAATACTGCCCCTATGTACAGGAATATGACTACTATAATACTGCTCCCTATGTACAAGAATATAACTACTATAATACTGCCCCTATGTACAAGAATATAACTACTATAATACTGCTCCTATTTACAGGAATATAACTACTATAATACTGCCCCATATGTACAGGAATATTACTACTATAATACTGCCCATATGTACAAGAATATAACTACTATAATACTGCCCCCTATGTACAGGAATATAACTACTATAATACTGCCCCCTATGTACAAGAATATAACTACTATAATACTGCTCCCTATGTACAGGAATATAACTACTATAATACTGCCCCCTATGTACAAGAATATAACTACTATAATACTGCCCCCTATGTACAAGAATATAACTACTATAATACTGCCCCCTATGTACAAGAATATAACTACTATAATACTGCCCCCTATGTACAAGAATATAACTACTATAATACTGCCACCTATGTACAAGAATATAACTACTATAATACTGCCCCCTATGTACGAGAATATAAATACTATAATACTGCCACCTATGTACAGGAATATAACTACTATAATACTGCCCCCTATGTACAAGAATATAACTACTATAATACTGCCCCCTATGTACAGGAATATAACTACTATAATACTGCCCCCTATGTACAAGAATATAACTACTATAATACTGCCCCCTATGTACAAGAATATAACTACTATAATACTGCCCCCTATGTACAGGAATATAACTACTATATTACTGCCCCCTATGTACAGGAATATAACTACTATAATACTGCCCCCTATGTACAAGAATATAACTACTATAATACTGCCCCCTATGTACAAGAATATAACTACTATAATACTGCCCCCTATGTACAAGATTACAACTACTTTAATACTGCCCCCTATGTACAGGAATATAACTACTATAATACTGCACCCTATGGACAGGAATATAACTACTATAATACTGCCCCCTATGTACAGGAATATAACAACTATAATACTGCCCCCTATGTACAGGAATATAGCTACTATAATACTGCCCCCTATGTACAGGAATATAACTACTATAATACTGCCCCCTATGTACAAGAATATAACTACTATAATACTGCCCCCTATGTACAAGAATATAACTACTATAATACTGCCCCCTATGTACAAGAATATAACTACTATAATACTGCCCCCTATGTACAAGAATATAACTACTATAATACTGCCCCCTATGTACAGGAATATAACTACTATAATACTGCCCCTATGTACAAGAATATAACTACTATAATACTGCCCCCTAGGTCCAAGAATATAACTACTATAATACTGCCCTCTATGTACAGGAATATAACTACTATAATACTGCCCCCTATGTACAAGAATATAACTACTATAATACTGCCCCTATGTACAAGAATATAACTACTATAATACTGCCCCTATGTACAAGAATATAACTACTATAATACTGCCCCCTATGTCCAAGAATATAACTACTATAATACTGCCCTCTATGTACAGGAATATAACTACTATAATACTGCCCCCTATGTACAAGAATATAACTACTATAATACTGCCCCCTATGTACAAGAATATAACTACTATAATACTGCCCCCTATGTACAAGAATATAACTACTATAATACTGCCCCCTATGTACAGGAATATAACTACTATAATACTGCCCCCTATGTACAAGAATATTACTACTATAATACTGCCCCCTATGTACAAGAATATAACTACTATAATACTGCCCCCTATGTACAGGAATATAACTACTATAATACTTCCCCCTATGTACAAGAATATAACTACTATAATACTGCCCCCTATGTACAAGAATATAACTACTATAATACTGCCCCCTATGTACAAGAATATAACTACTATAATACTGCTCCATATGTACAAGAATATAACTACTATAATACTGCCCCCTATGTACAGGAATATAACTACTATAATACTGCCCCCTATGTACAGGAATATAACTACTATAATACTGCCCCCTATGTACAGGAATATAACTACTATAATACTGCCCCCTATGTACAGGAATATAACTACTATAATACTGCCCCCTATGTACAGGAATATAACTACTATAATACTGCCCCCTATGTACAGGAATATAACTACTATAATACTGCCCCCTATGTACAAGAATATAACTACTATAATACTGCTCCCTATGTACAAGAATATAACTACTATAATACTGCCCCTATGTACAAGAATATAACTACTATAATACTGCCCCCTATGTACAGGAATATAACTACTATAATACTGCCCCCTATGTACAAGAATATAACTACTATAATACTGCCCCCTATGTACAAGAATATAACTACTATAATACTGCCCCCTATGTACAGGAATATAACTACTATAATACTGCCCCCTATGTACAAGAATATAACTACTATAATACTGCCCCTATGTACAGGAATATAGGTAGATACTCACTGTTCGTCCTCGTTGCACAGCTTCCCTATAGCCCAGGCGACTATGATAGGACACGGTATACCTGGAAATACACAAGTGCGGTATGTCTTGTTACTATTGGTTATATTTGGTGATTGCGCCTCTTCTATGCTGCAGGTTTCTGGCATCCTGAGGGATTTGTGATTAATATTACCGTATGATGTAGTGTTTGGTTGTCGCTCTGCTGCACACTCGCGGCTCGGAGCAGATAATTAGATGCAATTATCCGGCAATCTACAGAAAATTACTCTGATTTATGACTTGGATCAACAACTAAGGAAACTTAATGGAACTTGACAGAGATCCAGAACATGTGCAGTATGTACGGGGGAGTCCTGCGCTCACCTCCTGCGCTCTGGGGATCCATCATCCATCCTTTATGTCATATCTATGGGGCAGATGTGTCTTAGTCTGATGCGCGTGTTTGGTTATATTTTAGTGACTTTTTGAGTGCACTTGGGTATTTGCATAATTTTTTTGTGCCTTTTTTCCGTTCGCTGTGCGGTTTGCGCCTAATTTGCGTTTGTATTTCTCCTACTTCCAGTGTTTGCTCCTTATTTATCATTGATTTGCGCCTATATGGATGCAAATAATTGTGCAATAACTCGCCAGTCCTGACCACGTGTAGCAAAGGTAATGGTGTGATTTATGCAACAAATTTGCACCTTTTTAAAATTGTGCGTCCGATAAGCCGCAAAAAAGCTTTGGGGGTCATTTATCTTATTTTCCCCTTCCCTGAGCTCTTTGCGCCTTTTGTGAGTCTATTTATGCACCTGATTTGTCTAATAAAGTTTTTTTGCGCTTTTTTAGGCACAATTTTAAAAATGGAGCAATTTTGTTGCACAAATCGCACCAAGCCGGGCCAGGACTGGACATGGGTGCAATTATATGCGCCCACATAGGCGCAAGTCAAACTGCTACACGGAGGACTTCCTGGAGGACTGCTGGAAAAAAAGTGCAAAAAATTACCCAAAAATACCCTCAAAAAGTCACTAAAATACTACCAAAAAAGGAGCATCAGACCACGATAAATGACCCCCAATGTTTCCGTTTCCGTCGCTCCCTGATGACTGTTCTATTAATGAGAAGATATTTCTCCGCAGGTTGTGATCCTGGTTGATCTCTCTTCTTATTTCCTCCGTGGTTACAATGTAGCAGTCGCTCTGTTCTGTGTCCTGACGCCAGGAAATGTCACTTATTTTTGATTTTATATTTTAACACAATGTTCCGTGTATCCTTTGCCAAATCAATTTCCTCTATCTGGCTCCAACATGAAGCCGGATCGACCGAGCCGATTATTTATTAGTCCACATGATTTGCCAGATTAATACATTTTAGGATTTCACACTTACTTATTTGATTTGTTGCAAAATTAAAGAGCTACTTTTGGATTTCTCTCATGTTAGGAAACTCTATAGTGAGTGCAGCTCCGGAGTATAATGCAGGATGTCTGACTATGTTTTCCCTGAATGTTACAGAGACCCCCCGGATGGGAAGAGGCTACTGGAAGCTCAATTCGTCTCTCCTGGAGGAAGCGGAGATCAGACAATCCTTTGAGGACTTTCTTCAGAGCCAGGTACCATTGCTGGGCCTTTGTAGCAGTAAGTCAGAGTGGTGGGAGATGCTCAAGAAAAGGGTGGCGAGATTCTTCCGCCAGCTCTCGAGCCTCAGGAGCCTGGACAGGTACCGCCTGTATCAGGGCCTGAGGAGGAAACTCGAGCATCTCGTCTCGACTGGAGGTAGTCGTGAGGACATCTCCAGAGTGAAATCCTTGCTGAAGAGGTGTCAGTACGATAGACACGCATCTTTGGTTTTTGAGAGGGATTACGGGAAATACCGCTCGCCCGACCCTTACAGAAACTGCAAGATGTCAGTGAATGGTAAAGTTGTCACAGGACTGGTTGACAGTACGGGATCCCTGAAAAGGTCCAGATCAGGGATTCTGGAGGTCGTCAGATCCTTCTACTCGCACCTCTTGGGCAGGAAGGATCTAGATCGGGATGTGATGTCGGGTTTCCTGGCTGAAACTGTCCCTGAGCCAGGAGTAGACCCCTCTCTTGATGTTTTGACAGAGATGATCAGGGAAGAGGAAGTCAGCCGGGCGATTGAAGGGCTCGCCCTCAAGAAATCGCCAGGTCCGGATGGCTTAACATCCGAATTTTATAAGACCTTTAAGGACGCCTTGGTTCCCCTCTTCACTGAGGTATTCAATGAGTGTCTTTCCTCGGGCGCTCTGCCGAAGTCAATGAGGAGGTCAGCCCTGATCATCCTGTCAAAGGGTAAGGACCGATCTCGTATTGAGAACTGGCGTCCCATAGCGCTTCTCAATACGGACAGAAAGGTTTTGGCAAAGGTGCTGTTTAATCGGCTGGTGCAGTTTGCACCCCGGCTCCTTTCGGGGACCCAGCACTGCTCTGTTCCAGGCCGCAGTACATTTAGTGCTGTGCTGTGTGTCCTCGCGAGGGGAGGCGCAATGGGTGATGTCAGAGGTTGACCGCTACTCAGAGGCTTCTGGGTCCAAGATCAACCGGGATAAGTGTGAGAGTCTCTGGCTGGGAGAGGGAGGTCCAGGCTTTGATCTCCCGGACACTCTTCCAGGGCCCCAAGACTCTGCCAAAGTTCTCGGCATCGAATTTGGCCAGGGCGATTACCCCATGCAAAACTGGGACGGCAGGCTTAAGATCGCCACTCAGAAGGTTAACCAGTGGAAGGGTTGGTCTTTGACCCTCAGGGAAAGAGTGAACCTGAGCAAAATTTACCTGTTCCAGCCATTATGGGGGAATAGGCTGAACCTAATCAAAGGGGAGGTTACTAACTGCACAAGAAGTCAAGGAGGGTTATGTATGATCAACCATGTGGTATTCCTACACCTCACGGCATCTTCCGGCTTACGCTACCCCGGTTCTGAAGGTGATTCGCCGGTGGGGTCAGGGAATGTGGGAGATCAGGACCATGTCGAGGAAAGTCCTTGACAAGAGGGTTCTGTTGACCCATTTCCAGAAGCCTCTGGCCCTCAGGGATTGCCCAAGTCGGGATCTTGGGGTGGGTTTGAGTTTATTGAATTCCATCAGGATCCCCTTGAAGTTTTGGGATGTGACTTGGCGCTGCTTCCATGGAAAGCTGTGTGTGAGGAAAGGGGTTGTCCCCGGGAGGAGTGCGGTGGTCTGCTGGAGAGCATGGACCACTTCCTGCTTCAGTGCCCCTTTAACACAGAGGTGTACAACCATCTTCCATCCATTGGCCCGGGTTGGCCGGTCTCTCCTATGCGGAGTGGGCCTATGGAGCATTCAGAGGCCTGGGTGGCAGGGACCGCTGCACGTTATTCCTAGTTAGTGTAGTATATATATTGTTAAAAAAATATATATATATAATGTGTGTGGGATGTGTTATTTGTGTGGGGTGGTCTGTTAGCAGACGGTGTGACTGCACCAGCAGCAGAATAGTGAGTACAGCTCTGGGGTATAATTCAGGATGTAACTCAGGATCAGTACAGGATAAGTAATGTCACGTATGTACACAGTGACTGCACCAGCAGCAGAATAGTGAGTGCAGCTCTGGGGTATAATACAGGATGTAACTCAGGATCAGTACAGGATAAGTAATGTCATGTATGTACACAGTGACTGCACCAGCAGCAGAATAGTGAGTGCAGCTCTGGGGTATAATACTGGATGTAACTCAGGATCAGTACAGGATAAGTAATGTCATGTATGTACACAGTGACTGCACCAGCAGCAGAATAGTGAGTACAGCTCTGGGGTATAATACAGGATGTAACTCAGGATCAGTACAGGATAAGTAATGTCACGTATGTACACAGTGACTGCACCAGCAGCAGAATAGTGAGTGCAGCTCTGGAGTATAATACAGGATGTAACTCAGGATTAGTACAGGATAAGTAATGTCATGTATGTACACAGTGACTGCACCAGCATCAGAATAGTGAGTGCAGCTCTGGGGTATAATACAGGATGTAACTCAGGATCAGTACAGGATAAGTAATGTCATGTATGTACACAGTGACTGCACCAGCAGCAGAATAGTGAGTGCAGCTCTGGGGTATAATACTGGATGTAACTCAGGATCAGTACAGGATAAGTAATGTCATGTATGTACACAGTGACTGCACCAGCAGCAGAATAGTGAGTACAGCTCTGGGGTATAATACAGGATGTAACTCAGGATCAGTACAGGATAAGTAATGTCATGTATGTACACAGTGACTGCACCGGCAGCAGAATAGTGAGTGCAGCTCTGGGGTATAATACAGGATGTAACTCAGGATCAGTACAGGATAAGTAATGTCATGTATGTACACAGTGACTGCACCACCAGCAGAATAGTGAGTGCAGCTCTGGGGTATAATACAGGATGTAACTCAGGATCAGTACAGGATAAGTAATGTCATGTATGTACACAGTGACTGCACCAGCAGCAGAATACTGAGTGCAGCTCTGGGGTATAATACAGGATGTAACTCAGGATCAGCACAGGATAAGTAATGTCATGTATGTACACAGTGACTGCACCACCAGCAGAATAGTGAGTACAGCTCTGGGGTATAATTCAGGATCACTACAGAGTTTGTAAAAGGAGTAAAATGCGGATGGAAATCTATAAATTAACAACCAGTCAATAAACGAGTGTTCTGCCCCCTCCTTCTATCAGCAGATGTAATACGATGTTTTCTCTAAGCCCTTTAAGCCGTCACTGGAGAGACCCCCGAGACCCAGCTGCTGCTCTCACCTCTTATTAGATAAATCTGACATTTATGGAAAGTTACGCAGAAAGGAACGAGACCCAACCTGATTGATATATGATGGAAGAAGATGATAGGGGGGGGGGCAGCTTCCAGATGACTCTACAGAGAACAACCGGATAACACGGGATAGCGGAAATTATTACACATTTATGGAACGTCTTCTGTTTCTACCTGACAATTATAGACAAACACAATGGAGTTAATGGGGTTCATCTACTAAGGGTCCGTCGGACGCATTTTCGCCGGGTTTCCCGATGATTGCCGTTTTGCGCCGAATTCCCCTGGGATTTTGGCGCATCAGCGCTGGCTTGCGAGCAACAGGGGGGAGGGTCGTCGGACAACCCAACGGATTCGGACAAACCGCCGAATTTAAAAACGCGATTGTGTCGAATCAACCACTTACATGCATCGGGAAGAAGCAGGTGAACGCTGGCAGACTTCGGCGGGGAAGCGACGGATGCAGGACCTCGGGTGCACGATCCTAGTGAATTGCGCTGGACCCGAATCCTCGTCAGACAACGCACCGGGGGATCACGATAAAACCAGGTAAGTAAATGAGCCACAATGGGGCAGATTTACTTACTTAGCGGCGCTTTCTCTGCAGTGGATTCAGGTCTGGCCGGGATTCACTAAGGTAGTTCCTCCGACGTCCACCAGGTGTCGCTGCTGCGCTGAAGTTCCCCGGCCTATTCCTGGTGAAGGTAAGTGCAAGCTCCGCGACACTTTTTTTTTTTTAAATGCGGCGGTTTTTCCGAACCTGTCGGGTTTTCGTTCGGCCACAATCCGATCGCATGCACCAAAATCCTGGGGCAATACAGGGAAAATTGGCGCAAATCGGAAATATTCGGGTAACACGTTGGGAAAACGTGAATCGGGACCTTAGTAAATGAGCCCCAATGTGTTAACCTGCAGACAGTCGTGAAGCTCATTCACAAAGCAGGTGGAAAAACTAAATGAACCCATGTGTTAATGACTTCTCCAAGTTTAGAAAAGATGTTTTCAATTAAAGAGATGGTAGCAGCAAATTTATGGGTCGGAGGCGCTTTGTCCCTTTAAATTTCGGCAAACAAATCCCAGTCACTGGGTGGGACAATTTGTAAGTGTTTTATTTATGTAGAGGTACAATGCGCCCCGTTCTGGTGATCCATGGGGGTCCCGTCACTTTGCCTCTATGATGTGTTTTGGCCACGCTTCCCCCTTATTGATGTTTCATATGAAGAACACAATTATCAGTAACCAGGCGTTGCCTTTATGTGAACTCATTGCACTTGGGTTCACTTGTTCCTGATCTTTGGATGTTGCTTCACTAGGGATGAGCGGATCTGTCCAGGTTGGGGCTCACAGAGTTTGGTCGGACCTGACCTGAAAGTTCAGTCCAGGAAACCCAATGCTCATCCCTATTGGTAACACCCATGATCATTGCCGGAACTGATCTTGGCTGTTACCGTTTACGTGGTATGATGTAATAGGGGAGCGATGATCCTAGGCCTTAAATGCCGGCACCGATTACCGACGGGATTGATTCCGAACACCGAAGCTGGACTTCAGGCGAAGTCTGGGAATCCAAAACCCACAATCGGGCAGATTTACTTACCCGGTCCGTTCGCGATCCAGCGGCGCGTTCTCTGTGCTGGATTCGTGTCCGGCCGGGATTCATTAAGGTAGTTCCTCCGCCGTCCACCAGGTGGCGCTGCTGCGCCGAAAAGCATCGGAGCCCGCTGGAGTTCACCGAGCCGGGCTGAGTGAAGGTAAGTGCAAGCGGTTTTTCCCGAATCCGCCAGGTTATTGTTCGGCCACGCCCCCCCATTTCCGTTGCGTGCATGCCAGCGCCGATGCGCCACAATCCGACCACGTGCGCCAAAATCCCGGGGCAATTCAGGGAGAATCCGCACAAATTGGAAATATTCGGGTAACACGTCGGGAAAACGTGAATCGGGCCCTTAGTAAATGACCCCCAATGTTCGGTTCAGTCCTTAACATTGCTGTTCGAGTCGATCCCTATTTGTAACCATTTCAAAAAACAGGTTTTCCATATTTTTGCCTTTCCTTTTGCCACTCCGCTCCTTCCACAAGCCACATTTGAGCGCTCGATATCTGCGAGACGAATTGTACTTCCTGGTGTCACCAATTAATATTCTGTGCCGTCTAGTGGGAATCTGGAAAAATATTCTAAATGTGGGGAATTTGTAGGGGAACGTAGTGGCACCAATTTCTGATGGGCTTTAAGGTTAAGATGACACCTCTTTATTCTTTGGGTCCATGAGATCGCACAGATTCTGGATTTTGAAAGTTTTGTTATGTCTCAAATACCTTTAAAAAGGCAAAAACTTCTGAAACTTTCTCACACTTGTACAGAACCGAGCAAGGAGTCATCCGTCTGTGACTGATAATATCCAGAGAACCTTTAGATCCTTTCACTTTAGTCGGACTGTGCACCTTTTCGGGGATTACACGGCTTGCACAGGTATTTAACAGGTGTCTGTGCTGGGATTTTGGCGAACGCGATCATTTCTTTTGGCGCATGCAACACAAATTAGGGGCCGTGCCATCGGATGATCCGACTGATTCGGACTGAGCACGGGATTTAACTTTCACATATTGTCGCAAGACAATGCACTTACATGCACTAGGAAGAAGAAGGTGAACTCCTGGGACCTGAGCAGGGAAGTGACACATGCAGGATATCAGGCGCAGGATCTTAGTGACTCCCAGCAAAGCGTATTATACACGGACAATGCACTTACATGCACCAGGAAGAAGAAGGTGAACTCCAGGACCTGAGTGGGGAAGCGACACATGCAGGATATCAGGTGCAGGATCTTAGTGACTCCTCGCACAGCGCATTATACACGGACAATGCACTTACATGCACCAGGAAGAAGAAGGTGAACTCCAGGGACCTGAGCGGGGAAGCGACACATGCAGGATATCGGGCGCAGGATCTTAGTGACTCCCTGCACAGCGCATTATACACGGACAATGCACTTACATGCACCAGGAAGAAGAAGGTGAACTCCAGGGACCTGAGCGGGGAAGCGACACATGCAGGATATCGGGCGCACGATCTTAGTGACTCCCCGCACAGCGCATTATACACGGACAATGCACTTACATGCACCAGGAAGAAGAAGGTGAACTCCGGGGACCTGAGCGGGGAAGCGACACATGCAGGATATCGGGCGCAGGATCTTAGTGACTCCCCGCACAGCGCATTATACACGGACAATGCACTTACATGCACCAGGAAGAAGATGGTGAACTCCGGGGACCTGAGCGGGGAAGCGACACATGCAGGATATCGGGCGCACGATCTTAGTGACTCCCCGCACAGCGCATTATACACGGACAATGCACTTACATGCACCAGGAAGAAGAAGGTGAACTCCGGGGACCTGAGCGGGGAAGCGACACATGCAGGATATCAGGCGCACGATCTTAGTGACTCCCCGCACAGCGCATTATACACGGACAATGCACTTACATGCACCAGGAAGAAGAAGGTGAACTCCAAGGACCTGAGTGGGGAAGCGACACATGCAGGATATCGGGTGCAGGATCTTAGTGACTCCCCGCACAGCGCATTATACACGGACAATGCACTTACATGCACCAGGAAGAAGAAGGTGAACTCCGGGGACCTGAGCGGGGAAGCAACACATGCAGGATATCGGGTGCAGGATCTTAGTGACTCCCCGCACAGCGCATTATACACGGACAATGCACTTACATGCACCAGGAAGAAGATGGTGAACTCCGGGGACCTGAGCGGGGAAGCGACACATGCAGGATATCAGGCGCACGATCTTAGTGACTCCCCGCACAGCGCATTATACACAGACAATGCAGTTACATGCACCAGGAAGAAGAAGGTGAACTCCGGGGACCTGAGTGGGGAAGCGACACATGCAGGATATCGGGCGCAGGATCTTAGTGACTCCCCGCACAGCACGTTATACACGGACAATGCACTTACATGCACCAGGAAGAAGAAGGTGAACTCCGGGGACCTGAGCGGGGAAGTGACACATGCAGGATATCGGGCGCAGGATCTTAGTGACTCCCCGCACAGCGCATTATACACGGACAATGCACTTTCTGTGAACTCCATCACCCGGGTAAGTAAATGTGCCCAAAGTGTCAATTTAGACATTTGGATGGATCAGACATTTTTGGACATGGTTTCAATTCATATATTTTAAGAGTACTTGAACGATTGGCTCCAGTATGTTTCAGAGTTCAGTCATTTCGAAACTTTGGGTACTTTTGTGTGCAATATGTTTATATGGATTCAGTTTTACTATTAAAGAGCTTATGTGTTTGTTTGTATTACTGTATCTTCGCCTGAGGTAATGCAGGCTGTTTATTGGCTAGCTCCCTGGAAGCTTTCAGAGGCTGAGACTAAGAGTCAATAAGTTAATAGAGTCTGGGTGATTCTTTGGTGTCCATATTGAGATTTTGTCAGAGACAGTGCTGTTCTTGTGCAGATGCAGCAGAGCTGAGCTGGCTCCCAGGAGAGTCATCCAGCCTTGCAGACCACTGGTCCAGCAATTTTACCTGTGCAAGCAAGGGATTTATCGTCTCCAGTGAGAGTCCGTGGCTAAGCTGCTGCTATCATGGGCTCTCTCCGTAACCACCAACCTGTCGTCTACAATGGAGCTGCCACAAGGGGGATCCTTAGTGTTACGTGGCCTCCCTCTCTTCACCCTGTTGACCTTGATCGGTGTGGGTGAGGCCACGGCTAGACCAACCCAAACCGGCCACTCGTCTCCCGGTTCCATCTGCCCCTGTATACTGTCAGCTCCCGGGGGCACATGTAAGATTAGTTGCTTTATATAGTGGACCCCCACAGATCCTGTGGATAGCGGTAACTTGTTGTGACTGGACATCCCCTTTAATGTACGCCTACGTGTGTTTTACGTGATTGCTACATTGTATTTGTCTATAACGTTGTATCATTGATCGATACAGAAATCCATGAAATTCCAAAGGGTTCACTTACTTTTTCCTGCATCTGTATCCAATCTACCAATCCAAACGATGTGGGGGCTGGGATGGACCTGTGCAGCCCCTGGTGTCGGTATCTACACTACACTGCCTGCCCCTGCTATCTTGCATGGGAAGCCCCGTTAATGCTCCGCCTGTAGTACATAAAGCTAAGTGATTCCTACATTTCCTGAGGCTGTGATTGCAGTCTCCGGATTTTTACTGCGTACGATAAAACGGTTCCATAATCTGCCGCGTTCTGACAGAATAATGTGTCTTAAAGACGCCAACGGAGCTCAATTATAGAGAAATGATTCTGGATCGGCTCCATCTCGGGAAGTGGATGTAATGAGCCTGGGAGAGATGTCATGTACCTGCTGTAAGGGCAGAGACAGAGGCGGCATGTGTCCTGCAGGTCGGAGAATGACAGATGGGCGGGGCTATGCAAATATATTCATATTCCTACAAAATTGTGGTCATCCTCCAAAATAAGATCCCTTGAATCTCCATGACCATATCAATCATGGGAATGCATGACCCATGACCTATTAGTTGTGGGGATGGGACCCCATCTGTTGGACCCCAACACTTAGTATTTGGTTAGGGGGTAACATTCAATTTTGGGACATCACTCAGACCTAAGAGATTTGCACCATCCATAGGAATAGACTTCAGACTTAGGGAAGAACCTCGGCAGGAGAAGGACATGATTCTTCTAAGGGATTTATGACATTTTGATACGAGATATATTAACGATGGATTTATATTCCAGGATTGTAGCCTCCTCAAGTGCACTAGGGGTGTGTCCTCACACTGCTGTGCTCTCTGCTCTCTGCAGCCAGTGTTATGTATTGTCCCTGGAGAGATGTGCAATCAGACCTCACACTGCTGTGCTCTGTGCTCTCTGCAGCCAGTGTTATGTATTGTCCCTGGAGAGATGTGTAATCAGACCTCACACTGCTGTGCTCTCTGCTCTCTGCAGCCAGTGTTATGTATTGTCCTGGATAGATGTGTAATCAGACCTCACACTGCTGTGCTCTGTGCTCTCTGCAGCCAGTGTTATGTATTGTCCTGGAGAGATGTGTAATCAGACCTCACACTGCTGTGCTCTGTGCTCTCTGCAGCCAGTGTTATGTATTGTCCCTGGAGAGATGTGTAATCAGACCTCACACTGCTGTGCTCTGTGCTCTCAGCAGCCAGTGTTATGTATTGTCCCTGGAGAGATGTGTAATCAGACCTCACACTGCTGTGCTCTCTTCGGCCAGTGTTATGTATTGTCCCTGGAGAGATGTGTAATCAGACCTCACACTGCTGTGCCCTGTGCTCTCTGCAGCCAGTGTTATGTATTGTCCCTGGAGAGATGTGTAATCAGACCTCACACTGCTGTGCTCTGTGCTCTCTGCAGCCAGTGTTTTGTATTGTCCCTGGAGAGATATGTAATCAGACCTCACACTGCTGTGCTCTGTGCTCTCTGCAGCCAGTGTTATGTATTGTCCCTGGAGAGATATGTAATCAGACCTCACACTGCTGTGCTCTGTGCTCTCTGCCAGTGTTCGGTGAAGAGACGTGTAATCCGACTTTTGTGTATGTTGTAAGTAGCAGCAAGACTGATATATACATATGTATATATATTCCAGGATTGTAGCTGCTCCATGTGCACAGGGGAGCATGCCCTCACACTGCTGTATGTTGTTAGTAGCAGCAGGACTGTGAAATGTGGATTTATAATTCAGGACTGTAGGTTCCACAAGTGCACTGGGAGCTGCAGAGAGCACAGAACACAGCAGTGTGAGGACATACCCCAGTGCACTTGGAGAAGCTACAAGTCTGTATTTTGGGATCTACATAGCAGGAGGGGAACCTCAGGGATCATTGCCATCATATATATATATTCCAGGATTGTAGCTGCTCCAAGTGCACAGGGCAGCAGGCCCTCACACTGCTGTGCTCTGTGCTAATGTTGGGTATTGACCCTGTAGAGATGTGTAATAATACATTGGTGTATGTTGTTAGTAGCTGCAGGACTGTGAAATGTGGATTTATATTTCAGGACTGTAGTTTCTCCAAGTGCACTGGGAGCTGCAGAGAGAACAGAGCACAGCAGTGTGAGGACATACCCCAGTGCACTTTGAGAAGCTACAAGTCTGTATTTTTGGGATCTACATAGCAGGAGGGGAACCTCAGGGATCATTGCCATTATAGGGTGTAACATGGAACCTCCAACACAGGAAAATGTCTCATTTTTGGAGTTCAGGACATGTAACTACATGGATATGTGACCTGTTTGGAGGGAGGCTTTGACCTCGATAGAGTAACGCCAGCAGCCACCAGCGCATAGAGGACATAAAGCGGCTACTTACACCATCCTATGAACAGGAAGACCCATTTGCGCAGCTTGTCGGTGGAGTAGGTCATGACGATGGCCGTGTGCAGGTAGCAGCCTTCCACAAACATCCAGAAAAAGTTGGTCACCACAAAATAATTGTAGATGGTTGTGATGCAGCGACACCAAATCTGAAAAATAGAAAATAAAAAAAATCATAGAGGGCGGGGGGTGGGGAGGGGGTCTGTGGTCGGTCAATAGGGTGGATCCTGTCTGTGGTCTGTGCTGGGGTCTATAAATAGGGAGGGTCCGGTTGGACGGTCATGTCATGTGTCTGTGTTACTGGGGGCTGCTGTGGGGGGTCTAAAACTTTATTTATGGGGGTCTGATGTATATATATATATATCCACGTCTGGGGTAGGGAGTAGGATGATGCTGGGCTCCTCGCTTTGTGCTCCCCTCATTGATGTCACTTTGTAGAGGAGGTTGGGGGGTCCTTGGGAGTGGGGGGCTGGGGGGTATACATGGCTAGTGTAGGGAGTAGGATGATGCTGTGCTCCTCGCTTTGTGCTCCCCTCATTGATGTCACTTTGTAGAGGGGGGTGGGGGCTCTTGGGAGTGGGGGGCTGGGGGGTATCCATGGCTAGTGTAGGGAGTAGGATGATGCTGTGCTCCTCGCTTTGTGTCCCCCTCATTGATGTCACTTTTTAGAGGGGTGGGGGTGGGGGGTCCTTGGGAGTGGGGGGCTGGGGGGTATACATGGCTAGTGTAGGGAGTAGGATGATGCTGTGCTCCTCGCTTTGTGCTCCCCTCATTGATGTCACTTTGTAGAGGGGGTTGGGCGGTCCTTGGGAGTGGGGGGCTGGGGGGTATCCATGGCTAGTGTAGGGAGTAGGATGATGCTGTGCTCCTCGCTTTGTGCTCCCCTCATTGATGTCACTTTGTAGAGGGGGTGGGGGGTCCTTGGGAGTGGGGGGCTGGGGGGTATCCATGGCTAGTGTAGGGAGTAGGATGATGCTGTGCTCCTCGCTTTGTGCTCCCCTCATTGATGTCACTTTGTAGAGGGGGTTGGGGGGTCCTTGGGAGTGGGGGGCTGGGCTGTATGAGTGAATGAGGGGTTAATAGCTCCCTTCATGCACAGCAGGGATGGAAGATTCGCTCTCCAGAAGAAGTGAATGTGCGGAGGGTGATGATAATTATACATTCAGTGTAAATGAGAAGATCCAGATGCAGAAAATATCCAGTGATTGATGTGAAATGTGATAATTTGTGGAGTAAAATCTGCGGGAGCTGCCAAGTCCCTACACACGATCCCCATCCAATACAATCTCCATCACTTCCATCACACAAGCACAAGACAGAATGCGGCTCATTTATCTAATCCTCACCTGTTACATTGTAACTTATACTCCAGTCACATCCAGAGCTGCATCACAATCTAGGCGGGCAGACACATACCGATATACCCTATGGGGGTACCTTTGTTATCTACCATTCAGGTCCTGGGGCGGACACTGGGGTGGGATCCCCATCATCCACAGCTTTGATGTCTTTGCTGGGGATCCAAGGAGACGTTACTTTTTGTCACATTGTATTTTTTCCAATTAAAAATGTACATTGTGCTATGAAGTGTATAATGATATCAGCAGATCCCACAATACAGGGGGCAAGAAACAATGAGAGGCCTGGTTTGGGATCGGTAAGCAAGGAGAGGTCATGTCAATGGTTGGTAAAATAGGAGAGGTCAGGTTGAGGGTCGGTAAACATGAAGAGTTCAGGTCTAGGAACGGTAAACAAGGAGAAGTCAGGTTTAGGGTCAGTAAACAAGGAGAGGTCAGGTCGAGGGTCGGTAAACAAGGAGAGGTCAGGTCTAGAGTCAGTGAACAAGGAGAGGTCAGGTCTAGAGTCAGTGAACAAGGAGAGGTCAGGTCTAGAGTCAGTGAACAAGGAGAGGTTAGGTCGAGGGTTGGTAAACAAGGAGAGATCAAGTCAATGGTTGGTAAACAAGGAGAGGTCAGGTTGAGGGTCGGTAAACAAGGAGAGGTCAGGTCTAGAGTCAGTAAACAAGGAGAGGTCAGGTCGAGGGTCGGTAAGCAAGGAGAGATCAGGTCGAGGGTCGGTAAACAAGGAGAGGTCAGGTCGAGGGTTGGTAAACAAGGAGAGATCAGGTCGAGGGTCGTTAAACAAGGAGAGGTCAGGTCAATGGTTGGTAAACAAGGAGAGGTCAGGTTGAGGATCGGTAAACATGAAGAGTTCAGGTCTAGGAACGGTAAACAAGGAGAAGTCAGGTTTAGGGTCAGTAAACAAGGAGAGGTCAGGTCAAGGGTTGGTAAACAAGGAGAGGTCAGGTCAAGGATTGGTAAACAAGGAGAGGTCAGGTCGAGGGTCGGTAAACAAGGAGAGGTCAGGTCTAGAGTCAGTGAACAAGGAGAGGTCAGGTCTAGAGTCAGTGAACAAATAGAGGTCAGGTCTAGAGTCAGTGAACAAGGAGAGGTCAGGTCGAGGGTTGGTAAACAAGGAGAGATCAAGTCAATGGTTGGTAAACAAGGAGAGGTCAGGTTGAGGGTCGGTAAACAAGGAGAGGTCAGGTCTAGAGTCAGTGAACAAGGAGAGGTCAGGTCGAGGGTCGGTAAGCAAGGAGAGATCAGGTCGAGGGTCGGTAAACAAGGAGAGGTCAGGTCGAGGGTTGGTAAACAAGGAGAGATCAGGTCGAGGGTCGGTAAACAAGGAGAGGTCAGGTCAATGGTTGGTAAACAAGGAGAGATCAGATTGAGGGTTGGTAAACATGAAGAGGTCAGGTCAATGGTTGGTAAACAAGGAGAGGTCAGGTCGAGGGTCGGTAAACAAGGAGAGGTCAGGTCGAGGGTCGGTAAACAAGGAGAGGCCAGGTTGAGGGTCGGTAAACAAGGAGAGATCATGTCGAGGGTCAGTAAGCAAGGAGAGATCAGGTCAAGAGTCGGTAAACAAGGAGAGGTCAGGTCGAAGGCAGTAAACAAGGAGAGGTAAGGTCGAGGGTCGGTAAACAAGGAGAGGTCAGGTCAATGGTTGGTAAAATAAGAGAGGTCAGGTTGAGGGTCGGTAAACATGAAGAGTTCAGGTCTAGGAACGGTAAACAAGGAGAAGTCAGGTTTAGGGTCAGTAAACAAGGAGAGGTCAGGTCAAGGGTTGGTAAACAAGGAGAGGTCAGGTCAAGGGTTGGTAAACAAGGAGAGGTCAGGTCGAGGGTCGGTAAACAAGGAGAGGTCAGGTCTAGAGTCAGTGAACAAGGAGAGGTCAGGTCTAGAGTCAGTGAACAAATAGAGGTCAGGTCTAGAGTCAGTGAACAAGGAGAGGTCAGGTCTAGAGTCAGTGAACAAATAGAGGTCAGGTCTAGAGTCAGTGAACAAGGAGAGGTCAGGTCGAGGGTTGGTAAACAAGGAGAGATCAAGTCAATGGTTGGTAAACAAGGAGAGGTCAGGTTGAGGGTCGGTAAACAAGGAGAGATCAGGTCAAGAGTCGGTAAACAAGGAGAGGTCAGGTCGAAGGCAGTAAACAAGGAGAGGTAAGGTCGAGGGTCGGTAAACAAGGAGAGGTCAGGTCAATGGTTGGTAAAATAAGAGAGGTCAGGTTGAGGGTCGGTAAACATGAAGAGTTCAGGTCTAGGAACGGTAAACAAGGAGAAGTCAGGTTTAGGGTCAGTAAACAAGGAGAGGTCAGGTCAAGGGTTGGTAAACAAGGAGAGGTCAGGTCAAGGGTTGGTAAACAAGGAGAGGTCAGGTCGAGGGTCGGTAAACAAGGAGAGGTCAGGTCTAGAGTCAGTGAACAAGGAGAGGTCAGGTCTAGAGTCAGTGAACAAATAGAGGTCAGGTCTAGAGTCAGTGAACAAGGAGAGGTCAGGTCTAGAGTCAGTGAACAAATAGAGGTCAGGTCTAGAGTCAGTGAACAAGGAGAGGTCAGGTCGAGGGTTGGTAAACAAGGAGAGATCAAGTCAATGGTTGGTAAACAAGGAGAGGTCAGGTTGAGGGTCGGTAAACAAGGAGAGGTCAGGTCTAGAGTCAGTGAACAAGGAGAGGTCAGGTCGAGGGTCGGTAAGCAAGGAGAGATCAGGTCGAGGGTCGGTAAACAAGGAGAGGTCAGGTCGAGGGTTGGTAAACAAGGAGAGATCAGGTCGAGGGTCGGTAAACAAGGAGAGGTCAGGTCAATGGTTGGTAAACAAGGAGAGGTCAGGTTGAGGATCGGTAAACATGAAGAGGTCAGGTCAATGGTTGGTAAACAAGGAGAGATCAGGTCGAGGGTCGGTAAACAAGGAGAGGTCAGGTCAATGGTTGGTAAACAAGGAGAGGTCAGGTTGAGGGTTGGTAAACATGAAGAGGTTAGGTCAATGGTTGGTAAACAAGGAGAGGTCAGGTCGAGGGTCGGTAAACAAGGAGAGGTCAGGTCGAGGGTCGGTAAACAAGGAGAGATCATGTCGAGGGTCAGTAAGCAAGGAGAGATCAGGTCAAGAGTCGGTAAACAAGGAGAGGTCAGGTCGAAGGCAGTAAACAAGGAGAGGTCAGGTCGAGGGTTGGTAAACAAGGAGAGGTCAGGTCAATGGTTGGTAAAATAAGAGAGGTCAGGTTGAGGGTCGGTAAACATGAAGAGTTCAGGTCTAGGAACGGTAAACAAGGAGAAGTCAGGTTTAGGGTCAGTAAACAAGGAGAGGTCAGGTCAAGGGTTGGTAAACAAAGAGAGGTCAGGTCAAGGGTTGGTAAACAAGGAGAGGTCAGGTCGAGGGTCGGTAAACAAGGAGAGGTCAGGTCTAGAGTCAGTGAACAAGGAGAGGTCAGGTCTAGAGTCAGTGAACAAATAGAGGTCAGGTCTAGAGTCAGTGAACAAGGAGAGGTCAGGTCTAGAGTCAGTGAACAAATAGAGGTCAGGTCTAGAGTCAGTGAACAAGGAGAGGTCAGGTCGAGGGTTGGTAAACAAGGAGAGATCAAGTCAATGGTTGGTAAACAAGGAGAGGTCAGGTTGAGGGTCGGTAAACAAGGAGAGGTCAGGTCTAGAGTCAGTGAACAAGGAGAGGTCAGGTCGAGGGTCGGTAAACAAGGAGAGGCCAGGTCGAGGGTCGGTAAACAAGGAGAGATCAGGTCGAGGGTCAGTAAGCAAGGAGAGATCAGGTCAAGAGTCGGTAAACAAGGAGAGGTCAGGTCGAAGGCAGTAAACAAGGAGAGGTAAGGTCGAGGGTCGGTAAACAAGGAGAGGTCAGGTCGAGGGTCGGTAAACTAGGAGAGATCAGGTCGAGGGTCGGTAAACAAGGAGAGGTCAGGTAAAGGGTCGGTAAACAAGGAGAGGTAAGGTCGAGGGTCGGTAAACAAGGAGAGGTCAGGTAAAGGGTCGGTAAACAAGGAGAGATCAGGTCGAGGGTCGGTAAACAAGGAGAGGTAAGGTCGAGGGTCGGTAAACAAGGAGAGATCAGGTCGAGGGTCGGTAAACAAGGAGAGGTAAGGTCGAGGGTCGGTAAACAAGGAGAGGTCAGGTCGAGGGTCGGTAAACAAGGAGAGATCAGGTCGAGGGTCGGTAAACAAGGAGAGGTCAGGTAAAGGGTCGGTAAACAAGGAGAGGTAAGGTCGGGGTTCAGTAAACAAGGAGAGATCAGGTCGAGGGTCGGTAAACAAGGAGAGGTCAGGTAAAGGGTCGGTAAACAAGGAGAGGTAAGGTCGATGGTCGGTAAACAAGGAGAGGTCAGGTAAAGGGTCGGTAAACAAGGAGAGGTAAGGTCGAGGGCTGGTAAGCAAGGAGAGGTCAGGTAAAGGGTCGGTAAACAAGGAGAGATCAGGTCGAGGGTCGGTAAACAAGGAGAGGTCAGGTAAAGGGTCGGTAAACAAGGAGAGGTAAGGTCGGGGTTCAGTAAACAAGGAGAGATCAGGTCGAGGGTCGGTAAACAAGGAGAGGTCAGGTAAAGGGTCGGTAAACAAGGAGAGGTAAGGTCGATGGTCGGTAAACAAGGAGAGGTCAGGTAAAGGGTCGGTAAACAAGGAGAGGTAAGGTCGAGGGCTGGTAAGCAAGGAGAGGTCAGGTAAAGGGTCGGTAAACAAGGAGAGATCAGGTTGAGGGTCGGTAAACAAGGAGAGGTCAGGTAAAGGGTCGGTAAACAAGGAGAGGTAAGGTCGAGGGTCGGTAAACAAGGAGAGGTCAGGTAAAGGGTCGGTAAACAAGGAGAGGTAAGGTCGGGGGTCAGTAAACAAGGAGAGATCAGGTCGAGGGTCGGTAAACAAGGAGAGGTCAGGTAAAGGGTCGGTAAACAAGGAGAGGTAAGGTCGAGGGTCGGTAAACAAGGAGAGGTCAGGTAAAGGGTCGGTAAACAAGGAGAGGTAAGGTCGAGGGTCGGTAAACAAGGATAGTTTGGTCTGGGGTCTGTAAAAAGAGGAATTAGGTCTGGAGTCAGTAAATAAAGGGGGCCAGGACCAGATATCTCAATAAACAGGGTCTTGGGTCGACAAAAAGGCAGGGCCAGGTCTGTAAACTTGAATGTTCTGGTCTGGATTCTGTAAACATAAATGAAAGGGTATTTTGTATCTTTTGGGCATTTTTCCATCTAAAACTCAAACCTTCCGTTTTACCTTTGTGTTTTCTCTCCCCGGGAATGTTCTGTTCTGTTATCACATTGTCCTTCTGGCTCTTGTGGGTGACACTTTCCTTCTCCTATTATCCAGTTTATCTATTATCTACCACTAACGTTTCTGTAATGGAAGTCACCGGCACCGTGCAGCGAGATGCGATAGAGGTGACTAAGACCAGGACTGAATGGAGGTGACTCAGGGACAGACAAAGACTGAAAGAAGGAACAATTCTAAGAAATAGATGTCCCCGGGCCCAGGAGGACACGATGGAGGTCACCGGAGGTCTCACAGGAGCCAGAGAACATCTCACCACAAAATACAAATCAATAATTCACAGAACATTATAACTACAAAGCTAGAAACATTGTTACTTCACTAAAAATGGGTGACTGTAGATTCTTCTCATATCCTGAATCTCTATAGTGAGTGCAGCTCTGGAGTATAATACAGGATGTAACTCAGGATCAGTACAGGATAAGTAATGTCATGTATGTACACAGTGACTGCACCAGCAGCAGAATAGTGAGTGCAGCTCTGGGGTATAATACAGGATGTAACTCAGGATCAGTACAGGATAAGTAATGTCATGTATGTACACAGTGCCTGCACCAGCAGCAGAATAGTGAGTGCAGCTCTGGAGTATAATACAGGATGTAACTCAGGATCAGTACAGGATAAGTAATGTTATGTATGTACACAGTGACTGCACCAGCAGCAGAATAGTGAGTGCAGCTCTGGGGTATAATACAGGATGTAACTCAGGATCAGTACAGGATAAGTAATGTCATGTATGTACACAGTGACTGCACCAGCAGCAGAATAGTGAGTGCAGCTCTGGGGTATAATACAGGATGTAACTCAGGATCAGTACAGGATAAGTAATGTCATGTATGTACACAGTGACTGCACCAGCAGCAGAATAGTGAGTGCAGCTCTGGGGTATAATACAGGATGTAACTCAGGATCAGTACAGGATAAGTAATGTCATGTATGTACACAGTGACTGCACCAGCAGCAGAATAATGAGTGCAGCTCTGGTGTATAATACAGGATGTAACTCAGGATCAGTACAGGATAAGTAATGTCATGTATGTACACAGTGACTGCACCAGCAGCAGAATAGTGAGTGCAGCTCTGGGGTATAATACAGGATGTAACTCAGGATCAGTACAGGATAAGTAATGTCATGTATGTACACAGTGCCTGCACCAGCAGCAGAATAGTGAGTGCAGCTCTGGAGTATAATACAGGATGTAACTCAGGATCAGTACAGGATAAGTAATGTCATGTATGTACACAGTGACTGCACCAGCAGCAGAATAGTGAGTGCAGCTCTGGAGTATAATACTGGATGTAACTCAGGATCAGTACAGGATAAGTAATGTCATGTATGTACACAGTGACTGCACCAGCAGCAGAATAGTGAGTGCAGCTCTGGGGTATAATACAGGATGTAACTCAGGATCAGTACAGGATAAGTAATGTCATGTATGTACACAGTGACTGCACCAGCAGCAGAATAGTGAGTGCAGCTCTGGGGTATAATACAGGATGTAACTCAGGATCAGTACAGGATAAGTAATGTCATGTATGTACACAGTGACTGCACCAGCAGCAGAATAGTGAGTGCAGCTCTGGGGTATAATACAGGATGTAACTCAGGATCAGTACAGGATAAGTAATGTCATGTATGTACACAGTGACTGCACCAGCAGCAGAATAGTGAGTGCAGCTCTGGGGTATAATACAGGATGTAACTCAGGATCAGTACAGGATAAGTAATGTCATGTATGTACACAGTGACTGCACCAGCAGCAGAATAGTGAGTGCAGCTCTGGGGTATAATACAGGATGTAACTCAAGATCAGTACAGGATAAGTAATGTTATGTATATATTTCAGTTACACCCACATCCAGTTTGTGATAGAACAGTCAGAAATCTGAGCAGCGTCACCCCTCCTTATGGACATCTGCAGCTCCAATGACAACGAGCACAATCAATAAGCAAGAAAACAGAATTTTAGAAGGAAAATAACACAAAACTAAAAATGAGAAATGCAAAAAGAAGCAACAAAACACAGTATGAAATCAGGGTAAGCTCTAATACCGCACCTCATTCTGCTCATGGATGTTGTGATCAATCATTTGTAGCAGAAACCACATGATGTTTCTTAAGATGAAGGTTGTAATTAAATTCCAATGAATGATATTTCGAAGGCATCGAATACTCCTAGAGAGAAGAAGAAAAGAGTCACATACAGCATAGGGTGCAGTATTATAGTAGTTATATTCTTGTACATAGGGGGCAGTATTATAGTAGTTATATTCTTGTACATAGGGGGCAGTATTATAGTAGTTATATTCTTGTACATAGGGTGCAGTATTATAGTAGTTATATTCCTGTACATAGGGGGCAGTATTATAGTAGTTATATTCTTGTACATAGGGAGCAGTATTATAGTAGTTATATTCTTGTACATAGGGGGCAGTATTATAGTAGTTATATTCCTGTACATAGGGGGCAGTATTATAGTAGTTATATCCCTGTACATAGGGGGCAGTATTATAGTAGTTATATTCTTGTACATAGGGGGCAGTATTATAGTAGTTATATTCTTGTACATAGGAGGCAGTATTATAGTAGTTATATCCCTGTACATAGGGGGCAGTATTATAGTAGTTATATTCCTGTACATAGGGTGCAGTATTATAGTAGTTATATTCCTGTACATAGGGGGCAGTATTATAGTAGTTATATACTTGTACATAGGGGGCAGTATTATAGTAGTTATATTCTTGTACATAGGGGCAGTATTATAGTAGTTATATTCCTGTACATAGGGGGCAGTATTATAGTAGTTATATTCCTGTACATAGGGGGCAGTATTACAGTAGTTATATTCCTGTACATAGGGGGCAGTACTATAGTAGTTATATTCTTGTACATAGGGGGCAGTATTATAGTAGTTATATTCCTGTACATAGGGGGCAGTATTATAGTAGTTATATTCCTGTACATAGGGGGCAGTATTATAGTAGTTATATTCTTGTACATAGGGGGCAGTATTATAGTAGTTATATTCTTGTACATAGAGGGGAGTATTATAGTAGTTATATTCCTGTATATAGGGGGCAGTATTATAGTAGTTATATTCTTGTACATAGGGGGCAGTATTATAGTAGTTATATTCCTGTACATAGGGGGCAGTATTATAGTAGTTATATTCTTGTACATAGGGGGCAGTATTATAGTAGTTATATTCTTGTACATAGGGACAGTATTATAGTAGTTATATTCTTGTTCATAGGGGGCAGTATTATAGTAGTTATATTCCTGTACATAGGGGGCAGTATTATAGTAGTTATATTCCTGTACATAGGGGGCTGTATTACAGTAGTTATATTCCTGTACATAGGGGGCAGTACTATAGTAGTTATATTCTTGTACATAGGGGGCAGTATTATAGTAGTTATATTCCTGTACATAGGGGCAGTATTATAGTAGTTATATTCCTGTACATAGGGGGTAGTATTATAGTAGTTATATTCCTGTACATAGGGAGCAGTATTATAGTAGTTATATTCTTGTACATAGGGGGCAGTATTATAGTAGTTATATTCCTGTACATAGGGGGCAGTATTATAGTAGTTATATTCTTGTACATAGGGGGCAGTATTATAGTAGTTATATTCTTGTACATAGGGGACAGTATTATAGTAGTTATATTCTTGTACATAGGGACAGTATTATAGTAGTTATATTCTTGTACATAGGGGACAGTATTATAGTAGTTATATTCTTGTACATAGGGGACAGTATTATAGTAGTTATATTCTTGTACATAGGGGGCAGTATTATAGTAGTTATATTCCTGTACATAGGGGGCAGTATTATAGTAGTTATATTCTTGTACATAGGGGGCAGTATTATAGTAGTTATATTCTTGTACATAGGGGGCAGTATTATAGTAGTTATATTCTTGTACATAGGAGGCAGTATTATAGTAGTTATATTCTTGTACATAGGAGGCAGTATTATAGTAGTTATATTCTTGTACATAGGGGACAGTATTATAGTAGTTATATTCTTGTACATAGGGACAGTATTATAGTAGTTATATTCTTGTACATAGGGGACAGTATTATAGTAGTTATATTCTTGTACATAGGGGGCAGTATTATAGTAGTTATATTCTTGTACATAGGGGGCAGTATTATAGTAGTTATATTCTTGTACATAGGGGGCAGTATTATAGTAGTTATATTCCTGTACATAGACTGGCAGTATTATAGTAGTTATAGTCTTGTACATAGGGGGCAGTATTATATTAGGTCTATCCACCAGGAGACCTGTGCAGGTGGTTCAGACATTTATTTGCTGATTCCCCATTCAGAATAGTTTACATAGAAGTTTAATGAAATATTATTCTCCTATATGTTATCATTTTCCTGAAGTTTGTTCTGCTCAGATTTGACAATTTTTCTCTCTGTTTTTTTTTGCTCTTCTACATTTTCCTGACATCCTCTCTCCTTTGATGCTCGCCGTCGGTTGTTCTGTAATCTTGCACAGCTGAGGATGTGTTACACTGTTTTGCTTCTTGTCTGTGAAGTTTCTGAGTTCCCTTTGAGGTGATGAGGACTGAATTCTGCATTTGATCTTTGCTCATGAGTTGTGATGTTTTCCTTCATGTCTTTTTTAGTAAACATTTTTAAAGGGATATGTGTCGTCTTAAAGGGATCATTCAATTTACGTATTTTTTTTGCTATTCACTAATGAACTTTACATTGCAGATCTTCACCATTTCTTGGGTCTCTGCTGCAGCATCACTGAGAGACTGATACATCTCACAGCTGAAGCTTTGCTCATTTGTACACAGTTCCTCTTGATACAATATTCACAGTCTGGACATTATTCTGATACTTTTTCTTGCTATAATAGATTGTTACAAACTACATGGAAATATTAGACCACGCCCCTTTCTTGTAAATTTTGTTTCTGTTACTGTTTGTTTTAATTCTAGATTTTTGGGATTTTGAAGGGTATAATCATTTTGTGAGCCCAAGCTTGTATCTCTTATTATAGGGATGGTGAATTAGAAGTTGTCATTTTCCAAGTGCACTGGAAAATGTCCTCACACTGCTGTGCTCTCTGCAGCCAGTGTTATGTATTACCCCTTGGGAGACGTGTAATCAGACCTCACACTGCTGTGCTCTGTGCTCTCTGCAGCGAGTGTTATGTATTGTCCCTGGAGGGATGTGTAATCAGGCCTCACACTGCTGTGCTCTGTGCTCTCTGCAGCCAGTGTTATGTATTGTCCCTGGAGAGATGTGTAATCAGACCTCACACTGCTGTGCTCTGTGCTCTCTGCAGCCAGTGTTATGTATTGTCCCTGGAGAGATGTGTAATCAGACCTCACACTGCTGTGCTCTGTGCTCTCTGCAGCCACTGTTATGTATTGTCCCTGGAGAGATCTGTAATCAGACCTCACACTGCTGTGCTCTGTGCTCTCTGCAGCCAGTGTTATGTGTTGTCCCTGGAGAGATGTGTAATCAGTCCTCACACTGCTGTGCTCTGTGCTCTCTGCAGCCAGTGTTATGTATTGTCCCTGGAGAGATGTGTAATCAGACCTCACACTGCTGTGCTCTGTGCTCTCTGCAGCCAGTGTTATGTATTGTCCCTGGAGAGATGTGTAATCAGACCTCACACTGCTGTGCTCTGTGCTCCCTGCAGCCAGTGTTATGTATTGTCCCTGAAGAGATGTGTAATCAGACCTCACACTGCTGTGCTCTGTGCTCTCTGCAGCCAGTGTTATGTATTGTCCCTGGAGAGATGTGTAATCAGACCTCACACTGCTGCACTCTGTGCTCTCTGCAGCCAGTGTTATGTATTGTCCCTGGAGAGATGTGTAATCAGACCTCACACTGCTGTGCTCTGTGCTCTCTGCAGCCAGTGTTATGTATTGTCCCTGTAGAGATGTGTAATCAGGCCTCACACTGCTGTGCTCTGTACTATCTGCAGCCAGTGTAATGTATTGCCCCTGCAGAGATGTGTAATCAGACCTTACACTGCTGTGCTCTGCACTCTCTGCAGCCAGTATTATGCATTTCCCCTTAAGATTTGTGTAATCATACTTTTTGTATGTTGTTAGTAGCAGCAGAACTGTGAAATATGGTTTTATATTCCAGGATTACTGCTTATCCAAGTATGTTGCATATGTGTCCACACGCTGCTGTGTTCTGTGCAGTCAATATTAGGCTTTGTTCCTGAAGAGATGTGTAATCAGACAGTTGTGTTTGTTGTTAGTAGCAGCAGGACTGTGAAATTTGGATTTATATTTCAGGATTGTAGCTTATCCAAGTGCACTGGGGGTATATCCTCACACTGCTGTTCTCTGTGCAGCCAGTATTAGGTCTTGTCCATGGAGAGATGTGTAATCAGACTGTGTTTATGTTGCTAGTAGTAACAGAACTGTGAAATATGGATCTCACAACTCTTTCATAGATTGGAAAGTGAGTCTGTGGTGTATCTTAGTGCAGAGAGCAGAGTGCACAGCAGTGTGAAGATATATTCTCAATACCAAGCAGCTTGGCATCATCACGCTGAGGGCAGCATGACATCATCACGATGGGAGCAGGATGACATCATCACGATGGGAGCAGCATGACATCATCACGATGGGAGCAGCATGACATCATCACGCTGGGGGCAGCCTGACATCATCACACTGGGGGCAGCATGACATCATCACGATGGGAGCAGCATGACATCATCATGCTGGGGGCAACATGACATCATCACACTGGGGGCAGCATGACATCATCACGCTGGGGGCAGCATGACATCATCACGGTGGGGGCAGCATGACATCATCACACTTGGGGCAGCATGACATCATCACGGTGGGGGCAGCATGACATCATCACGGTGGGGGCAGCATGACATAATCACACTGGGGGCAGCATGACATCATCACACTGGGGGCAGCATGACATCATCACGCTGGGGGCAGCACTGGAATGAAGAATATGCAGACAGGGGCCGACAGAAGTTAGTGGTTTTATTACTATATTTAGGGACCCCATATATATTATAGGTTCACCAGATTACCCCTCCATACCTACCCTACTGAAATAAAAAGCACAAATAAACTGCACTGTATATATATATTATAATTTAAGTGACTGTCATATTTTTAGCTGCGCAGTGTGGAAGATGTTCTCCATAGACCTGAAGACACCTGAAAACCGGTTTCTCCTATAGTGACCCCTACAGGTCTCAGAGAATATTACAAGGCAACAATGATCCATCAGGAATGACTACAAATGTGTAAAATGCCCCTTATATTATGTAGGTAAGTCAGTTTCCTTACCATAGAACATGTGAACCCTGGGGCACTAGAACAAGTGCGGAGCTCAGGACCTTAGAAGCTCCATGTGTATTCTCCAATCATGTTACATAATTCACATCTCCAGGATAATTACCAGTTCTTCCTCCCCATCTCCATCACTGAAGAAGTTACTATGAAGGTACCTACCGTAGACACAAAAAGAGCAGGAAGGCGATGACCAGCGCCAGGACGGAGATGCAATGTCCCAGGTAGTTTATGATCAGGGCGATCTTGTAATGCAGGTCATACTTCCGCTGCAGACAAGAAGATGATTGCATTAACCTGAGACTCTTCAGCGCAGGACAGGTAATCTGGTTACTGAACAGTAATTATAATCTCTGCCTGCAAGATAATCTCATCAGAGGAGATACAGGTTATTTTGGGATGAGTGATATCTATGGACATGGGACTATTTACTGTGAAATTAATAGTCAATAATAACAGTCATCACAGGATAGACCTGGTGCCAAGAGAGAGAGTGCAGCTCTGGAGTATAATACAGAATAAGTAATGTCATGTATGTACACAGTGACTGCACCAGCAGCAGAATAGTGAGTGCAGCTCTGGGGTATAATACAGGATGTAACTCAGGATCAGTACAGGATAAGTAATGTCATGTATGTACACAGTGACTGCACCAGCAGCAGAATAGTGAGTGCAGCTCTGGGGTATAATACAGGATGTAACTCAGGATCAGTACAGGATAAGTAATGTCATGTATGTACACAGTGACTGCACCAGCAGCAGAATAGTGAGTGCAGCTCTGGAGTATAATACAGGATGTAACTCAGGATCAGTACAGGATAAGTAATGTCATGTATGTACACAGTGACTGCACCAGCAGCAGAATAGTGAGTGCAGCTCTGGAGTATAATACAGGATGTAACTCAGGATCAGTACAGGATAAGTAATGTCATGTATGTGCACAGTGACTGCACCAGCAGCAGAATAGTGAGTGCAGCTCTGGGGTATAACATGGGATGTAACTCAGGATCAGTACAGGATAAGTAATGTCATGTATGTACACAGTGACTGCACCAGCAGCAGAATAGTGAGTGCAGCTCTGGAGTATAATACAGGATGTAACTCAGGATCAGTACAGGATAAGTAATGTCATGTATGTACACAGTGACTGCACCAGCAGCAGAAAAGTGAGTGCAGCTCTGGGGTATAATACAGGATGTAACGCAGGATCAGTACAGGATAAGTAATGTCATGTATGTACACAGTGACTGCACCAGCAGCAGAATAGTGAGTGCAGCTCTGGGGTATAATACAGGATGTAACTCAGGATCAGTACAGGATAAGTAATGTCATGTATGTACACAGTGACTGCACCAGCAGCAGAATAGTGAGTGCAGCTCTGGTGTGCCTCGTTACCTCGTTAGCTGTCTGTTGCTGTGAGAGGCTGTGTGCTGCTGCTGCTCCTGAGCTCCAGGGAAAACCACCTCCACCTCTCCTCTCCCAGGGAGGGAGTGGGTTTCCAGGCATGAGCCAGGGCAGCAAGTCCCAGGCTCCTGCTTCCCGGTCTAGGCCGGCGGGAGGCAGGGGTAGCCAGGAACCGGCCAGCGCTGCGGAAGCCTTGGGGGTAAGAAGATCTGCGAGGAACAGCAGCAATGCTGCTCCAAGTACCCCCAGGCCAGCTAAGGCTTCAAAAAGCACCAAAACCCCAGGAAAGCTGGATACCTCGGGAAAGCTGGGTACCAAGGAAAAGCTGGATACTGCGGGAAAGCTGAGTGCTCAGGGAGCCTGCAGGGGGTGCCGAGTCTCCCCCTGGGGAGTCAGGGTCCTCAGGAGGGGAGACTGGCCCAGAGTCTGGAGACGAGGATGAGGGGGCAGGTCCTGGATCTGCCCCTGAAGCATCAGAGGTGCGGGAGATGGACACCACAATATGTCTAAAAAGGGGGTGTTCATTTCCCGAGGGTGGTGGTAAGATGGGTAAAAAGAAAGCCGTCTAACTCAATCACTCATGATGGCGGCACCCACTCCGTTGACGCTGGCGTCCATTAATGTCGCCAGCATTAAGTCTGATGCGGCTAGATTTGCGGCCTTTGATTTTCTCGGCCGCGTTGAAGCCGACATTTTATTTTTGCAGGAGACCAGGCTGCCAGATTTGGTGGCCGTGTTTAAAGCTAAGAGGGAATGGAGACACGGGCCTTCCTATTGGTCTCTTGCGGCCGAGCCGTATAGCGGAGTGGCGGTCCTTTTTACCGCACCGGTAGAATGCCGACGAGTTATTGAGTTAGAAATGGGGAGGTGCCTGATCCTGGATGTCCTCATGAAGGGACAAGAACTTCGCCTAATTAACATCTATGGTCCCCAGTCCAAGTGGGACAGGAAGTGTCTCTTTATGAGGATCAAGCCCTACCTTTTTACAAGTCGGCAGGTGGTCTTTGGAGGGGACTTCAATGCTGTCACGAGGTCCCAGGATAGGGGAGGTTCCAGAGACAAGCTGACTTATGATAGCGTCGCTCTTAATAGCATAGCCAGTGAGGCTCGCCTGGTGGATGTCCACATCCGGCACACCCCAGGCCACGCGGGGTTCACCTATTATAGGGGTAGCTGTAGGTCTAGAATAGACAGGTTTTATTTAAAGGAGGAAGCCATCTCTTCAGCAGTGTCCGTTGTTGAGGTGGAATTCTCCGACCACTGTTTAATTTTGTTTTCTCTGAATGTTACAGAGACCCCCCGGATGGGAAGAGGCTACTGGAAGCTAAATTCGTCTCTCCTGGAAGAAGCGGAGATCAGACAATCCTTTGAGGACTTTCTTCAGAGCCAGGTACCATTGCTGGGCCTTTGTAGCAGTAAGTCAGAGTGGTGGGAGATGCTCAAGAAAAGGGTGGCGAGATTCTTCCGCCAGCTCTCGAGCCTCAGGAGCCTGGACAGGTACCGCCTGTATCAGGGCCTGAGGAGGAAACTCGAGCATCTCGTCTCGACTGGAGGTAGTCGTGAGGACATCTCCAGAGTGAAATCCTTGCTGAAGAGGTGTCAGTACGATAGACACGCATCTTTGGTTTTTGAGAGGGATTACGGGAAATACCGCTCGCCCGACCCTTACAGAAACTGCAAGATGTCAGTGAATGGTAAAGTTGTCACAGGACTGGTTGACAGTACGGGATCCCTGAAAAGGTCCAGATCAGGGATTCTGGAGGTCGTCAGATCCTTCTACTCACACCTCTTGGGCAGGAAGGATCTAGATCGGGATGTGATGTCGGCTTTCCTGGCTGAAACTGTCCCTGAGCCAGGAGTAGACCCCTCTCTTGATGTTTTGACAGAGATGATCAGGGAAGAGGAAGTCAGCCGGGCGATTGAAGGGCTCGCCCTCAAGAAATCGCCAGGCCCGGATGGCTTAACATCTGAGTTTTATAAGACCTTTAAGGACGCCTTGGTTCCCCTCTTGACTGAGGTATTCAATGAGTGTCTTTCCTTGGGCGTTCTGCCGAAGTCAATGAGGAGGTCAGCCCTGATCATCCTGTCAAAGGGTAAGGACCGATCTCGTATTGAGAACTGGCGTCCCATAGCGCTTCTCAATGCGGACAGAAAGGTTTTGGCAAAGGTGCTGTTTAATCGGCTGGTGCAGTTTGCGCCCCGGCTCCTTTCGGGGACCCAGCACTGCTCTGTTCCAGGCCGCAGTACATTTAGTGCTGTGCTTTGTGTCCGGGAGGCAGTGGAGCAGGGCAGGGCTGGTAACTGGAAGGGGTACTTGCTGTCCTTGGATCAGGCAAAAGCGTTTGATCGGGTTAACCACGAGTACCTCTGGTCTGTCCTTCTGAGGTATGGCCTGCCGGGTGGGTTTGTCAATTGGCTGAAAGTTTTGTACGCAGGGGCAGAGAGTTTCCCGCTTGTGAACGGTTGGATTGGCCGCTCTTTTGAGGTCGGGTCTGGTGTTCGCCAGGGTTGTCCTCTGAGCCCACTTTTATACGTGTTCGCGATTGACCCATTCCTTAGGAGGGTTGATCGTGGGCCGTTGGTGGGAGTCGGGATGGATCGGGCAGCACCGGAAGCCACTCTAAGGGTGGTAGCGTATGCTGATGATGTCACCGTTTTCGTGTCCTCGGGAGGGGAGGCGCAGTGGGTGATGTCAGAGGTTGACCGCTACTCAGAGGTTTCTGGGTCCAAGATCAACCGGGATAAGTGTGAGAGTCTCTGGCTGGGAGAGGGGGATCCAGGCTTTGATCTCCCGGACACTCTTCCAGGGCCCCAGGACTCTGCCAAAGTTCTAGGCATCGAATTTGGCCAGGGGGATTACCCCATGCAAAACTGGGATGGCAGGCTTAAGATCGCCGCTCAGAAGGTGGACCAGTGGAAGGGTTGGTCTTTGACCCTCAGAGAAAGGGTTAACCTGATTAAAACTTACCTGCTCCCATTACTGATATATCTGGGCAGTGTGTGCATGTTGCCAGAACCCCTCTGGACTCGGGTTTACAGTCTGTTCTTCCAGCTGTTATGGGGGAATAGGCTGAACCTTATCAAGAGGGAGGTTACTTACCGCACGAGGAGACAAGGAGGGTTGTGTATGGTCAACCCTGTGGTGTTCCTAGTGAATACCTTTCTTAAGATCAATGTAGCAAACCTCTGGAAAGAGAGGGCTCCTCCGTGGGTATACTCCTGCAGGGGATGGTTTCGGCCTTTCTTCCAGGAATGGGAGACAGGAGGGAGAGTGAAGGATCTCCGTACACCGCATGGGCATCTTCCGGCTTACGCTACCCCGGTTCTGAAGGTGATTCGCCGGTGGGGTCTGGGAATGTGGGAGATCAGGACCATGTCGAGGAAAGTCCTTGACAAGAGGGTTCTGTTGACCCATTTCCAGAAGCCTCTGGCCCTCAGGGATTGCCCAAGTCGGGATCTTGGGGTGGGTTTGAGTTTATTGAATTCCATCAGGATCCCCTTGAAGTTTTGGGACGTGACTTGGCGCTGCTTCCATGGAAAGCTGTGTGTGAGGGACAATCTGAAGTGTAGGAGCTCTGAGGAAAGGGGTTGTCCCCGGGAGGAGTGCGGTGGTCTGCTGGAGAGCATGGACCACTTCCTGCTTCAGTGCCCCTTTAACACAGAGGTGTACAACCGGGTGGGCGCTTCCATCCATTGGCCCGGGTTGGCCGGTCTCTCCTATGCGGAGTGGGCCTATGGAGCATTCAGAGGCCTGGGTGGCCGGGACCGCTGCACGTTATTCCTAGTTAGTCTAGTGGTCAGGTACCACACGTGGAACGCACGGTGTTTAGTATCGACGCAGCGTAAAATCCTCCCGGTGGATGAGGTGGTTAGGAACATTCTGGGTGACCTGGTGAAGGTGCGCTCTCTGGAGTATGAGAGGCTGGGCACGGGGAGGGCCTCTCTCCTTTGGAGGGGGTTCTCCTTTAGTGTCCCTTAGTCTGTCATCTCCTCTCCTGGTGTTGGGCTGATGCTGCACTGTAGATTTTTGTTTTGTATCTGGGCATGTAGTGATGTTGGGGCTTGCAGGCGCCGAACCTGGGCTTTATGTGGTTTTGATTAATGTTGTTCAGGTTTAATTTGTATTCTGTTTTCTTTGTTATGTTGTAATTAGTGTATATATTGTATATATTGTATATAGTGGGGTTTGGGACATAGTGTTAGGTTGGGAGGGGGGTGATAGTGGTGGACTTATGAACTGACCCTGGGCACTGGTCTGGACTACTTAACGCAAACTTTGGACGTTAGACCAGTGTCTGGGGGGAAGGGGAGGGTGCGGGCGAGGGATTTAGTTTAGTGTAGTGTTATGTGTATTTGTTATTATATATTTTAAAAAAAAAAAAAAAAAAAAAAAAAAAAATGGGTGTGGGGTGGTTTGTTATTAGAGGGTGTGGGGTGGGTTTATGTATATTTATAGTCATTTATGTTTATTTGTGGGTGTGGCTTGTCTTTGTTTATTGGTTTGGTTTAGGTTGTGATAATCGGTTGGGTGGGGGTTGTGGTATTTGGTGTTTAATCATTTCGGTGTATTGTAAGTTATTGTTTTTGCTAGGTATGAATGGGGCTGGACCAGCAGGTAAGATATTGTATATATTTTGTATATTATGTTTTGTTTGTATTGTTATGTTTTTTACTTTTATATAAAATAAAAGATCTACAGGATGTAACGCAGGATCAGTACAGGATAAGTAATGTCATGTATGTACACAGTGACTGCACCAGCAGCAGATAGTGAGTGCATCTCTGAAGCTCGTTACATCGTTATCTCTGTCTGTTGCTGTGAGAGGCTGTGTGCTGCTGCTGCTCTGAGCTCCAGGAATAATCCACCTCCACCTGGGACCTGCTCTCTCCCTTCCCAGGGAGGGGGTGGGTTTCCAGGCATGAGCCAGAGCGGCAAGCCCCAGGCTCCTGCTTCCCGGGCCAGGCCGGCGGGGGGCAGGGGTAGCCAGGAACCGGCCAGCGCTATGGAGGACTCAGGGGTGAGACGTTCCACCAGGAGTCGTAGTAATACTGCTCCTGCTCCCCCTGAGTCTGGTGTGAGGCGGCGCGGCAAGAACCTGGATGTCCATGATGGTGCGGGTGACAGCGGTCCTTCCGGGGCTGGAGCCATGAAGCGGAGTGCTCACAGAGGTAAGGCTGACCATGCAGGGGGAGGCTGGGCGGTGCAGGGACCCCGGGAGTCTTTGTCCACCTATGCCTCCCGGGTCCAGAGCCACCTCTGTGAGTACGAAGAGGCGACCAAGACCATCAGGAGGCTCCGGGAGGAGCTGCGATGTGCCCGCGCCAGGGCGAACACGGCGCCAAAGAAGCGCAAGACGGAGGTTAAAGGAGAGATTAATCACCTAAAGGCAGAGATTGACAAGCTGACAAAAAGAAAGACCTTTATTTGTGATAACAGCGGACCGTTTAAGGAAAAACTGATTAATGATGACCGATTTGCTCAGATGGCTGATAACAGAGAGCAAAGGCTGATGGGGTTGCAGCCTGCAAGCCAGGTGGAGGAGGAGGAGGAGGATGATGATGATGACAATCAGCAGGACACACCTGGCGGCCTGCAGGAAGATCAGCAGGCCTCGTGCAGTGGGCCCCCTGCAGGACAGCCAGCAGTAACACCTCGCTCGGGGGAGGACAGTGACACCGGCAGCCAGGGAGGGGCGCTCATGGCAGAGATCCGGCTGCTCGAGTCCCCAGTGCGCATGGAGAACTTTTCTTTTGGCGATGAACTCCCAGAGGAAGCCGCTGGGGGGAGCAGCCGGAGGAAGAGTAAGAAGACCAGGCCAAAGCAGCAAGAAGAGGTACGATTCATCTTTACCCCCCTCCCTGTACACCCCCCCGGGCAAAGCGCAGGGTCAGCTCACTGTGCAAGCCCTGCTACCCAAACCCCCCCGAGTTCTGCTGTGGACCCGGTGCAAAGGTGCAGGGAGATTACAGGTGTGACATCTGATGTGGCGATGGGCTCCGTCTCTGTTTGTGGTAACAGTGGGGGAGCAGGGGAGGCATCGGCCGCAAGGCCGGACAGTCAGGGCGGCTCGGCAGTGGCGATACCATCCAAATCCAGTGCTGTGGTGCGTCCCCCAGTGGGAGGGGGGGATAGCCCGGCACTGGTGGCAGCTTCCGGTGCCTCGGCGCCTCTTCATGCTGTTGCCGCTGATCACTTGGTTGTGGAGCGGCGGCAGCGTGGAGGGGTCGCTGAGGCTGAGGGCTCCGGACCTCCCAAACCTAAAGTCCTATTTTGTGTTGGTGTTGGAGACAGTCTGCAGAGGAGTGCTGAGGAAGGTGGGGATCAGCGGTGCCACATACCAGCCAAAGATCAGCGGCGACTCCTACCTTCCTCTAAGAAAAGTAAAATAACATCTGCTACCGATGATGTGGAGGGCACAAGTGTGACACAAGTTGGGGTTCCCTCTGGGCGATGCGCTGCGGGGGGACCCCCGTCCCTTGTGCCTGAAGATGCGGAGGTGGTCTTGTCTGCTAATGTTGTTGCTGGTCCAGCCAGTGTGAGTGGAGTCAGTAATGTTGTGGTGGATAATGTGAATGGTGTGAATGGTGGAGAATCTTTTCCAGCTTTGGGGGTGGGTGATGGAGTGACTGGTGGTGTGAGTGGCACGGCTGAGTGTAACATGCAGGTGGGTAGTGTTAATGTGGTGGGTGCAGGGGTTGGTTCGGTTGCTCCCCCAGTGGCGGCCCCTATTAAGAGCTATGCCAGTGTCGCTGCTGGGGGAAGTAGGGGTCCATCATCCTCGTCTCTGGGCTCTGGGGACGGCTTTTTGCAACGGTGCCTCCTGCAGGCCTTACAGAAGGGAGAAAGGACGATCAATGTAGCGGGGCAGGAGGTTGATTTGTCGTTTTGGATAGAGAGGCACGGCCTGTCTGCCTTCCGAGAGCAAAGAGGCAGGGAGACATCATGGTCGCTCCCGACAACTGGGCCGGGTGCTAACCGTAGGAATGTGGTCCGTCTTCGGTGGCGTGGCAGTGATGTGTGTCCCCCTCGGGCACGGGTAGTTGAGCTGCTGCTGAAGATGGACTTCAAGGCGGCTGACATCTTTGCCTTGATCCATCCCTATGGTACATCTGAGTTTGATGCCAGCTTTGTTCGGCCGGAGGGGCTTGAGCTCTTCTGGTCCAACTATGAGCTGAGATACAACGAGCCCGAGTGGCGGGACTTTGCTGTGCAAGCAGTGTCCCGCCAGAGCGAACTCAAGAAAGTGACCGTTCTTACCCGTAACGAATCACTATCTTGCTTTGACATCATGACCTGGATGAATCGTTATGGAGAGGTACTGGGAGTACCCGAGAAAAATCGTGATGAGTATGGTATCTGGTCAGGGGCCTGGACCTTCATGGTGAAGTTGAGGCGTTCAGGTAACTCAGTCGCCCACATCCCTTCATCAGCCTTCCTGGGGAGGGATCGGATCCTGATCTTCTACCGGGGGCAGCCTAAGCTGTGTCACAGGTGCGGTGACCCCACACATTTCAGCGCAAACTGCACCGTGCAGAAGTGTGCGTTGTGTGGGGGTGTCGGCCATCTCGCTGCATCCTGTACAGGGCAGATTAGGTGTAACCTGTGTGGTGATCTCGGTCACCCGTACAGTCGTTGTCCTCTTTCCTTCGCTAATGCAGGCTCAGCCTCAGTGGATGAAAGCCATGAGGCTGAATCTGCTGGGGAGGGGACTAGCAGAGGCGGAGGAATGGAGGGGCCAGGGAAGAAAGACAGGAAAAAGACGCCTGCCCAGCTAAGGCGTCTAGAGAAGCGTCAACAGGAGAGAGAGCAGGGGGAGTCTCGGGCTGCTGGGACAACCTCTGGCGCTCTCCTAGAGACCACACCTGTCGCTGAGGCCCCAGGGGATGATGTACTGGATGAGGAGGTAAGGAGGATCGAGAGAGAGGAAGGTGCCACGTCCTCAGACTCCTCCCATTATGAGAGTATGGATGAGGATAATAGGGCGTGGCTAGAGGAAAAGCGTAAGCGTGGCGCCAAAAAGAAGAAAAAGGGTAAAAAGAAGGGAGGTGTAAGATCTTCTCCCTCCCTGACTAAGGTACCCAAGGAAGGTGCAACCAACCCCCCGCTGGTCGAACTTTCAAATCGATTCCTGGCCCTGGATGGAGCCTCTCCTGCCGATGGAGGGGCTGAGGGTGAAGGGCCAGAGGTGGCGGAGCCTGCAGGGGGTGCCAAGTCTCCCCCTGGGGAGTCAGGGTCCTCAGGAGGGGAGACTGGCCCAGAGTCTGGAGACGAGGATGAGGGGGCAGGTCCTGAATCTGCCCCTGAAGCATCAGAGGTGCGGGAGATGGACACCACAATATGTCTAAAAAGGGGGTGTTCATTTCCCGAGGGTGGTGGTAAGATGGGTAAAAAGAAAGCCGTCTAACTCAATCACTCATGATGGCGGCACCCACTCCGTTGACGCTGGCGTCCATTAATGTCGCCAGCATTAAGTCTGATGCGGCTAGATTTGCGGCCTTTGATTTTCTCGGCCGCGTTGAAGCCGACATTTTATTTTTGCAGGAGACCAGGCTGCCAGATTTGGCAGCCGTGTTTAAAGCTAAGAGGGAATGGAGACACGGGCCTTCCTATTGGTCTCTTGCGGCCGAGCCGTATAGCGGAGTGGCGGTCCTTTTTACCGCACCGGTAGAATGCCGACGAGTTATTGAGTTAGAAATGGGGAGGTGCCTGATCCTGGATGTCCTCATGAAGGGACAAGAACTTCGTCTTATTAACATCTATGGTCCCCAGTCCAAGTGGGACAGGAAGTGTCTCTTTATGAGGATCAAGCCCTACCTTTTTACAAGTCGGCAGGTGGTCTTTGGAGGGGACTTCAATGCTGTCACGAGGTCCCAGGATAGGGGAGGTTCCAGAGACAAGCTGACTTATGATAGCGTCGCTCTTAATAGCATAGCCAGTGAGGCTCGCCTGGTGGATGTCCACATCCGGCACACCCCAGGCCACGCGGGGTTCACCTATTATAGGGGTAGCTGTAGGTCTAGAATAGACAGGTTTTATTTAAAGGAGGAAGCCATCTCTTCAGCAGTGTCCGTTGTTGAGGTGGAGTTCTCCGACCACTGTTTAACCCCTTCGTGTCTATGCCATTTTAGACCTTTAGGACCAGGCCTGATTTTTAAAATTTGCCCTGTGTCATTATAGGAGGTTACAACTTTTTGACACTTTAACTTAACCAGGGGATTTTGAGATTGTTTTACCGTCACACATTGTACTTCAAAGTAATATTAAAATTTTGATGATATCTTTTGTGTTTAGTTATGAAAAAAATTTAAATTTGGCAAAAATTTCTAAAAATTCTTCATTTTCATAGTTCAAAATGTTGTGCTTTTCAGGCAGATAGTCATAGCACCCAAGTAACTTTATAACTAACATTTCCCGAATGTCTGCTTTATATCGGCATAGGGTTTTATGCATCTTCTCTCTTTTCTAGGTTGTTAGGAGGTTCAGAATTTTGGGAGCAATTTTTCTCATTTTTAGGAAAAACGCCAAAACCCTTATTTAGAGGCACCTGCTCAGCTTTAACTGACTTTGAGAGGCCTAAACAGCAGTAAACCCCCATAAATTATGCCATTTTAGAAACTACACCCCTCAATGTGTAAAAAATCAACTTTAAGAAGTATGTTAACCCTTTAGATGCTTCACAGTGGTTAAAACAAAATGGAGGTGTAATTTACAAGCTGTCATTTTTTCTAGACAATATATTAATTTTGGCCAAAAATTAAACCGTCACAAAGTATTAAATGACAAAAAACTCCACAAAGTTTGATACCCAACGTCTCCCGATTCAGAGGATGCCCCATATGTGGTGGTGACTGCTGTACGGCCGCACGGCCGGGCATAGAACGGAAGGAGGCACCATTCAGAGCAGATCTGCAATGTCACATCTTACAGGCTATAAAATGTTTATTTTTTTTGTAATTTGGACATATGGGGGATCATTTTTTTGTGGATGAGATCCACTTTTCAGGTACATCATTTACGGGGGGGCTCAATAGCTAATAATCAGATTTTATTAACTCTTTCTTGGTGGTGGTTAAAAAAATCATTCTTGTTTATGGTTTTTAGCATTTTTCCCCCCCGACGTTCACCGTACCATAAAAATAATGTGTTATCTTTATTCTACGGGCCATCACGATTACGGTGATACCCCATTTATATGGCTTTTTTATGGTTAACTTTTTTGCAGAATATAGAACTCATTTTGTGAGAAATTTGCTTGTTTTTGTATCGCCATGTAACAATGGGCAGAACATTTATATTTTTTTGTTTACAGCGCTGGTTTAGAGCTTATTTTTTGCGGGACAAGCTGCACTTTTTCTTGGTATCATGTTGGGGTACATTTTACTTTTTGATCACTTTTTATGCACTTTTTATGCGGTCAGATGTGAAAATTTAATCATTTTTGTGAGGTTTTTTTGTGTTTTTTTTTACGGCGTTCAGCGTACGGGTTCAGTGACCATTTTATTTTATTGTACGGGTTGTTACGGACGTTTTGATACCCAATATGTTGTGTTTTTTTGGTGATTTTAATTTTTTTTTATGTTTTATTTGATTACTGCATGGGACGGGACTTAAGGGGACTTTTATTCTTTTTAGATAATTTTTTTTTAGTTGCACCTTTTTTTTTAACTTTTTTTTTACTGTTTTATTTTGTCCCAGGGTGGGACATGAACAAGTGATCATTTGATCACTTGTTCATTGTAATATGCTGCAATACTAATGTATTGCAGCATATTACATAGTCAGCCTATGCATTCTGCATAGGCTGACAGCTGCACTGTTAGATCGTGCACAGTGCACGATCCTAGCAGGCAGCTGCCATAGGCAGCCCAGGGGACCTGATCGGGCCTCAGGGTTGCCATGGCAACGATCAGCACCTCCGTGCCCTGCACGGAGGGTGCCGATCGTCGCACCGATGCACCATAGACGCCGCGGTCACTATGACCGCGGCGTCTATAGGGTTAAACAGTCGGGATCGCGATAGTCGCGATCCCGGCTGTTACTGCGGGATCCCAGCTACCGCGTACCGCTGGGATCCCGCGGCGATCGCAAGGGCTCAGCTTCTGAGCCCGGGTGATCGCCATGACGTGATACTACGTCAAGGTGCGGGAACTACCCGCATCCTATGACGTAGTATCACGTCAAGGTGCGGGAAGGGGTTAATTTTGTTTTCTCTGAATGTTACAGAGACCCCCCGGATGGGAAGAGGCTACTGGAAGCTCAATTCGTCTCTCCTGGAAGAAGCAGAGATAAGACAATCCTTTGAGGACTTTCTTCAGAGCCAGGTACCATTGCTGGGCCTTTGTAGCAGTAAGTCAGAGTGGTGGGAGATGCTCAAGAAAAGGGTGGCGAGATTCTTCCGCCAGCTCTCGAGCCTCAGGAGCCTGGACAGGTACCGTCTGTATCAGGGCTTGAGGAGGAAACTCGAGCATCTCGTCTCGACTGGAGGTAGTCGTGAAGACATCTCCAGAGTGAAATCCTTGCTGAAGAGGTGTCAGTACGATAGACACGCATCTTTGGTTTTTGAGAGGGATTACGGGAAATACCGCTCGCCCGACCCTTACAGGAACTGCAAGATGTCAGTGAATGGTAAAGTTGTCACAGGACTGGTTGACAGTACGGGATCCCTGAAAAGGTCCAGATCAGGGATTCTGGCGGTCGTCAGATCCTTCTACTCACACCTCTTGGGCAGGAAGGATCTAGATCGCGATGTGATGTCGGCTTTCCTGGCTGAAACTGTCCCTGAGCCAGGAGTAGACCCCTCTCTTGATATTTTGACAGAGATGATCAGTGAAGAGGAAGTCAGCCGGGCGATTGAAGGGCTCGCCCTCAAGAAATCGCCGGGTCCGGATGGCTTAACATCCGAGTTTTATAAGACCTTTAAGGACGCCTTGGTTCCCCTCTTGACCGAGGTATATAATGAGTGTCTTTCCTCAGGCTCTCTGCCGAAGTCAATGAGGAGGTCTGCCCTGATCATTCTGTCAAAGGGTAAGGACCGATCTCGTGTTGAGAACTGGCGTCCCATAGCGCTTCTCAATACGGACAGAAAGGTTTTGTCAAAGGTGCTGTTTAATCGGCTGGTGCAGTTTGCACCCCGGCTCCTTTCGGGGACCCAGCACTGCTCTGTTCCAGGCCGCAGTACATTTAGTGCTGTGCTCTGTGTTCGGGAGGCAGTGGAGCAGGGCAGGGCTGGTAACTGGAAAGGGTACTTGCTGTCCTTGGATCAGGCAAAAGCGTTTGATCGGGTTAACCACGAGTACCTCTGGTCTGTCCTTCTGAGGTATGGCCTGCCGGGGGAGTTTGTCAATTGGCTGAAAGTTTTGTACGCAGGGGCAGAGAGTTTCCCGCTTGTGAACAGTTGGATTGGCCACTCTTTTGAGGTCGGGTCTGGTGTTCGCAAGGGTTGTCCTCTGAGCCCACTCTTATACGTGTTCGCGATTGACCCATTCCTTAGGAGGGTTGATCGTGGGCCGTTGGTGGGAGTCGGGATGGACCAGGCGGCACCGGAAGCCACTCTAAGGGTGGTAGCGTATGCCGATGATGTCACCGTTTTCGTGTCCTCGGGAGGGGAGGCGCAATGGGTGATGTCAGAGGTTGACCGCTACTCAGATGCTTCTGGGTCCAAGATCAACCGGGATAAGTGTGAGAGTCTCTGGCTGGGAGAGGGGGATCCAGGCTTTGATCTCCCGGACACTCTTCCAGGGCCCCAGGACTCTGCCAAAGTTCTCGGCATCGAATTTGGCCAGGGGGATTACCCCATGCAAAACTGGGACGGCAGGCTTAAGATCGCGGCTCAGAGGGTGGACCAGTGGAAGGGTTGGTCTTTGACCCTCAGAGAAAGGGTTAACCTGATTAAAACTTACCTGCTCCCGTTGCTGATTTATCTGGGCAGTGTGTGCATGTTGCCAGAACCCCTCTGGACTCGGGTTTACAGTCTGTTCTTCCAGCTGTTATGGGGGAATAGGCTGAACCTTATCAAGAGGGAGGTTACTTACCGCACGAGGAGACAAGGAGGGTTGTGTATGGTCAACCCTGTGGTGTTCCTAGTGAATACCTTTCTTAAGATCAATGTGGCAAACCTCTGGAAAGAGAGGGCTCCTCCGTGGGTATACTCCTGCAGGGGATGGTTTCGGCCTTTCTACCAGGAATGGGAGACAGGAGGACAAGTGAAGGATCTCCGTACACCGCATGGGCATCTTCCGGCTTACGCTACCCCGGTTCTGAAGGTGATTCGCCGGTGGGGTCTGGGAATGTGGGAGATCAGGACCATGTCGAGGAAAATCCTTGACAAGAGGGTTCTGTTGACCCATTTCCAGAAGCCTCTGGCCCTCAGGGATTGCCCAAGTCGGGATCTGGGGGTGGGTTTGAGTTTGTTGAATTCCATCAGGATCCCCTTGAAGTTTTGGGACGTGACTTGGCGCTGCTTCCATGGAAAGCTGTGTGTGAGGGACAATCTGAAGTGTAGGAGCTCTGAGGAAAGGGGTTGTCCCCGGGAGGAGTGCGGTGGCCTGCTGGAGAGCATGGACCACTTCCTGCTTCAGTGCCCCTTTAACACAGAGGTGTACAACCGGGTGGGCGCTTCCATCCATTGGCCCGGGTTGGCTGGTCTCTCCTATGCGGAGTGGGCCTATGGAGCATTCAGAGGCCTGGGTGGCCGGGACCGCTGCACGTTATTCCTAGTCAGTCTAGTGGTCAGGTACCACACGTGGAACGCACGATGCTTAGTATCGACGCAGCGTAAAATCCTCCCGGTGGTTGAGGTGGTTAGGAACATTCTGGGTGACCTGGTGAAGGTGCGCTCTCTGGAGTATGAGAGGCTGGGCACGGGGAGGGCCTCTCTCCTTTGGAGGGGGTTCTCCTTTAGTGTCCCTTAGTCTGTCATCTCCTCTCCTGGTGTTGGGCTGATGCTGACACTGTAGATTTTTGTTTTGTATCTGAGGTTATAGTGATGTAGCGGCTTGCAGGAGCCGAACCTGGGCTTTATGTGGTTTGGATTGATGTTGTTGAGATTTTATTTGTATTCTGTTTTCTTTATGTTGTGTTGTAAATACTGTATATATTGTATATATTGTATATAGTGGAGTTTGGGACATAGTGTTAGGTTGGGAGGGGGGTGATGGTGGTGGGACTTATGAACTGACCTTGGACTCTATGACCCTGGACACTGGTCTGGACTACTTAACGCAAACTTTGGACGTTAGACCAGTGTCTGGGGGGGAAGGGGAGGGTGCGGGCGAGGGATTTAGTTTAGTGTAGTGTTGTGTGTATTTGTTATTATATATATAAAAAAATAAAAAAAAAGTTGGTGGGTGGTTTGTTATTAGAGGGTGTGGGGTGGGTTTATGTATATTTATGGTCATTTATGTTTATTTGTGGGTGTGGCTTGTCATTGTTTATTGGTTTGGTTTAGGTTGTGATAATCGGTTGGGTGGGGGTTGTGGTATTTGGTGTTTAATCATTTCGGTGTATTTTAAGTTATTGTTTTTTGCTAGGTGTGAATGGGGCTGGACCAGCAGGTAAGATATTGTATGTATTGTATATTATGTTTTGTTTGTATTGTTATGTTTTTTACTTTTATATAAAATAAAAAGATCTACAGGATGTAACTCAGGATCAGTTCAGGATAAGTAATGTCATGTATGTACACAGTGACTGCACCAGCAGCAGAATAGTTCGTGCTGACTCATTCCGCTGTGAACTGCTGACGGGTGTGGTTGTTTGTGACTGAGCTCCTGCACCACCTGGTGGAAGACCAACCCACCCAGGCCTGCTCTCTCCTCCCCAGGGAGGGAGTGGGTTTCTGGGATGAGTGAGCCAGGAAAATCCCAGGCTTCTGCCTCCCGGACCAGGCCGGCGGGGGGCAGGAAAAGCCAGATACCGGCCAACATGGAGGGGGTGAGAAGATCTGCCCGAACCCAAGGACGCAGCGATGTGACCTCGGCTGCCACCCCCAAGACCCAGGGAAGCCGCAAGGTCTCCGGAACACAGAAGATCAAGGCAAGTAACATCAGCCTGAGTGCTCCTCCTGGAAAGCTGAGTGACTGTGCGGGAAAGTTGGGTGGTTCAGCTGGAAAGCTGGGTGCTCACGGAGGTGTGCAAAAAGCATGGGGACACCTAAAGGCCCGGGAGTCTGCTACCATCTATGGCTCCCGGATTGCTGAGCACCTCCGTGAGTACGAGGAAGCTGGCAAGGCGATGAATAGGCTCCAGGAGGAGATAAGGGAGACCTTGGCCCTAGCGGGGGTGGCTACACAGAAGAAAAAGTCTGATCATCTTAACACCATTGACAGACTTAAAGCCGAGGTCACCGCTCTGCAGGAAAAACGACGGTTGATCCGGGAGCACAGCGGTCCGTTCAGGGAAAAGTTGGACAATGACGCCAGATTTGAGGAGATGCGCCAGGAGAAGCTGAGAAAGCTGAAGGGGCTTCAGATCCAGGCGGATGAAGGCGATGGCGATGATGAGGAGGATGAGGAAGACCTGCCGTGTCCGTCTGGTGGCCTGCACCAACACCAGCAGGCCTCGCACGACAGGCTGCCTGCAGAGCAAGCGCCATTACCATCAGGCTGCGGCTCTGCCAACCTGGAGGAGGAAAGTGATGACAGCGGCCAGGGGGGGGCGCTAATGGCTCAGATCCGTCAGCTTGAGTCCCCAGTTCACCTCCAAAACTTCTCCTTCGGCGATGAGATCCCGGATGACGACCTAAAGAGAAAGAAGAGAGCCAAGAAGACCAAGGCGTCTCAGGAGGTGAATCTGGTGTTTCGTCCCCTCCCTGTTTCCTCCGGGCGGGCAGCAGTGCCAGCCTGTCGTGTAGGCCCCGTTGCCCAGCCCAGCACGAATCCTGCAGTGGACTCGGTGCCAGGGTGCGGGGAGAGTGCAAAGCCACGTTCCATCATGGCGCAGAGCACCAGCCTTGTTTGTAGTAGCAAGGATGGTGCAGGGAAGGCATCGGCTGAAAGGCCGGACAGTGAGGGCGATCCAGCAGGTCCTGGTACTGTGCGCTGCCCCCCAGTGGGAGGGGGGGGTGGCCCTGTGCCAGGGGCAGTGGCGGTGGCTCCTGTGGCCCCTAGCGCTGTGGCTGTTGCTTGCTCCGGTAAGCAGCGGCAGTGTGATGGGGCTGCTGGGGCTTGTAGTGCGGCGCCTCCCAAGCGTCCTGTGCAGCCTGCAGGAAAGGGTGCAGGAAAAATATTATTTTGCATTGGATCATCTGACCCAGGAGATGGTAACAAGAGACTGTCCGGACTTCATAAAGAAAAGAGACCTCATGCATCTAGCGAGCAGCGGTGCTCAAACATTAAAACAGCTGGTCAACAAGGGGTTAATGCCAATGAGGCAGAGGGCACAAGTAAGATCGGGGTTGGAGCTGCCTCTTCTCAGGCTGTATCAGCTATGGAGGTGGCTCTACCCCCAGTGTCCAGTGACGCCGAGGCAACCCCAGGTCCTCCTGGCCCAGCTGGTGTGAGTGATGCAAGGAAGCGAGGCAGTATTGTACATAGTGTGGTGAATGTTGGGGTGGTGAATGGTGCTGAGGGGGGTGATCCTGGTGTGCGTGCTGGACCATCTGCACCCCCAGTGGTGGCCGCTCCCATAAGGAGCTATGCGAGTGTCACCGCTGGGGCAAGTGGGGTTAACTCCTTGTCTCCTGGCTCTGGGAATAGCGTTTTGCAAAGGCGTCTTCTGGAGGCTCTCAGGAGAGGGGAAAAGTCAATCAATGTAGAGGGGAGAGATGTTGATCTGTCCTTCTGGACAGACAGGCATGGCCTGGCAGCCTTCCAAGAGAAAAGGGGGGGAGAGACTGTATGGTCTTTACCCACAACCGGGCCCGGAGCTGCCCGTAGGAATGTGGTTCGTCTTCGCTGGAGGGGCAGTGACGCATGCCCACCCAGGTCAAGGGTGGTGGAGCTCCTCCTGAAGATGAACTTCAGGGCTAGTGACATCTTTGCCCTGATACATCCTTATGGTACTCCGGAGTTCGATGTCAGCTTTGTCCGGCCGGAGGGCTTAGAGCTCTTCTGGTCGAATTATGAGCTGGCAAAGAATGAGCCCGCATGGCGAGACTTTGCTGTGCAAGCAGTGTCTCGCCAAAACACAGTCAAGAAAGTGACCGTTTTGACCCGTAACGAGTCACTTTCTTGCATGGACATCATGACGTGGCTAAGTCGTTATGGCGAAGTAGTTCAGGTACCTCAGAAAAACCGCGATGAATTTGGCATTTGGTCTGGGGCCTGGACCTTCATGATGAAGTTGAAGTGTTCAGGCGGCACAGTCGCCCACATTCCTTCTTCAGCCTTTCTTGGGCGGGACAGAATCCTGATTTTCTACCAGGGGCAGCCGAAGGTCTGTCACAGGTGCGGTGACCCCACCCACTTTAGCGCCAGCTGCCAAGTGCAGAAGTGCGCTTTGTGTGGTGGGCTAGGTCATCTCGCTGCATCCTGTAAGGACATTAGGTGTAACCTGTGTGGTGAGCTCGGTCACCCTTTCAGCCGTTGTCCTCGCTCCTTTGCCAATGCGGTTGTGACCCCAGTGGAGGAGAGCCATGAGGTTGCTTCTGCTGGGGAAGGTACCAGCAGAGGTGGAGGAGCTGAGGGGCCTGTGAAGAAAAGTAAGAATAAGTCACCTTCTCAGTTGAGGCGGCTTGAAGCCAGACAAAAAGGGAGAGAACTGGGGAAACCTCAGGTTGCTGGGGTGACCCTTGGTCCTTCCTCAGAGGCTGGTCATGCTACTGAGGCCCTGAGGGATGATGAGTTGGATGAGGAGGTCAGGAGGATGGAGCGCGAGAAAGGTGCCATGTCCTCCACGTCCTCCCATTATGAGAGTATGGATGAGGATAACAGGATTTGGCTAGAAAATAAGCGCAAGCAGAAAAAGAAAAAACGCGGCCTATCTAAGGTACCTAAGGAAGGGAAAACTTCCTCCCCTCTGGTTGAGCTTTCCAACCGGTTCCTCACCCTCGATGAGATCGCCTCCTCGGAAGGAGAGGCTGAGGGTGGGGTTCTGGAGGTGGCGGCGGAGCAGCCTGCAGGGGGCGCCGAGTCTCTATCCTCTGGGGATGCTGGGTCCTCAGAGTGGGAGACTGACTCAGAGTCAGGAGACAAGGACGAAGGAGAGGGTGGTCCGGGTGGGTCCTTGGGGGCCAGTAATAGCATGGACACCTCAATTTCGTTAAAAAGAAGTTGCCCCAATTCTGATGGTAAAAGGGAAAAGGCATCATCTTCAGAGGAGAGTCGGGGGAAGGGAAATGGAAAGAAAAAAGCCGTCTAACTCAATCACTCATGATGGCGGCACCCACTCCGTTGACGCTGGCGTCCATTAATGTCGCCAGCATTAAGTCTGATGCGGCTAGATTTGCGGCCTTTGATTTTCTCGGCCGTGTTGAAGCCGACATTTTATTTTTGCAGGAGACCAGGCTGCCAGATTTGGCGGCCGTGTTTAAAGCTAAGAGGGAATGGAGACACGGGCCTTCCTATTGGTCTCTTGCGGCCGAGCCGTATAGCGGAGTGGCGGTCCTTTTTACCGCACCGGTAGAATGCCGACGAGTTATTGAGTTAGAAATGGGGAGGTGCCTGATCCTGGATGTCCTCATGAAGGGACAAGAACTTCGCCTAATTAACATCTATGGTCCCCAGTCCAAGTGGGACAGGAAGTGTCTCTTTATGAGGATCAAGCCCTACCTTTTTACAAGTCGGCAGGTGGTCTTTGGAGGGGACTTCAATGCTGTCACGAGGTCCCAGGATAGGGGAGGTTCCAGAGACAAGCTGACTTATGATAGCGTCGCTCTTAATAGCATAGCTAGTGAGGCTCGCCTGGTGGATGTCCACATCCGGCACACCCCAGGCCACGCGGGGTTCACATATTATAGGGGTAGCTGTAGGTCTAGAATAGACAGGTTTTATTTAAAGGAGGAAGCCATCTCTTCAGCAGTGTCCGTTGTTGAGGTGGAGTTCTCCGATCACTGTCTAATTTTGTTTTCTCTGAATGTTACAGAGACCCCCCGGATGGGAAGAGGCTACTGGAAGCTCAATTCGTCTCTCCTGGAGGAAGCGGAGATAAGACAATCCTTTGAGGACTTTCTTCAGAGCCAGGTACCATTGCTGGGCCTTTGTAGCAGTAAGTCAGAGTGGTGGGAGATGCTCAAGAAAAGGGTGGCGAGATTCTTCCGCCAGCTCTCGAGCCTCAGGAGCCTGGACAGGTACCGCCTGTATCAGGGCCTGAGGAGGAAACTCGAGCATCTCGTCTCGACTGGAGGTAGTCGTGAGGACATCTCCAGAGTGAAATCCTTGCTGAAGAGGTGTCAGTACGATAGACACGCATCTTTGGTTTTTGAGAGGGATTACGGGAAATACCGCTCGCCCGACCCTTACAGAAACTGCAAGATGTCAGTGAATGGTAAAGTTGTCACGGGACTGGTTGACAGTACGGGATCCCTGAAAAGGTCCAGATCAGGGATTCTGGAGGTCGTCAGATCCTTCTACTCACACCTCTTGGGCAGGAAGGATCTAGATCGGGATGTGATGTCGGATTTCCTGGCTGAAGCTGTCCCTGAGCCAGGAGTAGACCCCTCTCTTGATGTTTTGACAGAGATGATCAGGGAAGAGGAAGTCAGCCTGGCGATTGAAGGGCTCGCCCTCAAGAAATCGCCGGGTCCGGATGGCTTAACATCTGAGTTTTATAAGACCTTTAAGGACGCCTTGGTTCCCCTCTTGACTGAGGTATTCAATGAGTGTCTTTCCTCGGGCGCTCTGCCGAAGTCAATGAGGAGGTCTGCCCTGATCATTCTGTCAAAGGGTAAGGACCGATCTCGTATTGAGAACTGGCGTCCCATAGCGCTTCTCAATACGGACAGAAAGGTTTTGGCAAAGGTGCTGTTTAATCGGCTGGTGCAGTTTGCGCCCCGGCTCCTTTCGGGGACCCAGCACTGCTCTGTTCCAGGCCGCAGTACATTTAGTGCTGTGCTTTGTGTCCGGGAGGCAGTGGAGCAGGGCAGGGCTGGTAACTGGAAGGGGTACTTGCTGTCCTTGGATCAGTCAAAAGCGTTTGATCGGGTTAACCACGAGTACCTCTTGTCTGTCCTTCTGAGGTATGGCCTGCCGGGGGAGTTTGTCAATTGGCTAAAAGTTTTGTACGCAGGGGCAGAGAGTTTCCCGCTTGTGAACGGTTGGATTGGCCGCTCTTTTGAGGTTGGGTCTGGTGTTCGCCAGGGTTGTCCTCTGAGCCCACTTTTATACGTGTTCGCGATTGACCCATTCCTTAGGAGGGTTGATCGTGGGCCGTTGGTGGGAGTCGAGATGGACCAGGCGGCACCGGAAGCCACTCTAAGGGTGGTAGCGTATGCCGATGATGTCACCGTTTTTGTGTCCTCGAGAGGGGAGGCGCAATGGGTGATGTCAGAGGTTGACCGCTACTCAGAGGCTTCTGGGTCCAAGATCAACCGGGATAAGTGTGAGAGTCTCTGGCTGGGAGAGGGAGGTCCAGGCTTTGATCTCCCGGACACTCTTCCAGGGCCCCAGGACTCTGCCAAAGTTCTCGGCATCGAATTTGGCCAGGGGGATTACCCCATGCAAAACTGGGATGGCAGGCTTAAGATCGCCGCTCAGAGGGTGGACCAGTGGAAGGGTTGGTCTTTGACCCTCAGAGAAAGGGTTAACCTGATCAAAACTTACCTGCTCCCATTGCTGATTTATCTGGGCAGTGTGTGCATGTTGCCAGAACCCCTCTGGACTCGGGTCTACAGTCTGTTCTTCCAGCTGTTATGGGGGAATAGGCTGAACCTAATCAAGAGGGAGGTTACTTACCGCACGAGGAGACAAGGAGGGTTGTGTATGGTCAACCCTGTGGTGTTCCTAGTGAATACCTTTCTTAAGATCAATGTAGCAAACCTCTGGAAAGAGAGGGCTCCTCCGTGGGTATACTCCTGCAGGGGATGGTTTAGGCCTTTCTTCCAGGAATGGGAGACAGGAGGGCAAGTGAAGGATCTCCGTACACCACATGGGCATCTTCCGGCTTACGCTGCCCCGGTTCTGAAGGTGATTCGCCGGTGGGGTCTGGGAATGTGGGAGATCAGGACCATGTCGAGGAAACTCCTTGACAAGAGGGTTCTGTTGACCCATTTCCAGAAGCCTCTGGCCCTCAGGGATTGCCCAAGTCGGGATCTGGGGGTGGGTTTGAGTTTATTGAATTCTATCCGGATCCCCTTGAAGTTTTGGGAAGTGACTTGGCGCTGCTTCCATGGAAAGCTGTGTGTGAGGGACAATCTGAAGTGTAGGAGCTCTGAGGAAAGGGGTTGTCCCCGGGAGGAGTGCGGTGGCCTGCTGGAGAGCATGGACCACTTCCTGCTTCAGTGCCCCTTTAACACAGAGGTGTACAACCGGGTGGGCGCTTCCATCCATTGGCCCGGGTTGGCCGGTCTCTCCTATGCGGAGTGGGCCTATGGAGCATTCAGAGGCCTGGGTGGCCGGGACCGCTGCACGTTATTCCTAGTTAGCCTAGTGGTCAGGTACCACACGTGGAACGCACGCTGTTTAGTGTCGACGCAGCGTAAAATCCTCCCAGTGGATGAGGTAGTTAGGAACATTCTGGGTGACCTGGTGAAGGTGCGCTCTCTGGAGTATGAGAGGCTGGGCACGGGGAGGGCCTCTCTCCTTTGGAGGGGGTTCTCCTTTAGTGTCCCTTAGTCTGTCATCTCCTCTCCTGGTGTTGGGCTGAAGCTGACACTGTAGATTTTTGTTTTGTATCTGAGGTTATAGTGATGTAGGGGTTTGCAGGCGCCGAACCTGGGCTTTATGTGGTTTTGATATATGTTGATATGTTTAATGTGTTTGTATCTTGTGTACAGTGTGATATAGTTATATGTAGTTATATGTAGTTATAGTTCTTGTGTGTATATAGGTTGGTTGGTTTTGGGGTGTTGGTGTTAGGGTGTTAGGTTGGGAGGGGGTGGACGGGACTTGGACTATACGATCCTGGGCACTGGTCTGGACTATATAGCGCGGACTTTGGACGTTAGACCAGTGTCTGGGGGGGGGGGAGGGTGATGGGCGTGGGATTTAGTTAGTTATATTTTATGTTATTTATTATTATTAATGTTATTTCCGTTATATTCATTGTTATTTCTGTGTTTATTTTTTGTTTATTTATTTATGTGTATTTTGCTGTGTATTTTGATATAAAAAAAAAAAAAAAAAAAAAAAAGTTTAGGTGGTGGGACTGGGTGAAGGTTTTGTCTGTTTTCATGCTGAGTGTGTGGTGTGTGTGTGGCTGGGCCAGGAGGTTTTGTAAGTTTATTTTCGTTTATATTTGTTCTTTTGTAATTCTTTTGCCAGAAGTTATGGCTTCATTTATGTTTATTATTGTTATGTTTTTCACTTTTATATAAAATAAAAGATTTACAGGATGTAACTCAGGATCAGTACAGGATAAGTAATGTCATGTATGTACACAGTGACTGCACCAGCAGCAGAATAGTGAGTGCATCTCTGGAGTATAATACAGGATGTAACTCAGGATCAGTACAGGATATGTCATGTATGTACACAGTGACTGCACCAGCAGCAGAATAGTGAGTGCATCTCTGGAGTATAATACAGGTTGTAACTCAGGATAAGTACAGGATAAGTAATGTCATGTATGTACACAGTGACTGCACCAGCAGCAGAATAGTGAGTGCAGCTCTGGAGTATAATACAGGATGTAACTCAGGAACAGTACAGGATAAGTAATGTCATGTATGTACAGTGACTGCACCAGCAGCAGAATAGTGAGTGCAGCTCTGGAGTATAATACAGGATGTAACTCAGGATCAGTACAGGATAAGTAATGTCATGTATGTACACAGTGACTGCACCAGCAGCAGAATAGTGAGTGCAGCTCTGGGGTATAATACTGGATGTAACTCAGGATCAGTACAGGATAAGTAATGTCATGTATGTACACAGTGACTGCACCAGCAGCAGAATAGTGAGTGCAGCTCTGGGGTATAATACTGGATAAAGGATTGCAACTTTGCTGTATATTATTTCTATATTTAGGATGATGACATATTCTAGAGTATTAAAAAACCTCTTCACATATTGTCATTTACTTTAAAACCGATTTGCAGCTCCGACAAGTGTATTGTGTCATCTCACTAATAAGACAATATTTTGCATTGCTCACCTTATGATCCAGGATGGGGACGCACTGCGAGTAGTTCATCCAGGACGCCCAGGTGCCGTTCTCGAAACATTCCCTGTAAACGGTTCCTGCAAGAAGAAGAGGAAAAGTCATGAGACCTGGACACAAAATCCTGAATCTGGTGACAATGTCAATAATACAATTGTAGAATGACTGCAATTTTCATATCGGCCTCTAGATGTCATCATCACGGTAGAACAGTGACAAGAGAAGAATCTCACTTTGCAGCTTGCAGTAAAACCATTTATTGTCTCCTCCATGATGTGGACCTCAAGTTTTTGAAAAAGTTTTAAGGTCCTAAATACTTAATTTTTTTAAAAAAAACTTTTTTATATTTTCCAGTTTTTGCTACCAAATCTGCATTTTCTAGTTTTTCTGATTTTCTTTTTCCGCTGCTGTACAATGTTACAGCACAGATTATAATCATAAGGAGTTTAGCCCCAGTCCCCCATAGCTGATAACAGGGAATAATAGATTGCTGTTACCTGCACAACATATGAAAAGATGACGGGTTACAGATTTTGTGTCTCTTTAAAAAAATAAAGTAGAAATCCAGAGTTTTTCAGAACAGCGTGGGACGGACATGACAATGTGCATTAGTGTCTGAGATGAGAGGGAAGAGACAGGGAACAGCGGGGTGATCTCCGCAGGTAGCATAGGGGGAGGGGTGGGGAGTCACGCACGGTCGGAGCCGCACACACATCACATGGAGACCTCACAGATACCTTGTTCTGCCATAAAAACAGCAGAGTGTATATGTTAGATACATTGTAAAAACAAAAATATTCTTAAAAGGGGCAGTGCATGAAAAATCCAGGATTGGTCACAAATATAAAAAATATAAAAAATGGAAATTTTAGAAGACAATTGTAGAATTAGTGCAATGTTCACGTTGGCCTCTAGATGTCAGCACAGTAGAATGGTGAGAAGAAGAGAATCTCACTTTGCTGCCTGTAGTAAAATCATTCATTGGGGCACATTTACTTACCCGGTCCATTCGCAATCCAGCGGCGGCTTCTCCGACGAGCGTTCGGGTCTTCCAGCGATTCATGAAGGTCCTGCGCCCGATGTCCACCAGGTGTCGCTGCTGTGCCAAGGTCCGGAGTTCCCTGATCTCTTCCTGGTGCATGTAAGTATGGCGCGTGCGACCAATTTTTTTTTTTTTTAAATACGGCGGTTTTTACGAATCCGTCGGGTTTTCCGACGGCCACGCCCCCGATTTCTGCCGCATGCAACCCGGCGCGATTGCGGCGAAATCCGATCACGTGCGCCAAAATCTTGGCGGAATTTGGCACAAAACGGAAAAAAATACCAAAATACAAGACCAGAGTTTCAAGCAGTTCTTGAAACTCTTTTTTTTATATTTTTCTGGTTTTACCAACAAAACTTCGTGTTTTACTTCATCTGCTCTTCTTGATCCAAGGCAGATTAAAAAAATCAGGGCTCCACATGACCCACTGGCAAATATGGACAGTAAGTTGTGGACAGTGGCCCCCCTCTCCCAGTTCGTCTTAGTGTTACTCCTAAGGGTGTTGTCTAAGTGACCCCATTGATTTTCACCCTTTAATCCTTATAGAGGGATCTGTGACCAAGTCTGTACATCTCACAGTAGTTCTGGTACAGGTGACTGTGACCCGGTCGGGTTAAGAGATACACCAGAAATCAGACAGAGAGTAGTCAAGAACAAGCCAAGGTCAGGGCAGGCAGAGTACAGCTGTAGTCAATAAACAAGTCAGGGTCAAGGGTGGGGAGCACTAGGTGGAGTCATGAGGGAGGAGCCAACAGAAGATTCAAAGATCAGAACACTGGTGACAATCCATAACAGGATTAAGGAATTGGGTAGAGGAGGAGCCTATATCACCAGGAGTCGCTTGGGATTGGCCAAGGGAGCAGTTTTTGAAGGGTACACTGTTCCTTTAAATGTAAAAGTGGGGCATTCCCTACAGAGTGGGCAGGAGAGGGCTGCACATATTTGGGGGGGGGGGGGGCGGTGTAATGCCAGGTAAAGCCCTGACTGTCAGGATGTATTACGAGTATTACCCAAAAAAGCGGAATTATCCATAAAATAGCCGGTTCTGTCTGTATTTAATGATCCACATTCTGTAGAATATTAACAATGTATCGGAAGGATAACTTTATTGTTCTGTCCCATCAGCTTCAAGGAGACAGAAGAGGCGGAGAGATGGCAATGACCGTGCCGCGTGCCTGACGCTACGACATAATGGGCCACACATGATAGACGCGATGGTTACGGCACTTATGGGACCACTCCGGGACAATTATCTGCAGCCGTGTATCGGAGCGCGGCGTTTATCTCCGGCATGACAATGAGATTGTAAGGTGATGGCAGAGAGGCCATGAGGAGAAGAGCTGTATGTAACTTCTATGGGGTCCCCACTGATCCGGAATTTGGGGTCCCAGGAGAGGTGACTATTCTCCAGGTACGGTTAATTGTTGCTGGCCAAAAACATGAGGGTGTATGTATGATCAGTGCTGTTCTCTTCTCCACATGTTAAGCTTTGCTGTGTAGAATGGGACAGAGACAATACAATAGAGACAACACAGACATTTGCTTAATAGAAAGTGATGTGAGCAGAACCATATTATTATCATTGCCTGGGGTCGGCAGAGTCATCTCATTGCTACTGTGAGATGAGGTAAATACAGTCAGTTATGTTACTTGGTTGGGGTCGGCAGAGTCATCTCATAATTCGAGGGCAGAGTCATTGCATTGTTATTAAGAGTTTGGTATAAAGAGAAACTATTGTTTTACGGCAGACTCATATCATTCTAAGAGTTCAGGTTATTATTACAGGGAAGAGTCAGCAGAGTCATCTCATTAGTATTATAGGGAAGAGTCAGCAGAGTCATCTCATTAGTATTACAGGGAAGAGTCAGCAGAGTCATCTCATTATTATTACAGGGAAGAGTCAGCAGAGTCATCTCATTAGTATTATAGGGAAGAGTCAGCAGAGTCATCTCATTATTATTACAGGGAAGAGTCAGCAGAGTCATCTCATTAGTATTATAGGGAAGAGTCAGCAGAGTCATCTCATTAGTATTATAGGGAAGAGTCAGCAGAGTCATCTCATTAGTATTATAGGGAAGAGTCAGCAAAGTCATCTCATTATTATTATAGGGAAGAGTCAGCAGAGTCATCTCATTAGTATTATAGGGAAGAGTCAGCAGAGTCATCTAATTAGTATTATAGGGAAGAGTCAGCAGAGTCATCTCATTAGTATTATAGGGAAGAGTCAGCAGAGTCATCTCATTATTATTACAGGGAAAAGTCAGCAGAGTCATCTCATTAATATTACAGGGAAGAGTCAGCAGAGTCATCTCATTATTATTACAGGGAAGAGTCAGCAGAGTCATCTCATTAGTATTATAGGGAAGAGTCAGCAGAGTCATCTCATTATTATTACAGGGAAGAGTCAGCAGAGTCATCTCATTAGTATTATAGGGAAGAGTCAGCAGAGTCATCTCATTAGTATTATAGGGAAGAGTCAGCAGAGTCATCTCATTAGTATTATAGGGAAGAGTCAGCAAAGTCATCTCATTATTATTATAGGGAAGAGTCAGCAGAGTCATCTCATTAGTATTATAGGGAAGAGTCAGCAGAGTCATCTCATTAGTATTACAGGGAAGAGTCAGCAGAGTCATCTCATTAGTATTACAGGGAAGAGTCAGCAGAGTCATCTCATTAGTATTATAGGGAAGAGTCAGCAGAGTCATCTCATTATTATTACAGGGAAGAGTCAGCAGAGTCATCTCATTAGTATTATAGGGAAGAGTCAGCAGAGTCATCTCATTAGTATTATAGGGAAGAGTCAGCAGAGTCATCTCATTAGTATTATAGGGAAGAGTCAGCAAAGTCATCTCATTATTATTATAGGGAAGAGTCAGCAGAGTCATCTCATTAGTATTATAGGGAAGAGTCAGCAGAGTCATCTAATTAGTATTATAGGGAAGAGTCAGCAGAGTCATCTCATTAGTATTATAGGGAAGAGTCAGCAGAGTCATCTCATTATTATTACAGGGAAAAGTCAGCAGAGTCATCTCATTAATATTACAGGGAAGAGTCAGCAGAGTCATCTCATTACTATTATAGGGAAGAGTCAGCTGAGTCATCTCATTATTATTACAGGGAAGAGTCAGCAGAATCATCTTATTATTATTACAGGGAAGAGTCAGCAGAGTCATCTCATTATTATTACAGGGAAGAGTCAACAGAGTCATCTCATTACTATTACAGCGAAGAGTCAGCAGAGTCATTTCATTATTATTATAGGGAAGAGTCAGCAGAGTCATCTCATTATTATTATAGGGAAGAGTCAGCAGAGTCATCTCATTATTATTATAGGGAAGAGTCAGCAGAGTCATCTCATTATTATTAAAGGGAAGAGTCAGCAGAGTCATCTCATTATTATTACAGGGAAGAGTCAGCAGAGTCATCTCATTATTATTACAGGGAAGAGTCAGCAGAGTCATCTCATTAGTATTATAGGGAAGAGTCAGCAGAGTCATCTCATTAGTATTATAGGGAAGAGTCAGCAGAGTCATCTCATTATTATTATAGGAAAGAGTCAGCAGAGTCATCTCATTATTATTATAGGAAAGAGTCAGCAGAGTCATCTCATTAGTATTATAGGGAAGAGTCAGCAGAGTCATCTCATTACTATTACAGGGAAGAGTCAGCAGAGTCATCTCATTACTATTATAGGGAAGAGTCAGCTGAGTCACCTCATTATTATTATAGGGAAGAGTCAGCAGAGTCATCTCATTATTATTATAGGGAAGAGTCAGCAGAGTCATCTCATTAGTATTATAGGGAAGAGTCAGCAGAGTCATCTCATTATTATTATAGGAAAGAGTCAGCAGAGTCATCTCATTAGTATTATAGGGAAGAGTCAGCAGAGTCATCTCATTACTATTACAGGGAAGAGTCAGCAGAGTCATCTCATTACTATTATAGGGAAGAGTCAGCAGAGTCACCTCATTATTATTATAGGGAAGAGTCAGCAGAGTCATCTCATTATTATTATAGGGAAGAGTCAGCAGAGTCATCTCATTAGTATTATAGGGAAGAGTCAGCAGAGTCATCTCATTATTATTACAGGGAAGAGTCAGCAGAGTCATCTCATTATTATTACAGGGAAGAGTCAGCAGAGTCATCTCATTCTATTATAGGGAAGAGTCAGCTGAGTCATCTCATTATTATTATAGGGAAGAGTCAGCAGAGTCATCTCATTATTATTATAGGGAAGAGTCAGCAGAGTCATCTCATTATTATTAAAGGGAAGAGTCAGCAGAGTCATCTCATTATTATTACAGGGAAGAGTCAGCAGAGTCATCTCATTACTATTACAGGGAAGAGTCAGCAGAGTCATCTCATTACTATTATAGGGAAGAGTCAGCTGAGTCATCTCATTATTATTACAGGGAAGAGTCAGCAGAATCATCTTATTATTATTACAGGGAAGAGTCAGCAGAGTCATCTCATTATTATTACAGGGAAGAGTCAACAGAGTAATCTCATTACTATTACAGCGAAGAGTCAGCAGAGTCATTTCATTATTATTATAGGGAAGAGTCAGCAGAGTCATCTCATTATTATTATAGGGAAGAGTCAGCAGAGTCATCTCATTATTATTATAGGGAAGAGTCAGCAGGGTCATCTCATTAGTATTATAGGGAAGAGTCAGCAGAGTCATCTCATTATTATTAAAGGGAAGAGTCAGCAGAGTCATCTCATTATTATTACAGGGAAGAGTCAGCAGAGTCATCTCATTATTATTACAGGGAAGAGTCAGCAGAGTCATCTCATTATTATTATTATAGGGAAAAGTCAGCAGAGTCATCTCATTAGTATTATAGGGAAGAGTCAGCAGAGTCATCTCATTATTATTATAGGGAAGAGTCAGCAGAGTCATCTCATTAGTATTATAGGGAAGAGTCAGCAGAGTCATCTCATTAGTATTATAGGGAAGAGTCAGCAGAGTCATCTCATTATTATTACAGGGAAGAGTCAGCAGAGTCATCTCATTACTATTACAGGGAAGAGTCAGCAGAGTCATCTCATTACTATTATAGGGAAGAGTCAGCTGAGTCATCTCATTATTATTATAGGGAAGAGTCAGCAGAGTCATCTCATTATTATTATAGGGAAGAGTCAGCAGAGTCATCTCATTAGTATTATAGGGAAGAGTCAGCAGAGTCATCTCATTAGTATTATAGGGAAGAGTCAGCAGAGTCATCTCATTATTATTACAGGGAAGAGTCAGCAGAATCATCTTATTATTATTACAGGGAAGAGTCAGCAGAGTCATCTCATTATTATTACAGGGAAGAGTCAGCAGAATCATCTTATTATTATTACAGGGAAGAGTCAGCAGAGTCATCTCATTATTATTACAGGGAAGAGTCAACAGAGTAATCTCATTACTATTACAGCGAAGAGTCAGCAGAGTCATTTCATTATTATTATAGGGAAGAGTCAGCAGAGTCATCTCATTATTATTATAGGGAAGAGTCAGCAGAGTCATCTCATTATTATTATAGGGAAGAGTCAGCAGGGTCATCTCATTAGTATTATAGGGAAGAGTCAGCAGAGTCATCTCATTATTATTAAAGGGAAGAGTCAGCAGAGTCATCTCATTATTATTACAGGGAAGAGTCAGCAGAGTCATCTCATTATTATTACAGGGAAGAGTCAGCAGAGTCATCTCATTACTATTACAGGGAAGAGTCAGCAGAGTCATCTCATTACTATTATAGGGAAGAGTCAGCTGAGTCATCTCATTATTATTATAGGGAAGAGTCAGCAGAGTCATCTCATTAGTATTATAGGGAAGAGTCAGCAGAGTCATCTCATTAGTATTATAGGGAAGAGTCAGCAGAGTCATCTCATTAGTATTATAGGGAAGAGTCAGCAGAGTCATCTCATTATTATTACAGGGAAGAGTCAGCAGAGTCATCTCATTACTATTATAGGGAAGAGTCAGCTGAGTCATCTCATTATTATTATAGGGAAGAGTCAGCAGAGTCATCTCATTATTATTATAGGGTAGAGTCAGCAGAGTCATCTCATTATTATTATAGGGAAGAGTCAGCAGAGTCATCTCATTATTATTATAGGGAAGAGTCAGCAGAGTCATCTCATTATTATTATAGGGTAGAGTCAGCAGAGTCATCTCATTATTATTATAGGGAAGAGTCAGCAGAGTCATCTCATTAGTATTATAGGGAAGAGTCAGCAGAGTCATCCCATTAGTATTATAGGGAAGAGTCAGCAGAGTCATCTCATTAGTATTACAGGGAAGAGTCAGCAGAGTCATCTCATTACTATTACAGGGAAGAGTCAGCAGAGTCATCTCATTGTTTTAAAGGGTTAGATCAAATATAGTCATCGAGTAATTGTTATAAAGTAAGAGGTCAACAAGTCATGTTAGTATTATCACAGAGCAGAGTCTGCAGAGTCATCTAATTGTTAATAGATGGTGAAGTCATAAGAGTCATCTCAAGAGCAGAGTCACCTAACTGTCATTCCAGGTCATTGTCAGCAGAGTCATCTCATTAAAGGGCAGAGCGAGGCGTCTATGACATCTGTGTTAAAGCTACAGTCAGTACCGGCTTAGATAAGGCAGAGTAATAAAGTTCCCTGATCTCTGACTTTGAAACAAGGGTTGGAGTCACCTTCCCAAAACTCATGTATACAATCCCAGCTTCCCAGTGTAGACTGACACTATAATGGGAACCTGTCATCAGGAGCCCTTTTTCTGGCTCCCCATGTCCTCATAGAGAATAGTGTACACATTGCCAGAGAGTTTTTATAATAAAACTGGATTTCTCTGAAAAAAAAAGTTAAGTTAGATGAAAGTTTACCTTTCTGTAGGCAGAGCTTTGTCCTGAGTCCCATGGGCGGGGCCAGTGATGAGGAGGACAGACATGTATGACAACCTGAGAGGTGAAGAATTGGGGGGGACAAATGGGGGAACATGGGAGTTTTTTTTAAAATTAAAAATCTATGCTTGATAGAGGGTGGGGGATGGGGAACCACTAGTTACTGGCCCCTCCCAGGGGACTCGGGACACAGCTCTGCATATAGAAATGTAAATTTTTATCTAACTTTTGTTTTGTTTCGGAAAAAGAAAGTTCTACTATAAAAACTCTTTGGCAATGTGTAGATTATTCTCTCTGGGGAAACGGGGCAGCAGAAATAGGGTCTGCTGATGACGGGTTCCCTTTAACAGTTAAATCTGTAAAAGATTCAGAACTAGAGGTCACCGGGAGAAGAGGAGGTGGTAATCCCAGCAACAGGATGAGGGAACCCACACATGAGGAGGACTGATGTCTGGCCCCGGGGCATGGAATGTCCTATATGTAACGATGTGTCTGACATTTATCTGCAGACGGTTCACTCCTCAGAGCGGCAGGAAGGTGATTTGTTTGCAGGTTTGATGTTTAAATTGTCCTTATAATTAACAACCCATTTACTAATGAGGAACATAAAACTCAACGGGAGAGAAAGGAAACAGCGGAGACGCAGATCCCCCAACACTGAGACATCTCCAAGTTATCTCCGACTGCCAGAGACTGAGAGATGTGACTGCAGAAGGAACCAACACGTGAGCAAACACCGCCTCCGCTCCGGCGAAGATGAAATCCGGCGCGATTCACAAAGCTCGTGCACCCGAGTTCCTGTATCCGTCGCTTCCCCGCCGAGGTCCGCCGGAGTTCACCTTCTTCTTCCCGGTGCATGTAAGTGTTTGTCTTGCGACACAATTTGAAATGTTAAATCCCGCGCTCAGTCCGAATCTGTTGGGTTGTCCACTGACCCGCACCCCGATTTGTGTCGCGTGCAAGCCGATGCGCCACAATCCGATCGCGTGCGCCAAAATCCCCTGTTAAATGCGGCACAAAACGGAAAACGTCGGGAAACCCAACAAAAATGCGCTCCGCTGACCCTTAGTAAATGAGCCCCATTGTCTCTGTATGTTCCTAGCTCCTGCCTTACATTTTAGCAGGCAAAAAAATGACAGCTGAAGTTGTCCTCCTGGGCCAGTTCAGTAAGAGCACCAATGTAGATGGCACGAGGGGCTCGGAGGTCGGAGGGCTTGGTTTCTGGATAACCAGGTCTATGCTCTCTCACATCGTCATAGATTCTGGGAGACATGTCTGATATATTTTCCGGTGAACCCGTTTCCTTCCAAAACCCATATGGTAGGAGTAGTCATATCCCTATATATTTATATGGGACACACATTGGGAGTGCCCCAAGGGGGATCCCTTCACTATACTACGGCCTCCCCCTCTTCTTGCATCTCCCTGTTTGCCCACATTCTGCTGCTAGGCTACAACCAAAGCCAGTCACTCCGGACCCTGGGAATCCAGGTGCCCCCACACTGCAGTCAGGCACCACGGGGGGGTGGGGGGGGGGGATTTTGCAATTTTAGATTTGTTCAATGTTGTTCTCCATGATTGATCTCTGTGGGGTCTACAGTCCACATCATTGAGGGAGATGGGTAGAAGACTGTGGTAAATACTCCAGAGGGACATTTTGAATACCCGGTGATGCCCTTTGGTTTGTGTAATTGCAACATCCCCCACCGGGGCCTGGCCTTTTTCGGTGGCTGGAGGTATCCGGGGCCCTGAATACCGGAGTGGCTGGCTAGTGCTTCCTTGCACAGGGCAATGGTCATGGCGCTTAGTATCAGGAACAGAGGTCTCTTCCACAGCCTGACAGGTCTCCAGCCGGTGATTTGGTTTCTCCCTGGGGCAACCCCGATGTGTAGATAGGGATCCCTGGTGATGGAGGATGGGGCGCCTTTGGTAGTATACAGCCTAATCCAGGGATCACTGAGAAGCACGTTGGTAAAGCATAACTTACAGTCTTTTATTGGAACCGGGCAACGGCCACAACAACAGCAAACTACAGCTGGGTGGAGCCGGCTGGTGGGATCCTCAGGAAGATGTCCTCACAGCCTGGATACACAGCTTCAGGCTGGGGTAGGAGAGTTGGAGCAGAGTCCGGATGGTGGAGCTCTGCTTTGGGCCTGGTCTCCTGGCAGGCCAAGGTATCAGGGCAGCGTGCCACAAACAACTCTGCTTCCTGGACAGTGTGTGTGAAGACCCAAAACCAACCACGAGCTTCCACCCTATTGAGGTGCCAAGCCCCTTATCCAACCAGCTCCCTCCTGACATTACAATGCTACAGAACATCTGATTGGTTGACATTTACTCCACAGGCGGAGACTTACAGCTACATTACCACTACCCCACGCTGGAGGCCCTCAGTGAGTTGATCGGGGGTGTTGCCCCTGCAGTCTTCTAGCAGTTTGTTTATGACATTTTTCCTGATGTTCTGGGCCAGTTCCTCACGGTTTACTTGGATGATATCCTTATCTTTTCTCCAGATTGGGCCACTCCTAGACCACACATCGGGATTGTACTGTGCAGCCTACGTCAAAACGTATATTTTTGCTAAACTGTCGAAATGTTTGGAGTTCAAAGATCACTTTCCTATTCACATCCTTCATCATCCCTGAATATTATTGAATGGATCCCTTCGAGATCACGACTATTCAGACCTGGAAACACCCTTGTAGTCTTAAAGACATTAAACTTAGTTGAGTAAAAATGTTCTGTATTAGCCAAGCTGTGGACAGATCTGCTCACTGACCCATTGGACTCCAGAACCTGAACGAGCATTAAGTGCATACAATACTATAGATAAACAATTCACACAGTGACAAGATAAACAATGGCAAAAATTGGTCTGAATATATAAAATGTAGAAGTTTAGATTTTAACTTTAATGGACTAAAAATGTTACTCATTTTCTTGGATTCCACCGAGAAATCAAAAACAATGGATTAGCAGAATTCTATCGAGTCCCGGGTTTAGGCTTAGATTTCTACCACCGAAATGTGTCAAATTGACCTATGATCCTGTAATAGGAAAGTTGTGAATCAAAGAAGTGACCTGGGGGAAAGGGGATCGTCTCTAAGGTCAGCTATTACCTCTCCCTCGCCTATACTCCTCCATTCGAGTCACGGCTGTTTACTGTGAGCCTTGCATTGTCTCTTGTTATTTCTCAAAGGGCCAGCACCCATAACCCAGCCTATCCCTGCCAGTGCTTGCCTACTCATCACATCCTTAGAATACCTCAGCAACATTGGTTCCTATTATGCTACTTACAATAAAGGTCTCAGTGTTCAGAATGTTTTTTATTTACTTGACTTATTCGTTACTCAACGTTGTCATGATGATCTGCTGCTATGATCATGGCTTGACTCGGGAATCTTTGCTGACAGCCTCGACCTACCACTTTGTTCACTGGCTCTCCATATACTCTTTCTGCCCTGACCCTGGCTTGTCTCTGACTTATAAATCTGCGCTTCCTGCCCTGACCTACCACCTGTTCACTGACCCTCCATGTACTCTTCCTGCCCTGACCCCGGCTTGTCTCTGACTTAGAAATCTGCACTTCCTGCCCTGACCTACCACCTGTTCACTGACCCTCCATGTGCTCTTCCTGCCCTGACCCCGGCTTGTTTCTGTCTTAGGAATCTTTCCTGACAACCTCGACCTACCACCTGTTTAATGACCCTCCATGTGTTCTATCTGCCCTGACCCTGGCTTGTCTCTGACTTAGAAATCTGCGCTTTCTGCCCTGACCTACCACCTGTTTACTGACCCTCCATGTACTCTTCCTGCCCTGACCCCGGCTTGTCTCTGACTTAGAAATCTGCGCTTTCTGCCCTGACCTACCACCTGTTTACAGACCCTCCATGTACTCTACCTGCCCTGACCCCGGCTTGTCTCTGACTTAGGTCAGGGCAGAAATCGCAGATTTCTAAGTCAGAGACAAGCCGTGATCAGGGCAGGAAGAGTACATGGAGGGTCTGTAAACAGGTGGTAGGTCAGGGCAGAAAGCGCAGATTTCTATCACCTGTTTACTGACCCTCCATGTACTCTTGCTGCCCTGATCACGGCTTGTCTCTGACTCGGGAATCTTTCCTGACAACCTCGACCTACCACCTGTTTAATGACCTTCCATGTGTTCTATCTGCCCTGACCCCAGCTTGTCTCTGTCTTAGGATTCTTTGCTGACAGCCTGGGCCTTACATCTGTTTACTGACCCTCCATGTACTCTTCCTGCCCTGATCACGGCTTGTCTCTGACTTAGGTCGAGGGAACACCTGTTTACTAACCGTCCATGTGTTCTATCTACCCTGACCCCAGCTTATCTCTGACTCACTTACTCCACCTGCTCTGACCTCGCCCTGTACATGACTACTCTCTCTACCTTGTTGACAATCACCTGCGCTGCAGCAATTTGACCCTTATAATTGACAATAAATTCTGACTGCAGGGGATGCAAATATGTTACCTGGAGCATTTATCCCCCCCCCCCCTGTAGTGCAGGATTGATAACATTCTATTATGTTACAGAGGATGTGTCCCATATACTATGGAGACGGGCAGCGTATGGTCTCCCAGCTGTTGTAGCCCCTCATATACGTTATCACATTCCATATCCCATTTTATTACGTCTGTGCAATGTAGGAAAGCGAAGAGATTTCATTTTCTAAAAATACAGCCCCCGTTGCTCACGCAGGGGACACAGATGGGTAATATGCCGCTTCCACTCCGGGATTTAATAGGTTTAATAAGTGACAAATATAAGAACTCTGCTGCCTCTGCCTTCTCCATTGCCGCGGCTCCCAGCTGTGTCATATATCCCCATACAGGGGGAGGGGGGGGGGGGGTCGCGGCTATATATAAATTAGGACAGTAACACAACTTCATAAATCCATTATTAAAAATGCACCTGTACTTCCCCCTCTCGAGGAATGAACAGATGTTCTCTGCTTATACCGCGGGGTCCCAAGACGGATTCACAATATGAAATCGGTGCCAAGAATCACTTCTAGTGTAAGATGCTGCGGGGGGAATCACATCCTAGAATTCAGGGCAATCCCCTCCCTGGACTTAAGGGGCACCGGTCCATTTTCAGATATTTTGGTAAATCTTCAAATCTGTCCATCAGGTTCTCTTTTCCTGCACCAAAGGCCTCGGGATGGGGAACAGCGACCGGTTTAAAGGGGCTTCACTACAACAACATCTCTGACTACTGGGATCCCCAGAGATCGGCAGAACGGAGGACTATGGGGCTCATTTACTAAGGGCCCCTCGCAACGCACTTTCGTCGGACATCCCGCTGATTTCCGGTTTGCGCCGCTGGGACAGGGATTTAAAAGGGGTTTTGGTGCACGCAATCGGATTTTGGCGCAATCACGCCTGCTTTTATGCAACACAAATCGGGGGGGGGCAGGCCGTTGGATGATCCGACGGATTCGGACTAACCGCGGGATTTAACTCTAAAATTGTGTCGCAAGCCAAGCACTTACAGGCCCTGGGAAGAAGAAGGTGAACTCTGGTGGACCGGAGCGGGGAAGCGACACATGCAGGATATCGGGCGCACAATCTTCATGAATCGCTGCAGAGTTCATCCTCATCGGACAACGCACCTCAGGTATCGCGCAGGGAACGGGTAAGTAAATGTGCCCCTTTGTGTTCTTGCACTACTAGGGGGGCTCTCTGCGGAGACTGACTCCCATGGTCCGGCACAAGTGAATGGATAGTGACACGCTGACACTTGGGGGACAGGACAGGGACACGCTGACACTTGGGGGGACAGGGACACGCTGACACTTGGGGGGACAGGACAGGGACACGCTGACACTTGGGGGGACAGGACAGGGACACGCTGACACTTGGGGGGACATACTGACACTTGGGGACAGGACAGGGACACGCTGACACTTGGGGGACAGGACAGGGACACGCTGACACTTGGGGGACAGGACAGGGACACGCTGACACTTGGGGGACAGGACAGGGACACGCTGACACTTGGGGGACAAGACAGGGACACGCTGACACTTGGGGGGCAGGACAGGGACACGCTGACACTTGGGGGGGGACAAGGACACGCTGACACTTGGGGGGACAGGACAGGGACACGCTGACACTTGGGGGACAGGACAGGGACACGCTGACACTTGGGGGGACAGGACAGGGACACGCTGACACTTGGGGGGACAGGACAGGGACACGCTGACACTTGGGGGGACAGGACAGGGACACACTGACACTTGGGGGGACAGGACAGGGACACGCTGACACTTGGGGGACAGGACAGGTACACGCTGACACTTGGGGGACAGGGACACGCTGACACTTGGGGGACAGGACAGGGACACGCTGACACTTGGGGACAGGACAGGGACACGCTGACACTTGGGGGACAGGACAGGGACACGCTGACACTTGGGGGGACAGGACAGGGACACGCTGACACTTGGGGGACAGGACAGGGACACGCTGACACTTGGGGGGACAGGACAGAGACACGCTAACACTTGGGGGGACAGGACAGGGACACGCTGACACTTGGGGGACAGGGCAGTGACACGCTGACACTTGGGGGACAGGACAGGTACGCGCTGACACTTAGGATACAGGACAGGGACACGCTGACACTTGGGGTACAGGACAGGGACACGCTGACACTTGGGGTACAGGACAGGGACACGCTGACACTTGGGGGGACAGGACAGGGACACGCTGACACTTGGGGGACAGGACAGGGACACGCTGACACTTGGGGGACAGGACAGGGACACGCTGACACTTGGGGGACAGGACAGGGACACGCTGACACTTGGGGGGACAGGACAGGGACACGCTGACACTTGGGGGACAGGACAGGGACACGCTGACACTTGGGGGGACAGGACAGGGACACGCTGACACTTGGCAGACAGGACAGGGACAAGCTGACACTTGGGGGACAGGACAGGGACATGCTGACACTTGGGGGGACAGGACAGGGACACGCTGACACTTGGCAGACAGGACAGGGACAAGCTGACACTTGGGGGACAGGACAGGGACACGCTGACACTTGGCAGACAGGACAGGGACAAGCTGACACTTGGGGGACAGGACAGGGACACGCTGACACTTGGGGGGACAGGACAGGGACACGCTGACACTTGGGGGACAGGACAGGGACACGCTGACACTTGGGGGGACAGGACAGGGACACGCTGACACTCGGGGGACAGGACAGGGACACGCTGACACTTGGGGGGACAGGACAGGGACACGCTGACACTTGGGGGGACAGGACAGGGACACGCTGACACTTGGGGGACAGGACAGGGACACGCTGACACTTGGGGGGACAGGACAGGGACAAGCTGACACTTGGGGGGACAGGACAGGGACACGCTGACACTTGGGGGACAGGACAGGGACACACTGACACTTGAGGGACAGGGCAGTGATTTATCACTGTATCTTTTCGGCAGGGGGCGCTGTTTCGTCTTCTGGATATTTTCCGTTTTCTGCAGATAATTCTGTTATCCTCAGATTTTATTTTCTCGCCGCTTTTAGTCTCTGTTATTTTCTCGCCGTCCATGGATCATCAGGGGGAGAAGTAATCAGATTTCTCAGGCTCCTAAAATCTTTTCTGCTGCATAAAATCCGCCCTTTAGTGATATCATTTATTCGCCGGGCTCTGGGGGACTTTGTGCTTTAGTTTTATTTTACTATTTAAATCCAATCCACAGATTCTGTAACTTATATCAGCGCAGCTTTGGCTGTGATTGGAGTATCAGCACATTAGACCCCACAATAGGCTCTGATGGCCGCAGGCTGCTGAGCTCCGCGTCTATCTCAGGTGACGGAAAGTTCTGCAGAACATTACAAGTTTCCGCGGAGGAGAAATCTTATTAATTTGCTTTGTAGCGCCGCTGGTCCTGTAAGTGCAGGATTTCTACTATCAATTTGTAAAAGCCGACTACAGAGCGATCAGGAGAGAAGGGTCACCAGGAGAACCAGAGACACCGCAGACTAATGACCCCTAGAAATGTCACCTAACAGATAATAGGGCAACATTTATAATTGGAGCAACAATAGAGACAAGGAAGGGAGAGGGAAGAACATTGATACAAGATAGATATAGAGATGATGGATAGATAATACATAGAAAAGAAAGAGATGTGAGTGAGATAGATAGATAGATATGAGATAGATATGAGATAGATATGAGATAGATATGAGATAGATAGATATGAGATAGATAGATAGAAGATAGATAGATAGATAGATAGATATGAGATAGATAGGAGATAGATAGATAGATAGATAGATAGGAGATAGATAGATAGATAGGAGATAGATAGATATGAGATAGATAGATAGATAGATAGATAGATAGATAGATAGATAGATAAGAGATAGATAGATAGATAGATAAAAGAAAAAAATATCACCCCCCTGGTCTGGGTTCCTTATTACACCATAACAGAAGGTCTGTATTCATTTATGGGATCCAATCTGGGGCTGTATTAGTTAAGTGGTCTACTCAGTAGGGTCTGTATTTATTTAGGAGGTCTGGGGTCTGTATTAGTTTAGGGGTCTGGTCTAGGGTCTGTATTAGTTTAGGGGTCTGGTCTAGGGTCTGTATTAGTTTAGGGGTCTGGTCTGGGGTCTGTATTAGTTTAGGGGTCTGGTCTGGGGTCTGTATTAGTTTAGAGGTCTGGTCTGGGGTCTGTATTAGTTTAGGGGTCTGGTCTGGGGTCTGTATTAGTTTAGGAGTCTGGTCTAGGGTCTGTATTAGTTTAGGGGTCTGGTCTGGGGTCTGTATTAGTTTAGGGGTCTGGTCTGGGGTCTGTATTAGTTTAGGGGTGTGGTCTGGGGTCTGTATTAGTTTAGGGGTCTGGTCTGGGGTCTGTATTAGTTTAGGGGTCTGGTCTGGGGTCTGCATTTATTTAGGAGGTCTGGGGTCTGTATTAGTTTAGGAGTCTGGTCTGGGGTCTGTATTAGTTTAGGGGTCTGGTCTGGGGTCTGTATTAGTTTAGGGGTCTGGTCTGGGGTCTGTATTAGTTCAGGGGTCTGGTCTGGGGTCTGTATTAGTTTAGGAGTCTGGTCTAGGGTCTGTATTAGTTTAGGGGTCTGGTCTGGGGTCTGTATTAGTTTAGGGGTCTGGTCTGGGGTCTGTATTAGTTTAGAGGTCTGGTCTGGGGTCTGTATTAGTTTAGGGGTCTGGTCTGGGGTCTGCATTTATTTAGGAGGTCTGGGGTCTGTATTAGTTTAGGGGTCTGGTTTGGGCTCTGTATTAGTTTAGGGGTCTGGTCTAGGGTCTGTATTAGTTTAGGGGTCTGGTCTGGGGTCTGTATTAGTTTAGGGGTGTGGTCTGGGGTCTGTATTAGTTTAGGGGTCTGGTCTGGGGTCTGTATTAGTTTAGGGGTCTGGTCTGGGGTCTGCATTTATTTAGGAGGTCTGGGGTCTGTATTAGTTTAGGGGTCTGGTTTGGGCTCTGTATTAGTTTAGGGGTCTGGTCTAGGGTCTGTATTAGTTTAGGAGTCTGGTCTGGGGTCTGTATTAGTTTAGGGGTCTGGTCTGGGGTCTGTATTAGTTTAGGGGTCTGGTCTGAGGTCTGTATTAGTTTAGGGGTCTGGTCTGAGGTCTGTATTAGTTTAGGGGTCTGGGGTCTGTATTAGTTTAGGGGTCTGGTGTCTGTATTAGTTTAGGGGTCTGGTCTGGGGTCTGTATTAGTTTAGGGGTCTGAGGTCTGTATTAGTTTAGGGGTCTGGGGTCTGTATTAGTTTAGGGGTCTGGTGTCTGTATTAGTTTAGGGGTCTGGTCTGGGGTCTGTATTAGTTTAGGGGTCTGGGGTCTGTATTAGTTTAGGGGTCTGGTCTGGGCTCTGGATTAGTTTAGGGGTCTGGTCTGGGGTCTGTATTAGTTTAGGGGTCTAGTCTGGGGTCTGTATTAGTTTAGGGGTCTGGTCTGGGGTCTGTATTAGTTTAGGAGTCTGGTCTGGGGTCTGTATTAGTTTAGGTGGTCTGGTCTGGGGTCCTGTATTAGTTTAGGGGTCTGGTCTGGGGTCTGTATTAGTTTAGGGATCTGGTTTGGGATCTGCATTAGTTTAGGGGTCTGGTCTGGGATCTGTATTAGTTTAGAGGTCTGGTCTGGGGTCTGTATTAGTTTAGGGGTCTGGTCTGGGGTCTGTATTAGTTTAGGGGTCTGGTCTGGGGTCTGTATTAGTTTAGGGGTCTGGTCTGGGGTCTGTATTAGTTTAGTGGTCTGGTCTGGGGTCTGTATTAGTTTAGGGGTCTGGTCTGGGGTCTGTATTAGTTTAGGGGTCTGGTCTGGGGTCTGTATTAGTTTAGGGGTCTGGGGTCTGTACTAGTTTAGGGGTCTGGTCTGTATTAGTTTAGGGTTCTGGTCTGGGCTCTGTATTAGTTTAGGGTTCTGGTCTGGGGTCTGTATTAGTTTAGAGGTCTGGTCTGGGGTCCTGTGCTAGTTTAGGGTTCTGGTCTGGGGTCTGTATTAGTTTAGGGGTCTGGTCTGGGATCTGTATTAGTTTAGGGGTCTGGTCTGAGGTCTGTATTAGTTTAGGGGTCTGGTCTGGGGTCTGTATGAGTTTAGTGGTCTAGTGTCTTATTTAGGGTCTTATTCTGCCCTAAGCTTACCCCTGGACAACACCCCTCCCTATCCTGCTTCGGCTTCTCAGCTGCCAATAAACAGAGGCTCAAGCCAAGGAAAGCCGAGATGAACATATGGGGGTCCAGAGTATAAACTAAGGCACCACCTGACTACACGGGGGTCATGTAATGATCAGTAAAATATTGGAACATTCTGCCGCAGGACAGGAGGGGATCCATCAGAGGATCTGATGCCAATTACCTCGATAATTAGGACCCAGAAACGTCTCCCAGGATTTCATCGATTTCCTTTCACCTTTCGCTTCAATGTTAATTCATACAATTTGGAGGTGAACTTGGAGTCAATAATTACCAATCAGCCAAGGCCGGGGCATATATATATATATATATACATATATATACAATGGTCTCCACGCTACAGAGAGAAGGACACACTACAATGTATCAGCGCGCATGTACAGTGTTACCAATGCTCGAATCATTCACTGACAGCAAGCTGAGATCCTGAAAATGGCGAATATTTCATGAATATCCAGACATAAAAGTGAAGAAGAGATGACACAGAAATAAATAAAAAGTAATAAATAAATCTTGTCTGTAGTCGGAGGATGAAAACCAAATTACATCCTCACCTTAACCGGATTATCACTGCCCGACCACCGATTCAATTACTGTAAAGGGAAGAGGAGCAGCTCCGGAAAATGCCTTGTACTGTGCCAGGAACGGGCACAAAGCACAGAACCCCATATCCAAAATAAGACAGTGGGAACCTATCAGCAGCTGTGACCATACAGACAGCAGCTAGTGTTATGCATTGTCCCTGGAGAGATGTGTAATCAGACCTCACACTGCTGTGCTCTGTGCTCTCTGCAGCCAGTGTTATGTATTATCCCTGGAGAGATGTGTAATCAGACCTCACACTGCTGTGCTCTGTGCTCTCTGCAGCCAGTGTCATGTATTGTCCCTGGAGAGATGTGTAATCAGACCTCACACTGCTGTGCTCTGTGCTCTCTGCAGCCAGTGTTATGCATTGTCCCTGGAGAGATGTGTAATCAGACCTCACACTGCTGTGCTCTGTGCTCTCTGCAGCTAGTGTTATGTATTGTCCCTAGAGGGATGTGTAATCAGACCTCACACTGCTGTGCTCTGTGTTCTCTGCAGCCAGTGTTATGTATTGTCCCTAGAGGGATGTGTAATCAGACCTCACACTGCTGTGCTCTGTGCTCTCTGCAGCCAGTGTTATGTACTGTCCCTGGAGAGATGTGTAATCAGACCTCACACTGCTGTGCTCTGTGCTCTCTGCGAGCAGTGTTAGGTATTGTCCCTGGAGAGATGTGAAATAAGACCTTTGTGTATGTTGTTAGTAGCAGCAGAACTGTGATATATGGGTTTATATTCCAGGGTTGCAGCTTTTGCAAGTGCACTGGATGCATGTCCTCACACTGCTGTGCTCTCTGCAGTCAGTTTTATGTGTTGTCCCTGGACAGATATGTAATCATACTTTTGTGTATGTAGTTAGTAACAGCAGAACTGTGAAATATGGATTTGTATTCCAGGATTGTAGCTTCTCTAAGTGTACTGGGATGTGGTGGCTGTTGCAGCAGGATCCCACAAATCAGTTGCACGGGCTCAGCTGCTTTGGGGTACAGATCAGACGCCACATAGGAAGATAAAAGGTTAAAAAGTGCATATGGGAAAAAAACACCAAAAAAAAAAACAAAAAAAGGCAAAAATGTTGACGCCAGCGGTGGACGAATACCACAAGTTTCCTCCAAGTGTTTTCTAATGACGGATCTTTCTAGAAATTAAGAAAAATGTCAAACTAAGGAGAATTACAGCAAACACTCAGCAGCGGAATGTGGGAAGAGAAACAAAAGAGACAAATTAGCAAAAAAAAAAACATAGAAAAATAAAATAAATAAAATAAAGTAAATAAGAGAACGGCCGCGCGCCAAGATCTCAAACGTGTTTACTCCGAGTTCTTACAGCCGCTGATAATTACAGCAAAGAGGGGGTGACACAATGAGCCCCCACAGTCCTGCGTGGGGCGCTATAGCACAGGTCAGGTACAGCGCGAGGCTGGAGACCTCTGTCCCATCAGCACAACTTCCATTATCACCACATTAGTCCCCGAACATAGAATAGCACAGCGGGGCCCCGGGGGCCACATACTGGGAGCCTGCTGCATTATGGGAGATCGTACTAATAGTTCCTTACAAATCCATCCTGATTAATGAGTGAAAAACAGGAAACTTCCCCCGGAGCTTCTCCATAAAGATCGTAAAATTGTGTTATTTTTAAATGTTACATTTCTATTATTGATGTTTTATCACAGAACCTGAACAAAAGAGACATCACTATAATATATGTACCGCACTATAGTGCACCCAGGATCACAAGATGTAGTTATTAATCCCTGCCCATAGGGGGCAGTATTATAGTAGTTATATTCCTGTACATAGGGGGCAGTATTATAGTAGTTATATTCTTGTACATAGAGGGCAGTATTATAGTAGTTATATTCTTGTACATAGGGGGCAGTATTATAGTAGTTATATTCCTGTACATAGGGGGCAGTATTATAGTAGTTATATTCTTATACATAGGGGCAGTATTATAGTAGTTATATTCCTGTACATAGGGGGGCAGTATTATAGTAGTTATATTCTTGTACATAGGGGGCAGTATTATAGTAGTTATATTCTTGTACATAGGGGGCAGTATTATAGTAGTTATATTCCTGTACATAGGGGGCAGTATTATAGTAGTTATATTCTTGTACATAGGGGGCAGTATTATAGTAGTTATATTCCTGTACATAGGGGGGCAGTATTATAGTAGTTATATTCTTGTACATAGGGGGCAGTATTATAGTAGTTATATTCTTGTACATAGGGGGCAGTATTATAGTAGTTATATTCTTGTACATAGGGGGCAGTATTATAGTAGTTATATTCCTGTACATAGGGGGCAGTATTATAGTAGTTATATTCTTGTACATAGAGGGCAGTATTATAGTAGTTATATTCTTGTACATAGGGGGCAGTATTATAGTAGTTATATTCTTGTACATAGGGGGCAGTATTATAGTAGTTATATTCCTGTACATAGGGTGCAGTATTATAGTAGTTATATTCTTGTACATAGGGGGCAGTATTATAGTAGTTATATTCTTGTACATAGGGTGCAGTATTATAGTAGTTATATTCTTGTACATAGGGGGCAGTATTATAGTAGTTATATTCTTGTACATAGGGGGCAGTATTATAGTAGTTATATTCCTGTACATAGGGGGCAGTATTATAGTAGTTATATTCTTGTACATAGGGGGCAATATTATAGTAGTTATATTCTTGTACATAGAGGGCAGTATTATAGTAGTTATATTCCTGTACATAGGGGGCAATATTATAGTAGTTATATTCTTGTACATAGGGGGCAGTGTTATAGTAGCTATATTCTTGTACATAGGGGCAGTATTATAGTAGTTATATTCTTGTACATAGGGGGCAGTATTATAGTAGTTATATTCCTGTACATAGGGGGCAGTATTATAGCAGTTATATTCCTGTACATAGGGGGCAGTATTATAGTAGTTATATTCCTGTACATAGGGGGCAGTATTATAGTAGTTATATTCTTGTACATAGGGGGCAGTATTATAGTAGTTATATTCCTGTACATAGGGGGCAGTATTATAGTAGTTATATTCTTGTACATAGGGGACAGTATTATAGTAGTTATAGTCTTGTACATAGGGGCAGTATTATAGTAGTTATATTCTTGTACATAGAGGGCAGTATTATAGTAGTTATATTCTTGTACATAGGGGGCAGTATTATAGTAGTTATATTCTTGTACATAGGGGGCAGTATTATAGTAGTTATATTCTTGTACATAGGGGGCAGTATTATAGTAGTTATATTCCTGTACATAGGGGGCAGTATTATAGTAGTTATATTCTTGTACATAGGGGGCAGTATTATAGTAGTTATATTCTTGTACATAGGGGGCAGTATTATAGTAGTTATATTCCTGTACATAGGGGGCAATATTATAGTAGTTATATTCTTGTACATAGGGGGCAGTATTATAGTAGCTATATTCTTGTACATAGGGGGCAGTATTATAGTAGTTATATTCCTGTACATAGGGAGCAGTATTATAGTAGTTATATTCTTGTACATAGGGGGCAGTATTATAGTAGCTATATTCTTGTACATAGGGGGCAGTATTATAGTAGTTATATTCCTGTACATAGGGAGCAGTATTATAGTAGTTATATTCTTGTACATAGGGGGCAGTATTATAGTAGCTATATTCTTGTACATAGGGGGCAGTATTATAGTAGTTATATTCTTGTACATAGGGGGCAGTATTATAGTAGTTATATTCTTGTACATAGGGGGCGGTATTATAGTAGTTATATTCTTGTACATAGGGGGCAGTATTATAGTAGTTATATTCTTGTACATAGGGGGCAGTATTATAGTAGCTATATTCTTGTACATAGGGGGCAGTATTATAGTAGCTATATTCTTGTACATAGGGGGCAGTATTATAGTAGTTATATTCTTGTACATAGGGGGCAGTATTATAGTAGTTATATTCTTGTACATAGGGGGCGGTATTATAGTAGTTATATTCCTGCACATAGGGGGCAGTATTATAGCAGTTATATTCCTGTACATAGGGGGCAGTATTATAGTAGTTATATTCCTGTACATAGGGGGCAGTATTATAGTAGTTATATTCTTGTACATAGGGGGCAGTATTATAGTAGTTATATTCCTGTACATAGGGGCAGTATTATAGTAGTTATATTCCTGTACATAGGGGGCAGTATTATAGTAGTTATATTCTTGTACATAGGGGGCAGTATTATAGTAGTTATATTCTTGTACATAGGGGGCAGTATTATAGTAGTTATATTCTTGTACATAGGGGGCAGTATTATAGTAGTTATATTCTTGTACATAGGGGGCAGTATTATAGTAGTTATATTCTTGTACATAGGGTGCAGTATTATAGTAGTTATATTCTTGTACATAGGGGGCAGTATTATAGTAGTTATATTCTTGTACATAGGGGGCAGTATTATAGTAGTTATATTCCTGTACATAGGGGGCAGTATTATAGTAGTTATATTCTTGTACATAGGGGGCAATATTATAGTAGTTATATTCTTGTACATAGAGGGCAGTATTATAGTAGTTATATTCCTGTACATAGGGGGCAATATTATAGTAGTTATATTCTTGTACATAGGGGGCAGTGTTATAGTAGCTATATTCTTGTACATAGGGGCAGTATTATAGTAGTTATATTCTTGTACATAGGGGGCAGTATTATAGTAGTTATATTCCTGTACATAGGGGGCAGTATTATAGCAGTTATATTCCTGTACATAGGGGGCAGTATTATAGTAGTTATATTCCTGTACATAGGGGGCAGTATTATAGTAGTTATATTCTTGTACATAGGGGGCAGTATTATAGTAGTTATATTCCTGTACATAGGGGGCAGTATTATAGTAGTTATATTCTTGTACATAGGGGACAGTATTATAGTAGTTATAGTCTTGTACATAGGGGCAGTATTATAGTAGTTATATTCTTGTACATAGAGGGCAGTATTATAGTAGTTATATTCTTGTACATAGGGGGCAGTATTATAGTAGTTATATTCTTGTACATAGGGGGCAGTATTATAGTAGTTATATTCTTGTACATAGGGGGCAGTATTATAGTAGTTATATTCCTGTACATAGGGGGCAGTATTATAGTAGTTATATTCTTGTACATAGGGGGCAGTATTATAGTAGTTATATTCTTGTACATAGGGGGCAGTATTATAGTAGTTATATTCCTGTACATAGGAGGCAATATTATAGTAGTTATATTCTTGTACATAGGGGGCAGTATTATAGTAGCTATATTCTTGTACATAGGGGGCAGTATTATAGTAGTTATATTCCTGTACATAGGGAGCAGTATTATAGTAGTTATATTCTTGTACATAGGGGGCAGTATTATAGTAGCTATATTCTTGTACATAGGGGGCAGTATTATAGTAGTTATATTCCTGTACATAGGGAGCAGTATTATAGTAGTTATATTCTTGTACATAGGGGGCAGTATTATAGTAGCTATATTCTTGTACATAGGGGGCAGTATTATAGTAGTTATATTCTTGTACATAGGGGGCAGTATTATAGTAGTTATATTCTTGTACATAGGGGGCGGTATTATAGTAGTTATATTCTTGTACATAGGGGGCAGTATTATAGTAGTTATATTCTTGTACATAGGGGGCAGTATTATAGTAGCTATATTCTTGTACATAGGGGGCAGTATTATAGTAGCTATATTCTTGTACATAGGGGGCAGTATTATAGTAGTTATATTCTTGTACATAGGGGGCAGTATTATAGTAGTTATATTCTTGTACATAGGGGGCGGTATTATAGTAGTTATATTCCTGCACATAGGGGGCAGTATTATAGCAGTTATATTCCTGTACATAGGGGGCAGTATTATAGTAGTTATATTCCTGTACATAGGGGGCAGTATTATAGTAGTTATATTCCTGTACATAGGGGGCAGTATTATAGTAGTTATATTCTTGTACATAGGGGGCAGTATTATAGTAGTTATATTCCTGTACATAGGGGCAGTATTATAGTAGTTATATTCTTGTACATAGGGGGCAGTATTATAGTAGCTATATTCTTGTACATAGGGGGCAGTATTATAGTAGTTATATTCCTGTACATAGGGGGCAGTATTATAGTAGTTATATTCCTGTACATAGGGGGCAGTATTATAGTAGTTATATTCTTGTACATAGGGGGCAGTATTATAGTAGTTATATTCCTGTACATAGGGGCAGTATTATAGTAGTTATATTCCTGTACATAGGGGGCAGTATTATAGTAGTTATATTCTTGTACATAGGGGGCAGTGTTATAGTAGTTATATTCTTGTACATAGGGGGCAGTATTATAGTAGTTATATTCCTGTACATAGGGGGCAGTATTATAGTAGTTATATTCTTGTACATAGGGGGCAGTATTATAGTAGTTATATTCCTGTACATAGGGGCAGTATTATAGTAGTTATATTCCTGTACATAGGGGCAGTATTATAGTAGTTATATTCCTGTACATAGGGGGCAGTATTATAGTAGTTATATTCTTGTACATAGGAGGCAGTATTATAGTAGTTATATTCCTGTACATAGGGGGCAGTATTATAGTAGTTATATTCCTGTACATAGGGAGCAGTATTATAGTAGTTATATTCTTGTACATAGGAGGCAGTATTATAGTAGTTATATTCCTGTACATAGGGGGCAGTATTATAGTAGTTATATTCTTGTACATAGAGGGGCAGTATTATAGTAGTTATATTCCTGTACATAGGGAGCAGTATTATAGTAGTTATATTCTTGTACATAGGGGCAGTATTATAGTAGTTATATTCCTGTACATAGGGGGCAGTATCATAGTAGTTATATTCCTGTACATAGGGGGAAGTATTATAGTAGTTATAGTCTTGTACATAGGGGGAAGTATTATAGTAGTTATATTCCTGTACATAGGGGGCAGTATCATAGTAGTTATATTCCTGTACATAGGAGGCAGTATTATAGTAGTTATAGTCTTGTACATAGGGGGAAGTATTATAGTAGTTATATTCCTGAAAATAGGGGGCAATTTTTATTGTAAAAAAACCAACAAAAATACAATTAAGCAAAATACAAAATCATAAATACATTCTTCTGTACAATTAGTATTCAAACAAATATAAACTTAAAGTAAATGTAACTTAGAGTCCATAGCTGCTGCTGCTGGAAAGGAAAAAGAAAAATGCAAAATCAATATATATAGAAATTAAACACCAGATATATTCCTCCATAACTTTCTATTTCTCTTGTCTTTCCTGACTTCCAGTGATTTTATCCACCTTAGCTCAGACAATATTTGGGATACCACGGCCATGTAGTTATAGTCCTCACTATGCAGGGACACCCGGGTTCTGGCGTGCCAGTGGTAATACTTTATTACTGTTATTATGAGATACATGGTTCCCGGATCTATAATACCATCTGGAGATGGGACGCCATAGATGATGTCCGGGTACTGGAGGAATTGCAGCCTCGGGATGTTCAGCAGGTCAGACACTTCCTTCCAGATCTTCCTCCCTCCCCAGCACTCAGAGATGAAATGCTCCATCGTCTCCTCCTGCTGACACCCCAGGGGACACTTCCTATCTGCCACACTCACAAACTTTAGGTTCCCTCTAACAAATAACTTCCCATGTAGTGACAACCAAGAGATATCAAACAACTTGGGGGGAAGTCGCTTCCCATTGAGGAACCTGAGACTCTTCTGTAAGGTGGTGGTCACACAGTCTCTGAGAGCAAGTGGGGAATGGTAGAAAGCCCGACATATCCTAGTATAGAGATCTCTCCTGGTGTTACTGACAATGTAGGACTTCTCCAGCTTCCACATCCTGACACACTTCAGACCATACTCCAGATACTGGGGGAGGAAGCCAGGAGTCCTTCGGCCCCTCTTGAGACTGCCGCCTCGCACCCAAGACTCTGCAGAAGGCAATATCCAGTCCCTGACACTACTTACCCACAGGAGACCATTATTTGAGTCCAGGCAACCGAAATTGACTTTCAGAAACATGGAGTCAAAGAAAACCCTTGGATTTAACATATCCAGTCCACCCTCTCTCCTCTGCAGGTAGGTGATCCCTCTTTTTACTGGGTTCAACCTGTTCCCCCATAAAAGCTGGAAGAACAGGCTAAAGAGCCGAGCGGAGAAAGATTCTGGCAAAGGAAAGACGACAGAGACGTAGAGGAAGACAGGGACCAGGTAAGTCTTCATCAGAGTAACCCTTTCTCTATAGGTCAGCCTCCAGTTCTTCCATCGCTGAACCTTTGCATTTCCGGTTTCCAACTTATCCTCCCAATTTAGTTTGGCATTATCTTCCCTCCCGAATTTAACCCCAAGGATCTTAATATGGGTGGAGGCCTTGGCGAACTGTGGTAGATCAAAGCCAGGAGCAGTATCCAATGTCCAGAAAGCTTGACTCTTCTCAAGGTTGACCAGAGACCCGGAGGCCTCTGAGTAACTTCTGATGGCTGCAGACAACATCTCCACCTCACGAGGTTCAGATATCACCACAGTCACATCATCCGCGTAGGCGACTACCTTCAAAGGCAAGCAATGGGGGACCGGCACCCCCCGAAAATCACACCGCTGCAGTGATCGCAGAAACAAGTCTATGGCAAACACATACAGCAGTGGACTCAGGGGGCAGCCCTGTCGCACCCCGGCCTCTACTTCAAAAGTGTCCCCCTGCCAACCATTAATCAGAGGAAAGCTCTTCGCCTCTCTATACAAAGTTCTCAGCCAATCTATAAATTGTCCCGGAATACCGTACTTTGACAAAGTGGCCCATAGATACTCATGATCAACCCTGTCAAAGGCTTTAGCCTGGTCCAGACCTACAACATATCTCCCACACCTCAGAGCTTTACATCTCTCAAACATCTCTCTTATCGAGATGACTGCTCCAGAGATGTTCCGCCCTCTTACTGTGCCGTACTGAGAGCCTGCCAACAGTGCCGGGGACAAACAGACTAATCTAGAGAATAGAATTTTTGCCAGAATCTTCCTGTCAACATTCAAGAGGGCGATCGGCCTCCAGTTCTTGATGTCGCTAGGCTCTTTACTAGAGATGAGCGAACATGCTCGTCCGAGCTTGATGCTGGTTGGAGCATTAGCGTACTCGAAACTGCTCGTTACTCGGACGAATACTTCGCCCGCTCGAGAAAATGGCAGCTCCCGCCGTTTTGCTTTTTGGCGGCCAGAAACAGAGCCAATCACAAGCCAGGAGACTCTGCACTCCACCCAGCATGACGTGGTACCCTTACACGTCGATAGCAGTGGTTGGCTGGCCTGATCAGGTGACCCTGGGATAGACTAGCCGCTGGCCGCGCTGCTCGGATCATTCTGTCTCTGGATGCCGCTAGGGAGAGAGCTGCTGCTGCTCAGGGAAAGCGTTAGGGTGTTCTATTAGCTTACTGTTAGGCAGGAGTGATTCTCAAAGAACCCAACAGCCCTTCTTAGGGCTACAATAACGTTCTACTTTTTTTATTTTAATTTGCATCTTTTACCATTTTGTGAGGAATTAGCAGGGGGACTTGCTACCGTTGTGTTTAGCTCTTAGTGGCACACATATCCATAGCAAAGACCGAAGTGGGAAAATTCAGTAGGGGTTGGATTTCTATTAGGCAATAACTCAGTGTCATCTCATCTGGCATAGTACTGTGCTTCCTTTGATACTTGGCTAGAAAATAGCCATAGGAGAATACAAACAGCTTCTTGAAGCCTACAGTAGCGTTCTATATATTTGATTTCTGGTTGATCTGCTGGTGGCTGTAGTTTCTGCAGTGCATGTACTTGCCAATTCTGAGCAATTTGTAGTGGGACTTGCGACCGCTGTGTTCTGCGCTTAGTGGCGCACATATCCATAGCAAAGGCCGAAGTGGCAAAATTCAGTAGGGGTTGGATTTCTATTAGGCAATAACTCAGTGTCATCTCATCTGGCATAGTACTGTGCTTCCTTTGATACTTGGCTAGAAAATAGCCATAGCAATAGGATAGCATTGTTTGGTTTTAAAAACTCAAAAAAAAACAAAAAACACAAAAAAAAAAAAACACACAAAAAAAAACAAAAAAAAGTAAAAAAAAAAATAAAGTTATAACTCTCATTTTAAAAATGTTTAACCCGAGGGCTAGGGGTAGAGGACGAGGGCGGGGACGTGGGCGTCCAACTACTGCAGGGGTCAGAGGCCGTGGTCCTGGGCGGGGTGAGACACCACCTGCTGATGAGGGAGCAGGGGAACGCCGCAGAGCTACACTCCCTAGGTTCATGTCTGAAGTTACTGGGACTCGTGGTAGAGCACTGTTGAGGCCAGAACAGTGCGAACAGGTGATGTCGTGGATTGCCGACAATGCTTCGAGCAATTTGTCCACCAGTCAGTCTTCCACGCAGTCCACCCATGTCACCGAAATCGCCACTCCTCCAGCTCCTGCACCTCAGCCTCCTCCCCCCCAGTCTGCCCCCTCCCAGGAAAATTTGGCATTTGAACCGGCATACTCTGAGGAACTGTTTTCTGGACCCTTCCCACAGTCACAAACCACTTGTCCGGTTGCTGCTGAGCAATTTTCCGATGCCCAGGTTTTCCACCAGTCACAGTCTGTGGGTGATGATGACCTTCTTGACGTAGTGGAAGTGTGTAAAGAGGTGTCCGACGATGAGGAGACACGGTTGTCAGACAGTGGGGAAGTTGTTGTCAGGGCAGGAAGTCCGAGGGGGGAGCAGACTGAGGGATCGGAGGATGATGAGGTGACAGACCCAAGCTGGGTTGAGAGGCCGGGTGAACACAGTGCTTCTGAGACGGAGGAGAGTCCTCGACCTGAACAGGTTGGAAGAGGCAGTGGTGGGGCCAGACGGAGAGGCAGGGCCAGAGCTGGTGCATCAGCGCCACTGTCAACTAGTGAAGCTCCCGTGGTGAGGGCTCTTGCGGCGAGGGCTAGATCTTCAGAAGTGTGGAGGTTCTTTAAGGAAACACCGGATGACCGACGGACTGTGGTGTGCAACATTTGCCAAACCAGGCTCAGCAGGGGTTCCACCACTACTAGCTTAACTACCACCAGTATGCGCAGGCATATGAATGCTAAGCACCCCACTCAGTGGCAACAAGCCCGTTCACCTCCGGCCGTGCACACCACTGCTCCTTCCCCTGTGTCAGCTGCTAGTCAGCCCCCTGCCCAGGACCCTGCCACAAAAACCCCATCGTCGCCTCCACGATCCTCCACAGCATCCACCAGCGTTCAGCTCTCCATACCCCAGACGCTGGAGCGGAAACGCAAATATAGTGCAACCCACCCGCACGCCCAAGCCCTTAATGTGCACATCTCCAGATTGCTTAGCCTGGAGATGCTGCCCTATAGGCTAGTAGAGACCAAGGCCTTTCGCAACCTCATGGCGGCGGCCGCCCCTCGGTATTCGGTCCCCAGCCGCCACTACTTTTCCCGATGTGCCGTCCCAGCCCTGCACCAGCACGTGTCAGACAACATCATCCGTGCCCTGACCAACGCCGTTTCTGACAAGGTCCACCTGACCACGGACACGTGGACGAGTGCTGCCGGGCAGGGCCACTATATATCGCTGACGGCACATTGGGTTAACTTGGTGGAGGCTGGGACCGAGTCTGACCCTGGGGCTGCTCATATACTGCCGACGCCGAGGATTGCGGGGCCTACCTCGGTCCAGGTGTTTCAGGCCTACTATGCCTCCTCCTCCTCCCACCCCTCCTCCACCTCCTCCTCCGAACTACCATCCGTGGGCACGGCGCCATCAGTCGGTAGCTCTAGGCACAGCAGCAGTGCCGTCGCTAAGCGACAGCAGGCGGTGCTCAAACTGCTGAGCCTAGGCGACAAAAGGCACACCGCCCAAGAGCTATTACAGGGCATCACGGCGCAGACTGATCTGTGGCTGGCACCGCTGAACCTCAAGCCGGGAATGGTTGTGTGTGACAACGGCCGTAACCTGGTGGCGGCTCTGCAACTCGGCAGACTGACACATGTGCCATGCCTGGCCCATGTGTTAAATCTGATAGTGCAGCGTTTCCTCAAGACATACCCCAATCTGTCTGATTTGCTCACGAAGGTGCGCCGCATCTGTGCGCATTTCAGGAAGTCCAGCCCAGATGCTGCCACTCTCAGGGCAGCGCAGCGCCGCCTCCAACTGCCCGCTCACCGACTGTTGTGCGACGTGCCCACGAGGTGGAATTCAACACTGACCATGTTATCCAGAGTTTACCAGCAGCGCAGAGCGATTGTAGACTGCCAGATGTCAACTTCCACCAGAACTGGTAGTCAGGTCAGTCAGCTTCCTCAAGTCTACAATGAGGAGTGGACGTGGATGTCTGATATCTGTCAGGTGCTGAGTAACTTTGAGGAGTCAACACAGATGGTCAGTGGCGATGCCGCCATCATCAGCCTCACCATCCCGCTGCTTGGCCTGTTGAAAAACTCTCTGGTCAGCATGAAGTCGGAAGCTTTGCGCTCGTCACAAGAGACGGGGGAAGAATATTCCCTTGTTGATAGCCAAAGCACCCTGAGGTCTGTTTCTCAGCGCATATCGGAGGAGGTGGAGGTGGAGGAGGATGAGGAGGAAGAGGAGGAGAATGTTGGCGAGACACAAGAGGGGACCATTGTTGAGTCCTTCACTGTTCAGCGTGTATGGGCAGAAGAAGAGGAGTTGGAGGAGTTGGAGGAGGAGGAAATGGACAGTCAGGCCAGTGAGGGGAGTGAATTCTTACGCGTTGGTACTCTGGCGCATATGGCAGATTTCATGCTAGGCTGCCTATCCCGTGACCCTCGCGTTCAAAGAATTTATTCCAGCACCGATTACTGGGTGTTCACTCTCCTGGACCCACGGTACAAGCAAAATCTTCCCACTCTCATCCCTGGAGAGGAAAGGAGTGTGAGAATGCATGAATACCAGCAGGCCCTGGTGCACAAGCTGAAACAGTATTTCCCTTCTGACAGCGCTAGCGGCAGAGTGCGTAGTTCTGCGGGACAAGTAGCGAGGGAGAGTAGGCGAGCAGGCAGCTTGTCCAGCACTGGCAAGGGTACGCTTTACAAGGCTTTTGCCAGCTTTATGTCACCCCAGCAAGACACTGTCACCTGTCCCCAGTCTCGGCAGAGTAGGGCTGATCTTTACAGAAAGATGGTGAGGGAGTACGTAGCTGACCATACCATCGTCCTAAATGATCACACAGCTCCCTACAACTACTGGGTTTCAAAGCTGGACATGTGGCACGAACTGGCGCTGTACGCCTTGGAGGTTCTTGCCTGCCCTGCCGCTAGCGTCTTGTCCGAGCGGGTTTTCAGTGCAGCTGGTGGCATCATCACCGATAAGCGTACACGCCTGTCGACTGACAGCGCTGACAGGCTGACGCTTATTAAAATGAATAAAGGCTGGATTTCTCAGAATTTCCAATCTCCACCAGGTGAAGGAAGCTCAACCTGAATAATTGATCCACTCCTCCTCCTCCTCCTCATTTTCCTCCTTCTCCTCCTCTTTGTACAGTAAAGCAGAGGAAACTGGCTATTTTTTGACAGGGCCCACTGGCTCTTGCTATAGTACTTCATGCATTTAATTTTTCTGGAGGGCCACCTACCCGGTCCTCTGTTTGAAACAATTTTTGTGAGTGCCACATACAGGCACTCAATCTATTCCATTTTTCTGGAGGGCCACCTACCCGGTCCTCTGTTTTAAAAAATTTTTGGGACTGCCACATACAGGCACTCAATCTATTCCATTTTACTGCAGGGCCACCTACCTGCTCCTCTGGTTTGAACAATTTTTGGGACTGCCACATACAGGCACTCAATCTATTCCATTTTACTGGAGGGCCACCTACCTGCTCCTCTGGTTTGAAACATTTTTGGGACTGCCACATACAGGCACTCAATCTATCCCATTTTACTGGAGGGCCACCTACCTGCTCCTCTGGTTTGAAACATTTTTGGGACTGCCACATACAGGCACTCAATCTATTCCATTTTACTGCAGGGCCACCTACCTGCACCTCTGGTTTGAACAATTTTTGGGACTGCCACATACAGGCACTCAATCTATTCCATTTTACTGCAGGGCCACCTACCTGCTCCTCTGGTTTGAACAATTTTTGGGACTGCCACATACAGGCACTCAATCTATTCCATTTTACTGGAGGGCCACCTACCTGCTCCTCTGGTTTGAAACATTTTTGGGACTGCCACATACAGGCACTCAATCTATCCCATTTTACTGGAGGGCCACCTACCTGCTCCTCTGGTTTGAAAAATGTTTGGGACTGCCACATACAGGCACTATCCAAATTAAATTGTCTCCATAGCAGCCTCCACACGTTGTCTCCATTGCTACCTCCAAAAGTCGTCCATATAGCTGCCTCCATACATCGTCCCTTTATCAAACGAGGTGTGTCAGGCAGAAATTTGGGTTGTTTTCATGGATTCCACATCAAAGTTGTTAACTTTGTCGCCACCCTGCTGTGTTATCCACAAAATATACTGGCAAACTTTTACCATTTAGGGATATTATTTCAGCGCTTCTTGCGCATCTGTTTACATTCCCCTCACCCGGCATATCCTAAACTTATAAGAACGCTACTACACTTGATCTTATACAAAAGGTTCTTAGAAGTGCTGTTTGGGGAGTAGCCTAGAGACAGGGGCTTGGATTGGCGAAAGCTCGCCTGGCAGCGGAACGCCAGCTCCATGCGCATCATGCGCTTCTTGCGCATCTGTTTACATTCCCCTCACCCGCCATATCCCAAACTTATGAGAACGCTACTACACTTAACTTGGTGCAGGCTGGGACCGAGTCTGACCCTGGGGCTGGTCATATACTGCCGACGCAGAGAATTGCGGGGCCTACCTCGGTCCAGGTCTCAAAGGCCTACTATACCTCCTCCCACCCCTCCTCCACCTCCTCCTCCTCCGAATTACCATCCGTGGGCATGGCGCCATCAGTCGGTAGCTCTAGGCACAGCAGCAGTGCCGTCGCTAAGCGACAGCAGGCGGTGCTGAAACTGCTGAGCCTAGGCGATAAAAGGCACACCGCCCAAGAGCTATTACAGGGCATTCCACATCAAACTTGTTAACTTTGTCGCCACCCTGCTGTGTAATCCCCAAAATATACTTGCAAACTTTTACCATTTAGGGATATTATTTCAGCGCTTCTTGCGCATCTGTTTACATTCCCCTCACCCGGCATATCCTAAACTTATAAGAACGCTACTACACTTGATCTTATACAAAAGGTTCTTAGAAGTGCTGTTTGGGGAGTAGCCTAGAGACAGGGGCTTGGATTGGCGAAAGCTCGCCTGGCAGCGGAGCGCCAGCTCCATGCCAAGATCCAACTAACATAGTTTTAACTGCAGCACCTTTAATCTACTACTAGTTCACTGCCTCCATACATCGTCCCCTTATCAAACGAGCTGTGTCAGGCAGAATTTTGGGTTGTTTTCATGGCTTCCATGTTAACTTTGTCGCCACCCTGCTGTGTAATCCACAAAATATACTGGCAAACTTTTATCATGTACCGATATTATTTGAGCGCTTCTTGCTCACCTCCTTTGGTTCCTCTCTGCCACCCATTGGTTTGAAGCCTGAGTCCATTTAGGGTATGTCGCCATGACACTCTCTAGCCTGCTGCCGCTGCCTCTGCATGCCGTCCCCTATAGTGTCAGGGTCAATTATTGGATGTTTTAGATGCTATCTAGCTTCATTCTGTCACTCTGTCATGGCCATGCTGTTGCCCATAATTTTGGCATAATGGTGCGATTATGCAGCCTCAGAGGCATCCATGCATGCTGCCCCTGCTGTTTCCTGTCCATTTCCGTGGTGTTTCCATCCTTTTCTGAGGTTCCCAGGTGTTTGGCCAAGCTTCCCTGTGCAGAGCCTTGGTCCCCTTGAAAAATGCTCGAGTCTCCCATTGACTTCAATGGGGCTCGTTATTCGAGACGAGCACTCGAGCATCGGGAAAAGTTCGTCTCGAATAACGAGTACCCGAGCATTTTAGTGTTCGCTCATCTCTACTCTTTACCTTTGGACAGCAGAATAAGGGAGGACACTCTCATGGATGGAGGCATCAGGTGATTTTCTAAACAATTAGTAAACACATCCACAAGGATCGGGGCTAAGAGGTCTCTGAACTTCTTATAGAATTCAGCTGTTATACCATCAGGACCTGGTGCCTTCTTCAGATGTAACTTATCAATGGCCTCTTTAACCTCCTCCTCTGTTATTCCTGCTGTCAAAGGAGAAAAATCCAAATCTTTAGTGTCAGGGCCCGGAGTTGCATCCAAGAATTGAGCCATTTTTCCTCTATCCAAAACCTTCTTCTGAAATAACTCAGCATAGTAGGATCTCACCACCCCCAGGATACCCTCCCGAGATTCCTGTAAAATTCCCTGGGAGTCAGTGAGACCCGTGATTGATTTCTTGGCCACACGTTCCCGGCAACTCTCATATGGATCTGGCGTGACTAAGTTTCCATAGTCTCGCTCCACAACCAGGGACGTGTAGCGGCTGTACTGATACTGCTTTATTTCAGACTTCAGTCGGTCGATTTTTTGTTTTTCATCCCCACCCGCCGAATACAGTGACTCCAATTCTCTCCGCAGCCTGAGATACTGGCTGTACTTACTCTTCCCCTTCTTCACTGACAGTCTCTTTAAAAGGGACCGGATCTCCTCCTTGACGTCCTCCCACCAGTCAGATATGTGATTATAGAAATACACTCTCTCCATTTCACCCTGTAGAAGAGAATGGACATGTTCCTGGACAAAACCTTCTTCCAAGAGACTAGAGTTAAGTCTCCATAAACCTCTTCCCATATCAGGCCGCTCACTAGCACCTAAGCAAAAATATAAGGCAAGGTGATCTGAATAGGGAACACACTTTTCGCTCCTCTCTCCTATGACCTCCATAGGACTCACCAGCGCCAAGTCTATCCGGCTAGTTCTTCCAGCACAGGAGTAGGTAAATTTGGGTTTCCTACCACCCTGCACAAACACATCCGATAAACCTGACTGCAAGATTATAGCATTCAAGACCTTGGAGTCCCTGGTGAGAGGTCTACCACTGGATCGATCAGTAGATGCTCTGGTGGCATTAAAGTCACCCGTCATGATTACGGGCAAAGATGTAAAGAGATAGGGTTTTACCTCATGAAACAGATTTACCCTTTCAGTCACTGTCTGCGGACCATAGATATTAGTAAGTCGGAGCCTCCTACCTCGGATGGTAACCTCCAGCACCAGACATCTTCCCATCAATACCTCGGTAAGTCTATGTATGGTGACATCGTGTGTATTAAACAGTATAGAGACCCCGGCACAAGGCTCCACAGACAGTGACCAGAAGGATGGACCTGAGCGCCATTCCCTCTCTGCTTCTCGTAAGAGACTAAGACTATTAAGATGAGTCTCCTGTAGGAAAAAGACATCAGCGTCCAGATATTGGAGATGTTCATACACCGCGTGTCTTTTCTTCCTTGCCCTAATGCTGTTTACATTAGTCGAGATGACTTTAAGGTGAAAATCCGCCATTAGAGCCATAAGAAGGAGCAGAGAGAGTAACCCCATCATCATAAGTCTGAGTCCGAGCCCTCCTGCTGACCACCCGTCTCCATATCGGATTCAGATTCTGGCCCTACTGCCTGAGGTCTCCGTTTGGAAGGGGGATCTGGCTCATCCTCATATTCTGCCACCATTTTCTCAAGTTCCCTCTCTAGTTCTTCCTCTACATCTGACTCTGACAACACACTAAACCTGTTGACAGTCATTGTCACATCTGCCGTTCTGTCCACCTTCATCCTGGATGATTTTTGGACAGTGGTCCACTCACCCTCTGGCTTACGAGTGGATGTATCTTTCTTCCTTCTCTTTGTAGAAGTTGGTGCTGGAGAAGGAATGGGCACTGAGGGTGGTACAACCTGAGTGACAACCTGCTTGTTCCCATCAATGCTTTGTGTTCGGGACTGGTCTGGTACTGGTATGGTTTTAATCTGAGGCTGGTCTGGAACCGGCGTTGTGTTTATTTGAGGCTGCTCTAGTACTGGTATGGTGTCACTTTCCATCCGCTGAGGTTCTGGCCCAGCTTGAGCTGACCCTGACAACAAAGCCTCCTCCTCCCCCAGGTCATCTGCCCCTGCCAGTACATCTTCATCAGGGAAGGTCTTACAGATGTTATGCCATGCATTAGGACAATCCCTGTGGGCATGCCCCATCTCTCCACACAGATTACACCGGATGTTCTGGCAGTCCGCACTCACATGACCGATGTCCCCACACAGGCTGCACTTTATCATGGTGCAATTACTGGCCACGTGACCGACCCTACCACACTTGAAACATCTGCGGGGCTGACCTGGATAGAAACATACCCCCTTCTCACGGCCTATGAAGAAAGAATTGGGCAGATGTTGGGTTATGTTATGAAACTGGCGTAACCTCACCAGGACCTTCCACCCTCCTGTCCAGATCCCGTCTTCATCCCGGGTCTTAGTGAGCTCTGACATAAGGTCACAGTGCCTCCTGAGCCAGAGCACAATATCCTGCGGGGGCACAGCTTCATTCCAGAAGATAATGGTGACAGTAACCTGGCCAAGTTTAGAGATGGGGATGAAGCTGAATTTATTCCACCCCTCAGCATCCCTATACCTGGAGAAATTTGCCCAAAAACGGTCCAGGTTGCACATCAACTTAAAACTGACATCATATCCCTGGCGATCGGGGAGGTTTATCACTGCCAGGATGTCACTTGGCGAGAAACCCATCTGGTCACATAGCAGAGATCTCACAACAAATCTACAGTCAGGTAGGTCTTCCTTGGCCCCTCTGTGCTTAAATCTTACCACATTCCTCCTCTTAAACGCCTGACCGGTGTAATGTGAGCCGGACGTAAAGGATGGTGCACCCCAACTCCAGGCATTGCCAGAGGAGGTCTGGTCAGAACCTGTACCACGGTGTGACTGGGGGCGCTGTGGAGGCTGCTGAGCACCTGAACTAGGAGGGTCCACACTAACATCAGGGACTAAAGGGGGGAAGTCCTGAGCATTGGACTGCGCTAAGTCCTCCTCACCATTAGCCTCTATGACTCCAGGCTCCATACACTGCTCTGACTGCTCTACAACAGCATCCCAGACAGATGGTGAAGCCCCTTCTACTGGAAAATTATTACACACTGAAATATCAACATTAGAATCAGCAATAACCACAAACATAGCAGTATCAGAGACAGATATATCAGCAGTATCAGTCACAGAGATATCAGCAGAGTCCTGATTGTTCTGCTCAGGGGTCACCTGGGAGCTCTGCTGTGCTGCTGCAGTGTTACCTCCTGGATTGTGTCCACAGTCCTTCTGCAAGGAGATGTCATCTGCACCACTAACATCAGGCAAGTGTCCTTGTCCTTGTTGCATGCTGTATGCTGGGACTTGTGGTGCCTGCACTGCACCATTACCATCAAGGAGAAGTTCCTGTCCTTGCTGCATGCTGGGTGCTGGAACTTGTGGTGCCACGGATTCACCATTTACATCAACGGGATGGCTGCAATCGTTCTGCAGTTTGCAGGATGCTGGGACTTGTGGTACTTCTGTAAGTGGCTGCTGATTCCTGGCAATGTCTTTCCTGTAGAGATCTCCTTCCTGATAGGGGAAAGTCGCTGGCTGCAGTACCGGTTTTGCATGCTGGACGCCATTAGCGCAGGTCTCCGGTACAGGATATGATGACCCTCTATCATGTCTTTGAGCCTGGAATCGCTCCTGGTTCCTGTACGTCTCAGCGAGGGGTCCCATCTGCTCCAGTACGGCCTCCGTCTTGGCAATGTTGTCAGCAAGTTCTTTGGCCAATGAAGCCAGTTTTTTGTCTAACAGCTCGTGTCTTTCGGGGTTCGCGGTTTTCATTTTATATGCGCAGTCTATTTTTTTCTGTAGCAGCAGTTTCTGGTCTTTTAGCTTTTCCAGTGTTTTTACGAGTGCTGGGATCTTATCAGCGAGCTGGAGCTCATGTGCACGCTCAGCCACAGGACTGGGAGAGACTGCAGGTGCATGCTCAGCCACAGGACTGGGAGAGACTGCAGGTGCATGCTCAGCCGCAGGACTGGGAGAGACTGCAGGTGCATGCTCAGCCGCAGGACTGGGAGAGGCTGCATGTTGTACTCTGCTGGGTCCGGGCCTCTGTGGCGCTGGCGGGCTCTGGCGCGCTGCGGCTGTCACTACTGGGGGGTGACAATGTCCATCATGGGGACTGGGTCCCACTTTCCTGCCAGTGACAGAGCTGGTAGCAGCTTGAGGCCTCCCTGCTGGTCTTACCTCAGACTCCACAGATCTTACAGTCCTGTTTCCTCCACTCCCAGACCTGGTTCTCTCAGTCCGGATCAGGACAGGCTTCTGCAGGTTCTCCAGGATGGTCTGGCGCTCCAGGGATGTCCTCCTGTGCCTGGATGATGGAGGTGTAGAGGGCACAGCTGAGGCCTGTAATGGAGGCTGCCTCTGCTCCTGCACACCTTTCCCCAGCGGATTTCCCAACACTCTGCTCTCACTCACAGGTTCCTGCTTCACATTCACACTGGCAGATGGATTCACCATAGAGGTACTTACTGCTGCTACTGCTGCTTTCTTCACCGCATTCATGTTCTTCTCTTCACAAACTCTGACAACACCGGTACTGCTGACACTCTGCACAGAACTCACTGCACTGCTCACTTTAGGATTTTCATCCATGGGATTTGGTGGCTGAGAATTATTTCCCAGAGAAGGCCTGGAAGCCTGGGCCTTGCATGCGGAACTTCCCCGCCCAGGGTGGCCCCGCCCTGGGCTAGCTCCAGACATGAGGAGACCTCAGGAGCTCACACTGCACACAACCTCTCAGCAGGGGGGCAGTATTATAGTAGTTATATTCCTGTACATAGGGGGCAGTATTATAGTAATTATATTCCTGTACATAGGGGGCAGTATTATAGTAGTTATATTCTTGTACATAGGAGGCAGTATTATAGTAGTTATATTCCTGTACATAGGGGCAGTATTATAGTAGTTATATTCCTGTACATAGGGGGCAGTATTATAGTAATTATATTCCTGTACATAGGGGGCAGTATTATAGTAGTTATATTCTTGTACATAGGGGGCAGTATTATAGTAGTTATATTCCTGTACATATAGGGCAGTATTATAGTAGTTATATTCTTGTACATAGGGGGCAGTATTATAGTAGTTATATTCCTGTACATAGGGGGCAGTATTATAGTAGTTATATTCTTGTACATAGGGGCAGTATTATAGTAGTTATATCCCTGTACATAGGGGGCAGTATTATAGTAGTTATATTCCTGTACATAGGGGGCAGTATTATAGTAGTTATATTCTTGTACATAGGGGCAGTATTATAGTAGTTATATTCCTGTACATAGGGGGCAGTATTATAGTAGTTATATTCTTGTACATAGGGGGCAGTATTATAGTAGTTATATTCCTGTACATATAGGGCAGTATTATAGTAGTTATATTCCTGTACATATAGGGCAGTATTATAGTAGTTATATTCTTGTACATAGGGGGCAGTATTATAGTAGTTATATTCCTGTACATAGGGGGCAGTATTATAGTAGTTATATTCCTGTACATAGGGGGCAGTATTATAGTAGTTATATTCTTGTACATAGGGGCAGTATTATAGTAGTTATATTCTTGTACATAGAGGGCAGTATTATAGTAGTTATATTCTTGTACATAGGGGACAGTATTATAGTAGTTATATTCTTGTACATAGGGGGAAGTATTATAGTAGTTATATTCCTGTACATAGGGGCAGTATTATAGTAGTTATATTCCTGTACATAGGGAGCAGTATTATAGTAGTTATATTCTTGTACATAGGGGGCAGTATTATAGTAGTTATATCCTTGTACATAGGGGGAAGTATTATAGTAGTTATATTCCTGTACATAGGGGCAGTATTATAGTAGTTATATTCCTGTACATAGGGGGCAGTATTATAGTAGTTATATTCATGTACATAGGGGGCAGTATTATAGTAGTTATATTCTTGTACATAAGGGCAGTATTATAGTAGTTATATTCTTGTACATAGGAGGCAGTATTATAGTAGTTATATTCTTGTACATAGGGGGCAGTATTATAGTAGCTATATTCTTGTACATAGGGGGCAGTATTATAGTAGTTATATTCTTGTACATAGAGGGCAGTATTATAGTAGTTATATTCTTGTACATAGGGGGCAGTATGATAGTAGTTATATTCCTGTACATAGGGGGCAGTATTATAGTAGTTATATTCTTGTACATAGGGGGCAGTATTATAGTAGCTATATTCTTGTACATAGGGGGCAGTATTATAGTAGTTATATTCCTGTACATAGGGAGCAGTATTATAGTAGTTATATTCTTGTACATAGGGGGCAGTATTATAGTAGTTATATCCTTGTACATAGGGGGAAGTATTATAGTAGTTATATTCCTGTACATAGGGGCAGTATTATAGTAGTTATATTCCTGTACATAGGGGGCAGTATTATAGTAGTTATATTCATGTACATAGGGGGCAGTATTATAGTAGTTATATTCTTGTACATAGGGGCAGTATTATAGTAGTTATATGCTTGTACATTGGGGGTAGTATTATAGTAGTTATATTCCTGTACATAGAGGGTAGTATTATAGTAGTTATATTCCTGTACAAAGGAGGCAGTATTATAGTAGTTATATTCTTGTACATAGGGGGCAGTATTATAGTAGTTATATTCCTGTACATAGGAGGCAGTATTATAGTAGTTATATTCCTGTACATAGGGGGCAGTATTATAGTAGTTATAGTCTTGTACATAGGGGGCAGTATTATAGTAGTTATATTCTTGTACATATGGGGCAGTATTATAGTAGTTATATTCTTGTACATAGGGGCAGTATTATAGTAGTTATATTCCTGTACAAATGGGGCAGTATTATAGTAGTTATATTCCTGTACATAGGGGGCAGTATTATAGTAGTTATATTCTTGTACATAGGAGGCAGTATTATAGTAGTTATATTCTTGTACATAGGGGACAGTATTATAGTAGTTATATTCTTGTACATAGGGGCAGTATTATAGTAGTTATATTCCTGTACATAGAGGGCAGTATTATAGTAGTTATATTCCTGTACATAGGGGGCAGTATTATAGTAGTTATATTCTTGTACATAGGGGGCAGTATTATAGCAGTTATATTCTTGTACATAGGGAGCAGTATTATAGTAGTTATATTCTTCTACATAGGGGGCAGTATTATAGTAGTTATATTCTTGTACAAATGGGGCAGTATTATAGTAATTATATTCTTGTACATAGGGGGCAGTATTATAGTAGTTATATTCTTGTACATAGGGGGCAGTATTATAGTAGTTATATTCCTGTACATAGGGGGCAGTATTATAGTAGTTATATTCTTGTACATAGGGGGCAGTATTATAGTAGTTATATTCCTGTACATAGGGGGCAGTATTATAGTAGTCATATTCTTGTACATAGGGGGCAGTATTATAGTAGTTATATTCCTGTACATAGAGGGCAGTATTATAGTAGTTATATTCCTGTACATAGGGGGCAGTATTATAGTAGTTATATCCCGGTACATAGGGGGCAGTATTATAGTAGTTATATTCTTGTACATAGGGGGCAGTATTATAGTAGTTATATTCTTGTACATAGGGCCAGTATTATAGTAGGTATATTCCTGTACATAAGGGGCAGTATTATAGTAGTTATATTCCTGTACATAGAGGGCAGTATTATAGTAGTTATATTCCTGTACATAGGGGGCAGTATTATAGTAGTTATATCCCGGTACATAGGGGGCAGTATTATAGTAGTTATATTCTTGTACATAGGGGGCAGTATTATAGTAGTTATATTCTTGTACATAGGGGGCAGTATTATAGTAGTTATATTCCTGTACATAGGGAGCAGTATTATAGTAGTTATATTCCTGTACATAGGGGGCAGTATTATAGTAGTTATATTCTTGTACATAGGAGGCAGTATTATAGTAGTTATATTCTTGTACATAGGGGGCAGTATTATAGTAGTTATATTCTTGTACATAGGAGGCAGTATTATAGTAGTTATATTCTTGTACATAGGGGGCAGTATTATAGTAGTTATATTCCTGTACATAGGGGGCAGTATTATAGTAGTTATATTCTTGTACATAGGGGGCAGTATTATAGTAGTTATATTCTTGTACATAGAGGGCAGTATTATAGTAGTTATATTCCTGTACATAGGGGACAGTATTATAGTAGTTATATTCCTGTACATAGGGGGCAGTATTATAGTAGTTATATTCTTGTACATAGGGGCAGTATTATAGTAGTTATATTCTTGTACATAGGGGGCAGTATTATAGTAGTTATATTCTTGTACATAGGGGGCGGTATTATAGTAGTTATATTCTTGTACATAGGGAGCAGTATTATAGTAGTTATATTCCTGTACATAGGGGGCAGTATTATAGTAGTTATATTCTTGTACATAGGGGGCAGTATTATAGTAGTTATATTCTTGTACATAGGGAGCAGTATTATAGTAGTTATATTCCTGTACATAGGGGGCAGTATTATAGTAGTTATATTCTTGTACATAGGGGGCAGTATTATAGTAGTTATATTCCTGTACATAGGGGGCAGTATTATAGTAGTTATATTCTTGTACATAGGGGGCAGTATTATAGTAGTTATATTCCTGTACATAGGGAGCAGTATTATAGTAGTTATATTCTTATACATAGGGAGCAGTATTATAGTAGTTATATTCTTGTACATAGGGGGCAGTATTATAGTAGTTATATTCTTGTACATAGGGGCAGTATTATAGTAGTTATATTCTTGTACATAGGGGCAGTATTATAGTAGTTATATTCTTGTACATAGGGGGCAGTATTATAGTAGTTATATTCTTGTACATAGGCGGCAGTATTATAGTAGTTATATTCCTGTACATAGGGGGCAGTATTATAGTAGTTATATTCTTGTACATAGGGGCAGTATTATAGTAGTTATATTCTTGTACATAGGGGGCAGTATTATAGTAGTTATATTCTTGTACATAGGGGGCAGTATTATAGTAGTTATATTCTTGTACATAGGGGGCAGTATTATAGTAGTTATATTCCTGTACATAGGGAGCAGTATTATAGTAGTTACATTCTTGTACATGGGGGCAGTATTATAGTAGTTATATTTTTGTGCATAGGGGGCAGGATTATAGTAGTTATATTCTTGTACATAGGGGGCAGTATTATAGTAGTTATATTCCTGTACATATGGACAGTATTATAGTAGTTATATTCTTGTACATAGAGGGCAGTATTATAGTAGTTATATTCCTGTACATAGGGGGCAGTATTATAGTAGTTATATTCTTGTACATAGGGGGCAGTATTATAGTAGTTATATTCCTGTACATAGGGGACAGTATTATAGTAGTTATATTCTTGTACATAGAGGGCAGTATTATAGTAGTTATATTCCTGTACATAGGGGGCAGTATTATAGTAGTTATATTCCTGTACATAGGGGGCAGTATTATAGTAGTTATATTCTTGTACATAGGGGGCAGTATTATAGTAGTTATATTCTTGTACATAGGGGGCAGCATTATAGTAGTTATATTCTTGTACATAGAGGGCAGTATTATAGTAGTTATATCCCTGTACATAGGGGGCAGTATTATAGTAGTTATATTCCTGTACATAGGGGGCAGTATTATAGTAGTTATATTCCTGTACATAGGGGAAGTATTATAGTAGTTATATTCCTGTACATAGGGGGCAGTATTATAGTAGTTATATTCTTGTACATAGGGGCAGTATTATAGTAGTTATATTCCTGTACATAGGGGGCAGTATTATAGTAGTTATATTCTTGTACATAGGGGGCAGTATTATAGTAGTTATATTCCTGTACATAGGGGGCAGTATTATAGTAGTTATATTCTTTCATACAAAGGGCAGTATCAATCTATTTTATATTAAAAGTAACCTTCCGTTAATAATATAGACAATGTAGTGACACCTATGTTAGGTCTCCTATCAGTAGTTGTGTTGGTTGTCCTGTAGATAAATATTCTGCTGTCTGTAAATATTTTGATGCTGGTGAAGTTGTTACGTGCAGATTTGCCGCTTTATGATTGGCAGCTTCTAATAGTAAAGAGATAAAATGATGTTCTGTTTGTGGACAATCTGTACAGTATTTGCCAAAACTTTCAAGAGTTTGTAGCTCTCCCTGAACATTTTACAGGATATCTTTGCGCCAGGATCCTATTGTCTGTCCTTGGATTACTGACCCTGAAACAATCCATGTTAATAAATCTCATCCTCTGATGTTAAAGTTATAACCTTTCATATTTTCACAGCTGAGATTTTGTAACAATTGCACCCTATCTCAGACAATTCTTTGGAAACTACAAAGCCTTTATGCTTACAGCTGAAGGTTTGGTACAATTGCATGCAGTCCATATAATCAGTCATTACATACAAACCCTAGCAAACCCTCTGCTGTGAGAGGTTCTAGGTCTATACAAGTTTTCAGTTACTGGATGAGAAGAAGAATTTTACTGTTAACTGACAGCAAGCAGATATATTGAAGTAAGTTGAAAATTGGAAAACATTATACATATTAGGAAACAACAACCTGTTCCTTATACAGAGGTGGTAGCAGGTGGAGCGCCCCCTAATGCTCAGAGCTGATTATTTCTCTTTTTCTATGGGTGTGATATTCCATGATTCCTTATACAGAGCTGGTAGCAGGTGGAGCGCCCCCTAATGCTCAGAGCGGAATATTTCTCTTTTTCTATGGGTGTGATATTCCATGATTCCTTATACAGAGCTGGTAGCAGGTGGAGCGCCCCCTAATGCTCAGAGCTGATTATTTCTCTTTTTCTATGGGTGTGATATTCCATGATTCCTTATACAGAGGTGGTAGCAGGTGGAGCGCCCCCTAATGCTCAGAGCGGAATATTTCTCTTTTTCTATGGGTGTGATATTCCATGATTCCTTATACAGAGGTGGCAGCAGGTGGAGCGCCCCCTAATGCTCAGAGCGGATTATTTCTCTTTTTCTATGGGTGTGATATTCCATGATTCCTTATACAGAGGTGGTAGTAGGTGGAGCGCCCCCTAATGCTCAGAGCGGAATATTTCTCTTTTTCTATGGGTGTGATATTCCATGATTCCTTATACAGAGGTGGTAGCAGGTGGAGCGCCCCCTAATGCTCAGAGCGGAATATTTCTCTTTTTCTATGGGTGTGATATTCCATGATTCCTTATACAGAGGTGGTAGTAGGTGGAGCGCCCCCTAATGCTCAGAGCGGAATATTTCTCTTTTTCTATGGGTGTGATATTCCATGATTCCTTATACAGAGGTGGTAGCAGGTGGAGCGCCCCCTAATGCTCAGAGCGGAATATTTCTCTTTTTCTATGGGTGTGATATTCCATGATTCCTTATACAGAGGTGGCAGCAGGTGGAGCGCCCCCTAATGCTCAGAGCGGAATATTTCTCTTTTTCTATGGGTGTGATATTCCATGATTCCTTATACAGAGGTGGTAGCAGGTGGAGCGCCCCCTAATGCTCAGAGCGGATTCTCTTTTTCTATGGGTGTGATATTCCATGATTCGGCTGCTGCTCATCTTCTTCTTCTCTCGGTTGCTGCTTCCTATCATTGCTGTATTCCTTATCTAAGCCTCGGCTGGATCAGACACAGAATCTCACCAGATCATCTGCTCATCCGTCTCCCTGTACAAGTATCACTGAGACACCGACCCTCTCCACGAGACCCAAAGAGTCGCCGCAACAGCTGGAGATTGTGAAACAGCAATGGATTTATCTGATTTACACAGGAGAAGGGAGAACTTTTATCAGGGGCCTGGAGGCAGCCGGGGTCCAGAATACCGGAGTGGCTGGTGGTTGCGGCCTAGGCACGCTAGTGTCACGGTGCTTGGTATGGGGACCGGAGGGCTGTCCTACAGCCTGGCAGGTCTCCAGCAGGTGGTGTGTGCAAGAAATATGGAGGGAGAGAGTGATGTACTGGTTCTCCCCTGAGTGTCTGTAAGATAAGTCCCTGGGTAATGGATGGGAAGCCCGTGGTGGTGACAGCCGTATCCAGGGATCAGACGGAGGCAACCTTTTGCAAATCAACTCATGCTTCTTTACTTGAACAGCAGGAAGCAGGCAACGGCCAGAAACAATAACAGCAGATTCCTTAAGCTGGAGAGTCATGGAGGGCCGGTCTGCAGAAAGGTTACATGCTGCCTGGTAGTAGCTTCAGGCTGGGGAGGTAGAGATGGAGCTGAGTCCTGGTGGTGGATCTCAGCTCTGGTCTTAAGTCTCCTGACTTGCCCTGGCATGAGGCACCTGTGCTTCCTGGTATTAGGGCGTTGGCTGGTGCGGCACTGACATGTGCTGCTCTCTCCTCTGCTCACTGCTCAGACAGAACACCAGAAGACCATGTGATCCCACCCACCAGGGGTTTATATACTCCCCTGGTCAGGTGGTAGCACTTCTCCAATCAGCTTCCAGCTTGCTTTACAAGAACATCATTGGACAAGAACATTAGTTATTGTTAACTCTTGCTTTACCAGGCAGCGGCTACAACTACAACTACAAAGTTCTCCAATATTTAGAGATCTCCTAGAGAGGTGATCAGTCTCCCTAACAGCTCATGACATGGAGAGGGCGCTACTCGCAACTACCACCTTGCCTATGTGTTGGCAGGGGTGTTTCAGATAGATAAATAGATAGATATAGATGGATGGATAGATAGATAGATATGAGATAGGTAGCCATCCAAACATGGACCAACCACAACTGAAAAGCCAAATCCAAAGCCAATATCATGGTGCTTATAAAAAAGGGCCCAGGAGGAACATGTCAGTGAATGGCGGACCACCATACAGTCATCCCAGAAGCTGAGCATCTACCAGGGTCTGCAGAGAGACTACAGACCGGTTTTGGAGAACCAGCTGGACCCAGAGACCTCCAGATCCTGAGCCGCTGCAGACTGAGCCCCACAACCTGCCATGGAGTCCGGGTTGCACAGACAGAAGTACCTGCCCAGGGAGAGGAGGCTGTGCCAACAGCGCCAGGACCAGGAGCCACCGAGGATGAGCTCCACCTCCTGCTACACTGCTCCAAATACTCAGCAGTGAGGGACACTCACCTCAGGAGACTCTCACATCTCCTCCCGGGCTTCTGCTCCATGGAGGAGGGATAGAAGACCCGCTCTGCTGAGGAGGAGACCACAATGGCCACTGCACAATATGTCATGTGATACCTCTCCCCATCTCCCACAATTCCCTATTCAGCAAATAATTTGGAAAGGCTCTATGTAAAGAGGTCCTGCCCCTTTAATAAGCTGCCAGTTATCAGGAGTTCCATATAGAAAATACAAGTTACAGAGGAGATAGAAAATACAAGTTACATATTAAAAAGTTATAACAGACGACTTCCTCAATTGGATTTATGGGGCTCAACAATCACTCACGAAAATGAAGCAATGACCTACATGGAACAAAACGTCACATACACAGGGATCAGAGGAGAGACATCATGAATGTTACAAAGAACAGGAGGAGCGCTACAGTATCTTCTGCTTCACTACTAGAAATATAAGAATGCCCTGACTATACTATTATACTGCCCCCTATGTACAGGAATATAACTACTATAATACTGCCCCCTATGTATAGGAATATAACTACTATAATACTGCCCCCTATGTACAGGAATATAACTACTATAATACTGCCCCCTATGTACAAGAATATAACTACTATAATACTGCCCCCTATGTACAGGAATATAACTACTATAATACTGCCCCCTATGTACAAGAATATAACTACTATAATACTGCCCCCTATGTACAGGAATATAACTACTATAATACTGCTCCCTATGTACAGGAATATAACTACTATAATACTGCCCCCTATGTACAGGAATATAACTACTATAATACTGTCTCCTATGTACAAGAATATAACTACTATAATACTGCCCCCTATGTACAGGAATATAACTACTATAATACTGCCCCCTATGTACAGGAATATAACTACTATAATACTGCCCCCTATGTACAGGAATATAACTACTATAATACTGACCCCTATGTACAAGAATATAACTACTATAATACTGCCCCCTATGTACAGGAATATAACTACTATAATACTGCCCCCTATGTACAAGAATATAACTACTATAATACCGCCCCCTATGTACAGGAATATAACTACTATAATACTGCCCCCTGTGTACAGGAATATAACTACTATAATACTGCCCCCTATGTACAGGAATATAACTACTATAATACTGTCCCCTATGTATAAGAATATAACTACTATAATACTGCTCCCTATGTACAGGAATATAACTACTATAATACTGCCCCCTATGTACAAGAATATAACTACTATAATACTGCCCCTATGTACAGGAATATAACTACTATAATACTGCCCCCTATGTACAAGAATATAACTACTATAATACTGCCCCCTATGTACAGGAATATAACTACTATAATACTGCCTCCTATGTACAGGAATATAACTACTATAATACCGCCCCTTATGTACAAGGATATAACTACTATAATACTGCCCCCTATGTACAGGAATATAACTACTATAATACTGCCCCCTATGTACAAGAATATAACTACTACAATACTGCCTCCTATGTACAGGAATATAACTACTATAATACTGCCCCCTATGTACAAGAATATAACTACTATAATACTGCCCCCTATGTACAAGAATATAACTACTATAATACTGCCCCTATGTACAGGAATATAACTACTATAAGACTGCCTCCTATGTACAGGAATATAACTACTATAATACTGCCCCCTATGTACAAGAATATAACTACTATAATACTGCCCCCTATGTACAGGAATATAACTACTATAATACTGCCCCCTATGTACAGGAATATAACTACTATAATACTGCCCCCTATGTACAGGAATATAACTCCTATAATACTGCCCCCTATGTACAAGAATATAGCTACTATAATACTTCCCCCTATGTACAAGAATATAACTACTATAATACTACCCCCTATGTACAAGAATATAACTACTATAATACTGCTCCCTATGTACAGGAATATAACTACTATAATACTGCACTGTATGTACAGGAATATAACTACTATAATACTGCCCCCTATGTACAGGAATATAACAACTATAATACTGCCCCCTATGTACAGGAATATAACTGCTATAATACTGCCCCCTATGTACAAGAATATAAATACTATAATACTGCCCCTATGTACAAGACTATAACTACTATAATACTGCCCCCCTATGTACAGGAATATAACTACTATAATACTGCCCCTATGTACAGGAATATAACTACTATAATACTGCCTCCTATGTACAGGGATATAACTACTGTAATACTGCCCCCTATGTACAAGAATATAAATACTATAATACTGCCCCCTATGTACAGGAATATAACTACTATAATACTGCTCCCTATGTACAAGAATATAACTACTATAATACTGCTCCCTATGTACAAGAATATAACTACTATAATACTGCCCCCTATGTACAGGAATATAACTACTATAATACTGCCCCCTATGTACAAGAATATAACTACTATAATACTGCCCCCTATGTACAGGAATATAACTACTATAATACTGCCCCCTATGTACAAGAATATAACTACTATAATACTGCCCCCTATGTACAGGAATATAACTACTATAACACTGCCCCCTATGTACAGGAATATAACTACTATAATACTGCCCCCTATGTACAAGAATATAACTACTATAATACTGCCCCCTATGTACAGGAATATAACTACTATAATACTGCCACCTATGTACAGGAATATAACTACTATAATACTGCCCCCTATGTACAGGAATATAACTACTATAATACTGCCCCCTATGTACAAGAATATAACTACTATAATACTGGCCCCTATGTACAGGAATATAACTACTATAATACTGCCCCTATGTACAAGAATATAACTACTATAATACTGCCCCCTATGTACAAGAATATAACTACTATAATACTGCCCCTATGTACAAGAATATAACTACTATAATACTGCCTCCTATGTATATGTATAATTACTATTAACATGATCAATATTGGGATCTTCCTATGCGGTATACTTTGTATAATACTATCCTCCTCCCGCTTCCCGGATCACACATTCAGGGATGCAATTGAATTTTTAGACTAACAAATGAATTCAACATGTAACAGAAAAACAAAAGATCTCTATTTCTCCCAGTGATGTCAGTAGTTTATCAGTATTGCTGTGAGCGCATGATTGCGGTATAGCAGTAAGTGTGACCCTGACTCTTCAGTAACTGAAATAACTTTCCTGGGATTTATCCGGATTACTGCAGGGATTGAAATATATACTGCAATCTGAACAGGGACATAAAGGTTATGGGCTGAAACTGAAGACTGTGTAAGCCTGATGGACCTGCAGCTGTCTATGACCAGCTGTGAGCCTGGTGCTGGTTCTGTCGGAGGGTTCTGCTGCCTGTATCCAGTGTGTGGCTAAGGCTTTTATAGTGCATGGATCCGGCTGGGGGAGGAGGAGACCACATTTATTAAAGCCCCTGCACCTTCTGTCAGACTTTTCACAGTCATTTTGTACATGTAGTTATGAAGTGTCCCGGCTATTCCTCATGCGACACGAGATTCTGCACTGCAGGAGGTTCTGCTGCTCCGTCGGACTTTGCAGGTTAAATTGTGCAATTGTGTTGCACGCTCTATGTTACAGCTGCATCAAGATAAAGATGGTGAACTCTATCAGAGCAGTGCAGGGGGCGCAAGAATCATGAAGAACATGCGATAGAGACCGCAAGATGTCAGAGCCATAGACTGAGACCACAAGATGTCAGAGCCATAGACCGAGAGACAACAAGATGTCAGAGCCATAGACTGAGACCACAAGATGTCAGAGCCATAGACTGAGACAACAGGATGTCAGAGCCATAGACTGAGACCACAAGATGTCAGAGCCATAGACTGAGAGACCACAAGATGTCAGAGCCATAGACTGAGACCACAAGATGTCAGAGCCATAGACTGAGACCCCAAGATGTCAGAGCCATAGACCGAGAGACAACAAGATGTCAGAGCCATAGACTGAGAGACCACAAGATGTCAGAGCCATAGACTGAGACCACAAGATGTCAGAGCCATAGACTGAGAGACCACAATATGTCAGAGCCATAGACTGAGACAACACAAGATGTCAGAGCCATAGACTGAGACCCCAAGATGTCAGAGCCATAGACCGAGAGACAACAAGATGTCAGAGCCATAGACTGAGACCACAAGATGTCAGAGCCATAGACTGAAAGACCACAGGATGTCAGAGCCATAGACTGAGAGACTACAAGATGTCAGAGCCATAGACCGAGAGACAACAAGATGTCAGAGCCATAGACTGAGACCACAAGATGTCAGAACCATAGACTGAAAGACCAAAGGATGTCAGAGCCATAGACTGAGAGACCACAAGATGTCAGAGCCATAGACTGAGAGACCACAAGATGTCAGAGCCATAGACTGAGAGACCACAAGATGTCAGAGCCATAGACTGAGAGACTACAAGATGTCAGAGCCATAGACTGAAAGACCACAAGATGTCAGAGCCATAGACTGAGAGACCACAAGATGTCAGAGCCATAGACTGAAAGACCACAAGATGTCAGAGCCATAGACTGAGACACCACAAGATGTCAGAGCCATAGACTGAGACCACAAGATGTCAGAGCCATAGACTGAGAGACTACAAGATGTCAGAGCCATAGACTGAGACCACAAGATGTCAGAGCCATAGACTGAGACCACAGGATGTCAGAGCCATAGACTGAGACCACAAGATGTCAGAGCCATAGACTGAGAGTACAAGATGTCAGAGCCATAGACTGAGAGACCACAAGATGTCAGAGCCATAGACTGAGAGACCACAAGATGTCAGAGCCATAGACTGAGAGACCACAAGATGTCAGAGCCATAGACCGAGAGACAACAAGATGTCAGAGCCATAGACTGAGACACCACAAGATGTCAGAGCCATAGACTGAGACCACAAGATGTCAGAGCCATAGACTGAGACACCACAAGATGTCAGAGCCATAGACTGAGACCACAAGATGTCAGAGCCATAGACTGAGAGACTCCAAGATGTCAGAGCCATAGACTGAGAGACTACAAGATGTCAGAGCGATAGACTGAGAGACCACAAGATGTCAGAGCCATAGACTGAGAGACTACAAGATGTCAGAGCCATAGACTGAGAGACCACAAGATGTCAGAGCCATAGACTGAGAGACTACAAGATGTCAGAGCCATAGACTGAGACCACAAGATGTCAGAGCTGAGTGATGTGCTACACCATGGACAGCTCTATTGGACATTTGGAGCGCTGCTGAGTTGCGGAGGTGCAGTCTCATGGGGCGTTTGTATGGACTTGGTGGATTTCTCTGATAGTCTCAGTATGGCACATCTTCTGATCATCATGAGTGAACCCGAATCCGGACTTTAATGGGCCGCTCATCCCTACTGCCGATCATCCGTATCCGTACCAGATATAGCAGAGCCAGGGGGACATTGTGCACCCGGTGCCGGTGGTGACATCCATAGGTCTTATCCATGGATTACATAGGGAACACTCAGCTCTGCTCTACATTTCCGTTGGATCCCCGTTATTGCGGGGAACCTTCTGCACTTTTCTCATTTTGCAGCAGATCGAGGCGATCCGGATGTGGTTAGCAGGTTTTGGAAAAACGACTTTTCAAAAAGTTACAATTTTAGGTGCAAAATCCACTTCAGTCTAAGAAAATACTTAGCAATTAATTGCACAATAATTTGAAGCTTTTTTTGTGACTTTCAACCCAAATTTTATCAAGGCGCTATGATACATCTAACATCCAAAACGCCCCTAAGGTGGTGTAAAAAACTGACCATGATAAATCTCCCCCTATGAGCTACGCTCACCGGCAGTCCTATGCAAAATCACAGGATAACTGACAAAAGATGGATTATATACAAATGAGAAAGAGAAGAAAGAAACAAAGAAACAAAGTAATACAAGATAGAGACATAAATAGATATTATACAGGTAGATAAATGAATATATATATAATAAACAAAAGTGAAAGAGATTCAAGATAGGAAGATAAAAAGATAGGAGATGGATAGATGACAGAAAGAACGAAGAATGATAAGAATAGATCGTCAGACAGACAAATAGATAGGAGATAGATAAATAGATAGGAGATAGATAGAAGATAGATAGATAGGAGATAGATAGATAGATAGGAGATAGATAGATAGATAGATATGAGATAGATAGATATGAGATAGATAGATAGATAGATAGATAGATAGATATATAGATAGGAGATAGATAGATAGATAGATAGATAGATAGATAGGAGATAGATAGATAGATAGGAGATAGATAGATAGATAGATAGATAGGAGATAGATAGATAGATAGATAGATAGATAGGAGATAGATAGATAGATAGGAGATAGATATGAGATATGAAATAGATAGATAGAAAGATAGATAGATAGATATGAGATAGATAGATAGATACATAGATAGATATGAGATAGATAGATAGATAGATAGATAGATACATAGATAGATAGATAGATATGAGATAGATAGATAGGATATCGATAGATACATAGATAGATATGAGATATGAGATAGATACATAGATAGATAGGAGATAGATAGATACATAGATAGATATGAGATAGATAGATATGAGATAGATAGATAGATAGATAGATAGATATGAGATAGATAATAGATAGAGAGTTATACAAGATCTATAGCTTAGAATGGATAGAAGGATAGATATATTTTGCACCATTCTGTGCCATCAGTGTATAACTTGCCCCGTTGCTGTCGGTCTTTGTGGCACTTGGCCGTCGCCCGCTGATGATAGAACATTCCTGCTGTTACATTTTATCTTCACATCACGGAAACTTTACCACTTACTTGTCGTATTGTACTTTATCCCATTGAAAAAATCCGGGCAGGGTCTCTCCACCAGCTCCCCAGCCACACTCCGCGGCCAACAGGTGCCGATCTGATCGATGGTGGCGCTGCAGTGAGGACCTGGGGGCAAGAAAAAGGAGACAATTTACATGGAAAGACCCAGGAGAAGCTGATCCCAGAGGTTCCCGCAGCTCCCCTCCTACCATCAAACAGGAAAGTGTGGTTACTGGTGAGGAAACTGTCCTGAAACGCGTCCAGGAGGCTGCAGTTGGCATCAAAATCATCAATGTAAATCTCAAATATGGTGGCATCCATCCTGGAGGAGTAGGTGCCAGCCGAGGCTGCGGAGGAGCCAGTGGTGACTGGCAGCGGGGGGCTCTCATGTGCTCCTGTGTATAAGGCTCAGCATAGCAGCCAATCACAGGGGAGGACGACGCTGCTCGGCTCTGCTATGTCTGGAGGAGCAGGAGGGATGCTACACGCACAGCACCGCACACTCACACTGCAGCCTCCAGGAAGGGCGCAGGAACTACAGGGTTAACCTGCCTGCAAGTGCACGGAGAGCCCTGGCAGTGTACACTGTATACATACTACAGAGAGAGATAGATAGAAGATAGATAGGAGATAGATAGGAGATAGATAGATATGAGATAGATAGATAGATAGATAGATAGATAGATAGATATGAGATAGATAGATAGATAGATATGAGATAGATAGATAGATAGGAGATAGATAGATAGATAGGAGATAGATAGATAGATAGATAGATAGATAGATAGATAGGAGATAGATAGATAGATAGGAGATAGATAGGAGATAGATAGATAGGAGATAGATAGATAGATAGATAGGAGATAGATAGATAGGAGATAGATAGATAGATAGATAGATAGGAGATAGATAGATAGATAGATAGGAGATAGATAGATAGATAGATAGATAGATAGATAGGAGATAGATAGATAGATAGATAGATAGATAGATAGATAGATAGAAGGAGCGGACTCTAAGCTGTTAAATGTCCCTCAGCTAAACAGGAAGAGAAGGAGGAACAATCCCGAACTAGGAGGATCACATATAAATCACAGATAAAAGAATGACAAAAGTCACTGACTCCAAAACCAAGGAATGATAATTTCTGGCTGCCTGGAGCCACCTCTAGCTAGAGCATATTATACACCACCACTAGGGGGAGCTCACTACATACAGATTATACACCACCACTAGGGGGAGCTCACTACATACAGATTATACACCACCACTAGGAGGAGATCACTACATACACATTATACACCACCACTAGGGGGAGCTCACTACATACAGATTATACACCACCACTAGGGGGAGATCACTACATACAGATTATACACCACCACTAGGGGGAGATCACTACATACAGATTATACACCACCACTAGGGGGAGCTCACTACATACAGATTATACACCACCACTAGGAGGAGATCACTACATACAGATTATACACCACCACTAGGAGGAGCTCACTACATACAGATTATACACCACCACTAGGGGGAGATCACTATATACAGATTATACACCACCCCTAGGAGGAGATCACTACATACAGATTATACACCACCACTAGGAGGAGATCACTACATACAGATTGTACACCACCACTAGGGGGAGATCACTACATACAGATTATACACCACCAATAGGAGGAGCTCACTACATACAGATTATACACCACCACTAGGAGGAGATCACTACATACATATTATACACCACCACTAGGGGGAGATCACTACATACAGATTATACACCACCACTAGGGGGAGCTCACTACATACAGATTATACAATCACCACTAGGGGGGAGATCACTACACACAGATTATACACCACCACTAGGAGGAGATCACTACATAAAGATTATACACCACCACTAGGGGGAGCTCCCTGCATGCAGATTATACACCACCACCAGGAGGAGATCACTACATACAGATTATACACCACCACTAGGGGGAGATCACTACATACAGATTATACACCACCACTAGGGGGAGCTCACTACATACACATTATACACCACCAGTAGGGGGAGATCACTACATACAGATTATACACCACCACTAGGGGGAGCTCACTACATACAGATTATACACCACCACTAGGGGGAGATCACTACATACAGATTATACACCACCACTAGGGGGAGCTCACTACATACAGATTATACACCACCACTAGGAGGAGATCACTACATACAGAATATACACCACCACTAGGGGGAGATCACTACATACAGATTATACACCACCACTAGGGGGAGATCACTACATACAGATTATACACCACCACTAGGAGGAGATCACTACATACAGATTATATATCACCACTAGGGGGAGCTCACTACATACAGATTATACACCACCACTAGGGGGAGCTCACTACATATAGGTTATACACCACCACTAGGGGGAGATCACTACATACAGATTATACACCACCACTAGGGGGAGATCTCTACCTACAGATTATACACCACCACTAGGAGGAGATCACTACATACAGATTATACACCACCACTAGAGGGAGCTCACTACATACAGATTATACACCACCACTAGGAGGAGATCACTACATACAGATTATACATCACCACTAGGGGGAGATCACTACATACAGATTATACATCACCACTAGGAGGAGATCACTACATACAGATTATACACCACCACTAGGAAGAGATCACTACATACAGATTATACACCACTACTAGGAGGAGATCACTACATACAGATTATACACCACCACTAGGAGGAGATCACTACATACAGATTATACACCACCACTAGGAGGAGATCACTACATACAGATTATACACCGATTATACACCACCACTAGGAGGACATCACTACATACAGATTATACACCACCACTAGGGGGAGATCACTACATACACATTATACACCACCACTAGGGGGAGATCACTACATACACATTATACACCACCACTAGGAGGAGATCACTACATACAGATTATACACCACCACTAGGGGGAGCTCACTACATACACATTATACACCACCACTAGGGGGAGATCACTACATACAGATTATACACCACCACTAGGGGGAGCTCACTACATACAGATTATACACCACCACTAGGGGGAGCTCACTACATACACATTATACACCACCACTAGGAGGAGATCACTACATACAGATTATACACCACCACTAGGGGGAGCTCACTACATACACATTATACACCACCACTAGGGGGAGATCACTACATACAGATTATACACCACCACTAGGGGGAGCTCACTACATACAGATTATACACCACCACTAGGGGGAGCTCACTACATACACATTATACACCACCACTAGGAGGAGATCACTACATACAGATTATACACCACCACTAGGGGGAGCTCACTACATACACATTATACACCACCACTAGGGGGGGATCACTACATACAGATTATACACCACCACTAGGGGGAGATCACTACATACAGATTATACACCACCACTAGGAGGAGATCACTACATACAGATTATACATCACCACTAGGAGGAGATCACTACATACAGATTATACACCACCACTAGGGGGAGATCACTACATACAGATTATACACCCCCACTAGGAGGAGATCACTACATACAGATTATACACCACCACTAGGGGGAGCTCACTACATACAGATTATACACCCGCACTAGGGGGAGATCACTACATGCAGATTATACACCACCACTAGGGGGAGATCACTACATACAGATTATACAACACCACTAGAGGGAGATCACTACATACAGATTATACACCACCACTAGGGGGAGATCACTACATACAGATTATACACCACCGCTAGGGGGAGCTCACTACATACAGATTATACACCACCACTAGGGGGAGCTCACTACATACAGATTATACACCACCATTAGGGGGGGATCACTACATACAGATTATACACCACCACTAGGGGGAGATCACTACATACAGATTATACACCACCACTAGGGGGAGATCACTACATACAGATTATACACCACCACTAGGGGGAGATCACTACATACACATTATACACCACCACTAGGGGGAGATCACTACATACAGATTATACACCACCATTAGGGGGGGATCACTACATACAGATTATACACCACCACTAGGGGGAGCTCACTACATACACATTATACACCACCACTAGGGGGAGCTCACTACATACAGATTATACACCACCACTAGGGGGAGATCACTACATACAGATTATACACCACCACTAGGAGGAGCTCACTACATACAGATTATACACCACCACTAGGAGGAGATCACTACATACAGATTATACACCACCACTAGGAGGAGCTCACTACATACAGATTATACACCACCACTAGGGGGAGATCACTACATACACATTATACACCACCACTGGGGGAGATCACTACATACTGATTATATACCACCACTAAGGGGAGATCACTACATACAGATTATACACCACCACTAGGGGGAGATCACTACATACAAATTACACACCACCACTAGGGGGAGATCACTACATACAGATTATACACCACCACTAGGTGGAGATCACTACATACAGATTATACACCACCACTAGGGGGAGATCACTACATACAGATTATACAGCACCACTAGGGGGAGATCACTACATACAGATTATACACCACCACTAGGGGGAGCTCACTACATACAGATTATACACCACCACTAGGGGGAGCTCACTACATACAGATTATACAGCACCACTAGGGGGAGCTCACTACATACAGATTATACATCACCACTAGAAGGAGCTCACTACATACAGATTATACATCACCACTAGGAGGAGCTCACTACATACAGATTATACACCACCACTAGGAGGAGATCACTACATACAGATTATACACCATCACTAGGGGGAGATCACTACATACAGATTTTACACCCCCACTAGGAGGAGCTCACTACATACAGATTATACAGCCACCACTAGGAAGAGATCACTACATACAGATTATACGCCACCACTAGGGGGAGATCACTACATACAGATTATACACCACCACTAGGGGGGATCACTACATACAGGTTATACACCACCACTAGGGGGAGCTCACTACATACAGATTATACACCACCACTAGGAGGAGATCACTACATACAGATTATACAGCACCACTAGGAGGAGCTCACTACATACAGATTATACACCACCACTAGGAGGAGATCACTACATACAGATTATACACCATCACTATGGGGAGATCATTACATACAGATTATAGAGCACCACTAGGGGGGATCACTACATACAGATTATACACCCCCACTAGGAGGAGATCACTACATACAGATTATACACCACCACTAGGAGGAGCTCACTACATACAGATTATACACCACCACTAGGAGGAGATCACTACATACAGATTATACACCACCACTAGGGGGAGATCACTACATACAGATTATACACCACCACTAGGAGGAGATCACTACATACAGATTATACACCACCACTAGGAGGAGATCACTACATACAGATTATACACCATCACTAGGGGGAGATCACTACATACAGATTATACACCACCACTAGGGGGAGATCACTACATACACATTATACACCACCACTAGGAGGAGCTCACTACATACAGATTATACACCACCACTAGGAGGAGATTACTACATACAGATTATACACCACCACTAGGGGGAGATCACTACATACAGATTATACATCACCACTAGGAGGAGATCACTACATACAGATTATACACCACCACTAGGGGGAGATCACTACATACAGATTATACACCACCACTAGGGGGAGCTCACTACATACAGATTATACACCACCACTAGGAGGAGATTACTACATACAGATTATACACCACCACTAGGGGGAGATCACTACATACAGATTATACATCACCACTAGGAGGAGATCACTACATACAGATTATACACCACCACTAGGGGGAGATCACTACATACAGATTATACACCACCACTAGGGGGAGATCACTACATACAGATTATACACCACCACTAGGAGGAGTTTACTACATACAGATTATACACCACCACTAGGGGGAGATCACTACATACAGATTATACACCACCACTAGGAGGAGCTCACTATATTCAGATAATACAATCACTACTAGGGAGTAGGTAATTAAAGATCTGTGATGGTTCCATAAATTAGAGTGTAATTGTCACTTTGTACAACCCTCAATGAAATCTCTGCCCACAATAATCTGTGTAACCACCATGTCTTGTGCCTTGACCATCAAGCAGGATTACTTGTATTGTAGATATCAATCTTTGAGCTTGAATCAAATCAAAGATGTGACAAACATAAGTTGGACTCCATAATGTATTTGCAGACTACAATTACTGCAGGATATGTAGTGTGATACATTGTATCGGTGTCAGCAGCTTCCTGCAGCCACCACTAGAGGGAGCCATAAAATGCACAATAACATAATTATGCATTTAGTAATGGATCAATATTGTAAGACTCTGCACATCCTGGCGGAGGCTTAATATTGAAATTAGAAAATAAAACAAGCCAAGAAAGTAGAGAATTATTACATTTACATAAATTATTAGAATTCATAGTAGCTTTATATTTCTTGTTTTAATACTTTTCTTGATAATACAGACTAATACTTGAAAGCAGCGATAAGGAAAGGGTTAACCGGTGAAGAATTGTTTTAAATCTGTAGACATCATTGGTTTATTGTCTACTCTGCAGGATTAGAGGAATATTAATGATCAGTTTTATAAATTATGTGAACAGAAAAATCTGTACGCAGAATATTTACTGAGCTCTCACCGGAGGATTCCATAACCTACTGCCCACCAATATACACTGCAGGATGACAGCAAAAACATTCCTTACATAGGGGGCAGTATTATAGTAGTTATATTCCTGTACATAGGGGGCAGTATTATAGTAGTTATATTCCTGTACATAGGGGGCAGTATTATAGTAGTTATATTCCTGTACATAGGGCGCAGTATTATAGTAGTTATATTCTTGTACATAGGGGGCAGTATTATAGTAGTTATATTCTTGTACATAGGGGGCAGTATTATAGTTATATTCCTGTACATAGGGGCAGTATTATAGTTATATTCCTGTACATAGGGAGCAGTATTATAGTTATATTCTTGTACATAGGGGCAGTATTATAGTAGTTATATTCTTGTACATAGGGGGCAGTATTATAGTAGTTATATTCCTGTACATAGGGGCAGTATTATAGTAGTTATATTCTTGTACATAGGGGGCAGTATTATAGTAGTTATATTCTTGTACATAGGGGGCAGTATTATAGTAGTTATATTCTTGTACATAGGGAGCAGTATTATAGTAGTTATATTCTTGTACATAGGGAGCAGTATTATAGTAGTTATATTCTTGTACATAGGGAGCAGTATTATAGTAGTTATATTCTTGTACATAGGGGGCAGTATTATAGTAGTTATATTCTTGTACATAGGGGGCAGTATTATAGTAGTTATATTATTGTACATAGGGGGCAGTATTATAGTAGTTATATTCTTGTACATAGGGAGCAGTATTATAGTAGTTATATTCTTGTACATAGGGGACGGTATTATAGTAGTTATATTCCTGTACATAGGGGGCAGTATTATAGTAGTTATATTCTTGTACATAGGGGCAGTATTATAGTAGTTATATTCTTGTACATAGGGGGCAGTATTATAGTAGTTATATTCTTGTACATAGGGGGCAGTATTATAGTAGTTATATTCTTGTACATAGGGGGCAGTATTATAGTAGTTATATTCCTGTACATAGGGGTCAGTATTATAGTAGTTATATTCCTGTACATAGGGGGCAGTATTATAGTAGTTATATTCTTGTACATAGGGAGCAGTATTATAGTAGTTGTATTCCTGTACATAGGGAGCAGTATTATAGTAGTTATATTCTTGTACATAGGGGCAGTATTATAGTAGTTATATTCTTGTACATAGGGGGCAGTATTATAGTAGTTATATTCTTGTACATAGGGGGCAGTATTATAGTAGTTATATTCTTGTACATAGGGGGCAGTATTATAGTAGTTATATTCCTGTACATAGGGGTCAGTATTATAGTAGTTATATTCCTGTACATAGGGGGCAGTATTATAGTAGTTATATTCTTGTACATAGGGAGCAGTATTATAGTAGTTGTATTCCTGTACATAGGGAGCAGTATTATAGTAGTTATATTCTTGTACATAGGGAGCAGTATTATAGTAGTTATATTCTTGTACATAGGGGGCAGTATTATAGTAGTAATATTCTTGTACATAGGGGGCAGTATTATAGTAATTATATTCTTGTACATAGGGCGCAGTATTATAGTAGTTATATACTTGTACATAGGGGCAGTATTATAGTAGTTATATTCTTGTACATAGGGGGCAGTATTATAGTAGTTATATTCTTGTACATAGGGCGCAGTATTATAGTAGTTATATTCCTGTACATAGGGGGCAGTATTATAGTAGTTATATTCCTGTACATAGGGCGCAGTATTATAGTAGTTATATTCTTGTACATAGGGGGCAGTATTATAGTAGTTATATTCCTGTACATAGGGGGCAGTATTATAGTAGTTATATTCTTGTACATAGGGGGCAGTATTATAGTAGTTATATTCCTGTACATAGGGAGCAGTATTATAGTAGTTATATTCTTGTACATAGGGAGCAGTATTATAGTTATATTCCTGTACATAGGGGCAGTATTATAGTTATATTCCTGTACATAGGGGCAGTATTATAGTTATATTCTTGTACATAGGGGCAGTATTATAGTAGTTATATTCTTGTACATAGGGGCAGTATTATAGTAGTTATATTCTTGTACATAGGGAGCAGTATTATAGTAGTTATATTCTTGTACATAGGGAGCAGTATTATAGTAGTTATATTCTTGTACATAGGGGGCAGTGTTATAGTAGTTATATTCCTGTACATAGGGGCAGTATTATAGTAGTTATAGTCTTGTACATAGGGGGCAGTATTATAGTAGTTATAGTCTTGTACATAGGGGGCAGTATTATAGTAGTTATATTCTTGTACATAGGGGGCAGTATTATAGTAGTTATATTCCTGTACATAGGGGGCAGTATTAGAGTAGTTATATTCCTGTACGTAGGGGGCAGTATTATAGTAGTTATATTCTTGTACATAGGGGGCAGTATTATAGTAGTTGTATTCCTGTACATAGGGAGCAGTATTATAGTAGTTATATTCTTGTACATAGGGAGCAGTATTATAGTAGTTATATTCTTGTACATAGGGGGCAGTATTATAGTAGTTATATTCTTGTACATAGGGGGCAGTATTATAGTAGTTATATTCTTGTACATAGGGCGCAGTATTATAGTAGTTATATACTTGTACATAGGGGCAGTATTATAGCAGTTATATTCTTGTACATAGGGGGCAGTATTATAGTAGTTATATTCTTGTACATAGGGCGCAGTTTTATAGTAGTTATATTCCTGTACATAGGGGGCAGTATTATAGTAGTTATATTCCTGTACATAGGGGGCAGTATTATAGTAGTTATATTCTTGTACATAGGTGGCAGTATTATAGTAGTTATATTCCTGTACATAGGGGGGCAGTATTATAGTAGTTATATTCTTGTACATAGGGGGCAGTATTATAGTAGTTATATTCTTGTACATAGGAGGCAGTATTATAGTAGTTATATTCTTGTACATAGGGGGCAGAATTATAGTAGTTATAGTCTTGTACATAGGGGCAGTGTTATAGTGGTTATATTCTTGTACATAGGGGGCAGTGTTATAGTAGTTATATTCTTGTACATAAGGTGAGTATTATAGTAGTTATATTCCTGTACATAGGGGGCAGTATTATAGTAGTGATATTCTTGTACATAGGGGGCAGTATTATAGTAGTTATATTCTTGTCCATAGGGGGCAGTATTATAGTAGTTATATTTTTGTACATAGGGGGCAGTATTATAGTAGTTATATTCCTGTACGTAGGGGGCAGTATTATAGTAGTTATATTCTTGTACATAGGGGGCAGTATTATAGTAGTTATATTCCTGTACATAGGGGGAAGTATTATAGTAGTTATATTCTTGTACATAGGGGGCTGTATTATAGTAGTTATACTCTTGTACATAGGGGGCAGTATTATAGTAGTTATACTCTTGTACATAGGGGGCAGTATTATAGTAGTTATATTCTTGTACATAGGGAGCTGTATTATAGTAGTTATATTCCTGTACATAGGTGGCAGTATTATAGTAGTTATATTCTTGTACATAGGGAGCTGTATTATAGTAGTTATATTCTTGTACATAGGGGGCAGTATTATAGTAGTTATATTCTTGTACATAGGGGGCAGTATTATAGTTGTTATATTCTTGTACATAGGGGGCAGTATTATAGTAGTTATATTCTTGTACATAAGGGGCAGTATTATAGTAGTTATATTCTTGTACATAGGGGGCAGTATTATAGTAGTTATATTTTTGTACATAGGGGCAGTATTATAGTAGTTATATTCTTTTACATAGGGAGCAGTATTATAGTAGTTATATTCTTTTACATAGGGGGGCAGTATTATAGTAGTTATATTCCTGTACATAGGGGCAGTATTATAGTAGTTATATTCTTGTACATAGGGAGCAGTATTATAGTAGTTATAGTCTTGTACATAGGGGGCAGTATTATAGTAGTTTTAGTCTTGTACATAGGGGCAGTATTATAGTAGTTATATTCCTGTACATAGGGGGCAGTATTATAGTAGTTATATTCCTGTACATAGGGGGCAGTATTATAGTAGTTATATTCTTGTACATAGGGGGCAGTATTATAGTAGTTATAGTCTTGTACATAGAGGTCAGTATTATAGTAGTTATATTCCTGTACATAGGGGGCAGTATTATAGTAGTTATATTTTTGTACATAGGGGGCAGTATTATAGTAGTTATATTTTTGTACATAGTGTTTAGGATTATAGTTATATTCTTGCACCTTTCAGCTAATTTATTAGGAGTGTTAGTTCCATCTTGTTATATGCTATTTTCTTGTCCTGTATATGTACTGGATGAGATGATTTGGCAGCAGATCTTGTTGTCTGAGCTCTGTGTATTGCCAATACGTTCTGTGGTATAACATGTCACTTTTCCCTTGTCCTGTCTTGCCGCCCCTGGGGTCAGTAATCTCTTGGCTATTTCCTCTATATTGTTCTGGGTTTATTCCGCTTGCACTATCAGTGTGATGGGTTTTCGCTGGAGTATTAGGCAGTGATACATCTCCAGAGTCTGCTGCCTGAGTCTTACACTATACATTGTAGCGGTATGTGTTGTGTGTGGCCGCCTGAGGCTCTGGTCATAGAGGGTTAACCCTGCTCCTGTGATGGCAGGGAAATAATGACATTTGTATCTTCCACCACTAGGACAAATGAAGTCCATGTGGCATGAACCCATTGGTTGATGCAACTTCCCTGTGATGTAGCAGATGACCATGCAGCTTCCCTGGCTGTATACTTATAATGTCTACAAGATCTACGTGGAGTCATAGCTTTGCTGTCCTTCCCTATGGCAGAGATAATACTGCTGTATCTGCACCACAATGTCATGCTGTTCTGAGGCATCATGGGATCAATAGCAGACAGCACAGAGTTTATATATATATATATCCCATGCCGTCTCCTTACCATATTATATATTGCTGTGTCCAGCATGTGGCAGTGTATAGGTGGGCACGTCTGTCTCTGTATACAAACAGAGGAATGGCACCTACAGGTGGCAGCGTAGGACAATGGGAGTGTCGGAGAAGATAAGCGTAAGTTTTCTCACCCCACTGCCCCCGCCAGATATATACATAGTTTTTTAAAAACCCCTTTGAAGTGCTGTCTGCTCAGTATCTGACAGCAGGTGGCACTGTTGGAAAATTACCCTATTCTGACAGCACAGAGCACAGCAGTGTGAGGACATGCCCCCAGTGCACTTAACATAGCACCAATCCTGTAATATAAATCCATATATCACAATTCCGCAGTTACTAACTCTATACACAAAGGTCTGATTACACCTCTCTCTACGGACAATAACTAACTCTATCTGTAGAGAGCACAGAGTCCAGCAGTGTGAGGACATGCCCCCAGTGCACTTAACATAGCACCAATCCTGTAATATAAATCCATATATCACAATTCCGCAGTTACTAACTCTATACACAAAGGTCTGATTACACCTCTCTCCACGGACAATACCTAACTCTATCTGTAGAGAGCACAGAGTCCAGCAGTGTGAGGACACAACCCCAGTGGACTTAAAGAAGATACAATCCTGGAATATAAATACACATGTTACCGTCTACTTCTCCTAACTACCTACTCAAAAATATGATTATGCAGGGCAATCACCAGAAAGAATACCTAACACTGGCTGCAGAGAGAACAGCAGTGTGAGGACAGACCTCTAGTGCACTTGGACAATTTATAATCCTAGAATATAAATCCATATATCATAGCCCTGCTGCTACTAACAGCATACACAATGGTCTAATTAAACAATACCTAACACTATCTGTAGAGAGCGTAGAGCACAGCAGTGTGAGGACACTCTCCAATGCATTTGGAGATGCTACAGTCCTGGTATATAAATCCTAATATCACAGTCCTGCTGCTTCTTACAACATACACAAAGGTCTGATTACACATCTCTCCAGGGACAATAGCTAGCGCTATCTGTAGAGAGCACAGAGCCCAGCAGTGTGAGGACACAACCCCAGTGGACTTGAAGAGGCTGCAATCCTGGAATATAAATACACTTGTTACCATCTTACTTTTCCTAACAACCTATACAAAAATATGATTATGCAGGGCAACTATCCAGAAAGGCTACCTAACACTGACTGCAGAGAGCACAGCAGTGTGAGGACAGACCTCTAGTGCACTTAAAGAACCTATAATCCTGGAATATAAATCCATATATCACAGTCCTGCTGCTGCGAATAACATACACAGAGGTCTGATTCTCTCGATGAGTCATACCTAACACTGGCTGCTCACCCAGTACACAGATATTTTGTAGATGGAGTTTTCCAACTGCTTTAGAAAATTGGGATCTGTATCCGGCTGCTTCCTGTGTCCGTGTCTTTCTGACGTCTCCTCACTTGTATCAGTCTGATCTAGGGGTGAAGCCTCGCAGACATTATCTGTCATGGACAATTACTCTCCCTTAACAAGCTGGAAATCTTTCTGGATTTCCTGGGGATCTCCTGGATAGAATTGTCTGCCGCAGCCGTGTATTCCGTGTATTCCGTGTATTCCGTGTATCCCGTGTATTCCGTGTATCCCGTGTATTCCGTGTATTCCGTGTATTCCGTGTATTCCGTGTATCCCGTGTATTCTGTGTATTCTGTGTATTCTGTGTATTCCGCGTATTCCGTGTATTCTGCGTAATCCGTGTATTCCGTGTATTCCGTGTAATCCGTGTATTCTGTGTATTCTGTGTATTCTGTGTATTCCGCGTATTCCGCGTATTCCGTGTATTCTGCGTAATCCGTGTATTCCGTGTATTCCGTGTATCCCGTGTATCCCGTGTATCCCGTGTATTCCGTGTATTCAGCGTGTTCCGCGTGTTCCGTGTATTCCGTGTATTTATACTGAAGGAGGTGGAATCTGCATCAGGGAAATTCCTGGAAATAAGGATCTGACTTGTCCTGGGGAAATACTACAACTTCTACCAAAGAATGTTTGATATCAGAATGAATGAAATAAAATGTATTTCTGATGTCATTCTGCACATGGGAAAGAAAGAAGAGGAAAAGAGAAGGAAAATATTATGAGAAGAGACACGGAGAGAGGGGGAAGTGGGAACAGTCATGGATGGAATGAGACGGAGAGGAAATAGACAGAAAATGGGAAAGAATAGAGGGAGGAAGATAAAGACGGGAAGGAGGAAATTACAGCCGCAGAGGGGATGGAGAGAAATGGGTATACAGGCAGTTCTTAAGTTGAATTTGTATGTAAGTTGAAACTGTATATCTTATAATTGTAGTTCCAGACAAAAAAATCTTTTTCCCCCAGTGACAATTGGAGTTTCAAATTTTTTGCTGTAACTGGACCAAGGATTATCAATAAAGCTTCATTACAGACACCTTACAGCTGATCATTGCAGCCTGGGACTATAGTAACATCCAGAGAGGTCACCAGAGGTCACAGTGGGCAGAGGGGTCCGTCTTTAACTAGGGGTCGTCTGTAAGTCAGGTGTCCTTAAGTAGGGGACTGTCTGTAAATATATAGAGACAGGAAAACAGAGGGAAAATAGCATGAACAGAAGCCGGAGGAGAAGAAAAGGAAGGAAAAGGAGTGGAAAGGGTCAGAAGAAAGGCTCATTGGGAAGAGGAAGCTGGAAATGGGAAATGATCCGGAAAGGAGGATCATAGGAAAGCTGAGTGTAGGGAAAGAGAAGTGACAAGGAAATGGGAATGGGATGACATACAGTAAAAAGAGGAAAGGGAAGTGACAGAACATGGAATGCAACATGTAAAAGGAACATTTAAAAAAAAGGAAAAATATACAAATATATACAATGTGCAAGGAGAGGGAAACAGAGGGAGAGCAGGAAGAGCATGAGCAGAGGACTGAACGGAGAAGAATGGAAAGGAGATCAAACATAGAAACAATCGGAATTAGGATGGAAAAGGACATGGAAAATGAGAAGGAAAAGACAAACTGGAAAGGGAAAAGTTAACTTCAGAAAAAGGGAAATTCTATGAGAGAAGTGAGAAAGAGGGAAAAGGGAAAGAAATAGGAAGGGAAGAAGAAACAATGAGGAAAGGAAAGTAACATGGGAAATGTAATCGTGAGAATGGAAGGAGAAATGAAAAACAATGGGATGGAAATAAATTAGGAAAAGGGGAAAATATATAATGGCAAGAAAACAGAGGTAAAGCAGATGTAATGCAGCGAGGGAGCGGCCTGGATGGACAATCAGTGATCCCTAAGACTAAACCACCATCCCAGCTGTCCCTACCTAATCCCCCATCCTACCCTAAGCAGCAAGTGACAACTGGGATTACACCAAAGTCCAAACACAAAGAAAAAAAAACAGGACAAAACAAACAATGAAGAGTAATCGATAAACACGGGTCAGAAGTGAGGGGACAATGCAGTACTCAATCCATAGGCTAATGGATAGCCAGAATATAGGCAAAGCGTGTAGTGCCAGCAAAAAGACTTACAGCAAACACAGGGGAACTGGGAAATCGGGAAAGAAAGAGAAAACTGGAGGAAGGAACATTGAAGAAGAGACGGGAACGAATATGGGAAGAGGAAAACATTAAACGGAGACAGAAAACAAGTTAGAAATAAGAAGACAAATGAAAACTATGATAGAAAAAAAGGAAATCTAATCCCATCAAAATCCATCTTGATAAACCAGGGACGTTACTCATAGATCCAGGCACCAGGACTGTGATATCTTCTTATATTTGTTATCCATGGCCCCCTGTGACGGTTCCCATAACCTCTCCATGCTGTAGATTCACAGGCTGTTACACTGTCTCTCCCGACCCCTGCTCCCTCCGCACTTAGCCCTCCCTCTGCCTGATGTAATCTCACACAGTGAGAGTGGAATTGCTCCTGAACAGTGTAACAGCCTTTGAAGCTACAACACATAGGGGCTCAAGCAACACCCCTGACTGGCTCAATAGCATAATCTTAAAGTTGATTTTAGAAGGGAGGAGCCATGGATAACAAGTCCAGGTGCCTGGATCTATGAGTAATGTCCCTGGTTTATCAGCATGGATTTTGATGGTAGATTCCTTTAAGGAGGGACAACACTAATTTCGGCTATCAAAGGGGTCATAGCACCCGGACCCCTTCCCCATGAAAACTTATGACACGTTGACAGTTATTTATCCTAAGTGATCCTCACTTTTTAACACTTGCCCTAATTTTGGGGAAATGCAAATGTTTTTGCAATAAACAACAAGCGATATTTGCTCTCAATCTATGGATTTAATGTACATCCAGTTAGGGTGGAAAAAAAAAAAATTTTTCAGGCTCTCAGTATGTTCTATTTTTTTTTTTTACAATTTTCTCTATAAAAGTTCCTAAAGCGTTGAGTAAAATTCTTCTAAGAAACATTGATGGATCGGAGCGCGGTGCTTCCACACTGAGCCCCTAACTGTGGCTTCCACTAATTGGGTGTTAGACACTGGAGTGGAGCCCACGGGGGATCCCTTGATTTGTACGGGAAGGAAATAGCAGGTGAGAGAAGGAGGAGGAGGAGGTGTGAGGCTTCTAAGGAGGAGACAGACATTTGCTGCCTGGTTACATTGTAGGTTATATGAGGATCTGAAAATTACTAAATTTACTGTAAAATTATAGAAAAACCTACTGAAAAAATATCTCAAAGACCCTACAGAAGATTTATCTGTCCACGCTGAAGATTATAGAGATTACAAAGGCTGATACACAGAGGATGGAACAGCCAGCAGACAGCGCCACTCACTGTGCGGTGGCAGGGTCAGGTTACTACAGATCAACAGCCATAACTTTGGGCATGAAATACCTGACTTTGCCCTTTGGCAGGAGCAGCGCCTCCAAATTATTAGTGGCAATCCTTTTCTTAGACAGTAGATGGCGGCACATGAGTAAAGTGCAGACCCGGAGCAAGAGGCTACAGCACACGGGGTGACCATGGATACAATATTCCTTGTCCTAATGGTCTGATGATGAATATATAGAAGACAAGGTTATTTGCTTGGTGGCTAAGTGCCACTCAAAAGACCTCAACAACAAAGCGGGGGGAGGGGGCGACCTCAACCGCCTCCAGAAACATCAAATATACTCCCCAGAATATAAAGCTCAAACATCTCCGCACAACAGAGGAGGAAGCGGATCCATTGTGTGCAGTAATATTATGTTCTCCCAACATCAGAGCGGATACATTGTAACATTGTAACTATAATGACCGACCCCAGGCCTGAGACCTTGAGAAAGACGTGGTTGTCAAAACCGATTTACTGATAATAACCTGCTGTACCTGCCATTACTAATGCATTGGAAATAAAGACAAGAATATTTTTAATGGACCTCTGAAGTGGCGAGTTCATGTTTCTCTTACCCTAATATAATACTGCCCCCTATGTACAAGAATATAACCACTATAATACTGCTCCCTATGTACAGGAATATAACTACTATAATACTGCCCCCTATGTACAAGAATATAACTACTATAATACTGCCCCCTATGTACAAGAATATAACTACTATAATACTGCCCACTATGTACAAAAATATAACTACTATAATACTGCCCCCTATGTACAGGAATATAACTACTATAATAATGCCCCTATGTACAAGAATATAACTACTATAATACTGCCCCCTATGTACAAGAATATAACTACTATAATACTGCCCCCAATGTACAGGAATATAACTCCTATAATACTGCTCCCTATGTACAAGAATATAACTACTATAATACTGCCCCCTATGTACAAGATTATAACTACTATAATACTGCCCCCTATGTACAGGGATATAACTACTATAATACTGCCCCCTATGTACAAGAATATAAATACTATAATACTGCACCTATGTACAAGAATATAACTACTATAATACTGCCCCCAATGTAAAAGAATATAACTACTATAATACTGCCCCCTATGTACAGGGATATAACTACTATAAAACTGCCCCCTATGTACAAGAATATAACTACTATAATACTGCCCCCTATGTCCAAGAATATAACTACTATAATACTGCCCCCTATGTACAAGAATAAAACTACTATAATACTGCCCCCTATGTACAAGAATATAACTACTATAATACTGCCTCCTATGTACAAGAATATAACTACTAAAATACTGCCCCCTATGTCCAAGAATATAACTACTATAATACTGCCCCCTATGTCCAAGAATATAATTACTATAATACTGCCCCCTATGTACAAGAATAAAACTACTATAATACTGCCCCCTATGTACAAGAATATAACTACTATAATACTGCCCACTATGTACAGGAATATAACTACTATAATACTGCCCCCTATGCACAAGAATATAACTACTATAATACTCCCCCCTATGTACAGGAATATAACTACTATAATACTGCCCCCTATGTACAAGAATATAACTACTATAATACTGCCCCCTATGTACAAGAATATAACTAATATAATACTGCCCCCTATGTACAGGAATATAACTACTATAATACTGCCCCCTATGTACAAGAATATAACTACTATAATACTGCCCCCTATGTACAAGAATAATACTACTATAATGCTGCCCCCTATGTACAAGAATATAACTACTATAATACTTCCCCCTATGTACAGGAATATAACTACTATAATACTGCCCCCTATGTACAGGAATATAACTACTATAATACTGCCCCCTATGTACAAGAATATAACTACTATAATACTGCCTCCTATGGACAGGAATATAACTACTATAATACTGCCCCCTATATACAAGAATATAACTACTATAATACTTCCCCCCCATGTACAGGAATATAACTACTATAATACTGACCCCTATGTACAAGAATATAACTACTATAATACTGCTCCCTATGTCCAAGAATATAACTACTATAATACTTCCCCCTATGTCCAAGAATATAACTACTATAATACTGCCCCTTATGTACAAGAATATAACTACTATAATACTGCCCCTATGTACAAGAATATAACTACTATAATACTGCCCCCTATGTACAAGAATATAACTACGATAATACTGCCCCCTATGTACAAGAATAATACTACTATAATACTGTCCCCTGTGTACAAGAATATACCTACTATAATACTGCCCCCTATGTACAAGAATATAACTACTATAATACTGCCCCCTATGTACAAGAATAATACTACTATAATGCTGCCCCCTATGTACAAGAATATAACTACTATAATACTGCCCCCTATGTACAAGAATAATACTACTATAATGCTGCCCCCTATGTACAAGAATATAACTACTATAATACTGCCCCCTATGTACAAGAATAACACTACTATAATGCTGCCCCCTATGTACAGGAATATAACTACTATAATACTGCCCCCTATGTACAGGAATATAACTACTATAATACTGCTCCCTATGTACAAGAATATAACTACTATAATACTGCCCCCTATGTACAGGAATATAACTACTATAATACTGCCCCCTATGTACAAGAATATAACTACTATAATACTGCCCCCTATGTACAAGAATATAACTACTATAATAATGCCCCCTATGTACAGGAATATAACTACTATAATACTGCCCTCTATGTACAAGAATATAACTACTATAATACTGCCCCCTATGTACAAGATTATAACTACTATAATACTGCCCCCTATGTACAAGAATATAACTACTATAATAATGCCCCCTATGTACAGGAATATAACTACTATAATACTGCCCTCTATGTACAAGAATATAACTACTATAATACTGCCCCCTTTGTACAAGAATATAACTACTATAATACTGCCCCCTATGTACAAGAATATAACTACTATAATACTGCCCCCTATGTACAAGAATAATACTACTATAATACTGTCCCCTGTGTACAAGAATATAACTACTATAATACTGCCCACTATGTACAAGAATATAACTACTATAATACTGCCCCCTATGAACAAGAATATAACTACTATAATACTGCCCCCTATGTACAAGAATATAACTACTATAATACTGCCCCCTATGTACAGGAATATAACTACTATAATACTGCCCCCTATGTACAGGAATATAACTACTATAATACTGCCTCCTATGTACAAGAATATAACTACTATAATACTGCCCCCTATGTACAAGAATATAACTACTATAATACTGCCCCCTATGTACAGGAATATAACTACTATAATACTGCCCCCTATGTACAGGAATATAACTACTATAATACTGCCCCCTATGTACAGGAATATAACTACTATAATACTGCCCCCTATGTACAAGAATATAACTACTATAATACTGCCCCCTATGTACAAGAATATAACTACTATAATACTGCCCCCTATGTACAAGAATATAACTACTATAATACTGCCGCCTATGTACAGGAATATAACTACTATAATACCACTCCCTATGTACAGGAATATAACTACTATAATACTGCCCCCTATGTACAAGAATATAACTACTATAATACTGCCCCCTATGTACAAGAATACAACTACTATAATACTGCCCCCTATGTACAAGAATATAACTACTATAATACTGCCCCCTATGTACAGGAATATAACTACTATAATACTGCCGCCTATGTACAGGAATATAACTACTATAATACTACTCCCTATGTACAGGAATATAACTACTATAATACCACTCCCTATGTACAGGAATATAACTACTATAATACTGCCCCCTATGTACAAGAATATAACTACTATAATACTGCCCCCTATGTACAAGAATACAACTACTATAATACTGCCCCCTATGTACAAGAATATAACTACTATAATACTGCCGCCTATGTACAGGAATATAACTACTATAATACTGCCCCCTATGTACAAGAATATAACTACTATAATACTGCCCCCTATGTACAAGAATATAACTACTATAATACTGCCCCCTATGTACAGGAATATAACTACTATAATACTGCCCCCTATGTACAGGAATATAACTACTATAATACTGCCTCCTATGTACAAGAATATAACTACTATAATACTGCCCCCTATGTACAAGAATATAGCTACTATAATACTGCCCCCTATATACCAGTATATAACTACTGTAATATTGTGTGTATATTGTGACCTCTTCTGTCCCTCTCATGTTTCCGCTGTAGATGATGAGATTTCTTGCAGATCTGGTAAGTGTTTAAGTAAAATGTAACATTTCCCTGGAGGATCGTCGTGTAATCAGTGTTGTGTGATGTGGATAATAAGTCTCATCTTCCTCCCGCTATTATTCACGCTATGGATGATGATGAGATGAATCTGCGGGTTTATTTCTGATTCCTGGTTTGGACATTTATAATCATGAATCGCAGGGTGTTGGAGCATCGCTGCCGCTTCCTCATCTAATCCCCACGTGGTAGAAAACTTCTCCAGAACAAAGAGGAAGAAGCTGCTGATTCATCTCACAAAATTACTTTATTTAATTGCTCATATTTTGTAAAATGTATCTTATTTAATCTCATTGATTGATTTTTGTGGAAAGTAAAATTAAAAAAAATTGAAAATTAATTTAAAAAATGTGATAAATGTAATAATTAAAAAAGAAAAGAAAAACAAAAATCGAAAATATTAGAAAAGCTTTAAAAGTTATTGAAATATATTTATATATGTCTGTTTCCAAGACATTGTCACCTGGGACACCTCAGTGTACACACTGCAGCCTGTGTAAGGCATTGTTCCTGGAGAGATTTGTCATCAGAACTTTATGTGTCGTGTAAGTAGCAGCAGGACTGTGAGATGTGGATTTATATTCCAGTGTAGTAGCTTCACCAAGTGCACTGGGGGTGTATCCTTACACTGCTGTGCTCTGTGCTCTCTGCAGCCAGTGCTATGCATTGTCCCTGGAGAGATGTGTAATAAGACCTTTGTGTATGTTGTAAGTAGCAGCAGGACTGTGATATATGGATGTATATTCTAGGGTAGTAGTTTCACCAATTGCACTGGGGGCATGAACTTACACTGCTGTGCTCTGTGCTCCCTGCAGCCAGTGTTATGTATTGTCCCTGGAGAGATGTGTAATCAGACCTCACACTGCTGTGCTCTGTGCTCTCTGCAGCCAGTGTTATGTATTGTCCCTGGAGAGATGTGTAATCATACCTCACACTGCTGTGCTCTGTGCTCTCTGCAGCCAGTGTTATGTATTGTCCCTGGAGAGATGTGTAATCAGACCTCACACTGCTGTGCTCTGTGCTCTCTGCAGCTAGCGTTATGTATTGTCCCTGGAGAGATGTGTAATCAGACCTCACACTGCTGTGCTCTGTGCTCTCTGCAGCCAGTGTTATGTATTGTCCATGTAGTGATGTGTAATCAGACCTCACACTGCTGTGCTCTGTGCTCTCTGCAGCCAGTGTTATGTATTGTCCCTGGAGAGATGTTTTGTTAGTAGCAGCAGGACTGTGATATATGGATTTATATTCCAGAATCGTAGCTTCTCCTAGTGCACTGGTGATGTGTACTCACACTGCTGTGCTCTATGCATGGACCTGCATTTTACTCTGAGTGGCTGATTTAATGCTCCACCTTTAGCAATGAGTAGGGGAGGGGTTTTTGTTCAGCTCAATGATCTAACCAACTTTTTGTTTAAGTTGTTCCAGATCTGGACGCAGAGCTCTGAGGGGCCGGGGGTCCTGCATCTGATTTCATTTAATTTTTAATTAAAGATTTCATTTTATATTTTTTTAATTGAAATATGAGATCACTTCTATCTCTGTAACGTGTCAGGAAAAAATTCAAAAAGAATATCTTCACATTTTTTGCCCAGTAAGGTGATAGCAGTTTATGGCCGCCGTGTGATGGGTGTGGAAAGTGTTCATCATCTTCCTCTTCATCATATTCTTCTTCATCATCATCTTCTTCTTCTTCATCTTCTTTTTCATCTTCTTCTTCTTCATCATCTTCCTCTTCATCATCTTCCTCTTCATCATCTTCCTCTTCATCATCTTCCTCTTCATCATCATCTTCTTCTTCTTCATCTTCTTCATCATCTTCCTCTTCTTCATCTTCCTCTTCATCATCTTCCTCTTCTTCATCTTCCTCTTCTTCATCTTCTTCATTTTCCTCTTCTTCATCTTCCTCTTCATCATCTTCTTCATCATCTTCTTCATCTTCATCTTCCTCTTCATCATCTTCTTCTTCATCATCTTCTTCTTCATCATCTTCTTCTTCTTCTTCTTCTTTTTCTTCATCATCTTCCTCTTCATCATCTTCCTCTTCATCATCATCTTCTTCATCTTCTTCCTCTTCTTCATCTTCTGCTTCATCATCTTCCTCTTCATCATCATCTTCTTCTTCTTCATCTTCTTCATCATCTTCCTCTTCATCATCTTCTTCTTCATCTTCTTCATCATCTTCCTCTTCATCATCTTCTTCATCATCTTCATCATCTTCCTCTTCATCATCTTCCTCTTCATCATCTTCATCATCTTCCTCTTCATCTTCTTCATCTTCCTCTTCATCATCTTCTTCTTCTTCTTCTTCATCATCATCTTCTTCTTCTTCTTCTTCATCATTTTCTTCTTCATCATCTTCTTCTTGTGAAATAAGTTTTCGTCACTTTGTTTCTCTCCAGATTCTTCTGATGTACAAGGACGAGGGGGGGGGGGGGGGATTTGGGACGTGGCAATGAATGGTAAGTGATGTTTCCCTCCTCAATCCTCCAGTAGTGGCTTCTAGACAATGAGAGAAAAACATCCTGTATCTTCAGAGGAATCGCTAAACTTTATGTCGTAGCGACTGAAGGACAGGACGGGGGGCGGGGCCCATTATTGCCACTTTTTGTGTCTTTTATCTTTGGATTTTCGGAATGACCTTCCGTCGTCTGCATTGTGATGGGAATGAATAACGTCGCCTTGATTGGTGTTAATGTAATTAGCTCGTGTGAAGTCGCTTTTCGCTTTTTCTATGACCTCTGCTGAGGAGTTTTTACAAATCCTTTGGCCCTTTTTTTAGGGACACGTTGGCCGTGTATTGGGGCTCCCTGCTCAGTTATTTCCTCTGGTAGGGGTAACACAATGGTTGCTGACCCCCTGTGCTACTAATTGTTTTAAAATTCCAAATAAAGGGTTAAATGGTGAATACCAAGGGGTCAATAAGACAGTGTTAGTACATGAGGTCCCTGGTAATCACCCTTTAACCCCCTGTACTATGGATCCATACAGTAATGGCCACCATGGGGTTAAATAAATAAATTAAATAAAGCTTTAATAAGGAAATATTAGGGTGTCAATAAGGTGTTGCTGTTTGCACTGACCCCCTGGAGTTCACCCTTTAACCCCTATATAGGTATTTCCCAACATATTCCAAAGAGTAGGGAGTCAATAAGACAGAGCGGGTGCTTTGACCCCTGATTTGCACTCTTTAATCCCCCTACTATGGTTTCCCACTGCAAACTCCATATAAAGGGTTAAAGGGTGAATACATAGAGGCTAATAAAACTGTGCTATTTCCTCTTACCCTTGGTCTTCGCCCTTTTACTCCACATATAAAGGGTTCCCAAAGTCCAGATGAAGGGTTAAAGAGTGAACACCAGGGTGTCAGTAAGAGTGTAGGTGCACAAACCCCCTGGTATTCACCCTTTCACCTCCATAGGGGGTTCTCCAGAACAAAGTCCTTATAAAGGGTTAAAAAGTGAATACATGGAAGTCAATAAAACAGAGCTGCCCTCCTGGTGTCCACCTATTACCCTCCAAACCGGTATCTGGACTTTGTGTAGGGAGCCACCAGGTCGCTACCTTTGTTCTCAGTGCAGCGATAGATGACATAGTCAGACTGGGGCTCCCACCATCCAAGGACATCTAGAAAATATGGCGCGGAGGTCTGTGCCGCTGGAAATCGCTCTGGAGAGAAGATTGCAACACTGTATCACTGATCCCCTGCTATATGCAACACTGTATATATATATATATATCTATATATAGCACAGTATACACTGTATACTCTATACTCACACTGGGGCAGATTTACTTACCCCGTCCATTCGCGATCCAGCGGCGCGTTCTCTGCAGTGGATTCGGGTCCGGCCGGGATTCACTAAGGCAGTTCCTTCGACGTCCACCAGGTGAAGACCGCTGAAATGCACTCAAGTACACCGGCCTACTCCTAGTGAAGATAAGTGCAAGCTCCGCTACACTTTTTGTTTTTTAAATGCGGCGGTTTTTCCGAATCCGTCGGGTTTTCGTTCGGCCATGCCCCCCGATTTCTGTTGCGTGCATGCCAATCTCGGGGCAATTCAGGGGAAATCGGCGCAAAACGGAAATATTCGGGTAACACCTTGGGAAAATGCGAATCGGGCCCTTAGTAAATGATCCCCACTGTGTCTGAAGAAGGTCTGAGATAGACCGAAACGTCATTCTATAAATTACATAAGAATTACACAATTACATAATTTACATAAATTACATCTTTTTTTAGAAAGTGGGTTCAGCATGCAGTGTCACACACTGAGTCGGGTCCTGCTTTGTTGATTCAGCAGGTGGTGCCGCCTGAGCCAAATGGCTCAACTTGCCTCATGACTGGTGCACCCCTGGATTAAGGGATTACAAGTGCAACACCCCTGCCAATGTGTAGACAAGGGAGTGCTTGTGAATGAGGCCCTCTATTTGTAGAATCCCCCTAGAGGAGTCTGATCAACCCACTTTTAGGGTAATACAGTCATTGTAAGGTAATTAGCAGTGGTAGACCCTCCCTGTACAGCAAGAGTAACCGGGTATGTGTTCTGATTTACTGTATTCCAATCTGTAAACTGTAGTGTGATTGGAGAGTGAGCCACCACCTGACCAGAGAGTAACAAGTAACAAGGGGCCAGCTCTCTTTGGCCCGAGCCTTGCTCTGGGAGCACTTGCTGTCACCAAATGAGCAGCTCCTAGGCCTCGGCACATCTTTTAGAACACTCTGAGAGAAGGAGACAATGTCAGTGCACCACTAGCACAGACACACAGAACATCCAGGACAGAGCTGCAGCTTCCACACCTAGACACGGCTACCTCCCAGCCTGCACCTACTACCAGGCTGGTGACCTACTCCTGAGGATCACTCTCCATGATCACTCCAGTAATCCGGAATCTCCAACAATCCGGCATCTGTAACCAGATTGCATGGCCCGTTGCCTGCAGTTGTTCAATAAAGAACCGTGAGTTGATTTGCACAACGTTGCCTCCGTCTGATCCCTGGATACGGCTGTTACCAATATGGGCTCCCCATCCATTACCCAGGGTCCTATGTTACAGACACCTCAGGGGCTGCCCCAGGGAGAACCAGTACAGCAGCCTCTCGCTTGGCAGCAGCCGCCTGGCGCTGTGTTACCTCTCCAGTTCTGTCTCCGCAGCAGATTTTGTTATTACTACATCATCAGCCTTAATGTTCTCACTTGTCCCCTGTGGGGGTGCGGTAAGACGCCTCTCAGGTCTCCTCGGAGATTCGCTTATATGACACTGATGCCGCTTGTCTCCGCTCACAGGGGACGGTAAAGGAGACGGATGTGATTGGGTTCTGGGCTGATTGCTCTGTTACGGTATCAGCGGGACGCACTGGGTAACAATGGCGTCTTCCCCAGATGCCATCCCCATAAATCCACAGACTGGGGCCGGATAAAGGGAATGTCAGCAGCTGGATCCTCTGTAGTACACGGAGGTGACTGCCATTATGGATGCACTTTAAGAACCCAGAAAACTGCAGGATGAGAATCTAGTCTACAGTGGTGAAGGGGTTAACTGGGAAGTGATAAGGGTTAATTGGAAAGCCCTGGGTGATGAAGGGGATGATAGGATAATGGAGGGGTAGGGATGGCAGAAGAAGGGTGTACGAGATGGCTGGTGCTCTGTGGTTAGCAAAGGGTTAAAGGGCAGATTACTGGCAGGAGAGGGGGGGTAATGAGATAGGAAGGCAATGATGGTTTAGGGTACGAATAGAAGGTTTATGAGATTTATCATGACTAGGGTAAGGAAAGAGTTAATGGATCCCTGCTTGTCTAGTGTAGTGATGGGGATGACCGGCAGGTACTTGGTCTAGAGTAAAGAAGGGGCTAATTATCTAAATCAGGGGGTTTACAGCAGGGAAGAGGATTTGGAGGTTTCGGGTGGTCTAGTGTCCAAAGGGTTAAAAGAGAAAACCTGGATGGTTTCTCCTGGTTAGGAAAGAGTTTTTTGGTGATCTGTAGACTGCAGTCAGTGTTATGTATTATCCCCGGAGAGATGTGTAATCAGACCTCACACTGCTGTGCTCTGTGCTCTCTGCAGCCCGTGTTATGTATTATCCCTGGAGAGATGTGTAATCAGACCTCACACTGCTGTGCTCTGTGCTCTCTGCAGCCAGTGTTATGTATTGTCCCTGGAGAGATGTGTAATCAGACCTCACACTGCTGTGCTCTGTGCTCTCTGCAGCCAGTGTTATGTATTGTCCCTGGAGAGATGTGTAATCAGACCTCACACTGCTGTGCTCTGTGCTCTCTGCAGCCAGTGTTATGTATTGTCCCTGGAGAGATGTGTAATCAGACCTCACACTGCTGTGCTCTGTGCTCTCTGCAGCCTGTGTTATGTATTGTCCCTGGAGAGATGTGTAATCAGACCTCACATTGTAGTGCTCTGCAATCTCTGCAGCCAGTGCTATGTATTGTCCCTGGAGAGATGTGTAATCAGACCTCACACTGCTGTGCTCTGTGCTCTCTGCAGCCAATGCTATGCATTATCCCTGGAGAGATGTGTAATCAGACCTCACACTGCTGCGCTCTGTGCTCTAAGCAGCCAGTGTTATGTATTGTCCCTGGAGAGATGTGTGATCAGACCTCACACTGCTGTGCTCTGTGCTCTCTGCAGCCAGTGTTCTGTACTGCCCCTGGAGAGATGTGTAATCAGACCTCACACTGCTGCGCTCTGTGCTCTCTGCAGCCAGTGTTATGTATTGTCCCTGGAGAGATGTGTGATCAGACCTCACACTGCTGTGCTCTGTGCTCTCTGCAGCCAGTGTTCTGTACTGCCCCTGGAGAGATGTGTAATCAGACCTCACACTGCTGTGCTCTGTGCTCTCTGCAGCCAGTGTTATGTATTATCCCTGGAGAGATGTGTAATCAGACCTCACACTGCTGTGCTCTGTGCTCTCTGCAGCCAGTGTTCTGTACTTTCCCTGGAGAGATGTGTAATCAGTCCTCACACTGCTGTGCTCTGTGCTCTCTGCAGCCAGTGTTCTGTACTGTCCCTGGAGAGATGTGTAATCAGACCTCACACTGCTGTGCTCTGTGCCCTCTGCAGCCAGTGTTATGTATTGTCCCTGGAGAGATGTGTAATCAGACCTCACACTGCTGTGCTCTGTGCTCTCTGCAGCCAGTGTTATGTATTGTCCCTGGAGAGATGTGTAATCAGACCTCACACTGCTGTGCTCTGTGCTCTCTGCAGTCAGTGTTATATATTGTCCCTGGAGAGAATATCAGTCTGTCCCTGATGGTTTTCTGGAGAGAAGTGGCTTCTGTGCTGCCCTCCTGGACACCAGGCCTTGCTCCAGGAGTCTCTGCAGTGTCACAGTGCCTGCAGATGCCTCACACCTGCTGCTGCCATTCCTGAGCTCTGCGATGCTGGGAGCCCCATCCCCAAGCTGAGACACTTGTAAGAGACGCTCCTGGCTCTTGCTGGTCCTTCTTGGGCTCCTGGAGCCTTTTTGGTAACAATGGCGCCTCTCTCCTTGGATTCCTGGATGATGCGATAGATTGGTGACTGAGGTGACATCTTTCTCGCTGCGATACTCTTCCCTGTTCGGCCAGTTTTGTGCAGTGCAATGATGACTGCACGTGTTTCTTTAGAGATAACCATGGGTAACAGAAGAGAAACAATGATGCCAAGCACCAGCCTCCTTGTAAAGTGTCCAGGGGTGTGATTGTTACATAATCCTGACAGATTGTCCCCAGCCCTGTCCTCATCAGCCCCCGCACCTGTGTTACTGGAGACATCACTGACACCATGTTACCTGCTCCTATTATACTGCCCAGTGGTGATTGTTACTTAATCCTGACACATTGTCCCCAGCCCTGTCCCCATCAGCCCCCGCACCTGTGTTACTGGGGACATCACTGACACCATGTTACCTGCTCCTATTATACTGCCCAGTGGTGATTGTTACTTACACATGACACATTGTCCCCAGCCCTGTCCCCATCAGCCCCCGCACCTGTGTTACTGGAGACATCACTGACACCATGTTACCTGCTCCTATTATACTGCCCAGTGGTGATTGTTACTTACACATGACACATTGTCCTCCAGCCCTGTCCTCATCAGCCCCCGCACCTGTGTTACTGGGGACATCACTGACACCATGTTACCTGCTCCTATTATACTGCCCAGTGGTGACTGTTACTTACACATGACACATTGTCCCCAGCCCTGTCCCCATCAGCCCCCGCACCTGTGTTACTGGAGACATCACTGACACCATGTTACCTGCTCCTATTATACTGCCCAGTGGTGATTGTTACTTACACATGACACATTGTCCCCAGCCCTGTCCTCACCAGCCCCTGCACCTGTGTTACTGGAGACATCACTGACACCATGTTACCTGCTCCTATTATACTGCCCAGTGGTGACTGTTACTTACACATGACACATTGTCCCCAGCCCTGTCCTCATCAGCCCCCTGCACCTGTGTTACTGGAGATATCACTGACACCATGTTACCTGCTCCTATTATACTGCCCAGTGGTGATTGTTACTTACACATGACACATTGTCCCCAGCCCTGTCCCCATCAGCCCCTGCACCTGTGTTACTGGGGACATCACTGACACCATGTTACCTGCTCCTATTATACTGCCCAGTGGTGATTGTTACTTACACATGACACATTGTCCCCAGCCCTGTCCCCATCAGCCCCCGCACCTGTGTTACTGGAGACATCACTGACACCATGTTACCTGCTCCTATTATACTGCCCAGTGGTGATTGTTACTTACACATGACACATTGTCCCCAGCCCTGTCCCCATCAGCCCCCGCACCTGTGTTACTGGAGACATCACTGACACCATGTTACCTGCTCCTATTATACTGCCCAGTGGTGATTGTTACTTACACATGACACATTGTCCCCCAGCCCTGTCCCCATCAGCCCCCGCACCTGTGTTACTGGAGATATCACTGACACCATGTTACCTGCTCCTATTATACTGCCCAGTGGTGATTGTTACTTACACATGACACATTGTCCCCAGCCCTGTCCCCATCAGCCCCCGCACCTGTGTTACTGGAGACATCACTGACACCATGTTACCTGCTCCTATTATACTGCCCAGTGGTGATTGTTACTTACACATGACACATTGTCCCCAGCCCTGTCCTCATCAGCCCCCTCACCTGTGTTACTGGGGACATCACTGACACCATGTTACCTGCTCCTATTATACTGCCCAGTGGTGATTGTTACTTACACATGACACATTGTCCCCAGCCCTGTCCTCATCAGCCCCCGCACCTGTGTTACTGGGGACATCACTGACACCATGTTACCTGCTCCTATTATACTGCCCAGTGGTGACTGTTACTTACACATGACACATTGTCCCCAGCCCTGTCCCCATCAGCCCCCGCACCTGTGTTACTGGAGACATCACTGACACCATGTTACCTGCTCCTATTATACTGCCCAGTGGTGATTGTTACTTACACATGACACATTGTCCCCAGCCCTGTCCCCATCAGCCCCCGCACCTGTGTTACTGGGGACATCACTGACACCATGTTACCTGCTCCTATTATACTGCCCAGTGGTGATTGTTACTTACACATGACACATTGTCCCCCAGCCCTGTCCCCATCAGCCCCCGCACCTGTGTTACTGGAGACATCACTGACACCATGTTACCTGCTCCTATTATACTGCCCAGTGGTGATTGTTACTTACACATGACACATTGTCCCCAGCCCTGTCCCCATCAGCCCCCGCACCTGTGTTACTGGAGACATCACTGACACCATGTTACCTGCTCCTATTATACTGCCCAGTGGTGATTGTTACTTACACATGACACATTGTCCCCAGCCCTGTCCCCATCAGCCCCCGCACCTGTGTTACTGGAGACATCACTGACACCATGTTACCTGCTCCTATTATACTGCCCAGTGGTGATTGTTACTTACACATGACACATTGTCCCCCAGCCCTGTCCTCATCAGCCCCCGCACCTGTGTTACTGGGGACATCACTGACACCATGTTACCTGCTCCTATTATACTGCCCAGTGGTGACTGTTACTTACACATGACACATTGTCCCCAGCCCTGTCCCCATCAGCCCCCGCACCTGTGTTACTGGAGACATCACTGACACCATGTTACCTGCTCCTATTATACTGCCCAGTGGTGATTGTTACTTACACATGACACATTGTCCCCAGCCCTGTCCCCATCAGCCCCTGCACCTGTGTTACTGGGGACATCACTGACACCATGTTACCTGCTCCTATTATACTGCCCAGTGGTGATTGTTACTTACACATGACACATTGTCCCCAGCCCTGTCCTCATCAGCCCCCGCACCTGTGTTACTGGAGACATCACTGACACCATGTTACCTGCTCCTATTATACTGCCCAGTGGTGATTGTTACTTACACATGACACATTGTCCCCAGCCCTGTCCCCATCAGCCCCCGCACCTGTGTTACTGGAGACATCACTGACACCATGGCCGCTGCTCCGCCTAAGGCGCCTGCAATGAAGGGGAAATGTGTTTTGGGGGAAAAAGTTCATTTTCTAGGCAAATATTGACTTTGCAATTAATCGCTGTTAAGCTGATCGCTCTTTATAATATTCTGGAGAATATGCAAATTACCATTATAACACCTGATGCCGGAGACTTTGTAACAATTACCATTTGTATCATTCTCACAACTTATGGCCATGACTGTACTTGGAGAAGATACAATCCTGGAATATTAATCCATATATCACAATCCTGCAGATACTAAACACAGGGGTCTGATCACACATCCCTCCAGGGACAATACATAACACTGGCTGCAGAGAGCACAGAGCACAGCAGTGTGAGGTCTGATTACACATCTCTCCAGGGACAATACATAACACTGGCTGCAGAGAGCACAGAGCACAGCAGTGTGAGGTCTAATTACACATCCCTCCAGGGACAATACATAACACTGGCTGCAGAGACTATAGAGCACAGCAGTGTGAAGTCTAATTACACATCCCTCCAGGGACAATACATAACACTGGCTGCAGAGAGCACAGCAGTGTGAGGTCTGATTACACATCTCTCCAGGGGCAATACATAGCACTGGCTGCAGAGAGCACAGAGCACAGCAGTGTGAGGTCTGATTACACATCTCTCCAGGGGCAATATATAACACTGGCTACAGAGAGCACAGAGCACAGCAGTGTGAGGTCTGATTACACATCTCTCCAGGGACAATACATAACACTGGCTGCAGAGAGCACAGAGCACAGAAGTGTGAGGTCTGATTACACATCTCTCCAGGGACAATACATAACACTGGCTGCAGAGAACACAGAGCACAGCAGTGTGAGGTCTGATTACATATCTCTCCAGGGACAGTACATAACACTGGCTGCAGAGAGCACAGAGCACAGCAGTGTGAGGTCTGATAACACATCTCTCCAGGGGCAATATATAACACTGGCTACAGAGAGCACAGAGCACAGCAGTGTGAGGTCTGATTACACATCTCTCCAGGGACAATACATAACACTGGCTGCAGAGAGCACAGAGCACAGAAGTGTGAGGTCTGATTACACATCTCTCCAGGGACAATACATAACACTGGCTGCAGAGAACACAGAGCACAGCAGTGTGAGGTCTGATTACATATCTCTCCAGGGACAGTACATAACACTGGCTGCAGAGAGCACAGAGCACAGCAGTGTGAGGTCTGATTACACATCTCTCCAGGGACAATACATAACACTGGCTGCAGAGAGCACAGAGCACAGCAGTGTGAGGTCTGATTACACATCTCTCCAGGGACAATACATAACACTGGCTGCAGAGAGCACAGAGCACAGAAGTGTGAGGTCTGATTACACATCTCTCCAGGGACAATACATAACACTGGCTGCAGAGAACACAGAGCACAGCAGTGTGAGGTCTGATTACATATCTCTCCAGGGACAGTACATAACACTGGCTGCAGAGAGCACAGAGCACAGCAGTGTGAGGTCTGATAACACATCTCTCCAGGGGCAATATATAACACTGGCTACAGAGAGCACAGAGCACAGAGCACAGCAGTGTGAGGTCTGATTACACATCTCTCCAGGGACAATACATAACACTGGCTGCAGAGAGCACAGAGCACAGAAGTGTGAGGTCTGATTACACATCTCTCCAGGGACAATACATAACACTGGCTGCAGAGAACACAGAGCACAGCAGTGTGAGGTCTGATTACATATCTCTCCAGGGACAGTACATAACACTGGCTGCAGAGAGCACAGAGCACAGCAGTGTGAGGTCTGATTACACATCTCTCCAGGGACAATACATAACACTGGCTGCAGAGAGCACAGAGCACAGCAGTGTGAGGTCTGATTACACATCTCTCCAGGGACAATACATAACACTGGCTGCAGAGAGCACAGAGCACAGCAGTGTGAGGTCTGATTACATATCACTCCAGGGACAATACATAACACTGGCTGCAGTCTGTATGTTCTCAACTCAATTTACTGGTAAAAGCAGCAGATGAGAAGGATTTAATATTATTAGGAAAATGGCATTTTTATAGATTTTCAATAACTGTTTTAAGAATCAGCAGAAAGGAAGGAAATATTTCTCAGGTTTTTCAACTCACATAATTTATAATTCAAAGACAGACAAAGCAATGACAAATGCAGCGCGACATGTGACCTCTGCGAGCAACAGAGAACATTCCATAACACATCAGAATAATGGAAGGAGCACAAGAAACAATCATTTATTTATACATCCCCCAAACCACAAACATGTAATAGAGAGAGCGCGACACATCGACATACCGTAATGGAAGGAGTCATACATAAAAGATACCGCACAGAGCTACACACACTGCAACACTAGTTATACTGCACATCATCCAACATTACACAGGGGGCAGTATTATAGTAGTTATATTCCTGTACATAGGGGGCAGTATTATAGTAGTTATATTCTTGTACATAGGGGGCAGTATTATAGTAGTTATATTCCTGTACATAGGGGGCAGTATTATAGTAGTTATATTCCTGTACATAGGGGGCAGTATTATAGTAGTTATATTCCTGTACATAGGGGGCAGTATTATAGTAGTTATATTCTTGTACATAGGGGGCAGTATTATAGTAGTTATATTCCTGTACATAGGGGGCAGTATTATAGTAGTTATATTCCTGTACATAGGGGGCAGTATTATAGTAGTTATATTCCTGTACATAGGGGGCAGTATTATAGTAGTTATATTCCTGTACATAGGGGGCAGTATTATAGTAGTTATATTCCTGTACATAGGGGGCAGTATTATAGTAGTTATATTCCTGTACATAGGGGGCAGTATTATAGTAGTTATATTCCTGTACATAGGGGGCAGTATTATTGTAGTTATATTCTTGTACATAGGGGCAATATTATAGTAGTTATATTCTTGTACATAGGGGGCAGTATTATAGTAGTTATATTCCTGTACATAGGGGGGAGTATTATCGTAGTTATATTCTTGTACATAGGGGGCAGTATTATAGTAGTTATATTCTTGTACATAGGGGGCAGTATTATAGTAATTATATTCCTGTACATAGGGGACAGTATTATAGTAGTTATATTCCTATACATAGGGGGCAGTATTATAGTAGTTATATTCTTGTACATAGGGGGCAGTATTATAGCAGTTATATTCTTTTACATAGGGGGCAGTATTATAGCAGTTATATTCCTGTACATAGGGGGCAGTATTATAGTAGTTATATTCTTGTACATAGGGGGCAGTATTATAGTAGTTATATTCCTGTACATAGGGGGCAGTATTATAGTAGTTATATTCTTGTACATAGGGGGCGGTATTATAGTAGTTATATTCCTGTACATAGGGGGCAGTATTATAGTAGTTATATTCTTGTACATAGGGGGCAGTATTATAGTAGTTATATTCTTGTACATAGGGGGCAGTATTATAGTAGTTATATTCTTGTACATAGGGGGCAGTATTATAGTAGTTATATTCTTGTACATAGGGGACAGTATTATAGTAGTTATATTCTTGTACATAGGGGGCAGTATTATAGTAGTTATATTCTTGTACATAGGGGGCAGTATTATAGTAGTTATATTCTTGTACATAGGGGGCAGTATTATAGTAGTTATATTCTTGTACATAGGGGGCAGTATTATAGTAGTTATATTCTTGTACATAGGGACAGTATTATAGTAGTTATATTCCTGTACATAGGGGGCAGTTTTATAGTAGTTATATTCCTGTACATAGGGCGCAGTATTATAGTAGTTATATTCCTGTACATAGGGGGCAGTATTATAGTAGTTATATTCTTGTACATATGGGGCAGTATTATAGTAGTTATATTCTTGTACATAGGGGGCAGTATTATAGTAGTTATATTCTTGTACATAGGAGGCAGTATTATAGTAGTTATATTCTTGTACATAGGGGCAGTATTATAGTAGTTATATTCCTGTACATAGGGGGGAGTATTATAGTAGTTATATTCTTGTACATAGGGGGCAGTATTATAGTAGTTATATTCTTGTACATAGGGGGCAGTATTATAGTAGTTATATTCCTGTACATAGGGGGCAGTATTATAGTAGTTATATTCCTGTACATAGGGGGCAGTATTATAGTAGTTATATTCCTGTACATAGGGGGCAGTATTATAGTAGTTATATTCCTGTACATAGGGGGCAGTATTATAGTAGTTATATTCCTGTACATAGGGGGCAGTATTATAGTAGTTATATTCCTGTACATAGGGGGCAGTATTATAGTAGTTATATTCTTGTACATAGGGGGCAGTATTATAGTAGATATATTCCTGTACATAGGGGCCAGTATTATAGTAGTTATATTCCTGTACATAGGGGGCAGTATTATAGTAGTTATATTCTTGTACACAGGAGGCAGTATTATAGTAGTTATATTCCTGTACATAGGGGGCAGTATTATAGTAGTTATATTCCTGTACATAGGGGACAGTATTATAGTAGTTATATTCCTGTACATAGGGGGCAGTATTATGGTAGTTATATTCTTGTACATAGGGAGCAGTATTATAGTAGTTATATTCTTGTACTGGGGGCAGTATTATAGTAGTTATATTCTTGTACATAGGGGGCAGTATTATAGTAGTTATATTCTTGTACATAGGGGGCAGTACTATAGTAGTTATATTCTTGTACATAGGGGGCAGTATTATAGTAGTTATATTCTTGTACATAGGGGCAGTATTATAGTAGTTATATTCTTGTACATAGGGGCAGTATTATAGTTGTTATATTCTTGTACATAGGGGGCAGTATTATAGTAGCTATATTCTTGTACATAGGGAGCAGTATTATAGTAGTTATATTCCTGTACATAGGGGGCAGTATTATAGTAGTTATATTCTTGTACATAGGGGGCAGTATAATAGTAGTTATATTCCTGTACATAGGGGGCAGTATTATAGTAGTTATATTCCTGTACATAGGGGCCAGTATTATAGTAGTTATATTCCTGTACATAGGGGGCAGTATTATAGTAGTTATATTCTTGTACACAGGATGCAGTATTATAGTAGTTATATTCCTGTACATAGGGGGCAGTATTATAGTAGTTATATTCCTGTACATAGGGGACAGTATTATAGTAGTTATATTCCTGTACATAGGGGGCAGTATTATAGTAGTTATATTCCTGTACATAGGAGGCAGTATTATAGTAGTTATATTCTTGTACATAGGGAGCAGTATTATAGTAGTTATATTCTTGTTCTGGGGGCAGTATTATAGTAGTTATATTCTTGTACATAGGGGGCAGTATTATAGTAGTTATATTCTTGTACATAGGGGGCAGTACTATAGTAGTTATATTCTTGTACATAGGGGGCAGTATTATAGTAGTTATATTCTTGTACATAGGGGCAGTATTATAGTAGTTATATTCCTGTACATAGGGGCAGTATTATAGTAGTTATATTCTTGTACATAGGGGGCAGTATTATAGTAGTTATATTCTTGTACATAGGGAGCAGTATTATAGTAGTTATATTCCTGTACATAGGGGGCAGTATTATAGTAGTTATATTCCTGTACATAGGGATCAGTATTATAGTAGTTATATTCCTGTACATAGGGAGCAGTATTATAGTAGTTATATTCTTGTACATAGGGGGGAGTATTATAGTAGTTATATTCCTGTACATAGGGGGGAGTATTATAGTAGTTATATTCTTGTACATAGGGGGCAGTATTATAGTAGTTATATTCTTGTACATAGGGGGCAGTATTATAGTAGTTATATTCCTGTACATAGGAGGCAGTATTATAGTAGTTATATTCCTGTACATAGGGGGCAGTATTATAGTAGTTATATTCCTGTACATAGGGGGCAGTATTATAGTAGTTATATTCCTGTACATAGGGGGCAGTATTATAGTAGTTATATTCCTGTACATAGGGGGCAGTATTATAGTAGTTATATTCCTGTACATAGGGGGCAGTATTATAGTAGTTATATTCTTGTACATAGGGGGCAGTATTATAGTAGATATATTCCTGTACATAGGGGCCAGTATTATAGTAGTTATATTCCTGTACATAGGGGGCAGTATTATAGTAGTTATATTCTTGTGCACAGGAGGCAGTGTTATAGTAGTTATATTCCTGTACATAGGGGGCAGTATTATAGTAGTTATATTCCTGTACATAGGGGACAGTATTATAGTAGTTATATTCCTGTACATAGGGGGCAGTATTATAGTAGTTATATTACTGTACATAGGAGGCAGTATTATAGTAGTTATATTCTTGTACATAGGGAGCAGTATTATAGTAGTTATATTCTTGTACTGGGGGCAGTATTATAGTAGTTATATTCTTGTACATAGGGGGCAGTATTATAGTAGTTATATTCTTGTACATAGGGGGCAGTACTATAGTAGTTATATTCTTGTACATAGGGGGCAGTATTATAGTAGTTATATTCTTGTACATAGGGGCAGTATTATAGTAGTTATATTCTTGTACATAGGGGCAGTATTATAGTAGTTATATTCTTGTACATAGGGGGCAGTATTATAGTAGTTATATTCTTGTACATAGGGAGCAGTATTATAGTAGTTATATTCTTGTACATAGGGAGCAGTATTATAGTAGTTATATTCCTGTACATAGGGGGCAGTATTATAGTAGTTATATTCCTGTACATAGGGAGCAGTATTATAGTAGTTATATTCCTGTACATAGGGAGCAGTATTATAGTAGTTATATTCTTGTACATAGGGGGCAGTATTATAGTAGTTATATTCCTGTACATAGGGGGCAGTATTATAGTAGTTATATTCTTGTACATAGGGGGCAGTATAATAGTAGTTATATTCCTGTACATAGGGGGCAGTATTATAGTAGTTATATTCCTGTACATAGGGGCCAGTATTATAGTAGTTATATTCCTGTACATAGGGGGCAGTATTATAGTAGTTATATTCTTGTACACAGGAGGCAGTATTATAGTAGTTATATTCCTGTACATAGGGGGCAGTATTATAGTAGTTATATTCCTGTACATAGGGGACAGTATTATAGTAGTTATATTCCTGTACATAGGGGGCAGTATTATAGTAGTTATATTCCTGTACATAGGAGGCAGTATTATAGTAGTTATATTCTTGTACATAGGGAGCAGTATTATAGTAGTTATATTCTTGTACTGGGGGCAGTATTATAGTAGTTATATTCTTGTACATAGGGGGCAGTATTATAGTAGTTATATTCTTGTACATAGGGGGCAGTACTATAGTAGTTATATTCTTGTACATAGGGGGCAGTATTATAGTAGTTATATTCTTGTACATAGGGGCAGTATTATAGTAGTTATATTCTTGTACATAGGGGCAGTATTATAGTAGTTATATTCTTGTACATAGGGGGCAGTATTATAGTAGTTATATTCTTGTACATAGGGAGCAGTATTATAGTAGTTATATTCCTGTACATAGGGGGCAGTATTATAGTAGTTATATTCCTGTACATAGGGAGCAGTATTATAGTAGTTATATTCTTGTACATAGGGGGCAGTATTATAGTAGTTATATTCTTGTACACAGGGGGCAGTATTATAGTAGCTATATTCTTGTACATAGGGGGCAGTATTATAGTAGTTATATTCTTGTACATAGGGGACAGTATTATAGTAGTTATATTCTTGTACATAGGGGGCAGTATTATAGTAGTTATATTCCTGTACATAGGGGGCAGTATTATAGTAGTTATATTCTTGTACATAGGGGGCAGTATAATAGTAGTTATATTCCTGTACATAGGGGGCAGTATTATAGTAGTTATATTCTTGTACATAGGGAGCAGTATTATAGTGGTTATATTATTGTACATAGGGGGCAGTATTATAGTAGTTATATTCCTGTACATAGGGGGCAGTATTATAGTAGTTATATTCTTGTACATAGGGGGCAGTATTATAGTAGTTATATTCTTGTACATAGGGGGCAGTATTATAGTAGTTATATTCTTGTACATAGGGGGCAGTATTATAGTAGTTATATTCCTGTACATAGGGGGCAGTATTATAGTAGTTATATTCCTGTACATAGGGGGCAGTATTATAGTAGTTATATTCCTGTACATAGGGGGCAGTATTATAGTAGTTATATTCCTGTACATAGGGGTTAGTATTATAGTAGTTATATTCTTGTACATAGGGGGCAGTATTATAGTAGTTATATTCTTGTACATAGGGGGCAGTATTATAGTAGTTATATTCTTGTACATAGGGGGCAGTATTATAGTAGTTATATTCCTGTACATAGGGGGCAGTATTATAGTAGTTATATTCTTGTACATAGGGGGCAGTATAATAGTAGTTATATTCCTGTACATAGGGGGCAGTATTATAGTAGTTATATTCCTGTACATAGGGGTCAGTATTATAGTAGTTATATTCTTGTACATAGGGGGCAGTATTATAGTAGTTCTATTCTTGTACATAGGGGGCAGTATTATAGTAGTTATATTCCTGTACATAGGGGGCAGTATTATAGTAGTTATATTCCTGTACATAGGGGGCAGTATTATAGTAGTTATATTCTTGTACATAGGGGGCAGTATTATAGTAGTTATATTCCTGTACATAGGGGGCAGTATTATAGTAGTTATATTCCTGTACATAGGGGCATTATAGTAGTTATATTCTTGTACATAGGGAGCAGTATTATAGTAGTTATATTCTTGTACATAGGGGGCAGTATTATAGTAGTTATATTCTTGTACATAGGGGGCAGTATTATAGTAGTTATATTCCTGTACAGAGGGGGCAGTATTATAGTCATTACATAAATATTATACCTCCCATTTACATTTACATCTTTGGTTACATTATAGATATTGCAGAGATATTTGATTTTCTTATTTGTTGTTATTTTATTACTTTCATGTATTTTCTTGTTTTCTTCCTCAGAACATTCCACTTCGGATAAGTCCCTAGTTTGTCCCATTATAAACATTCCTAATGTTTTGCAGAAATTCTCCAATCCAGAATTAAGGACTGTTTAGCCGGACATGACTATTTCTCTGTGGAGGCTCTGCCATCGCCTGCGGGGCTCTACCTTAGAATACTTGCTGTTACAGAGCCTATTTCAGTGTAATGGATTTGAGTAATGATGGAAAGCACCAATCAGGTGACGGCGCTGTCAGACCCATCATCCAGGAACAAAGATTACATTCTGGACGTCTCCCGCCCCGTCACGTCCCGGCGCTGAGAGAAAACAGTCGGAGTGTCACCTCTCGCTGAGGACTTGTCACCAGCAATTTCCTGCCCTGTAATTCAGAGGCCGATGAATAAAATGACACATTTCTGCTGGAAATAGAACATTTGCACCAAAACTCCCATCATCCCCTCGCCCCCCCCCCCCCCTGTCTGCAGAGTAGTTTATAGTAAAGGGAATGTAATCAACCTAAATAACGTTGATTAAAATGCTGTTACTGTTCTTGTTTTTGTCCTGAGCAGAGTTATGCGTCTCCAAGGTAACAGACTACACACTAATCCTCTGTAGTCTAATTCAGCGGTTCAGCCAAACATATGTGCTTAAAGGGGTTTTCCAGCTCAGTGAGATACAGCTACTAGATAAATACTGTATTGTACGGCAAATTTTGCACAGTATTCATTACTGGCTCATTGTAACGAATCCGCAGAAACCAGACAGCCTCGGGTCTGCAGATTCACCTCAAAGGCTGTCATGGCTACTGATGACGTTCGGAGGAGCAATGATCGGAACCAAGATGGCAGCGCCCACACGCCGCCATCTTTTAAATACTGCTGGCGGCATCGGAAGGGTTAATACCCGCGATCGGTCCAAGCACCATCCGCAGGTATTAGCGGTGGGTGTTTGCTGCAATATGCAGCAAACACCACCTCTGTATGAAGAGGGCTCAGCCCGTGACACCTCCTCATACAGCCCCCGCACCTCTGCACCGTAAAGCGGGAAGGGGTTAAGAAGTGTCACATTTGACTACACAGGGTTTACTTGTAGTCTGATACCCTGGGCGAGCCACAAATCTGCATAATTTGCTGTATACACAAAACGAGGGGAGATTTATTTTAACCAAAGTGATTGGCAACATTGATTCATTTAATATTTCAGCCACATTTCAGCAATAACCCCCCCACCCCCACCCCAAAATATTATCTGTCTCTCCACTCACATTAATCAATAATTCCAGACCAATTAATGGGCAAACAAAGTACCGGGGGGGGGGGGGGGGCGGGGCGGGGGAGGGGCAGAGCCATCAGCATTCATTTATCTTCTCTTGACATCAATAAGAACTTCATTAGAAGAATTCTCCAATTTCTCTAATAATTAGGATTATTTCATATATTTTTCCCTCAGGGCGAAGTCATTGAATATTAAAAAAATATTGTCGACTCTTTCAGATGGTAAAAAAAAAAAAAGCTTCTAGGAAGAAAGTTTGAAAAAAATGCAAAAAAAAAAAAAAAAATTGGCAGAGATGGAACTGCTGCCCTCCTGTGGAAGTCAGTGCATGCTGGGAGTTGTAGTCCCCCACTAGGTCAAGAGTTTATTATTGCATAAGTAGATATAAAGTGGCATCAATATAAGAATGGTGACTATGGTTGGGGGGGGGGGTGTATACTTTTGCAACTAGCTGGGGTTTCCTATCCCCACTTCATATAAGTTAAAATGACTTCACAAATAGTCTGGAAAAATTAAAGTTTTACCTTAAAATCTCCTATTGTTTTATGCGTTTTATAATTACTATGCAGATGTATGTGTCACCATGGTAACAGACTACAAACAGGCTCTGTAGTCAGGTCATCTGATAATCTGTTCCATCTGCTTTATCTGCAGATATCTTGAAAATGAAGAGGCAGGGAGTGACGTCTGACTGCACCACCAGACTACACAGAGTACGTTTGTAGTCGGTCCTCATAGGGACACATAAATCTGCATGGGAGCTGTGTACACAAAACATGTTGCACTTTTATGTATTGGCTGAGGCTCATGTAGCAATGTGTAGCTTTATACTTCCTGTACACATGGTTTGTGGTCTGTTCCTATGGGGGGACACATAGCTCTGCATGAGTGCTGTGTACACACAACAGAAGGAGATTGTATAGAGATGGATGCGTCTGTGTTGGGTTGTGTTTGCAGTGGAGATATTCATGTTGTAGAATTGTCTGTTACCGTGGAGACAAACTGCTCTGCATAGGAGGTAAGAACCCAAAACGGAAGAACATTCTCACCCAAGAACAATTGAACAATTGCTGTTTTTGAATTTTTTGCTTTGAAGCAATAAAGTTCCAGGACCCAGAGTCCGAATACAGGACAGATGTCTGACAGATGAATTTGGAGAAGTTAACAGATTTCTCTGAATTATCCGGTTATATTACAATCTGTTCCATCCGCAAGGACAAAGTGACATTTTGGATCCGTTTAATGACTTCTGACCCTCAGAGACGTCCTGACATTTCAGAGTGATTATTTCTAATATACTGTAAGCTCCCGCACCAGAACATTATCTCCCTCCGAAACATAACGGATAGGAACTTATCAGGAGGACACCAGCAGAATAGTGAGTGCAGCTCTGGGGTATAATACAGGATGTAACTCAGGATCAGTACAGGATAAGTAATGTCATGTATGTACACAGTGACTGCACCAGCAGCAGAATAGTGAGTGCAGCTCTGGGGTATAATACAGGATGTAACTCAGGATCAGTACAGGATAAGTAATGTCATGTATGTACACAGTGACTGCACCAGCAGCAGCATAGTGAGTGCAGCTCTGGAGTATAATACAGGATGTAACTCAGGATCAGTACAGGATAAGTAATGTCATGTATGTACACAGTGACTGCACCAGCAGAATAGTGAGTGCAGCTCTGGAGTATAATACAGGATGTAACTCAGGATCAGTACAGGATAAGTAATGTCATGTATGTACACAGTGACTGCACCAGCAGTAGAATAGTGAGTGCAGCTCTGGGGTATAATACAATATATAACTCAGGATCAGCACAGGATAAGTAATGTCATGTATGTACACAGTGACTGCACCAGCAGCAGAATAGTGAGTGCAGCTCTGGGGTATAATACAATATATAACTCAGGATCAGCACAGGATAAGTAATGTCATGTATGTACACAGTGACTGCACCAGCAGCAGAATAGTGAGTGCAGCTCTGGGGTATAATACAGGATGTAACTCAGGATCAGTACAGGATAAGTAATGTCATGTATGTACACAGTGACTGCACCAGCAGCAGAATAGTGAGTGCAGCTCTGGGGTATAATACAGGATGTAACTCAGGATCAGTACAGGATAAGTAATGTCATGTATGTACACAGTGACTGCACCAGCAGCAGAATAGTGAGTGCAGCTCTGGGGTATAATACAGGATGTAACTCAGGATCAGTACAGGATAAGTAATGTCATGTATGTACACAGTGACTGCACCAGCAGCAGAATAGTGAGTGCAGCTCTGGGGTATAATACAGGATGTAACTCAGGATCAGTACAGGATAAGTAATGTCATGTATGTACACAGTGACTGCACCAGCAGCAGAATAGTGAGTGCAGCTCTGGGGTATAATACAGGATATAACTCAGGATCAGTACAGGATAAGTAATGTCATGTATGTACACAGTGACTGCACCAGCAGCAGAATAGTGAGTGCAGCTCTGGGGTATAATACAGGATGTAACTCAGGATCAGTACAGGATAAGTAATGTCAAGTATGTACACAGTGACTGCACCAGCAGCAGAATAGTGAGTGCAGCTCTGGGGTATAATACAGGATGTTATAAAGAGAAAATTAGATATGAGATAAAGTGATAGATGGGATTAGATTATGGGATTAGCACTGTACTATATTGCCCTCACAAGTGCTGACAGCTATGATATGGTTGGTTGCGCCCCCTGTAGGTCCAGTGGGATCAGCGTCGGCCGTAATGGGGGGATCTGTTACATTTCCTAATCTCTCGCCTGGTGACAGATTCCTGTAAACTTTCCATCTTAGCAGATATTTTTCGCTCTGTATTTCTGATGACAGGGTGGGCCGGGGGTCTGGTGCAGGTGCTGTAGATAAATATACTAACCCTGCTCCGTGTCAGGTGGACGCCGTGCCGCCATGTTGTGTGCGTGTCCCGATGACATAACCGTAACGTTCTAGACCAATGCAAAAATAATCGGAGGTGTGAAGCAGACCAAGCAAAAATAAGCAAAGCGAAAAACTACAGATCCCGTCCAAGTGAGCGGGAAGCCCGGACAGAAGGAGCCTGTCATGTCCAGAGGTGGAACATACCAGCCACTACACCGCCACGTCTGCTTCCTGCACCAGAAACCGCTACGGCCGCCACCAAAAATAATCAGCGGGACGCCGGCTGTTTAGATTACACTTAATGGAAACCTAGAACATAATTCTGCTCGTGTGCAAGTGGGCGTAAAATGTGGCGAGTCAGCGATATTGTCAGGTGATGGACGGATGTAGCAGAGCTGAGTTAGTGATGAGCGGATCTATTCAAATTCGAACGATAAAATCTTGTTTGGACCAAACCCGGACCCCAACCAGTGACCCCCATGATCAGTGCCGGGGAACTGCAGCTGGAAAGTCAATGCATGCTGACATTTTTTTTTGGGGGGGGGGGGCATTGCTCCCGATGATATTACTATCCGGCAGGTGATTGGTAGCCCCTGCGGCCACTTACTACTTGACCTTGCCTGCGCCATATAAAGAGTGATTTCCTGTATCACTGCAAATTATCCAGAATCGTGGACTTTAACAATGGGGGGGGGGGGGGGGCCATGGTTTGAGCAGAACCCTGACCCATTCCCAAACTTCGAATGAAATCCAAACTTAGATGTTGTGGTTCGGGTTCACTCTACAATCGTTACATTATTGGAAAAATGCCGGGAAATTCTTCCATGATTGGAAAAATGAGCAGGCGGCGTAGGCTGCTGCCTAGGGCAGGACATCTTAGCTGAAAAAGGAACGTCATGACACCGACCCAACTTGGTTCTGTAGTTTCTGGACCCATTTTGCCATCTGACAGCTTGGGCCACTGTTCAGGCAGCAACGCCCCAGGTTTTCACTCTTTAACCATACAAAGTACTTTTGACTTTGCTGCAAGTAGCCACCAATGTGCTACCTCTTGATGCATTGCTGCTTGTCGGCCCTTCTAGGGTGCGGAGATGTCAGGGGTCAGGCAAGGAGAAATCAGATACAAGCCAAGGTCACAGCAGGCGGAGGTCAATCAAGGGCGAGACATAGACTGTAAGTCAGGATGGGCAGAAGAGATAATAAGACAGACAGGTAGGTCGCCACCGGAGATCAGCAAGGCAACCTGCGGCGCGTTCTCTGACGAGGATTCGGGTCTGCCGGGATTCACTAAGGTTCATGCGCCTGATGTCCACCAGGTGTCGCTGCTGCACCGAGGTCCGCCGGAGTTCACCTTCTTCGTCCCGGTGCATGTAAGTGCTGATCTTGCGACACAAATTATTTTTTTAATTCCAACTTTTTTTCCGAATCCGTCAGGTTGTCCGTTGGTCATTCCCCCCCCCCCGCCCCATTTCTGTCACGTGAAAGCCAGCACGGGTGCGCCAAAATCCCGGGGCAATTCAGGGCAAATCGGAAATTGTAGGATTCGGACCCTTAGTAAATGAGCCCTATTGGGTGGTTTCCCGAATATTTCCTTTTTGCACCGAATTGGCCCGGGTTTTTGGCGTGCGCGATCGTATTGTGGCGCATCGGCGCTGGCTTGCAGGCAACAGAAATCGGGGGGGGGGGGGAGAGGTTGTCGTCGGACAACCAGACGGATTCGGACAAACCCCGGAATTTAAAAACGAAACTGTGTCGCAAGATCAAGCGGGGAAGCGAAACATGCAGGAAATTGGACGCACGACCTTAGTGAATCGCGGCAGCTCCGAATCATTCAGCGTGGGGATCGCGACAGGACCAGGTTAGTAAATGTGCCCCAATATAGCAAATGCCCCTGTATAAAGTATTTATATAGATTGTATCTGGTTCGATTAGAACTTGAGGATCATCAGAAGAAGCTGCACAAATGTTACAATGTATCAGTCCGGACTCAATACATTTTAGCTCGTAGAGCGTTGCCGAGTCTGGATGTAATAACAATGAAAACTCATTATTCATATAGCACCATCATATTCTGCAGCGCTGTACACATCACAGGGAACATATACAAACAAAGCAGCGAGGGTCTTGCTCACAAGAGCTTGCAATCTATGATCTGAGAGCAAGAAGTGTAAAGGTTTACTGTCTCTGGCTGCAGTTTGGAGTCACTTCTGAGAGCAGCTCCAGGTCTGTGCCTGGACTCCAGGATGTATATACATGATAACACTTACATGGCTCACTAGGTAAGAACCCCGGAGGAACATAAATACACAATCCGAACAGAATATACAACCCAGAACACATGTCACCTGCCGGATTAGGTAATGAAAGATTATTCACTCATTTCCTTTACAAAGTTATTTTCTTACGGTACAAGATATCAGCGGCCAAAACCATAAGAAGAGATCAGCGAATAACAAAGCATATTACAGCAAGGAACTGACATAAGGGAAAATAAGAGGGGGGATAACTGCTGTGATGGAGAGGGAGTGTTCTTCTTGTAGGATGAGACATCATAATAAGAGCTATTTGTAGCGACCTACATCACCACTAAGGGGAGATCACTACATACAGATTATACATCACCACTAGGAGGAGATCACTACATACAGATTATACACCACCACTAGGAGGAGATCACTACATACAGATTATACACCACCACTAGGGGGAGATCACTACATACAGATTATACACCACCACTAGGAGGAGATCACTACATACAGATTATACACCACCACTAGGGGGAGATCACTACATACAGATTATACATCACCACTAGGGGGAGATCACTACATACAGATTATACATCACCACTAGGGGGAGATCACTACATACAGATTATACACCACCACTAGGGGGAGCTCACTACATACAGATTATACACCACCACTAGGGGGAGATCACTACATACACATTATACACCACCACTAGGGGGAGATCACTACATACAGATTATACACCACCACTAGGAGGAGCTCACTACATACAGATTATACACCACCACTAGGAGGAGATCACTACATACAGATTATACACCACCACTAGGGGGAGATCACTACATACAGATTATACACCACCACTAGGAGGAGATCACTACATACAGATTATATATCACCACTAGGAGGAGATCACTACATACAGATTATACACCACCACTAGGAGGAGATCACTACATACAGATTATACACCACCACTAGGAGGAGCTCACTACATACAGATTATACACCACCACTAGGAGGAGATCACTACATACAGATTATACACCACCACTAGGGGGAGATCACTACATACAGATTATACACCACCACTAGGAGGAGATCACTACATACAGATTATACACCACCACAAGGGGGAGATCACGACATACAGATTATACATCACCACTAGGGGGAGATCACTACATACAGATTATACACCACCACTAGGAGGAGATCACTACATACAGATTATACACCACCACTAGGGGGAGATCACTACATACAGATTATACACCACCACTAGGGGGAGATCACTACATACAGATTATACAACACCACTAGGAGGAGATCACTACATACATATTATATATCACCACTAGGAGGAGATCACTACATACAGATTATACACCACCACTAGGAGGAGATCACTACATACAGATTATACACCACCACTAGGGGGAGATCACTACATACAGGTTATACACCACCACTAGGAGGATATCACTACATACAGATTATACACCACCACTAGGAGGAGCTCACTACATACAGATTATACACCACCACTAGGAGGAGATCACTACATACAGATTATACACCACCACTAGGGGGAGATCACTACATACAGATTATACACCACCACTAGGAGGAGATCACTACATACAGATTATACACCACCACTAGGGGGAGATCACAACATACAGATTATACATCACCACTAGGGGGAGATCACTACATACAGATTATACACCACCACTAGGAGGAGATCACTACATACAGATTATACACCACCACTAGGGGGAGATCACTACATACAGATTATACACCACCACTAGGGGGAGATCACTACATACACATTATACACCACCACTAGGGGGAGATCACTACATACAGATTATACATCACCACTAGGGGGAGATCACTACATACAGATTATACATCACCACTAGGGGGAGATCACTACATGCAGATTATACACCACCACTAGGGGGAGCTCACTACATACAGATTATACACCACCACTAGGGGGAGATCACTACATACACATTATACACCACCACTAGGGGGAGATCACTACATACAGATTATACACCACCACTAGGAGGAGATCACTACATACATATTATATATCACCACTAGGAGGAGATCACTACATACAGATTATACACCACCACTAGGAGGAGATCACTACATACAGATTATACACCACCACTAGGAGGAGATCACTACATACACATTATACACCACCACTAGGAGGAGATCACTACATACAGATTAGACACCAGCACTAGGGGGAGATCACTACATACAGATTATACACCACCACTAGGAGGAGCTCACTACATACAGATTATACACCACCACTAGGAGGAGATCACTACATACAGATTATACACCACCACTAGGGGGAGATCACTACATACAGATTATACACCACCACTAGGAGGAGATCACTACATACAGATTATACACCACCACTAGGGGGAGATCACGACATACAGATTATACATCACCACTAGGGGGAGATCACTACATACAGATTATACACCACCACTAGGAGGAGATCACTACATACAGATTATACACCACCACTAGGGGGAGATCACTACATACAGATTATACACCACCACTAGGGGGAGATCACTACATACAGATTATACAACACCACTAGGAGGAGATCACTACATACATATTATATATCACCACTAGGAGGAGATCACTACATACAGATTATACACCACCACTAGGAGGAGATCACTACATACAGATTATACACCACCACTAGGAGGATATCACTACATACAGATTATACACCACCACTAGGAGGAGCTCACTACATTCAGATTATACACCACCACTAGGAGGAGATCACTACATACAGATTATACACCACCACTAGGGGGAGATCACTACATACAGATTATACACCACCACTAGGAGGAGATCTCTACATACAGATTATACACCACCACTAGGGGGAGATCACAACATACAGATTATACATCACCACTAGGGGGAGATCACTACATACAGATTATACACCACCACTAGTGGGAGATCACTACATACAGATTATACACCACCACTAGGGGGAGATCACTACATACACATTATACACCACCACTAGGGGGAGATCACTACATACAGATTATACACCACCACTAGGAGGAGATCACTACATACATATTATATATCACCACTAGGAGGAGATCACTACATACAGATTATACACCACCACTAGGAGGAGATCACTACATGCAGATTATACACCACCACTAGGAGGATATCACTACATACAGATTATACACCACCACTAGGAGGAGCTCACTACATACAGATTATACACCACCACTAGGAGGAGATCACTACATACAGATTATACACCACCACTAGGGGGAGATCACTACATACAGATTATACACCACCACTAGGAGGAGATCACTACATACAGATTATACACCACCACTAGGGGGAGATCACAACATACAGATTATACATCACCACTAGGGGGAGATCACTACATACAGATTATACACCACCACTAGGAGGAGATCACTACATACAGATTATACACCACCACTAGGGGGAGATCACTACATACAGATTATACACCACCACTAGGGGGAGATCACTACATACAGATTATACACCACCACTAGGGGGAGATCACTACATACAGATTATACAACACCACTAGGAGGAGATCACTACATACAGATTATACACCACCACTAGGGGGAGATCACTACATACAGATTATACACCACCACTAGGAGGAGCTCACTGCATACAGATTATACACCACCACTAGGGTTATATCACTACATACAGATTATACACCACCACTAGGGGGAGATCACTACATACAGATTATACACCACCACTAGGGGGAGATCACTACATACACATTATACACCACCACTAGGAGGAGATCACTACATACAGATTATACACCACCACTAGGGGGAGATCACTACATACAGATTATACACCACCACTAGGAGGAGATCACTACATACAGATTATACACCACCACTAGGGGGAGATCACTACATACAGATTATACACCACCACTAGGAGGAGATCACTACATACAGATTATACACCACCACTAGGGGGAGATCACTACATACAGATTATACACCACCACTAGGGGGGGATCACAACATACAGATTATACACCACCACTAGGGGGGGATCACTACATACAGATTATACACCACAACTAGGGGGAGTTCACTACATACATATTATACACCACCACTAGGGGGAGCTCACTACATACAGATTATACACCACCACTAGGGGGAGATCACTACATACAGATTATACACCACCACTAGGGGGAGATCACTACATACATATTATACACCACCACTAGGGGGAGCTCACTGCAAACAGATTATACACCACCACTAGGGGGTGATCACTACATACATATTATACACCAACACTAGGGGGAGATCACTACATACAGATTATACACCACCACTAGGAGGAGATCACTACATACAGATTATACACCACCACTAGGGGGAGATCACTACATACAGATTATACACCACCACTAGGGGGAGATCACTACATACAGATTATACACCACCACTAGGAGGAGCTCACTGCATACAGATTATACACCACCACTAGGGTTATATCACTACATACAGATTATACACCACCACTAGGGGGAGATCACTACATACAGATTATACACCACCACTAGGGGGAGATCACTACATACACATTATACACCACCACTAGGAGGAGATCACTACATACAGATTATACACCACCACTAGGGGGAGATCACTACATACAGATTATACACCACCACTAGGAGGAGATCACTACATACATATTATACACCACCACTAGGGGGAGCTCACTACATACAGATTATACACCACCACTAGGGGGAGATCACTACATACAGATTATACACCACCACTAGGGGGAGATCACTACATACATATTATACACCACCACTAGGGGGAGCTCACTGCATACAGATTATACACCACCACTAGGGGGTGATCACTACATACATATTATACACCAACACTAGGGGGAGATCACTACATACAGATTATACACCACCACTAGGAGGAGATCACTACATACAGATTATACACCACCACTAGGGGGAGATCACTACATACAGATTATACACCACCACTAGGAGGAGATCACTACATACAGATTATACACCACCACTAGGGTTATATCACTACATACAGATTATACACCACCACTAGGGGGAGATCACTACATACAGATTATACACCACCACTAGGAGGAGCTCACTGCATACAGATTATACACCACCACTAGGGTTATATCACTACATACAGATTATACACCACCACTAAGGGGAGATCACTACATACAGATTATACACCACCACTAGGGGGAGATCACTACATACACATTATACACCACCACTAGGAGGAGATCACTACATACAGATTATACACCACCACTAGGGGGAGATCACTACATACAGATTATACACCACCACTAGGAGGAGATCACTACATACAGATTATACACCACCACTAGGAGGAGATCACTACATACAGATTATACACCACCACTAGGAGGAGCTCACTACATACAGATTATACACCACCACTAGGGGGAGATCACTACATACAGATTATACACCACCACTAGGGGGAGCTCACTACATACAGATTATACACCACCACTAGGAGGAGATCACTACATACAGATTATACACCACCACTAGGGGGAGATCACTACATACAGATTATACACCACCACTAGGGGGAGCTCACTACATACAGATTATACATCATCACTAGGGGGAGATCACTACATACAGATTATACATCACCACTAGGGGGAGATCACTACCTACACATTATACACCACCACTAGGGGGAGATCACTACATACAGATTATACACCACCACTAGGGGGAGATCACTACATACAGATTATACACCACCACTAGGAGGAGATCACTACATACAGATTATACACCACCACTAGGGGGAGATCACTACATACAGATTATACACCACCACTAGGGGGGGATCACTACATACAGATTATACACCACCACTAGGGGGAGATCACTACATACAGATTATACACCACCACTAGGAGGAGCTCACTACATACACATTATACACCACCACTAGGAGGAGATCACTACATACAGATTATACACCACCACTAAGGGGAGATCACTACATACATATTATACACCACCACGAGGGGGAGATCACTACATACAGATTATACACCACCACTAGGGGGAGATCACTACATACAGATTATACACCACCACTAGGAGGAGATCACTACATACAGATTATACACCACCACTAGAGGTAGATCACTACATACATATTATACACCACCACTAGGGGGAGATCACCACATACAGATTATACACCACCACTAGGGGGAGCTCACTACATACAGATTATACACCACCACTAGGAGGAGCTCACTACATACAGATTATACACCACCACTAGGAGGAGATCACTACATACACATTATACACCACCACTAGGAGGAGATCACTACATACACATTATACACCACCACTAGGGGGAGATCACTACATACAGATTATACACCACCACTAGGGGGAGATCACTACATACATATTATACATCATCACTAGGGGGAGATCACTACATACAGATTATACATCACCACTAGGGGGAGATAACTACATACACATTATACACCACCACTAGGGGGAGATCACTACATACAGATTATACACCACCACTAGGAGGAGATCACTACATACAGATTATACACCACCACTAGGAGGAGATCACTACATACAGATTATACACCACCACTAGGGGGAGATCACTACATACAGATTATACACCACCACTAGGGGGAGCTCACTACATACAGATTATACATCATCACTAGGGGGAGATCACTACATACAGATTATACATCACCACTAGGGGGAGATCACTACCTACACATTATACACCACCATTAGGGGGAGATCACTATATACAGATTATACACCACCACTAGGGGGAGATCAATACATACAGATTATACACCACCACTAGGAGGAGCTCACTACATACACATTATACACCACCACTAGGAGGAGATCACTACATACAGATTATACACCACCACTAGGGGGAGATCACTACATACATATTATACACCACCACTAGGGGGAGATCACTACATACAGATTATACACCACCACTAGGGGGAGATCACTACATACAGATTATACACCACCACTAGGAGGAGATCACTACATACAGATTATACACCACCACTAGGGGTAGATCAGTACATACATATTATACACCACCACTAGGGGGAGATCACCACATACAGATTATACACCACCACTAGGGGGAGCTCACTACATACAGATTATACACCACCACTAGGGGGAGATCACTACATACATATTATACACCAACACTAGGGGGAGATCACTACATACAGATTATACACCACCACTAGGGGGAGATCACTACATACATATTATACATCATCACTAGGGGGAAATAACTACATACAGATTATACATCACCACTAGGGGGAGATCACTACATACACATTATACACCACCACTAGGGGGAGATCACTACATACAGATTATACACCACCACTAGGAGGAGATCACTACATACAGATTATACACCACCACTAGGAGGAGATCACTACATACAGATTATACACCACCACTAGGGGGAGATCACTACATACAGATTATACACCACCACTAGGGGGAGATCACTACATACAGATTATACACCACCACTAGGGGGAGATCACTACATACAGATTATACACCACCACTAGGAGGAGATCACTACATACAGATTATACACCACCACTAGGGGGAGATCACTACATACAGATTATACACCACCACTAGGAGGAGCTCACTACATACACATTATACACCACCACTAGGAGGAGATCACTACATACAGATGATACACCACCACTAGGGGGAGATCACTACATACAGATTATACACCACCACTAGGGGGAGATCACGACATACATATTATACACCACCACTAGGGGGAGATCACTACATACAGATTATACACCACCACTAGGGGGAGATCACTACATACAGATTATACACCACCACTAGGAGGAGATCACTACATACATATTATACACCACCACTAGGGGGAGATCACTACATACAGATTATACACCACCACTAGGGGGAGCTCACTACATACAGATTATACACCACCACTAGGGGGAGATCGCTACATACAGATTATACACCACCACTAGGAGGAGATCGCTACATACAGATTATACACCACCACTAGGGGGAGATCACTACATACAGATTATACACCACCACTAGGGGGAGATCGCTACATACAGATTATACACCACCACTAGGAGGAGATAACTACATACAGATTATACACCACCACTAGAGGTAGATCGCTACATACATATTATACACCACCACTAGGGGGAGATCGCTTCATACAGATTATACACCACCACTAGGGGGAGCTCAATACATACAGATTATACACCAGCACTAGGGGGAGATCACTACATACATATTATACACCACCACTAGGGGGAGATCACTACATACATATTATACACCACCACTAGGGGGAGATCACTACATACATATTATACATCATCACTAGGGGGAGATCACTACATACAGATTATACACCACCACTAGGAGGAGATCACTACATACAGATTATACACAACCACTAGGGGGAGATCACTACATACACATTATACACCACCACTAGGGGGAGATCACTACATACAGATTATACACCACCACTAGGGGGAGATCACTACATACACATTATACACCACCACTAGGGGGAGCTCACTACATACATATTATACACCACCACTAGGGGGAGATCACTACATACAGATTATACACCACCACTAGGAGGAGATCACTACATACAGATTATACACCACCACTAGGAGGAGCTCACTACATACAGATTATACACCACCACTAGGGGGAGATCACTACATACAGATTATACACCACCACTAGGAGGAGATCACTACATACAGATTATACACCACCACTAGGGGGAGATCACTACATACAGATTATACACCACCACTAGGGGGAGATCACTACATACAGATTATACACCACCACTAGGGGGAGATCACTACATACAGATTATACACCACCACTAGGAGGAGATCACTACATACAGATTATACATCACCACTAGGGGGAGCTCACTACATTCAGATTATACACCACCACTAGGGGGAGATCACTACATACAGATTATACACCACCACTAGGGGGAGATCACTACATACATATTATACACCACCACTAGGGGGAGATCACTACATACAGATTATACACCACCACTAGGGGGAGCTCACTACATACATATTATACACCACCACTAGGGGGAGATCACTACATACAGATTATACACCACCACTAGGGGGAGATCACTACATACAGATTATACACCACCACTAGGGGGAGATCACTACATACAGATTATACACCACCACTAGGAGGAGATCACTACATACAGATTATACACCACCACTAGGAGGAGATCACTATATACAGATTATACACCACCACTAGGGGGGAGATCACTACATACAGATTATACACCACCACTAGGGGGAGCTCACTACATACAGATTATACACCACCACTAGGGGGAGATCACTACATACAGATTATACACCACCACTAGGGGGAGATCACTACATACAGATTATACATCACCACTAGGGGGAGATCACTACATACAGATTATACACCACCACTAGGGGGAGCTCACTACATACAGATTATACACCACCACTAGGGGGAGATCACTACATACAGATTATACACCACCACTAGGGGGAGATCACTACATACAGATTATACATCACCACTAGGGGGAGATCACTACATACAGATTATACACCACCACTAGGGGGAGCACACTACATACAGATTATACACCACCACTAGGGGGAGCTCACTACATACAGATTATACACCACCACTAGGAGGAGATCACTATATACAGATTATACACCACCACTAGGGGGGATCACTACATACAGATTATACACCACCACTAGGGGGAGATCACTACATACAGATTATACACCACCACTAGGGGGAGATCACTACATACAGATTATACATCACCACTAGGGGGAGATCACTACATACAGATTATACACCACCACTAGGGGGAGCACACTACATACAGATTATACACCACCACTAGGGGGAGCACACTACATACAGATTATACACCACCACTAGGGGCACTAAATTACTTTTAAATTAATTGACTGATTCTGAGTAGATTTTATATTACTACACTGCCATAATGAAACTATTTTACTACTTCTACTATATCAATAGTTTTAGAAGATACATGGACCAAACTTACCAAGAATCTACTGTATTTTCATGTAGATGCCTGTATGTCCAAGCTGATTATTCTTGGCAGAGGAGATTTATTTTGAAAAATTCATTTGTAACTAAATATGAAATCCAACCTCTCGATAACCGGGAGACTCCACCATAGACATCATTAAGAGGTAACTGCATGTAATGACCAAATAATGTACAGAACAGAGTCACCAATCATAGAGAGGTCACCGACTGCATCGTATTCTCCATCCTCCTACCAATTACTATAAAGGTTATATGCCTGGAGCTATTTCTTATTTTCTCTGAAGCTGGAACTTACCCCACTAGATTCACCAAACCAACCCCCAGGTATCAGGAGCCGAGAAACAAAGCAAAAGATTTATTGTCTTCTATAGTCAGACAAGGCTTATTATCCTACAATCTACAGTATGTACAGGAATATAACTACTATAATACTGCCCCCTATGTACAAGAATATAACTACTATAATACTGCCCCCTATGTACAGGAATATAACTACTATAATACTGCCCCCTGTGTACAAGAATATAACTACTATAATACTGCCCCCTATGTACAGGAATATAACTACTATAATACTGCCTCCTATGTATAAAAATATAACTACTATAATACTGCCCCCTATGTACAAGAATATAACTACTATAATACTGCCCCCTATGTACAAGAATATAACTACTATAATAATGCCCCTATGTACAAGAATATAACTACTATAATACTGCCCCCTACGTACAAGAATATAACTACTATAATACTGCCCCCTATGTTCAAGAATATAACTACTATAATACTGTACCCTATGTACAGGAAAATAGCTACTATAATACTGCCCCCTATGTACAGGAATATAGCTACTATAATACTGCCCCCTATGTACAGGAATATAACTACTATAATACTGCCCCCTATGTACAGGAATATAACTACTATAATGCTGCCCCCTATGTACAGGAATATAACTACTATAATACTGCCCCCTATGTACAGGAATATAACTACTATAATACTGCCCCCTATGTACAGGAATATAACTACTATAATACTGCCTCCTATGTACAAGAATATAACTACTATAATACTGCCCCCTATGTACAGGAATATAACTACTATAATACTGCCCCCTATGTACAAGAATATAACTACTATAATACTGCCCCCTATGTACACGAATATAACTACTATAATACTGCCCCCTATGTACAGGAATATAACTACTATAATACTGCCCCCTATGTAAAGGAATATAACTACTATAATACTGCCCCCTATGTACAAGAATATAACTACTATAATACTGCCCCCTATGTACAGGAATATAACTACTATAATACTGCCCCCTATGTACAGGAATATAACTACTATAATACTGCCTCCTATGTACAAGAATATAACTACTATAATACTGCCTCTATGTACAAGAATATAACTACTATAATACTGCCCCCTGTGTACAGGAATATAACTACTATAATACTGCCCCCTATGTATAAGAATATAACTGGCATTATACTGTTTCCTATAGATGGAGGCTCAGAATGGGAAATTCTAGTGGCTTACAATATTCCCAGTATAGACCAATCACCTGTCCTGGGACGCCCCCATTTATTAGTGTGACCCCTTGTTGTTTACCTGTGATGTTTCGGACCCCGGACACGACCTCGCAGTATCTCTCCAGCAGAGCGGTGAGGGACAGGTTCTCGGAGCTCCGGCACGGAACGACTGTCTGAAGGGAATGAGAAATAGATTTGATTGATGTGAAATAGCAATTATGTAAATTTGATCTTTTCCCAATAATTTCTCATTTTTATGATGTTTTATATCCTGTACACGAGTCACAGAAAGTTCTGTTCAAGTCTACGGACGACCTGGAGATCCTTGAAGGTGAATCAGGGGTCTTCTTGTATTGGAAATCCCTGGGGTCCTCATGGACTCGTACTGATACATTGTAACGACATGTGTCTGCTTTTTTTCCTTCTGAATTGAATGGAATCCTCTGTGGGCTCTCAGCGGCTTGTAATGTGTCAGAGGGGCAGGGCTTACGCTCCTCAGGGCGATATGGACGGGACAACTTATTAAGGACCCCGACTGCCAGGTTTTACACTTAAAATTGGACTAGTGCTCAGGAAAAAGAGTATTAATGGGGCCCCAGGAGGCAGCGGGGCCCCTGTCTGTAGACTGTGATCTAAGGGCTTTATCATGGCTGACACTGCTTGTAACCTCTACAGAATGAAGTGCAGCTCTGGAGGACAAAATTCTGCACAATCAATTCAATGGTAGATTTAAAGGGATTTTTCTGGATTGAAGTATAATAAATTGATGATCTGTTTGCAGCTAAATCTCCTTTAAAACGAGGCGCAATACCAAGCCCTGCCACTCTACAATGTACGGCGCTGTGCTGAGAAAACCGAGAACAGACTGCAAACCCTTACCTTATCTTTGCTAATCCGAAATGACGACCTAAATTGAAAACCCCTTTTAGAGGACAAAAATGTATCAAAAAGTTTTATCACTCAGAAACTTAAAAAACTCACTCAGCACTGCTACATCTTGATGTTGCCCCAGTGCCCTGAGCCGACACTAACCCTTGTATCTCCCCACTTTAGGAAAGTTTCTCCAAGGAAGGAGATGATGAATTCTGCAGGTTGATATTATGAGTTATTTTGGTATCGGAGCCCTTGCCCCCCACTACTACCCCCACTACTACTACTACTCCCGCCCTCTATTCTCCTGCCAGACATTCCTGCTACGCCACGTGTTTCCAGTAGCGGCGGCGTATTCCGTGCAGCGCTGTGAAGAGTTAATCACACTTGTCATCGGGACCCCCTGGGATTGTGCCAGTCCATTTATATCTCAGGATCAGAGGGGCGACACCACGACAAACACATTGGCGCACGTAGCGCTGTCTAGGGATGAGATACGTTTATTTATGAGGCATTTTCTGACAGCGACGTATCGGAATAATGCGGCGATCCCAGCGATGGAGGCGGCGGCTGCCTCTCAGGTTACCGCGCTTGTATCATACGGGCATCCGCAGACTCGCGTGACAGCTGGAAAAAATTAAGCCTCCAAAATAGCTCCAGATGTAGCAGAGACGAGTTTGTCATCTGCAGCTGCATTGTTATAAATCACTGGGCGACTTCATACGGAAAAACCTCTGATTAAACTTCATCTTGTCACTAAACAACACATCCGGCTCTGCTACATCTGCAGCACATAAACTGCTACGATGAATGAGGATGCTGGTTCTTAAAGGGGTGTTATTATTACATACATGTGTCTGATAGAACGTGGGTCCGAATTCCGCTATTGGCAGAGTAGGGGTCCCCAAGTCACCCTCAAAAAATCCCTTATGTGCAGGACAACCTCATCCAGTGCTACATTGATTTCTATGGGAGTTTTGGGATGGTGCCAGTCCTGGATGTCACACACTGTTCATGGGGTTTCTCTCCTTCCACTTCTGATTTATCAGGACTAAATCTTCTTCAATTGGGAAATCCCTTTAAAGAGACTCCATTTTGAACCCCATATTTGTGCACTAGTTTTCCTTCACGAGATCCTTACAAGCAATGATTCATGGGAAAAATGTATGCAGATTAGCTCTCCTCCAAATGGAAGAACACTACCTCTCTGCTCCAATCTATTGGTATATTTTTTCATTTTTATGTTTTTATTATGTTTTATTTATTGTTTTTATTTTGCTACATAATAATATAGCAAAATCAAAACAATTATTATAATAAAGGACGGACATAATAAGTCAATGTCCGACCTTTATTATAATAATTGTTTTTATTTTGCTACATTATTATGTAGCAAAATAAAAACAACAAACAAAACATAATAATAAAAACATAAACATGAAAAATAGAAATAAAAAATGAGCATGTCTACAGGCAAATACTGTACTAATACATGGAAAGACAGAGAAACAAAACTTACAATAGAAGAGTTACAAACCATTCAAAAAAGATACATTTAAAGGAAATCTCCCATGGAAATCCATCCTGATAAACCAGGGACATTACTCATAGATCCAGGCACCGGGACTGCGGTATCTTCTTATATCTGTTATCCATGGTGTCCTTCCTTCTAAAATCAACTTTTGAAATTATGCTAATGAGCTAGTAGGGCTCCTGTGGGTGTAACCAGAGCCCCTCTGTGCTGCAGATTCAGGCTGTTACATTGTCTACCCACCCCCAGCTCCCTTAGCCTGATGTAATTTCACACAGTGGCAAGGGGGAAGTGCTCCTGTACAGTGTAACAGCCTGTTAAACTGCAGCACAGCAGGCTCATTAGCATAATTATAAAAGTTGCTATTAGAAGGAAGGAGGCCATGGATAACAATATAAGAAGATTCCCACTGTCGCTGTGCCTGAGTAAGTGCCGCTGGTTTATCAGGATGGATTTTGATGGGAGATTTTCATTTAAAACCCCCAAAAAATGTAAAACAAAATAAATAATACATAAAATTTAAAAAAAATGATGAAAAAAACACACGAATGAACGAAATCAAACGGAATAATGTAGTGTTACTACATTTAATTAAAAAACATAAATATAAATAGATAAAGATCCTTGAAACCGTCAATAAAGGATTCTAAATTAGTGACATTTAACATTTTTAGTGATTTTTAAAATTCAACCCAAAAAACCCCAAAAACTTAGTAAATGAAGAAAAATGAAGAAGAAAACATGTAAATTAAACATTAAATGCATAAAAACACTTTCCTATATGTGAATATTCTGAATGTGTGGGGTCTGTTCTTCTCCCTCTCTGACCCCCGGGGGGCGCTCACATCATCTATAGGTGCGGTGGGCCGTGCCCCGGGCTGTATGATGAGTGATGTTTTGTAGTATCCCCTCCCCCGCACCCTGATATTTATATGTATCCCCTGAATGTACAGGAAGGTGTTAATGGGCAGATAGAATCCCCCGGCGCCGGGAGCAGACGCTCTATAGATATCAGGATGTGACACGTATATTCTGGAGATCGCTCCATACACTTTGGCGCTTTGAAGATATTTTATGTTCGGATCTCGGCGTTCCTAAGATTTGTTGCGGTGACAGGTGTGACAAGAGGGAGGGGCATCTGCTGCAGCCAATAGCAGACGCTATCAGGACTTGCAAAGGGGTGTAGAAGCGACATCCGTAAGGAGAATTAATTCCTTCCTGACCCAGGTCGATGGCCTCGCATCTAGTACAAGTCATTGGTCTTAATGACATCGGTGGCTGCAGGGAGATGACATTTGTCCTTGTCTGGAATCAGTTCCAGGTTGAAGGAATCTCCCATGAAAATCCATCCTGATAATCCAGGGACATTACTCATAGATCCAGGGACCGGGACTGTGGGATCTTCTTATATTTATTATCCTTGACCTCCTTCCTTCTAAAAATCAGCTTTTAAAATTATGCTAATAGGCCAGGAGGACTCTGGGCGGTGTTTCCAGAGACCCTCCAGGTTGCAGCTTCATAGCCTGGCACACTGTCCCCAGCATAACTTGAAGCATGTGGGCCCCAGTGCAAAGTCTGTGCCAAGTCCCCAAATTTAATGTACTATTCTTTTGGGCCCCCTAAGACTCTTGAGCCTGATTGTGACCGCATCCTATGCGCCCCCTCAAGTTACGCTCCTGTGTGTCCCTCTATTCTCCCTCTGCCTGATGTAATCTCACAGGGAAGTGCTCCAGCGCAGTGTAACAGCCTGTGAAGCTACAGCACGGAGGGGCTCTGGTAACATCCCAATTATGCTCATGAGCATAATTCTAAAAGTTGACTTTAGAAGGAAGGAGGATAAGAAATTTATGAAGATACCACAGTCCCGGTGCCTGGATCTATGAGTAATGTCCCTGGTTTATCAGGATGAATTTTCATGGTTGATTTCCTTTATTGAACTTGCCCTTCAAGGTGAATAAAGCTATGGTAGAAATCATGTGATAGTTCTTGGCCAATCAGGCGCTGTTTAATGTGTGCACTGTATCAGATGCCTCTGGTCCTGATTGGTCGAGAGGCACCGTGAGGTCCCAGCAGTGGCTCTGCTCCTCCTCCTGACTGCCAGCAGGGGGCCTCAGGGGGCAGCTCAGGGAGAGCTCCCTTGGTGGTTCCCCCATAATTGGAGCCATAACTGTGGGGCTGCTGATGGCTGTAAACATCGCCCTCGGCGGGACCTTTATGGTGACAGTGAGCGGTAAACATTTCACCCTGTGACCTCGCGACCTGCGCATACGTTCCCTGATGTTACACGTGAAATATGTTTACATTTTTTGTTTTGTATTGAAAGAAATCATTGCCCCGCGGCGAGAAATTCCAACCACGAGACACGAATCTGTATGGGAAGGAGAACTCTGAGAGCGGGACCCGAGAGACGACGCTGGGACTCGTTACCGCCAATGGAGACTAGAAATAATTAATAAATACAGTCATTAATATTAACCCCCAGTCACAAGACACGATACATAATATCAACCGACTGATTCTCGAGGCAGAATTATAGAATTATGCTTCAGAGCTGCACTTCCTGTCATAACAGGAAACAGGAAGTTAGAACTAAGGTCGGCCATTTTGGAGGCGATGAAATCCAAGTTACTGTGATTGTATTACACTGTATATTTTTGTTTATTGCACTACTGTCTATCTGACCAATCAGAATGCGGGATGATCCTTATATATGTAATTGCTTGTCACTCATTTCATGCTTGAAAAAGGTGATTGTTCTGGAATAAAGAACACCCAGAAATTTCACTACTACATGGAGTATATTATATAAGTCCCAGACCCCGGGTCTACACATCTGCAACCAGTGACATAGACTGCACCGGATTCTCTGGTTTAATAATAAAATATGGTATAAACAGGACAGTGGTGCCCACACCTACACATTACAATAGTTCTATTCTTATACATAGGGGGCAGTATTATAGTAGTTATATTCCTGTACATAGGGGGGCAGTATTATAGGAGTTATATTCTTGTACATAGGGGGCAGTATTATAGTAGTTATATTCTTGTACATAGGGAGCAGTATTATAGTAGTTATATTCCTGTACATAGGGGGCAGTATTATAGTAGTTATATTCTTGTACATAGGGGGCAGTATTATAGTAGTTATATTCTTGTACATAGGGGGCAGTATTATAGTAGTTATATTCTTGTACATAGGGAGCAGTATTATAGTAGTTATATTCTTGTACATAGGGGGCAGTATTATAGTAGTTATATTCTTGTACATAGGGGGCAGTATTATAGTAGTTATATTCTTGTACATAGGGAGCAGTATTATAGTAGTTATATTCCTGTACATAGGGGGCAGTATTATAGTAGTTATATTCTTGTACATAGGGGGCAGTATTATAGTAGTTATATTCCTGTACATAGAGGGCAGTATTATAGTAGTTATATTCCTGTACATAGAGGGCAGTATTATAGTAGTTATATTCCTGTACATAGGGGGGCAGTATTATAGGAGTTATATTCTTGTACATAGGGGGCAGTATTATAGTAGTTATATTCTTGTACATAGGGAGCAGTATTATAGTAGTTATATTCCTGTACATAGGGGGCAGTATTATAGTAGTTATATTCTTGTACATAGGGGGCAGTATTATAGTAGTTATATTCTTGTACATAGGGGGCAGTATTATAGTAGTTATATTCCTGTACATAGGGGGGCAGTATTATAGGAGTTATATTCTTGTACATAGGGGGCAGTATTATAGTAGTTATATTCTTGTACATAGGGAGCAGTATTATAGTAGTTATATTCCTGTACATAGGGGGCAGTATTATAGTAGTTATATTCTTGTACATAGGGGGCAGTATTATAGTAGTTATATTCTTGTACATAGGGGGCAGTATTATAGTAGTTATATTCTTGTACATAGGGAGCAGTATTATAGTAGTTATATTCCTGTACATAGGGGGCAGTATTATAGTAGTTATATTCTTGTACATAGGGGGCAGTATTATAGTAGTTATATTCCTGTACATAGAGGGCAGTATTATAGTAGTTATATTCCTGTACATAGAGGGCAGTATTATAGTAGTTATATTCCTGTACATAGGGGGCAGTATTATATTAGTTATATTCTTGTACATAGGGGGCAGTATTATAGTAGTTATATTCTTGTACATAGGGAGCAGTATTATAGTAGTTCTATTCCTGTACATAGGGGGCAGTATTATAGTAGTTATATTCTTGTACATAGGGGGCAGTATTATAGTAGTTATATTCTTGTACATAGGGGGCAGTATTATAGTAGTTATATTCCTGTACATAGGGGGCAGTATTATAGTAGTTATATTCCTGTACATAGGGGGCAGTATTATAGTAGTTATATTCCTGTACATAGGGGGCAGTATTATAGTAGTTATATTCTTGTACATAGGGGGCAGTATTATAGTAGTTATATTCCTGTACATAGGGGGCAATATTATAATAGTTATATTCTTGTACATAGGGAGCAGTATTATAGTAGTTATATTCCTGTACATAGGGGCAGTATTATAGTAGTTATATTCCTGTACATAGGGGGCAGTATTATAGTAGTTATATTCTTGTACATAGGGGGCAGTATTATAGTAGTTATATTCTTGTACATAGGAGGCAGTATTATAGTAGTTATATTCTTGTACATAGGGGGCAGTATTACAGCAGTTATATTCCTGTACATAGGGGACAGTATTACAGTAATTATATTCTTGTACATAGGGGGCAGTATTATAGTAATTATATTCTTGTACATAGGGGGCAGTATTATAGTAATTATATTCCTGTACATAGGGGGCAGTATTATAGTAGTTATATATCTCTACATAGGGGGCAGTATTATAGAAGTTATATTCCTGTACATAGGGGGCAGTATTATAGTAGTTATATTCCTGTACATAGGGGGCAGTATTACAGTAGTTATATTCTTGTACATAGGGGGCAGTATTATAGTAGTTATATTCTTGTACATAGGGGGCAGTATTATAGTAGTTATATTCTTGTACATAGGGGGCAGTATTATAGTAGTTTTATTCTTGTACATATGGGGCAGTATTATAGTAGTTATATTCTTGTACATAGGGGGCAGTACTATAGTAGTTATATTCTTGTACATAGGGGGCAGTATTATAGTAGTTATATTCTTGTACATAGGGGGCAGTATTATAGTAGTTATATTCCTGTACATAGGGGGTAGTATTATAGTAGTTACATTCTTGTACATAGGGGGCAGTACTATAGTAGTTACATTCTTGTACATAGGGGGCAGTACTATAGTAGTTATATTCTTGTACATAGGGGGCAGTATTATAGTAGTTATATTCTTGTACATAGGGGGCAGTATTATAGTAGTTATATTCTTGTACATAGGGGGCAGTATTATAGTAGTTATATTCTTGTACATAGGGGGCAGGATTATAGTAGTTATATTCTTGTACATAGGGGGCAGTATTATAGTAGTTATTTTCCTGTACATAGTGGGCAGTATTATAGTAATTATATTCTTGTACATAGGGGGCAGTATTATAGTAGTTATATTCTTGTACATAGGGGGCAGTATTATAGTAGTTATATTCTTGTACATAGGAGGCAGTATTATAGTAGTTATATTCCTGTACATAGGGGCAGTATTATAGTAGTTATATTCCCGTACATAGGGGGCAGTATTATAGTAGTTATATCCCTGTACATAGGGGGCAGTGTTATAGTAGTTATATTCCCGTACATAGGGGGCAGTATTATAGTAGTTATATTCTTGTACATAGGGGGCAGTACTATAGTAGTTATATTCTTGTACATAGGGGGCAGTATTATAGTAGTTATATTCTTGTACATAGGGGGCAGTATTATAGTAGTTATATTCCTGTACATAGGGGCAGTATTATAGTAGTTATATTCCTATACATAGGGGGCAGTATTATAGTAGTTATATTCTTGTACATATGGGGCTGTATTATAGTAGTTACATTCTTGTACATAGGGGGCAGTACTATAATAGTTATATTCTTGTACATAGGGGGAAGTATTATAGTAGTTATATTCTTGTACATAGGGGGCAGTATTATAGTAGTTATATTCTTGTACATAAGGGGCAGTATTAAAGTAGTTATATTCCTGTACGTAGGGGGCAGTATTATAGTAGTTATATTCTTGTACATAGGAGGCAGTATTATAGTAGTTATATTCCTGTACATAGGGGGCAGTATTATAGTAGTTATATTCTTGTACATATGGGGCAGTATTATAGTAGTTACATTCTTGTACATAGGGGGCAGTACTATAGTAGTTATATTCTTGTACATAGGGGGCAGTATTATAGTAGTTATATTCTTGTACATAGGGGGCAGTATTATAGTAGTTATATTCTTGTACATAGGGGGCAGTATTATAGTAGTTATATTCTTGTACATAGGGGGCAGTATTATAGTAGTTATATTCTTGTACATAGGGGGCAGTATTATAGTAGTTATATTCTTGTACATAGGGGGCAGTATTATAGTAGTTATATTCTTGTACATAAGGGGCAGTATTATAGTAGTTATATTCCTGTACGTAGGGGGCAGTATTATAGTAGTTATATTCTTGTACATAGGAGGCAGTATTATAGTAGTTATATTCCTGTACATAGGGGCAGTATTATAGTAGTTATATTCCCGTACATAGGGGGCAGTATTATAGTAGTTATATCCCTGTACATAGGGGGCAGTATTATAGTAGTTAAATTCCTGTACATAGGGGGCAGTATTATAGTAGTTATATTCTTGTACATAGGGGGCAATATTATAGTAGTTATATTCTTGTACATAGGGGGCAGTATTATAGTAGTTATATTCTTGTACATAGGGGGCAGTATTATAGTAGTTATATTCTTGTACATAGGGGGCAGTATTATAGTAGTTATATTCCTGTACGTAGGGAGCAGTATTATAGTAGTTATATTTATATACATAGGGGGCAGTATTATAGTAGTTATATTCTTGTACATAGGGGGCAGTATTATAGTAGTTATATTCTTGTACATAGGGGGCAGTATTATAGTAGTTATATTCTTGTACATAAGGGGCAGTATTATAGTAGTTATATTCTTGTACATAGGGGGCAGTATTATAGTAGTTATATTCTTGTACATAGGGAGCAGTATTATAGTAGTTATATTTATATACATAGGGGGCAGTATTATAGTAGTTATATTCTTGTACATAGGAGGCAGTATTATAGTAGTTATATTCTTGTACATAGGGGGCAGTATTATAGTAGTTATATTCTTGTACATAGAGGGCAGTATTATAGTAGTTAGATTCTTGTACATAGAGGGCAGTATTATAGTAGTTATATAACTGTACATAGGGGGCAGTATTATAGTAGTTATATATCTGTACATAGGGGGCAGTATTATAATAGTTATATTCTTGTACATAGGAGGCAGTATTATAGTAGTTATATAACTGTACATAGGGGGCAGTATTATAGTAGTTATATATCTGTACATAGGGGGCAGTATTATAGTAGTTATATAACTGTACATAGGGGGCAGTATTATAGTAGTTATATAACTGTACATAGGGGGCAGTATTATAGTAGTTATATTCCTGTACATAGGGGGCAGTATTATAGTAGGAATATTCCTGTACATAGGGGCAGTATTATAGTAGTTATATTCTTGTACATAGAGGGCAGTATTATAGTAGTTATATTCCTGTACATAGGGGGCAGTATTATAGTAGTTATATTCTTGTACATAGGGGGCAGTATTATAGTAGTTATATTCTTGTACATAGGAGGCAGTATTATAGTAGTTATATTCTTGTACATAGGGGGCAGTATTATAGTAGTTATATTCTTGTACATAGGGGGCAGTATTATAGTAGTTATATTCCTGTACATAGGGGGCAGTATTACAGTAGTTATATTCTTGTACATAGGGGGCAGTATTATAGTAGTTATATTCCTGTACATAGGGGGCAGTATTATAGTAGTTATATTCCTGTACATAGGAGGCAGTATTATAGTAGTTATATTCTTGTACATAGGGGGCAGTATTATAGTAGTTATATTCTTGTACATAGGGGGCAGTATTATAGTAGTTATATTCTTGTACATAGGGGGCAGTATTATAGTAGTTATATTCTTGTACATAGGAGGCAGTATTATAGTAGTTATATTCTTGTACATAGGGGGCAGTATTATAGTAGTTATATTCTTGTACATAGGAGGCAGTATTATAGTAGTTATATTCTTGTACATAGGGGGCAGTATTATAGTAGTTATATTCTTGTACATAGGGGGCAGTATTATAGTAGTTATATTCCTGTACATAGGGGGCAGTATTATAGTAGTTATATTCTTGTACATAGGGGGCAGTATTATAGTAGTTATATTCTTGTACATAGGAGGCAGTATTATAGTAGTTATATTCTTGTACATAGGGGGCAGTATTATAGTAGTTATATTCCTGTACATAGGGGGCAGTATTATAGTAGTTATATTCTTGTACATAGGGGGCAGTATTATAGTAGTTATATTCCTGTACATAGGGGGCAGTATTATAGTAGTTATATTCTTGTACATAGGAGGCAGTATTATAGTAGTTATATTCTTGTACATAGGGGGCAGTATTATAGTAGTTATATTCTTGTACATAGGGGGCAGTATTATAGTAGTTATATTCCTGTACATAGGGGGCAGTATTATAGTAGTTATATTCTTGTACATAGGGGGCAGTATTATAGTAGTTATATTCCTGTACATAGGGGGCAGTATTATAGTAGTTATATTCCTGTACATAGGAGGCAGTATTATAGTAGTTATATTCTTGTACATAGGGGGCAGTATTATAGTAGTTATATTCTTGTACATAGGGGGCAGTATTATAGTAGTTATATTCTTGTACATAGGGGGCAGTATTATAGTAGTTATATTCTTGTACATAGGGGGCAGTATTATAGTAGTTATATTCTTGTACATAGGGGGCAGTATTATAGTAGTTATATTCTTGTACATAGGGGGCAGTATTATAGTAGTTATATTCTTGTACATAGGGGGCAGTATTATACCCTGTTTCCCTGAAAATAAAACAATGTCTTATATTAATTTTTGCTCCTAATGAGGCACTAGGTCTTATTTTCAGGGGATGTCTTATTTTTCCATGAACAAGAATTTACATTTATTGTTGAACAAAAATCTACTTCTCTAACATTCCTAAAAATCTCCAAACACTGAATTTCATGTTTGGTAAAAGAACTTTCCATAGATGACCCTTCTTATCTTGGTAGCTGCTGGTATCACATTTGCTTCCATGAATTCTTCCCCATGTCACAACCTTCTGCAGCATCTAGAAGATTTCCTAATACTAATGTACGGTGTGAGGGGAGCTGCTGAAATGACTGATGCTAGGTCTTATTTTCAGGGGAGGCCTTATATTTCTAAGCCTGAATAAAATTGTACTAGGTCTGATTTTCGGGGGATGTCCTATTTTAGGGGAAACAGGGTAGTAGTTATATTCTTGTACATAGGGGCAGTATTATAGTAGTTATATTCTTGTACATAGGGGCAGTATTATAGTAGTTATATTCTTGTACATAGGGAGCAGTATTATAGTAGTTATATTCTTGTACATAGGGAGCAGTATTATAGTAGTTATATTCTTGTACATAGGGGCAGTATTATAGTAGTTATATTCTTGTACATAGGGAGCAGTATTATAGTAGTTATATTCCTGTACATAGGGGCAGTATTATAGTAGTTATATTCCTGTACATAGGGGGCAGTATTATAGTAGTTATATTCCTGTACATAGGGGGCAGTATTATAGTAGTTATATCCCTGTACATAGGGGGCAGTATTATAGTAGTTATATTCCTGTACATAGGGGGCAGTATTATAGTAGTTATATTCTTGTACATAGGGGGCAGTATTATAGTAGTTATATTCTTGTACATAGGGGGCAGTATTATAGTAGTTATATTCTTGTACATAGGGAGCAGTATTATAGTAGTTATATTCTTGTACATAGGGAGCAGTATTATAGTAGTTATATTCTTGTACATAGGGGCAGTATTATAGTAGTTATATTCTTGTACATAGGGAGCAGTATTATAGTAGTTATATTCCTGTACATAGGGGCAGTATTATAGTAGTTATATTCCTGTACATAGGGGGCAGTATTATAGTAGTTATATTCCTGTACATAGGGGGCAGTATTATAGTAGTTATATTCTTGTACATAGGGGGCGGTATTATAGTAGTTATATCCCTGTACATAGGGGGCAGTATTATAGTAGTTATATTCCTGTACATAGGGGGCAGTATTATAGTAGTTATATTCTTGTACATAGGGGGCAGTATTATAGTAGTTATATTCTTGTACATAGGGGGCAGTATTATAGTAGTTATATTCTTGTACATAGGGGGCAGTATTATAGTAGTTATATTCCTGTACATAGGGGGCAGTATTATAGTAGTTATATTCTTGTACATAGGGGGCAGTATTATAGTAGTTGTATTCTTGTACATAGGGGGCAGTATTATAGTAGTTGTATTCTTGTACATAGGGGGCAGTATTATAGTAGTTGTATTCTTGTACATAGGAGGCAGTATTATAGTAGTTATATTCCTGTACATAGGGGCAGTATTATAGTAGTTATATTCTTGTACATAGGAGGCAGTATTATAGTAGTTATATTCCCGTACATAGGGGGCAGTATTATAGTAGTTATATCCCTGTACATAGGGGGCAGTATTATAGTAGTTATATTCCTGTACATAGGGGGCAGTATTATAGTAGTTATATTCTTGTACATAGGGGGCAGTATTATAGTAGTTATATTCTTGTACATAGGGGGCAGTATTATAGTAGTTATATTCTTGTACATAGGGGGCAGTATTATAGTAGTTATATTCCTGTACATAGGGGGCAGTATTATAGTAGTTATATTCTTGTAAATAGGGGGCAGTATTATAGTAGTTATATTATTGTACATAGGGGCAGTATTATTTAAACCATTTATTTCTCACGTGATCTAGATTTCCTGAAAACTTAAAGTCAAAATGAAAAAATCTCTTAAAAACCAAAAATGATAATTTATGCGTCCCACAATCCTCTGCATATGTTATGGGGGTCACTGATGTTATTCTTTTACTTCCTCTTCACCCCCCAGTAGGTTTGGCTGGTAATGAGGTCGCACTCACATGTTCTAGTAATTCATTATTCAGAGAACTTTGCATCACATGGAAATAAACAAATCATGTTGGATAAAGTCGAGAAAAGATGGAAGTATAATGAATCCATGGGAAAATGCATTCTCAGGGGAAGACGGATGCTCAGAATATTCACTGGTGTGGAAATGTAAATTGAAGTGGATCAGCATTTGGACTTGTCTTACAGTTCTGGGCTCCAGACTTTGGCTTTTATATCAGATTTTATACATTACTGTAGAGATACACAGTCTATAGAATGGATGGCGTCTCACACGTATAATAAGTAAGTCAATGTTTGACAAATAGAAAAGCCTTGAGACATGACCAGGGATTGGGATATTAACCTAACAGCCAGTAGTCAGTTGTTATCTATATAATGGAAACATAGAATCCCCGGAGATGTGTCATCTAGGTGACATGGGCCCTTTTCATTTTTCAAGGCTTATTAATGGGTCTGACATTGACTTGTAGGACGGCTTCCTAGTGGAGAGCGCTCATGCCCGATGACTTTATACTAAACATAGTTCTCTTCAGTGAGATACAAATGTATCTCTTCTAGTTCAACAAGGGCTGGTTGATATGTTTCAAGGCTTCTTGAAGGGTAAGATAATAATGGGGCAGATTTAATTACCCGGTCCTGTCGTGATCCCGCGGTGCCTTGTCCGACGTGGATTCGGGTTCTGCCGGGATTCACTAAGATCGTGCACTCGATATCCTGCTGGTGTGGCTGCTGCGCCGAGGTCCGCCGGAGTTCACCTTCTTCTTCCTGGTGCATGTGAGTGCTGATCTTGTGACACAAATCCTTTTTTAAATTCTGCAGTTTGTCCGAATACGTCAGGTTTTCTGACGGCCCGCCCCCCCATTTCTGTCGCGTGCAAGCCGACGACGATGCACCAAAATCCGATCGTGTGCGCCAAACTCCCAGGGCAATTCGGCGCAAAATGGTAATCGTCGGGAAACCCGACGAATATGCATCCGACGAACCCTTAGTAAATGAGCCACAATACACAATGGGGCTCATTTACTTACCCGGTCCATTTGCGATCCTGCGGCGCGTTGTCCAACGTGGATTTGCGTCCTGCCGGGATTCACTAAGTTCCCTGCGCCCGATATCACCAGGTGTTACTGCTGTGCCGAAGTCCGCCAGAGTTCACCATCTTCTTCCTAGTGCCTGTAAGTGCGTGTCAAGCGACACAAATTTTTTTTTAAATACCACGGTTTTTCCGAATCCATCGGGTTGTCTGACGGCCCACTCCCTGATTTCTGTCGCATGCAAGCCGTCGACGATGTGCTAAAATCTGATCGCATGCGCCAAAATCCCAGGGCAATTCAGCGCAAAACGGAAATCAGCGGGAAACCTGCCGAAAATGCGTCCGACGGACCCTTAGTAAATGAGCCCCATTGACTTACAGGGTCACTACATATGTTCTTGCCTCTTGACTCCATTCCTAAGCTTGATCTACACAATGACAAGCAATATTCCCAAGGACTGTATCAGAGGGGTCAGATCTAGCCAACTACAGGTCCATGTCATGGAAAACCCAGACGGATTCGGAAAAACCGTGGTATTTTAAAAAAAATTTGTTGCTTGACACTCGCTTACCTGCACCCAGCAATTGATGGTGAACTCCGGTGGACTTCAGCGCAGCAGCGACACCTGGTGGACATCGGGCGCATGACCCGCCGGAAGACCTGAATCCTCGACGGAGAGCGCGCCGCTGGATCGCGAACGGACCGGGTAAGTAAATCTGCCCCATAGCCTTCACTGGAGAGAGTTTTTCTTTGCTGAGAATCCAATTGAGCAACAAAATGAGATCTAGTGTTCCTCCCCAGAGGTTTTGAAGAACATCTTCTAATCTTATATCTCTCCGATTCATGAAGTTTGGAATTTTAAGTGGATCTCGTCATTAAAAAATAATGGAATTTCTCGCTTTATTTATGCCGGTAATTCTTCTGCTTTCTTGTAAGATTGTGTAATAAGAACTTCACACCTTTAGATGAGATGAACGCAAAGACGCCGGTGGGATCAGCTGGAGGGTCTACAACGTGAAAATGACAAATTCCAGGACTAAATCCAAGAAAGTCACTGGAGACATGTGGAACAAGGATCAGATTATACTCCACGGCCACAAAGTGATTTATTAAAGGCAACACGACGGTGAATGTGTGGTCGCGCCTCCGGATTACATAGCCCCCAGTGTTAGCACAACATATCAGATGCCTTCTCCATGGAGAAGCTTAAGTGGTGTTACTGGTTCTTACTGGTCCTAACACCTCGTAGAGGTCCGGCTGTGATGAGGAGGATGAAAATGCTGCTTATAATCCCATGAAAATTGAAGAGCGGCAGAGGTTCTCGGACATTTTTTCCTGAATCAGAAGAATTTAGACCTAAATCACCTCTTCAGCATTTGAGGGCCATAAAGAGGAGATGGAGGTCCAGGGGTGGAGATCTTGAGGTGGCATCCAGGAACCTGGGCAGACGAGACTACTACTCCTTGGATCCACCATCTACTATCACTCTGGGGGGTCTGGAGTCTTACATTGGGATGTCTTCTTCTAGACCAGTGGTCCCCAACCTTTTTTTGTCCAGGGACCGGCAGCGGACATACATGTTTTGTTCAGGGACCAGTGGCCATGGGTAGGTGGTCTGGTGCCTAGCCAAAAATGTATGGCGTATATTGTCCGAAGAAGCTCCCCCTTTGCCACACTTTTATTGGCCCATTTTCTGTTCAATGCCTCCCCTGCTTCAATTGTCCATTGAATTTTTTATTTTTTTTTTTTACAGAGTTCGGCTGTGGCCCGGTGCCAGGTGCTCCACGGTCCAGTCTTGGGCCGCGGCCTGGTGGTTGAGGAACACTGTTCTAGACCACTGAGGTCCAGTATTGGATTACAGCCTGGACTCTCCAAAGTAAGCAGTGGTAATCTGGTGGACCAGTCCAACCTTGAGCTTAAGGAAGAACAAAATGTCCCAATGCCTCATAGATAAAGGATTGAGCTGTGAAAGTTGTGGCTCCCACTTGTAGATTATTCGTGGTGACTAGAGATGGTGGACACCATCTGGTCAGTCATATCCACATCTAGCTGCTAGGGTGGTCAATTTGCCGGATTGGCTGCTTGGTCACCAATCCAGTAATATGTCCGGCTCAGGCGGCCGGACCTGAAACCCAATGTCTAGTGATGATGACAACCGATTTATAGATCCACAGTCATCCCATTCACCATAGAGTTCACTCCACTCTTTATTATAAACATCAATATTTGCGTAGCAGAGGATCTAATTTGCATATTTATCCCATGGGGCATTGCGTCAGTGTTCTCTCCTCAATGAGAACCAGAACTTGACACGGTTGAACTCCACGGAGACTCCAGAGCCATCAAAATTGTAAATTAGAGTCACCGGATGCGGCTCTTCCCATGAGCTCCTTATATTAGTGAAACATGTCAACAGAACCCAGCTGCAGCCTCTTAAAGGGGTTGTCCAGGAATAATGATTGATGTACTATCCTCGGAATTGGGAATCAATAGTAGATTGGTGGAGCTGACATCTGACCCACACACCAATCAGCTGTTTGGAGCTGTGTGAACACGGAGCAAGGAGCTGGATTTTGGGCTCTATGTCCCTGCAGTGACCGTGATCCGTAATCTGTGACTACCGCTACTCCGAAGGGGGCCTATAACATAAGAGGAAGCGCTGAAGGGCGCCAGCCATCTCCAAAGCTTCGGATTAATATGGGACTGCACTACCACATGCTACCTATGTACAAAAGTGGCGCTGTCACTGCTCCAAAACGAAAGTTTTATTTTTCTAATTTTTTAAGTCACCTTTGACCTGTACCATGCTAGACTCGCTCTCCCCACAGCTCTCTGACCTCCCTGGTTTACATTCCAGGCCTCGGCTCCGGCTACAGACAATTCCTGCAGGGAATATCGTACGTGTCATGTCAGCCGCACGCACAGGCCCCAGCTCTCCTGTATGTGTCAGACCTGTCACCTGCCGCCGTCTACACTGCCGAGCCTCGTGCCCAAAATGTAGGAACTGTACACCGACTACCCGGTCCTCAACCGCTAATCGTATAATGTCACATGGGGGGCGTGTGTACCTTAGTTTTATTTTTCTTTGGTGTATAATTGAGACTTTTGTTCGTTCTTTTTTTTCGCCTTATTTATGGTTGTGTCTTTTTCCTAGTGACACATGTTCAGTTTTTCCTGTCCTGGTAGGTGCGACTTTTGGCTTTTTATTTGAGACTTTTTGTTGCAAATGTCTCAAATCTATATGGACACAAGCCATGAGGGGGGTTATATACAGGAGTGGATAACCTAATTTACTAACCCAAATTCTCACTGTGAGGTCCTCTAGTCACATCCCAGGGAGACAACGACATATGAGGCTGCAGTCACACGTGGCAGTAACACATACATTATCAAATACATCACAACAGCCGAGAAGAGTGGATTTGCCTAATTACATTGCTGTCAACTTGGCGTTTACAAAATGCATCTGTTAACAAGACGTTAAGACCCATGTTAACATAGTGTGAACAGATGTTAAAACGGTGTTAACACATGTGTTAACATTTAGTTGATGCATACGTTTTGCATATGCCACATTGACAGCAATGTACTTAGGCAAATCTGCTCTTCTCAGCTGTTGTGATGCGCCATGTGTGACCGCAACCCTTAGAAGTAACCAATAAAATGTGAATGGAAATAATGATGAATTTAAAAAGAAAAAAACTGCCTAAACTATAAATGTCCAACAGGTTTATGTGCAACATTTTAAACATTTAAAGCTTGTGAAATAATGTAATTCCAATTTACATGTTAAAACAATCCTGTGCCCGATATCCTGCATGTGTCACTTCCCCGCTGAGGTCCCCGGAGGTCACCTTCTCCTTCCTGGTGCATGTAAGTGCATTGTCCGTGTATAATGCGCTGTGCGGGGAGTCACTAAGATCCTGCACCCGATATCCTGCATGTGTCACTTCCCCGCTGAGGTCCCCGGAGTTCACCTTCTCCTTCCTGGTGCATGTAAGTGCATTGTCCGTGTATAATGCGCTGTGCGGGGAGTCACTAAGATCCTGCGCCCGATATCCTGCATGTGTCACTTCCCCGCTGAGGTCCCCGGAGGTCACCTTCTCCTTCCTGGTGCATGTAAGTGCATTGTCCGTGTATAATGCGCTGTGCGGGGAGTCACTAAGATCCTGCGCCCGATATCCTGCATGTGTCACTTCCCCGCTGAGGTCCCCGGAGGTCACCTTCTTCTTCCTGGTGCATGTAAGTGCATTGTCCGTGTATAATGTGCTGTGCGGGAAGTCACTAAGATCCTGCGCCCGATATCCTGCATGTGTCACTTCCCCGCTCAGGTCCCAGGAGTTCACCTTCTTCTTCCTGGTGCATGTAAGTGCATTGTCCGTGTATAATGTGCTGTGCGGGGAGTCACTAAGATCCTGCGCCCGATATCCTGCATGTGTCGCTTCCCCGCTCAGGTCCCTGGAGTTCTCCTTCTTCTTCCTGGTGCATGTAAGTGCATTGTCCGTGTATAATGTGCTGTGCGGGGAGTCACTAAGATCCTGCGCCCGATATCCTGCATGTGTCACTTCCCCGCTCAGGTCCCAGGAGTTCACCTTCTTCTTCCTGGTGCATGTAAGTGCATTGTCCGTGTATAATGCGCTGTGCGGGGAGTCACTAAGATCGTGCGTCTGATATCCTGCATGTGTCTCTTCCCCGCTCAGGTCCCAGGAGTTCACCTTCTTCTTCCTGGTGCATGTAAGTGCATTGTCCGTGTATAATGCGCTGTGCGGGGAGTCACTAAGATCCTGCGCCCAATATCCTGCATGTGTAGCTTCCCCGCTCAGGTCCCCGGAGTTCACCTTCTTCTTCCTGGTGCATGTAAGTGCATTGTCCGTGTATAATGCGCTGTGCGGGGAGTCACTAAGATCGTGTGTCCGATATCCTGCATGTGTCGCTTCCCCGCTCAGGTCCCTGGAGTTCACCTTCTTCTTCCTGGTGCATGTAAGTGCATTGTCCGTGTATAATGCGCTGTGCGGGGAGTCACTAAGATCCTGCGCCCGATATCCTTCATGTGTCACTTCCCCGCTCAGGTCCCAGGAGTTCACCTTCTTCTTCCTGGTGCATGTAAGTGCATTGTCCGTGTATAATGCGCTGTGCGGGGAGTCACTAAGATCCTGCGCCCAATATCCTGCATGTGTCGCTTCCCCGCTCAGGTCCCCGGAGTTCACCTTCTTCTTCCTGGTGCATGTAAGTGCATTGTCCGTGTATAATGCGCTGTGCGGGGAGTCACTAAGATCATGCGCCCGATATCCTGCATGTGTCGCTTCCCCGCTCAGGTCCCTGGAGTTCTCCTTCTTCTTCCTGGTGCATGTAAGTGCATTGTCCGTGTATAATGCGCTGTGCGGGGAGTCACTAAGATCCTGCGCCCGATATCCTTCATGTGTCGCTTCCCCGCTCAGGTCCCCAGAGTTCACCTTCTTCTTCCTGGTGCATGTAAGTGCATTGTCCGTGTATAATGTGCTGTGCGGGGAGTCACTAAGATCCTGCGCCCGATATCCTGCATGTGTCACTTCCCCGCTCAGGTCCCAGGAGTTCACCTTCTTCTTCCTGGTGCATGTAAGTGCATTGTCCGTGTATAATGTGCTGTGCGGGGAGTCACTAAGATCCTGCGCCCGATATCCTGCATGTGTCGCTTCCACGCTCAGGTCCCTGGAGTTCTCCTTCTTCTTCCTGGTGCATGTAAGTGCATTGTCCGTGTATAATGTGCTGTGCGGGGAGTCACTAAGATCCTGCGCCCGATATCCTGCATGTGTCACTTCCCCGCTCAGGTCCCAGGAGTTCACCTTCTTCTTCCTGGTGCATGTAAGTGCATTGTCCGTGTATAATGCGCTGTGCGGGGAGTCACTAAGATCCTGCGCCTGATATCCTGCATGTGTTGCTTCCCCGCTCAGGTCCCTGGAGTTCACCTTCTTCTTCCTGGTGCATGTAAGTGCATTGTCCGTGTATAATGCGCTGTGCGGGGAGTCACTAAAATCGTGCGTCTGATATCCTGCATGTGTCTCTTCCCCGCTCAGGTCCCAGGAGTTCACCTTCTTCTTCCTGGTGCATGTAAGTGCATTGTCCGTGTATAATGCGCTGTGCGGGGAGTCACTAAGATCCTGCGCCCAATATCCTGCATGTGTCGCTTCCCCGCTCAGGTCCCCGGAGTTCACCTTCTTCTTCCTGGTGCATGTAAGTGCATTGTCCGTGTATAATGCGCTGTGCGGGGAGTCACTAAGATCGTGTGTCCGATATCCTGCATGTGTCGCTTCCCCGCTCAGGTCCCTGGAGTTCACCTTCTTCTTCCTGGTGCATGTAAGTGCATTGTCCGTGTATAATGCGCTGTGCGGGGAGTCACTAAGATCCTGCGCCCGATATCCTTCATGTGTCACTTCCCCGCTCAGGTCCCAGGAGTTCACCTTCTTCTTCCTGGTGCATGTAAGTGCATTGTCCGTGTATAATGCGCTGTGCGGGGAGTCACTAAGATCCTGCGCCCAATATCCTGCATGTGTCGCTTCCCCGCTCAGGTCCCCGGAGTTCACCTTCTTCTTCCTGGTGCATGTAAGTGCATTGTCCGTGTATAATGCGCTGTGCGGGGAGTCACTAAGATCATGCGCCCGATATCCTGCATGTGTCGCTTCCCCGCTCAGGTCCCTGGAGTTCTCCTTCTTCTTCCTGGTGCATGTAAGTGCATTGTCCGTGTATAATGCGCTGTGCGGGGAGTCACTAAGATCCTGCGCCCGATATCCTTCATGTGTTGCTTCCCCGCTCAGGTCCCCAGAGTTCACCTTCTTCTTCCTGGTGCATGTAAGTGCATTGTCCGTGTATAATGTGCGGGGAGTCACTAAGATCATGCGCCTGATATCCTGCATGTGTTGCTTCCCCGCTCAGGTCCCTGGAGTTCACCTTCTTCTTCCTGGTGCATGTAAGTGCATTGTCCGTGTATAATGCGCTGTGCGGGGAGTCACTAAGATCGTGCGTCTGATATCCTGCATGTGTCTCTTCCCCGCTCAGGTCCCCGGAGTTCACCCTCTTCTTCCTGGTGCATGTAAGTGCATTGTCCGTGTATAATGCGCTGTGCAGGGAGTCACTAAGATCCTGCGTCTGATATCCTTCATATGTCGCTTCCCCGCTCAGGTCCCTGGAGTTCACCTTCTTCTTCCTGGTGCATGTAAGTGCATTGTCCGTGTATAATGTGCTGTGCGGGGAGTCACTAAGATCCTGCGCCCGATATCCTGCATGTGTCACTTCCCCGCTCAGGTCCCAGGAGTTCACCTTCTTCTTCCTGGTGCATGTAAGTGCATTGTCCGTGTATAATGTGCTGTGCGGGGAGTCACTAAGATCATGCGCCCGATATCCTGCATGTGTCGCTTCCCCGCTCAGGTCCCCGGAGTTCTCCTTCTTCTTCCTGGTGCATGTAAGTGCATTGTCCGTGTATAATGTGCTGTGCGGGGAGTCACTAAGATCCTGCACCCGATATCCTGCATGTGTCGCTTCCCCGCTCAGGTCCCCGGACTTCACCTTCTTCTTCCTGGTGCTTGTAAGTGTTTGTTCTTGCGACACAATTTGAAAGTTAAACCCCGCGCTCAGTCCGAATCAGTCGGATCTTCTGACGACATGCCCCCTAAACTGCATTGCATGGAAGCAGCGCAGCTGCGCCAAAGAATGATTGCGTGCCCCACATTTACAGCGCACACACTTCTTAAATACCTTTCCAAGCCGTCAAATCCCCAAAAGTAAATAAGCCCCAATGTCCACATAAAATCAACCCAAAATTCTCAAAATGTGTCAACCGGGTGACTGTACGTCCCCCTTTAATAATAATTAGCCAATTTTATCCTCTTAATATATTAAACTAATTCTGCAAGCCCCGCCCTCTGATAATAAGATGACTCTGCTGACCCAGCCCCCTATTCACCCATATTGAACCTGTCTCCTGATACAGAGATGACTCTGCAGCCCTGTATAATAAAACGGACATAACTCTCCCTTCCTCGTCTTCTAACATTAAGATCAGTCCTGTGACCCGACCATAAGATGACTGTTTTGATCTGACCCTCTTATGATTTTGAGAAATTCTAATAATAATCTGATAGAGATGACTATTCCGACTATGACCTCAAATAGAGAGAACTATATCAACTCTGTCTTAATAGAGATGACTCTATAGACCCTGCCCTCTAATAGAGATGACTCTATAGACCCTGCCCTCTAATAGAGATGACTCTATAGACCTTACCCTCTAATAGAGATGACTCTATAGACCCTGCCCTCTAATAGAGATGACTCTATAGACCCTGCCCTCTAATAGAGATGACTCTATAGACCCTACCCTCTAATAGAGATGACTCTATAGACCCTGCCCTCTAATAGAGATGACTCTATAGACCCTGCCCTCTAATAGCGATGACTCTATCGACCCTACCCTCTAATAGACATGACTCTATCGACCCTGCCCTCTAATAGAGATGACTTTATAGTCCCTGCCCTCTAATAGAGATGACTCTATAGACCCTACCCTCTAATAGAGATGACTCTATAGACCCTGCCCTCTAATAGAGATGACTCTATAGACCCTGCCCTCTAATAGAGATGACTCTATCGACCCTTCCCTCTAATAGAGATGACTCTATCGACCCTACCCTCTAATAGAGATGACTCTATCGACCCTACCCTCTAATAGAGATGACTCTATCGACCCTACCCTCTAATAGAGATGACTCTATAGACCCTGCCCTCTAATAGAGATGACTCTATAGACCCTGCCCTCTAATAGCGATGACTCTATCGACCCTACCCTCTAATAAAGATGACTCTATCGACCCTACCCTCTAATAGAGATGACTCTATCGACCCTACCCTCTAATAGAGATGACTCTATAGACCCTGCCCTCTAATAGAGATGACTCTATAGACCCTACCCTCTAATAGAGATGACTCTATAGACCCTGCCCTCTAATAGAGATGACTCTATAGACCCTGCCCTCTAATAGAGATGACTCTATAGACCCTGCCCTCTAATAGAGATGACTCTATAGACCCTGCCCTCTAATAGAGATGACTCTATAGACCCTGCCCTCTAATAGAGATGACTCTATAGACCCTGCCCTCTAATAGAGATGACTCTATAGACCCTGCCCTCTAATAGAGATGACTCTATAGACCCTGACCTCTAATAGAGATGACTCTATAGACCCTGACCTCTAATAGAGATGACTCTATAGACCCTGCCCTCTAATAGAGATGACTCTATAGACCCTACCCTCTAATAGAGATGACTCTATAGACCCTGACCTCTAATAGAGATGACTCTATAGACCCTGCCCTCTAATAGAGATGACTCTATAGACCCTGCCCTCTAATAGAGATGACTCTATAGACCCTGCCCTCTAATAGAGATGACTCTATAGACCTTACCCTCTAATAGAGATGACTCTATAGACCCTGCCCTCTAATAGAGATGACTCTATAGACCCTGCCCTCTAATAGAGATGACTCTATAGACCCTGCCCTCTAATAGAGATGACTCTATAGACCAGGGGTCGGGAACCTATGGCTCGCGAGCCAGATATGGCTCTTTTGATGGCCGCATCTGGCTCGCAGCCAGGGCTCCTATCCAGGGGCATTACTACAGCCGTGGCATCTGCTGCGCTGCCTGTCAAGACCAGGGGCCCTTACCTGGCTCCTGTTGTGCCCCTGGCTGTAGTAATGCCCCTGGATGTATTCAGCAGAGCAGCGCAGGGGTACGCGGGGTTAATTCTGGGGCGGCGCCTCTCTCTCCTTCCCTGCAGCAGTCTCCTCCGTGTGTGAGAGAGGGAGGGGAGGAGACTGTCTGCCTGCAGCCAATCCCGGGGCTGGATGTAGCAGCGCGGGAGATTCAGACAGAGGAGACCAGAGAGCTGCATACTGAGGAGACATCCAGCACCTGAGGAGAAGGAGTCAGCAGCCGGATCAGCCACAGATAAGTGCTCCCTCCCCCCAGTGTCCTGTCACACTCTGCCTTAACCCCTTAGTGTCCTGTGTGCAGGAGCAGCTATGAAGCTCCTAAGTGTCCCTTACAGACCCCTCTGCATCATCCCCTCATATCTTCCCCCACCACTGCATTTCTACATTAATGTGAGGTTCTGCAGCAGCTGAGATACAAAATAGCTAGGACCAAAGACAAAATTGTGGTGCACGTCAGTAATAAATGTGGCGCATGGTCCGGCTTAGCAGTAACAACAGTCTAGCAGTTTTGTGTGTATAATAATGTTCTGCGGGGGGTGGCGGGTGTATTATAATGTTCTGCGGGGGGTGGCGTGTGTATAATAATGTTCTGCGGGGGGTGGCGTGTGTATTATAATGTTCTGCGGGGGGTGGCGGGTGTATTATAATGTTCTGCGGGGGGTGGCGGGTGTATTATAATGTTCTGCGGGGGGTGGCGGGTGTATTATAATGTTCTGCGGGGGGTGTATTATAATGTTCTGCGGGGGCTGGCGGGTGTATTATAATGTTCTGCGGGGGGTGGCGGGTGTATTATAATGTTCTGCGGGGGGTGGCGGGTGTATTATAATGTTCTGCTGGGGGTGTATTATAATGTTCTGCTGGGGGTGTATTATAATGTTCTGCGGGGGGTGGCGGGTGTATTATAATGTTCTGCGGGGGGTGGCGGGTGTATTATAATGTTCTGCGGGGGGTGGCGGGTGTATTATAATGTTCTGCGGGGGGTGTATTATAATGTTCTGCGGGGGGTGGCGGGTGTATTATAATGTTCTGCGGGGGGTGGCGTGTGTATTATAATGTTCTGCGGGGGGTGGCGTGTGTATTATAATGTTCTGCGGGGGGTGGCGTGTGTATAATAATGTTCTGCGGGGGGTGGCGGGTGTATAATAATGTTCTGCGGGGGGTGGCGGGTGTATAATGTTCTGCGGGGGGTGGCGGGTGTATTATAATGTTCTGCGGGGGGTGGCGGGTGTATTATAATGTTCTGCGGGGGGTGGCGTGTGTATTATAATGTTCTGCTGGGGGTGTATTATAATGTTCTGCGGGGGGTGGCGGGTGTATTATAATGTTCTGCGGGGGGTGGCGGGTGTATTATAATGTTCTGCGGGGGGTGGGGGGTGTATTATAATGTTCTGCGGGGGGTGGGGGGTGTATTATAATGTTCTGCGGGGGGTGGGGGGTGTATTATAATGTTCTGCGGGGGGTGTATTATAATGTTCTGCGGGGGGTGGCGGGTGTATTATAATGTTCTGCTGGGGGTGTATTATAATGTTCTGCGGGGGGTGGCGGGTGTATTATAATGTTCTGCTGGGGGTGGCGGGTGTATTATAATGTTCTGCGGGGGGTGGCGTGATCCCCGTCAAAAATGCGGCCGCGGGACCCTCAGTAAATAAGCCCCATTGTACGGCTCTCGCAGAATTATATTTTAAAATATGTGGCGCTTATGGCTCTCTCAGCCAAAAAGGTTCCTGACCCCTGCTATAGACCTTACCCTCTAATAGAGATGACTCTATAGACCCTGCCCTCTAATAGAGATGACTCTATAGACCTTACCCTCTAATAGAGATGACTCTATAGACCCTGCCCTCTAATAGAGATGACTCTATAGACCCTGCCCTCTAATAGAGATGACTCTATAGACCCTGCCCTCTAATAGAGATGACTCTATAGACCCTGCCCTCTAATAGAGATGACTCTATAGACCCTGCCCTCTAATAGAGATGACTCTATAGACCCTGCCCTCTAATAGAGATGACTCTATAGACCCTGACCTCTAATAGAGATGACTCTATAGACCCTGCCCTCTAAAAGAGATGACTCTATAGACCCTGCCCTCTAATAGAGATGACTCTATAGACCCTGCCCTCTAATAGAGATGACTCTATAGACCCTGCCCTCTAAAAGAGATGACTCTATAGACCCTGCCCTCTAATAGAGATGACTCTATAGACCCTGCCCTCTAATAGAGATGACTCTATAGACCCTGCCCTCTAATAGAGATGACTCTATAGACCCTGCCCTCTAATAGAGATGACTCTATCGACCCTGCCCTCTAATAGAGATGACTCTATAGACCCTGCCCTCTAATAGAGATGACTCTATAGACCCTACCCTCTAATAGAGATGACTCTATAGACCCTACCCTCTAATAGAGATGACTCTATCGACCCTGCCCTCTAATAGAGATGACTCTATAGACCCTGCCCTCTAATAGAGATGACTCTATAGACCCTACCCTCTAATAGAGATCACTCTATAGACCCTACCCTCTAATAGAGATGACTCTATCGACCCTGCCCTCTAATAGAGATGACTCTATAGACCTTACCCTCTAATAGAGATGACTCTATAGACCCTGCCCTCTAATAGAGATGACTCTATCGACCCTGCCCTCTAATAGAGATGACTCTATAGACCTTACCCTCTAATAGAGATGACTCTATAGACCCTGCCCTCTAATAGAGATGACTCTATAGACCCTGCCCTCTAATAGAGATGACTCTATCGACCCTGCCCTCTAATAGAGATGACTGTATAGACCCTGCCCTCTAATAGAGATGACTCTATCGACCCTGCCCTCTAATAGAGATGACTCTATCGACCCTACCCTCTAATAGAGATGACTCTATAGACCCTGCCCTCTAATGATGATGAGATGACCCATGATCCCGCCCTCTAATGATGAGATGGTTTTGCAGACTCTAATACTGATCTTGTTTTCCGCTAATAAGATGACTCAGCTGACCTTGCTTTCCAATGATAAAGCACTGACTATACTGACCCTGCCCTCAAATTATAACACGATGACCACTAATTGTTACAAGATAATTCTACTATTCCTGCCCTCTAACGAAGACGGGACGACTCTGCTGTCTAATGAAACGACTCTACTCGCCCTCATTAGTAATAATGAGAAAACTTTCCTGACTCAACAAAGAGCTGAAACGATGAGTCTACTTTTCTTACCTTCTAATGTTTATGAGATGACTCTGCTAACCCAATCCCAGTCTACACAGCAAAGCTGAAAATTGTGCTGTACGGGATATTTCCAGCCGGTTGAGTCGGCTCTAGTCCTCATGGTTAGTTATTGTATTTTTACAAGGAGAGTTACACCTTAAGGATCATTAGAAATAACAAAAACTGCAGACAAATATGTGATATGATCGAGTCCTCTAAGGGCAAGAAGACGACTCTGCTGATTGTCCTGTTATGACAGGGAGGGGACTCTGTTAACCCCACCCCCTGATGTATAGTAAGACGACTCTCCTGACCACGTAACTCTACCGACCCTCTGCTTGACCACAAATATGAGACGACTCTGCTGCTCTCTCCAAGTCTGAACAGCACAGCTGTAAAGTGAACTTTTCACATTTCAAGTATTTTTTTATTTTTTTTGCAATCACATCAAAATGCTTCACATTTTTAAACAAAATGTAAGAAACCTGCAATTTAAACCCAAAGTAAGCAACAAGTGATTCTCTAATGATACATTTCCTGTAGAAAAAAACATTCTTGTAACTTTTCTATCAATCTTCCAAATCACAGAGAATCATTAGCAAATGTTTTATTCTGTATTCTGCCAGACGCAGAGATTCTTTGGTATTTGGATTGTTGTCTAAATTGTCTATTTCTGGATTTTTGGCTCAAAATGTGAGGAAGTCCCAGCTGAGACCGACTTTTTTTTTTTTTTATATTAGAGAATCTTGAAAGATTTTTTACATTTTTCTGTTTTTTTTTTCCGACAGAGGTGACGATTTTTAGTGATGTTACTCCTGTGGTCACTGTGTTATTATTACACGTGTTTTACCTGTATGATTGTTACTCATGTGGTCGCTGTGTTATTGTTACTCATGTGGTCGCTGTATTATTGTTACTCATGTGGTCGCTGTGTTATTGTTACTCATGTAGTCACTGTATTATTGTTACTCACGTAGTCGCTGTATTATTGTTACTCATGTGGTCACTATGTCATTGTTACACGTGTTTTACCTGTGTGATTGTTACTTGTGGGAAAGATGTTTGATTGTTACTCATGTAGTCGCTGTGTTATTGTTACTCATGTAGTCGCTGTGTTATTGTTACACGCCTTTTACTTCTGTGATTGTTACTCATGTAGCCACTGTGTTACTGTTACTAATGTGGTCACTATGTCATTGTTACACGTGTTTTACCTGTGTGATTGTTACTCATGTAGCCATTGTGTTATTGTTACTCATGTAGTCGCTGTGTTATTGTTACTCATGTAGTCGCTGTGTTATTGTTACATGCGTTTTACCTCTGTGACTGTTACTAATGTGGTCACTATGTCATTGTTACACGTGTTTTACCTGTGTGATTGTTACTTGTGGGAAAGATGTGTGATTGTTACTCATGTAGTCGCTGTGTTATTGTTACATGCGTTTTACCTATGTGATTGTTACTCATGTGGCCACTGTTCTATTATTACTCATCTGTTATTGATACACGTGTTTTACCTATGTGATTGTTACTTGTGGGAATGATGTGTGATTGTTACTCATGTGGTAAATGTGCGATTATGTGGAGGTTTCCTCCGCAGACTGGAGGGAGCACAGAAAACTTTGTCTCACTTTAGATATTTGATGGTAATTTGAGGTTTCTAGGAAATTACTTCTGCTGAGGGCTTCATTATAAAGCACTTAGAGTAATATGGAGTCATTTACAGTGGCGGCTGAGGGGCTCTCATCCGTGGAGCGCAGCATAAAGATCTACTACAACTTCTGATCATCTCCAGTCTGTATTACAGAAGATTATGGGGAAGATAAAAAGATAGACAGAAGCTCCATCACACAACCAGGACCAGAATGTCAACCAGTGGTCACCTGCCGCATAGAGCAGGCTGGGCAGTTAATAGGGATAGCTGGGCGCTAGTATTAAGGCTCACTGAACATTTCTGTCCTACATTTTCATCTTTGTTCATTCCCTAACAGCAGTATCACAGATAGATTGATCCACTATAACCTAAACTTCCCATTCTGTAAAACTCCTCTTATGCTGCACCAGTTATCTAGAATGTGCTTTCTCACTATACAAAGTTTCAAGAGTGCCCATAAAACACTACGAGACTGAAAGCTCTTGGGATCAGGGCTCCCACTCCTGTTCTTCCAGATGACTGTTTGTTCTGTGTTATGTAACATTACACTCAGCGGCCACTTTATTAGGTCCCCCATGCTAGTAACGGGTTGGACCCCCTTTTGCCTTCAGAACTGCCTCAATTCTTCGTGGCATAGATACAACAAGGTGCTGGAAGCTCCTCAGAGATTTTGGTCCATAGTGACATGATGGCATCACACAGTTGCCGCAGATTTGTCGGCTGCACATCCATGATGCGAATCTCCCGTTCCACCACATCCCAAAGATGCTCTATTGGATTGAGATCTGGTGACTGTGGAGGCCATTTGTGTCCAGTGACCTCATTGTCATGTTCAAGAAACCAGTCTGAGATGATTCCAGCTTTATGACATGGCGCATTATCCTGCTGAAAGTAGCCATCAGATGTTACAGGGTACATTGTGCTCATAAAGGGATGGACATGGTGCAACAATACTCAGGTAGGCTGTGGCGTTGTACCAAGGGGCCCAAAGACACCATGACACCACCACCACCAGCCTGAGCCGCTGATACAAGGCAGGATGGATCCATGACACCACCACCACCAGCCTGACCCGCTGATACAAGGCAGGATGGATCCATGACACCACCACCACCAGCCTGACCCGCTGATACAAGGCAGGATGGATCCATGACACCACCACCACCAGCCTGAGCCGCTGATACAAGGCAGGATGGATCCATGACACCACCAGCACCAGCCTGAGCCGCTGATACAAGGCAGGATGGATCCATGACACCACCACCACCAGCCTGACCCGCTGATACAAGGCAGGATGGATCCATGCTTTCATGTTGTTGACCCCAAATTCTGACCCTACCATCCGAATGTCGCAGCAGAAATCGAGACTCATCAGACCAGGCAAGGTTTTTCCAATCTTCTACTGTCCAATTTCGATGAGCTTGTGCAAATTGTAGCCTCAGTTTCCTGTTCTTAGCTGAAAGGAGTGGCACCCGGTGTGGTCTTCTGCTGCTGTAGCCCATCTGCCTCAGAGTTGGACGTACTGTGCGTTCAGAGATGCTCTTCTGCCTACCTTGGTTGTAACGGGTGGCGATTTGAGTCACTGTTGCCTTTCTATCAGCTCGAACCAGTCTGCCCATTCTCCTCTGACCTCTGGCATCAGCAAGGCATTTCCGCCCACAGAACTGCCGCTCACTGGATGTTTTTTCTTTTTCGGACCATTCTCTGTAAACCCTAGAGATGGTTGTGTGTGAAAATCCCAGTAGATCAGCAGTTTCTGAAATACTCAGACCAGCCCTTCTGGCACCAACAACCATGCCACGTTCACAGGCCACAAATCACCTTTCTTCCCCATACTGATGCTCGGGAGAACTGCAGGAGATTGTCTGGACCATGTCTACATGCCTAAATGCACTGCCGCCATGTGATTGGCTGATTAGAAATTAAGTGTTAACGAGCAGTTGGACAGGTGAACCTAATAAAGTGGCCGGTGAGTGTATAGCTGTATATGTCCCCTATGATCTGTTAAGCCACAGAATATGGTGACGCTTTATAAAGATTATTATTAATAATAATTGATCTATCTACAGAATATCTATTATCTATCAATCTACCTATCGCAAATCAGTGTATCCATCTTACATCTATGTAATGATGTATCTGTGATATCTCTTTGTATCTATAATAGAGGCTGCAGAATGTCAGGGGTAAGGAGGGATCTGTGAATCCACATTACACGACCTTTTACATCCAAAAAAATGTTTTTTTCTTCAATCTAACAAGCCGGCACCCTCACCGTACATAACATCACCAACCTGCCACTCCGCAGGGCTGGGGGCCACCGGGTGAGGGATGTCCCGCCAGGTACTCGGAAATAGGATTATGTCACTCCCCCTTCCCCGCCAGAGCCCTGGAAAATGTCCACAGAGAAACTGCGTCTTCTAAAATTACAGCAAAGCCACCGACCTCCTGGACACCAAGGACTTGTAGTGTATTAAGGAGATTTACACATTCCTGCCGGATACTGCAACTAGTATACACCGCAGGGAGATGGGGAGATAGATAGATAGATAGGAGATAGATAGATATGAGATAGATAGATAGATAGATAGGAGATAGATAGATAGATAGATAGATATGAGATAGATAGATAGATAGGAGATAGATAGATAGATAGATAGATAGGAGATAGATAGATATGAGATAGATAGATAGATAGATAGATAGATAGATAGATAGATAGATATGAGAGAGAGAGAGAGAGATAGATATGAGAGAGAGAGAGATAGATAGATAGATAGATAGATAGATAGATATGAGAGAGATAGATAGATAGATAGGAGAAAGATAGATAGATAGATAGATAGATAGATAGATAGGAGATAGATAGATAGATAGATAGATAGATATGAGATAGATAGATAGATAGATAGATAGATAGATATGAGAGAGATAGATAGATAGGAGATAGATAGATAGATAGATTGATAGATATGAGATAGATAGATAGATAGATAGATAGATAGATAGATAGGAGATAGATAGATAGATAGATAGATAGATAGATATGAGATAGATATGAGATAGATATGAGATAGATAGATAGATAGATAGATAGATAGGAGATAGATAGGAGATAGATAGATAGATAGATAGGAGATAGATAGATAGATAGATAGATAGGAGATAGATAGATAGATAGATAGATAGGAGATAGATAGATATGAGATAGATAGATAGATAGGAGATAGATAGATAGATAGGAGATAGATAGATATGAGATAGATAGATAGGAGATAGATATGAGATAGATAGATATGAGATAGATAGATAGATAGGAGATAGATAGATAGATAGATAGATAGATATGAGATAGATAGATAGATAGATAGATAGGAGATAGATAGATATGAGATAGATAGATATGAGATAGATAGATAGATAGATAGATATGAGATAGATAGGAGATAGATAGATATGAGATAGATAGATAGATAGATAGATATGAGAGAGATAGATAGATAGATATGAGATAGATAGATAGATAGATATGAGAGAGATAGATAGATAGATATGAGATAGATAGATAGATAGATAGATATGAGAGAGATAGATAAATAGATAGGGATAGATAGGAGATAGATAGATAGATAGATAGATAGATAGATAGATAGATAGATAGATATGAGATAGATAGATAGATAGATTGATAGATATGAGATAGATATGAAATAGATAGATAGATAGATAGATAGATAGATAGGAGATAGATAGATATGAGATAGATAGATAGATATGAGATAGATAGATATGAGATAGATAGATATGAGATAGATAGATAGATAGGAGATAGATAGATAGATAGATAGATAGATAGATAGATAGATAGATAGATAGATAGATATGAGATAGATAGATAGATAGATAGATAGGAGATAGATAGAAAGGAGATAGATAGATAGATAGATAGATAGATAGATAGGAGATAGATAGATAGGAGATAGATAGATATGAGATAGATAGATAGATAGATAGATATGAGATAGATAGATAGATAGATAGATAGATAGATATGAGATAGATAGATAGATATGAGAGAGATAGATAGATAGATAGATATGAGAGAGATAGATAGATAGATATGAGAGAGATAGATAGATAGATATGAGATAGATAGATAGATAGATATGAGAGAGATAGATAGATAGATAGATAGATTGATAGATATGAGATAGATATGAAATAGATAGATAGATAGGAGATAGATAGGAGATAGATAGATAAGTCCACCCGTTTTTCACATTCTACGGAGTGCTGCCTTTTACCTGGACTCATCATTGAGACCCTTGTAGGGGGCGTCTGTAGGGGGCGCTTAGGCTGAATACTAAAATACACAAATATCAATAGGGTAATAAATGGCTCCAGGTGACAAACTCAGCTCTGCTTCACCTGTATAATCTACATACTGGGGCACACGCGACCCCTCAGACTATTTTGGTGAAGTGCGTTGAGTGGAATTATTTCTTTTCGTCTCTTTCGCCATTTCTGTAAACAAGCGGCTTTTGTCGGAGCGGACGCTGTGCAAATAAACTCCTCCAGGAGCCATCACTGCGCCGCTATTACCCCCCCCCCCCCTCCTCAAATGGACGAGAAGACGAGAAATGATTAAGTCACTACAAGAAGAAACAAACTCGTCCTGGAAATGTGGAAATTAACCCCTTCACTGACTGAGAGGAGGAAAGGATGGAAGGGGGGGAGGGGGTACAGTAATAGGACAAGGGGGGGGGGGTCATACAGGCTCTGAAAAACCCAGGAGGGGGAAAAGGTTTTCTGATGAAATGAATGTTTTTTGGCAGCCAATATTTTGACAGATATTTTTATAAAACATAAAATATATCAGTGAAGTTTCGTGGAATTATTTCCACGATTCCACAAATTTGCATTAGAATGTACAAAATGAATATAATGTGGTGATAATGTGGTGGTTCTGGGGTTTGCTACAATGTGTCAGTACACAACCAGTTCTCTCAGCTGAGAAATGGTGACAATTGTATCCAGTGTAGACAATGCTCTGTGAGCTAAACAGCCTGGACTCCAGACTGATACATTGTAACAAACCAGCAGAGAGATGTCTACAAGTGTTTAGCTCACAGAGCATTGCCTAAACTGGATACAATTGATTCTACACTGTATCTGTAGCTGGTCCTGCTCTCATCTGAGAAGTGGAGAAAATCCAATCCAGACAATGCTCTGTGAGCTAAAGAGCCCAGACTTCACACTGCAACATTGTACAAAACTGCTTACACTACGGACGATTCATTATGGTCTATAGGTCGGAACTGGTGGAGTTTGTGCCCGGAGCCTCTCAGCGGATACAGGCACAGGATCACCAGCAATTATAAGACCAAACCCCAATATTAATGGGTTCCCCCAATATATCTGCAGCCAGTCCTGGCCTCAGCTGAGAAATTGATCTGGTCTAGACAATGCTCTGTGAGAGCATTTTCTACACTAGAGCAGGATCCGCCATGTTCAGGGTCATTGTTTCTAAATAGAGACAGTTGCATCGAGTCTAGACAATGCTCTGTGAGCTAAACACATCAGGAGCAGCTACACAGATCTCTCTGCTGGTTTGTCACAATGTATCAGTCTGGAGTCCAGGCTGTAAAGCTCACAGAGCATTGTCTGTGATACAATTGTCTCCACTTTACAGCTCAGAGCTGGATGATCCTTGTATAGGGTCACTGCAGGCTCTCATTCACTGACAAGCAGCAGAGATCCTGATCGTAGGGAAGACGGAAATCATTTATGACAATGTGACATTTTAACGTTCATTTTTCTGGAGATTCCATTGATTTGAACATTTTGCTACATTTACTTTGTCGGATGAGTGACCCCACTTTTTACAGCCCCTCTTTTAATGCGGCTCTCAATATGGACGTTTTATTACATCTTGATACATTTATTATTATTTTTGCACCGATGACCCCAAAAATTCCCAAATCCTGACAAATCACATTGAAGAAAATCAACTTCAGGAATAAATAAATTAATAATTGTGTATTATGTGCGCTGTGTAGTGTTACTATTTACCACTCTATGGGGGGGGGGATTATTTTGGACCATATGATACTATATTCTGGGTATATTACGTTACTATCTTTGAATTGTATCATATTTTGTGGGACTACATACAGTTACTGTTTACATTTTGCATGTTTTAAGCACAATGAGGTCCTACTATTTTACACTGTATGTTGGTAATAATAATTGTTTATTTATATAGCGCACACAGATGCCACAGCGCTGCGCAGAGTTTGCCAAATCAATCGCTGCCCCCAATGGGGCTCACAATCTAATCAACCTACCAGTATGTTTTGGAGTGTGGGAGGAAACCAGAGGACCCGGAGGAAACCCACACAAACACGGAGAGAACATACAAACTCTTTGTAGATGTTGACCATGATGGGATTTGAACCCAGGACCCCAGCGCTGCAAGGCTGTAATACTAACCACTGAGCCGCCGTGCTGGTATTATTTGGGTGATGTGCCGCAGTGTGATTGGGTCATATGCTGTATACATGAGTGTGATTTATGCTCAGCATAGTGACATTTAGTCACTGTATATTGGAAGGGTTTGCAATCTGTACAGTGTAACTATTTACTTATCATTATTGGTATAGCGGTATTGTGTAGACATTGTATTTTGTTACTATTTGCACTATGTGGCGGCATTATTCAGGCACTGCAGGCCAGTATCATGTGGACGATGCTTGTGCTGTGTGTGCACTGCATGGCGGTATTGTAGTTATTTTTTTGCTCATTAATGTGCCCTCTGCCCTCCAATAATATGCAGTCTGCCTCCCCAGTAATGTGCGCTATGCCCCCCAGTAATGTGCGCTATGCCCCCCAGTAATGTGCGCTCTGCCCCCCAGTAATGTGCCCTCTGCCCCCCCAGTAATGTGCCCTCTGCCCCCCCAGTAATGTGCCCTGGGCCCCCTAGTAATGTGCCCTGTGCCTCCCCAGTAATGTGCGCTATGCCCCCCAGTAATGTGCGCTATGCCCCCCAGTAATGTGCGCTATGCCCCCCAGTAATGTGCCATCTGCCCCCCCGTAATGTGCACTCTACCCCCCAGTAATATGCACTCTGCCCCCCAGTAATGTGCGCTATGCTTCCCCAGTAATGTGCGCTATGCCTCCCCAGTAATGTGCACTCTGCCCCCCAGTAATGTGCGCTATGCCCCCCCCAGTAATGTGCGCTATGCCCCCCCAGTAATGTGCACTCTGCCTCCCAGTAATGTGCGCTATGCCCCCCCAGTAATATGCACTCTGCCCCCCAGTAATGTGCGCTATGCCCCCCAATAATGTGCGCTATGCCTCCCCAGTAATGTGCACTCTGCCTCCCCAGTAATGTGCGCTATGCCCCCCAGTAATGTGCGCTATGCCCCCCAGTAATGTGCGCTATGCCCCCCAGTAATGTGCGCTATGCCTCCCCAGTAATGTGCCATCTGCCCCCCCCGTAATGTGCACTCTGCCCCCCAGTAATATGCACTCTGCCCCCCAGTAATGTACACTCTGCCCCCCAGTAATGTGCACTATGCCTCCCCAGTAATGTGCACTCTGCCCCCCAGTAATGTGCGCTATGCCCCCCCAGTAATGTGCGTTATGCCCCCCCAGTAATGTGCGCTATGCCCCCCAGTAATGTGCGCTATGCCCCCCAGTAATGTGCGCTCTGCCTCCCCAGTAATGTGCACTCTGCCTCCCCAGTAATGTGCGCTATGCCCCCCCAGTAATGTGCCCTCTGCCCCCCCAGTAATGTGCGCTGTGTCCCCCAGTAATGTGCACTCTGCCCCCCAGTAATGTACTCTCTGCCCCCCAGTAATGTGCACTCTGCCTCCCCAGTAATGTGCACTCTGCCTCCCCAGTAATGTGCGCTATGCCCCCCAGTAATGTGCCCTCTGCCCCCCAGTAATGTGCACTCTGCCCCCCAGTAATGTGCCCTGTGCCCCCCAGTAATGTGCACTCTGCCCCCCAGTAATATGCACTCTGCCCTCCAGTAATGTGCCCTGTGCCCCCCAGTAATGTGCCCTGTGCCCCCCAGTAATGTGCCCTGTGCCCCCCCGTAATGTGCACTCTGCCCCCCCAGTAATGTGCACTCTGCCCCCCCCAGTAATGTGCACTCTGCCCCCCCAGTAATGTGCACTCTGCCTCCCAGTAATGTACACTCTGCCCCCCCAGTAATGTGCCCTATGTCTCCCCAGTAATGTGCGCTATGCCCCCCCAGTAATGTGCGCTATGCCCCCCAGTAATGTGCCCTCTGCCCCCCCCCCAGTAATGTGCACTCTGCCTCCCCAGTAATGTGCACTCTGCCTCCCCAGTAATGTGCACTCTGCCCCCCTGTAATGTGCACTCTGCCCCCCCAGTAATGTACACTCTGCCCCCCAGTAATGTGCCCTCTGCCCCCCCAGTAATGTGCCCTCTGCCCCCCCAGTAATGTGCACTCTGCCCCCAGTAATGTGCGCTATGCCCCCCAGTAATGTGCCCTCTGCCCCCAGTAATGTGCACTCTGCCCCCCCAGTAATGTTCACTCTGCCCCCCAGTAATGTGCCCTCTGCCCCCCCAGTAGTGTGCCCTCTGCCCCCCAGTAATGTGCCCTCTGCCCCCCCAGTAGTGTGCCCTATGTCTCCCCAGTAATGTGCACTCTGCCCCCCCCAGTAGTGTGCCCTCGGCCCCCCCAGTAATGTGCCCTCTGCCCCCCCAGTAGTGTGCCCTATATCTCCCCAGTAATGTGCATTCTATTCCACCAGTCATGTGCCCTCTGCCCCCCAGTCATGTGCCCTCTGCCCCCAGTAATGTGCCCTCTGCCCCCCAGTAATGTGCCCTATGTCTCCCCAGTAATGTGCATTCTACCCCCCCAGTAATGTGCCCTCTGCCCCCTAGTAATGTGCCCCCCACCAGTCATGTGCCCTCTGCCCCCCAGTAATGTGCCCTATGTCTCCCTAGTAATGTGCATTCTACCCCCCAGTAACGTGCCATATGTCTCCCCAGTAATGTGCATTCTACCCCCCCAGTAATGTGCACTCTGCCCCCCAGTAATGTGCACTCTGCCCCCCAGTAATGTGCCCCCCACCAGTCATGTGCCCTCTGCCCCCCAGTAATGTGCCCTCTGGCCCCCAGTAATGTGCACTCCTATAACCCTGATGTGCAGATCTCCCTGGCTATATGGAGATCCATCCCCAGCCATTCAGAGCCCTAGTAAAGCTAGTAAAGTAACTGCCCATATCACTTGTCAGGTCCCTGGGAAAGCTGGGTGACACTATTAGTACTATAGACATTACATTGGTTGCAGTCGTGTTCGCACACAGCGTATCGCTGCCCGACAGCCGCTGCCGGAATCTTAATGATCCCACAAAAAAGGAAAATATTAAATTAGATTTATGATGAAGGCGAACCACAAACCAGGAGAGCGCAGGGCAAAGCCGCTAATGGCAGCAAGCTGTGTACACGTGTAGCAGAGCCGAGTCCGTGATAACTGCGGAAAACCACAGACTGTGATATCACTGGGGCCAGTGCCAAACACACTCAGCTCTGCTACATCCCTATAATCTCTCTCTGGTTTTACAAAGTGGTAAACAAATGTGTTCTGTCAAACGTAAAACTAGAGAAGACACCGAGGGACAGCAAAGATTTAGGACAAGTCACAAATTTATATGCACTACTTTATATCAACTTACTCAGCGCGGCTACATGTGACAAACTCATATCTGCTACATCTGACAAACTCATATCTGCTACATCTGACAAACTCATATCTGCTACATCTGACAAACTCATATCTGTTACATCTGACAAACTCATATCTGCTACATCTGACAAACTCATATCTGTTACATCTGACAAACTCATATCTGCTACATCTGACAAACTCATATCTACTACATCTGACAAACTCATATCTACTACATCTGACAAACTCATATCTGCTACATCTGACAAACTCATATCTGCTACATCTGACAAACTCATAACTGCTACATCTGCCAAACTCATATCTGCTACATCTGACAAACTCATATCTGCTACATCTGACAAACTCATATCTACTACATCTGACAAACTCATATCTGCTACATCTGACAAACTCATATCTGCTACATCTGACAAACTCATATCTACTACATCTGACAAACTCATATCTGCTACATCTGACAAACTCATATCTGCTACATCTGACAAACTCATATCTACTACATCTGACAAACTCATATCTGCTACATCTGACAAACTCATATCTACTACATCTGACAAACTCATATCTACTACATCTGACAAACTCATATCTGCTACATCTGACAAACTCATATCTACTACATCTGACAAACTCATATCTGCTACATCTGACAAACTCATATCTGCTACATCTGACAAACTCATATCTGTTACATCTGACAAACTCATATCTGCTACATCTGACAAACTCATATCTGTTACATCTGACAAACTCATATCTGCTACATCTGACAAACTCATATCTGTTACATCTGACAAACTCATATCTGCTACATCTGACAAACTGATATCTGCTACATCTGACAAACTCATATCTGCTACATCTGACAAACTCATATCTGTTACATCTGACAAACTCATATCTGCTACATCTGACAAACTCATATCTGCTACATCTGACAAACTCATATCTACGGACGAATCACAGATGCAGCTGACAAACTCAAATCTGCTAAATTTAACAAACTCAAATCTGCGACTTCGGACGGACGAATTACAGATGTAGCGGACAAACTCAGTTAACTACATTTGACAATCAAAGCTTTGCTGTGTACGACATCCCCAGCCCTTCAGCTCTGCTACATACAACGAAGCACAAACTCTTACTTCTAAAACTTCACCTCTGCAGCTTTTGACAAACTCAGCTCTGCTACATAGAACTATTCCAGAAATATTTAATTGATCTGTATATAATAAATTTATTGCACTAACATCTGACAAACTCATATCTGCTACATCTGACAAACTCATATCTGCTACATCTGACAAACTCATATCTGTTACATCTGACAAACTCATTTTTTGCTACATCTGACAAACTCATATCTGCTACATCTAACAAACTCATCTCCAACTATTTCAGCGCTGACATCAAGCAGGTTATATCTCATATACTTGACAAACTCAAATCTGCGACTTTGGACAGACAGATCACAGATGCAGCGGACAAACTCAGTTAACTACATTTGACAATCATAACTTTGCTATATATGACTCCAACCCCTGCAGCACTGCTACATACAACGAGGTCCACCCTGCTATGTCGGACAAACTCTTACTTTTAATACTTCACCTCTGCAGCTTTTGACAAACTCAGCTCTGCTACATAGAACTATTCCAGAATTCTTTAATTGATCTGTATATAAGTTTGGTGCACTAACCTCTGACAAACTCATTACTGCTACATCTGACATATAGAGCACTTATTTAGTTGACACCTAGATAACTTTATTAAACAAACTTTACAATAAGTGACCTACCTAACCCTACAACCCTGCTATACCTGTCCACTTTTTTTTACATTTGACAAACTCAAACCTGCTACATCAGACAGCGCTCTTACACATTCTACAAAACTATAGCCAGCCCTACGGCTCTGCTACATCTGATCCAATCCACTTGCTAACATCTAACAAACTCCACTGCTTCTCCCAAAGAACTTTACAGCTTGTCACATACAACCCGTACAGCTCTGCTACATCTGATAAAGCGCACTTCCCTACATCTGACAAACACAGCACTGCTACATCAGAAAAGGCACTAACATATTTGACAAACAAAACTATAGTGACATATCCCACCCTACAGCTCTGCTACATCTGATGGAGTCCACTACGTGACAAACTCAAATTCTATAACATCTGAAACCTCAGCTCTGCTACATCTGACAACACAGCCGAGATACAATTAAAAATGCCGGCGACAACTTACAAACCGAATCCTGTTGTCTGTAAGACAAACCCAGCTCCACTACATCTGTCAGAATCCACTTTCCCTACAAACTCAACAAACACATCAACCAACGTCCTTACTAACTCCTCTCTGTTGCATCAGATTTTTTAACTTTTGTACATCTGACAAACCCACATCTGCCGTGTAATGACACATTCAGCTCTGCTACACGGATACACAGCCCCCCCCTGTACCCGGGGCCATAAATCAGCGGCCGCCTCGGTTTATTTGTTCTCTGTAAAGTTTGCAGAACTTTCATTTTATGGGAATAAGTCGATGACTTTTTAAGCGCATCAACGAGCGACCGGAGACGCGGCCGCGACTTTCCGAAAAATTGGATTTTATGCAGAAAAACCTAGAGGAACGGGGTTTACACACGTAGCAGAGCTGAAAGAGTCAAATACAGATGTAGCAGGGTTAAATTTGTCTTTGATACAATATAATATTTTGATACATTGTATCCGATGACAAACTCATCAATACTACATCATCTTTGTATCTATTGCATCTTGTATCTGCTTCTTCTATGTCGTAGTTTTACTGTCACTCAGGGGAAGCGTCTGTGAACAAACCTGATGGTTGTATGACACGGCGTATACTCAGGGGGGGGCGATGTGGTACCCGACACCCCAATACTCTCAGCCACGCACCACGATTCATAGAGCTACCTCATTCAGGTGTAAAGTGTGAAACAACCAAGTCAGCTCTGCTACATATCAGTACAAGTTGACAGCTGTTATCAAGAATCAGAATAATTTATGTACAGATGTAGCAGAGCTGAATTTGTCATTTAAAATTTATTTGATTCTATGACAAAGTCAGCTCTGCTACACAGCGCAGAACAATGATAATAATATATTGCTAGAGATGTAGCAGAGCTGAATATGTCGTTTTAAATTTATTTGATTCCAAGACCAATACAGCTCTGCTACACTGCGCAGAACAATGATAATAATATGTAGGTATAGATGTAGCAGAGCTGAATATGTCGTTTTAAATTTATTTGATTCCAAGACCAATACAGCTCTGCTACACTGCGCAGAACAATGATAATAATATATAGCTAGAGATGTAGCAGAGCTGAATATGTCGTTTTTCTATGCTGAGTGATGATTCAATGGCTTCTGATCATCTGAGATGAGACATTCATTTCCAGTCCTATGTACAGGTACAGATAAAGCATCATTGTGCCAGTCACACACACAGCTCTGCTACATTTCTGTATAATGAAATACTAGAGATAATATAAGGTGAAATTTAACAAAAAAATCATTGTTGAATGCGATCGGTCACCCCGAGCCGTATCGTATGTAAAACCACAGATGTCGTAACGAGTAGCAAACTCAGCTCTGCTACATTTGCATATGTTATAAAGTAATAAAGTTTTATAAAAAATGTAGAAAATTTAAAAAAAAAATCCCTTATACTCTAATAATAAATAATGGAATAGTCAATTCGGATTGACCTTCCTGAGCGGCGCCCGATGTCAGACCTACTGTGATGTCATAATTGTGCCACGCAACAAACCCAACACTGCTACATGGCTGCACATCGAAATATCAGAGAAATTGTAAAAATAAATTACTTAAAAAAAAAAAATAATAATAAACAGATTGTGGAATCCGATAAAGCGGCGCCATAATGACAAGCTTACACTTCTATCACGTGTGTGCCGCATAACAAACTCAGCTCTGCTTCATTTCCGTATAACGAAATGTAACAGAAATGTAACAGAAAAGTAACAAAAAATAAAAAAGTGCCGCACCACGTGTTAATCCACCGATGTCTTATTGTGCTGCCGCCCCCCCTGGGCCAAAGAACACACTCGGCACTGCTACATCTCCTATCAGAAAATATACAGTTTTTAGGAAAGTATCAATTATTTAGATTTTTTTTTTTTAAAATGTATAAAATTCGATCGCCCATCCTGATCCGGGGGGGGGGGGGGGTTATCAATATTGCACCCTTTCACTTCCGGACCCGTCCCCAAGTTTATAAGCGTGTCGCCCTGTGATGTGGTCCGCGGATGGCGGTGACAACGTGACGGTATATGTGTCACAGAGTTGGGGGGGGGGGATTATTTTTGCAAACAACTTACTTGTAGGATAAGAATCAGGACTGCGGGTCTCATTGTCAGGACGGGTCCCATGTGTGTGGCCACCCGGGGGCTCAGCTCCACGGTCCGGCACTCGGAGTTCTTCCTTCTCCCCGGAGCAGCCCACAAAGTCAGACAGGTTCTCCCTCTATGTAGAGTAAGGGAGGGACCAGGGGGCTGATACATAATACTCAGGATTGTTTGCACACTGTAACGGAGCGCTGCGAAGGGTAACAATGTTAATGGCTGTAAGGTTGTCGCCAGGCAATCGCATGAAGGGCAATTCCCTAATGTCAGCTACTACTGATAGAACAGGGGACTCTGTGGCGGTATATAAGATTACCGTATGGCGCTTTGACAGTATTATGTGAGCAGTGTATGGAGGTATTACATGTATGACAGTATTATGTGAGCAGTGTATGGAGGTATTACATGTATGACAGTATTATGTGGGCAGTGTATGGCGGTATTACATGTATGACAGTATTATGTGGGCAGTGTATGGAGGTATTACATGTATGACAGTATTATGTGGGCAGTGTATGGAGGTATTACATGTATGACAGTATTATGTGAGCAGTGTATGGCGGTATTACATGTATGACAGTATTATGTGGGCAGTGTATGGCGGTATTACATGTATGACAGCATTATGTGTGCAATGTAAGGCGGTATTACATGTATGACAGTATTATGTGGGCAGTGTATGGCGGTATTACATGTATGACAGTATTATGTGGGCAGTGTATGGAGGTATTACATGTATGACAGTATTATGTGGGCAGTGTATGGCGGTATTACATGTATGACAGTATTATGTGAGCAGTGTATGGAGGTATTACATGTATGACAGTATTATGTGGGCAGTGTATGGCGGTATTACATGTATGACAGTATTATGTGGGCAGTGTATGGAGGTATTACATGTATGACAGTATTATGTGGGCAGTGTATGGAGGTATTACATGTATGACAGTATTATGTGGGCAGTGTATGGAGGTATTACATGTATGATAGTATTATGTGGGCAGTGTATGGCGGTATTACATGTATGACAGTATTATGTGGGCAGTGTATGGCGGTATTACATGTATGACAGTATTATGTGGGCAGTGTATGGAGGTATTACATGTATGACAGTATTATGTGGGCAGTGTATGGCGGTATTACATGTATGACAGTATTATGTGGGCAGTGTATGGAGGTATTACATGTATGACAGTATTATGTGGGCAGTGTATGGAGGTATTACATGTATGACAGTATTATGTGGGCAGTGTATGGAGGTATTACATGTATGACAGTATTATGTGGGCAGTGTATGGCGGTATTACATGTATGACAGTATTATGTGGGCAGTGTATGGAGGTATTACATGTATGACAGTATTATGTGGGCAGTGTATGGAGGTATTACATGTATGACAGTATTATGTGGGCAGTGTATGGAGGTATTACATGTATGACAGTATTATGTGTGCAATGTAAGGCGGTATTACATGTATGACAGTATTATGTGGGCAGTGTATGGAGGTATTACATGTATGACAGTATTATGTGGGCAGTGTATGGCGGTATTACATGTATGACAGTATTATGTGAGCAGTGTATGGAGGTATTACATGTATGACAGTATTATGTGAGCAGTGTATGGAGGTATTACATGTATGACAGTATTATGTGAGCAGTGTATGGAGGTATTACATGTATGACAGTATTATGTGGGCAGTGTATGGCGGTATTACATGTATGACAGTATTATGTGTGCAATGTAAGGCGGTATTACATGTATGACAGTATTATGTGGGCAGTGTATGGTGGTATTACATGTATGACAGTATTATGTGGGCAGTGTATGGCGGTATTACATGTATGACAGTATTATGTGGGCAGTGTATGGCGGTATTACATGTATGACAGTATTATGTGGGCAGTGTATGGGGTATTACATGTATGACAGTATTATGTGGGCAGTGTATGGCGGTATTACATGTATGACAGTATTATGTGGGCAGTGTATGGTGGTATTACATGTATGACAGTATTATGTGTGCAATGTAAGGCGGTATTACATGTATGACAGTATTATGTGGGCAGTGTATGGCGGTATTACATGTATGACAGTATTATGTGGGCAGTGTATGGCGGTATTACATGTATGACAGTATTATGTGGGCAGTGTATGGTGGTATTACATGTATGACAGTATTATGTGTGCAATGTAAGGCGGTATTACATGTATGACAGTATTATGTGGGCAGTGTATGGCGGTATTACATGTATGACAGTATTATGTGGGCAGTGTATGGCGGTATTACATGTATGACAGTATTATGTGGGCAGTGTATGGCGGTATTACATGTATGACAGTATTATGTGAGCAGTGTATGGAGGTATTACATGTATGACAGTATTATGTGGGCAGTGTATGGCGGTATTACATGTATGACAGTATTATGTGGGCAGTGTATGGAGGTATTACATGTATGACAGTATTATGTGGGCAGTGTATGGAGGTATTACATGTATGACAGTATTATGTGGGCAGTGTATGGAGGTATTACATGTATGATAGTATTATGTGGGCAGTGTATGGCGGTATTACATGTATGACAGTATTATGTGGGCAGTGTATGGCGGTATTACATGTATGACAGTATTATGTGGGCAGTGTATGGAGGTATTACATGTATGACAGTATTATGTGGGCAGTGTATGGAGGTATTACATGTATGACAGTATTATGTGGGCAGTGTATGGAGGTATTACATGTATGACAGTATTATGTGGGCAGTGTATGGCGGTATTACATGTATGACAGTATTATGTGGGCAGTGTATGGAGGTATTACATGTATGACAGTATTATGTGGGCAGTGTATGGAGGTATTACATGTATGACAGTATTATGTGGGCAGTGTATGGAGGTATTACATGTATGACAGTATTATGTGTGCAATGTAAGGCGGTATTACATGTATGACAGTATTATGTGGGCAGTGTATGGAGGTATTACATGTATGACAGTATTATGTGGGCAGTGTATGGCGGTATTACATGTATGACAGTATTATGTGAGCAGTGTATGGAGGTATTACATGTATGACAGTATTATGTGAGCAGTGTATGGAGGTATTACATGTATGACAGTATTATGTGGGCAGTGTATGGCGGTATTACATGTATGACAGTATTATGTGGGCAGTGTATGGCGGTATTACATGTATGACAGTATTATGTGTGCAATGTAAGGCGGTATTACATGTATGACAGTATTATGTGGGCAGTGTATGGCGGTATTACATGTATGACAGTATTATGTGGGCAGTGTATGGGGTATTACATGTATGACAGTATTATGTGGGCAGTGTATGGCGGTATTACATGTATGACAGTATTATGTGGGCAGTGTATGGAGGTATTACATGTATGACAGTATTATGTGGGCAGTGTATGGTGGTATTACATGTATGACAGTATTATGTGTGCAATGTAAGGCGGTATTACATGTATGACAGTATTATGTGGGCAGTGTATGGCGGTATTACATGTATGACAGTATTATGTGGGCAGTGTATGGCGGTATTACATGTATGACAGTATTATGTGGGCAGTGTATGGCGGTATTACATGTATGACAGTATTATGTGGGCAGTGTATGGTGGTATTACATGTATGACAGTATTATGTGGGCAGTGTATGGCGGTATTACATGTATGACAGTATTATGTGGGCAGTGTATGGAGGTATTACATGTATGACAGTATTATGTGGGCAGTGTATGGAGGTATTACATGTATGACAGTATTATGTGGGCAGTGTATGGAGGTATTACATGTATGACAGTATTATGTGGGCAGTGTATGGCGGTATTACATGTATGACAGTATTATGTGGGCAGTGTATGGAGGTATTACATGTATGACAGTATTATGTGGGCAGTGTATGGAGGTATTACATGTATGACAGTATTATGTGGGCAGTGTATGGAGGTATTACATGTATGACAGTATTATGTGTGCAATGTAAGGCGGTATTACATGTATGACAGTATTATGTGGGCAGTGTATGGAGGTATTACATGTATGACAGTATTATGTGGGCAGTGTATGGCGGTATTACATGTATGACAGTATTATGTGAGCAGTGTATGGAGGTATTACATGTATGACAGTATTATGTGAGCAGTGTATGGAGGTATTACATGTATGACAGTATTATGTGGGCAGTGTATGGCGGTATTACATGTATGACAGTATTATGTGGGCAGTGTATGGCGGTATTACATGTATGACAGTATTATGTGTGCAATGTAAGGCGGTATTACATGTATGACAGTATTATGTGGGCAGTGTATGGTGGTATTACATGTATGACAGTATTATGTGGGCAGTGTATGGCGGTATTACATGTATGACAGTATTATGTGGGCAGTGTATGGCGGTATTACATGTATGACAGTATTATGTGGGCAGTGTATGGGGTATTACATGTATGACAGTATTATGTGGGCAGTGTATGGCGGTATTACATGTATGACAGTATTATGTGGGCAGTGTATGGAGGTATTACATGTATGACAGTATTATGTGGGCAGTGTATGGTGGTATTACATGTATGACAGTATTATGTGTGCAATGTAAGGCGGTATTACATGTATGACAGTATTATGTGGGCAGTGTATGGCGGTATTACATGTATGACAGTATTATGTGGGCAGTGTATGGCGGTATTACATGTATGACAGTATTATGTGGGCAGTGTATGGCGGTATTACATGTATGACAGTATTATGTGGGCAGTGTATGGTGGTATTACATGTATGACAGTATTATGTGTGCAATGTAAGGCGGTATTACATGTATGACAGTATTATGTGGGCAGTGTATGGCGGTATTACATGTATGACAGTATTATGTGGGCAGTGTATGGCGGTATTATATAGGCTCCTGGCAGTTTTGTGTTCCCAGGAGGAGAAGGATCACTGAGCTGTGACCTGGTGGTGGGATCCCGAGAGCCTCCATTTTTATAATGGAACCATTGAGGAATAGTATAGCGCCAGTATATATATATATATATAGTATAATGGTCCCCTCCCTGGCTTTGTGGGCTGTCACCACATTACACCTATGGCGGTGGGTTTCTCCAGAAATGTCACAGTCTCCATTTCCTCTTTTCAGACTATTTTGGAGCATCAGACGCTATTTTTTGATGACATATAGAATAGTGACCCGTCGCCATTAGACAAATCGGACCACGACAGTGATAGGGACCAAAACCGTGCGCATAGGACCGTAGCCGGAGCGCTGATTGGAGCAGAACAGATCAGCAAGTGGACCGGCAGTGTCTCAGGTCATCCCAGAGGAACAGGTCCGGTGCTTCCAGAACAACAAGCCTTGGGATCCAAAGACCTGAAGGTCCTAAACATGAACCTCTTTTTCAATCGGTTCTCAGACGGGCACCAGGACAGAGCAAGCAGTGGAACAAGAGCCGGTAGGACCAGAACCGAACAGACGTCAAGTAAACCCAAAGGCGCGGTACCAGCAGTGAGCACAGGGGAGGTGCTAGATGTAAAGGGCCCACAAAGCTAACAAAGCCAGGGCACCGGATGAGAGATTTACACACCTACACAAAACTCGTGCCATGGAGCTGTGTAATGTGCTGGCGGATCTCTTCAGTGTCAGATCCAGGCAGATTCAGGTACCAGTGGGCCGGAGAACCTCCTGCATCAGACCACTGAACAAAATCAAGAAACCAACAAGCCCAGATGACTACAGGCCGATTGCTCTGACATCACATATAATGAAGTCATTCCAAAGAGTCCTGAGTAATCACCTAAAAGGGGGAGGTCAAGGGGCATGTGGACCCGCTCCATTTCTCCTACAATGACGGGATAGGCATGGACGATGCGGTGCTGGTTCTGCTGCACAGGACATACTCTCTCCTAGAGCGCAGGGAACCTCAGTCAGAATTATGTATTTTTCCAGCGCCTTCAATACAACAGAACCTGGTGGCCTGAGAGAGAAAATGAGGGCACTGCAAATGGACAGAACCCTAACCAACTGGACCTAGGACTACCTGAGGACCTGACCACAATACATCCAAATAGGGAACATCCACTCCAATATGGTCATCAGCAGCAGCAGACACCACATCGGACCATACTGTCCCCCTTTCTCTTCGGACTTCAGATATCACTTTATCGCTGAACGCCTGCAAACATTTTCGGGCGACTCGTTTATTGTCGGTTGCATCAATAAGGGCGGCGATGAGGAGCACAGAAATACCATCAGCAACTTTGTTAAGTGGAGTGAAAGCAACAATCTAGTGATCAATGTCGAAAAAACAAAGGAGACAAAGGAGATGCTCATCGACCTAAAGGGGAACAAAGGCCACAGTACCAATTAGGATCAACGGGCGAAAGTCAACACCTACAAGTACCTGGGGGTGCACATCCAGGACAGGCTGCAATGGAGGACTAACATTGACTGGGTATGCGGAAATTCGATGACCAGGTTGCCCTTGTTGAGGAACATGAGGTAATCCCAATCTCCACCCAAATTTTTAAAATATTTTACGAAAAGATTAAGGCGAGCGTATTGTCTGTTGGGGAGGAGGCTTAAATAGTAGAGAAAAGATCCGGCTCAACGAGGTCACCCGGAGAGCCCAGAGCACTACTGGGGAGACGCTGCGTCCACTAGAGGAAGTCTGGCAAACCAAATGCCTTAGGAAATTTGACGCCATTGCGAAAAACACCAACCACCCACTACACGACACTACTACTGCAACAACGGAGCGACAGAAGTCATCGCTACTGTCAGGTGAATTGCCGTAACTCAGATTTTCTACCAGGGGCAGCCGAAGGTCTGTCACAGGTGCGGTGACCCCACACACTTTAGTGCCAGCTGCCAAGTGCAGAAGTGCGCTTTGTGTGGTGGGCTAGGTCATCTCGCTGCATCCTGTAAGGACATTAGGTGTAACCTGTGTGGTGAGCTCGGTCACCCTTTCAGCCGTTGTCCAGGATTTGGCTAGAAAATAAGCGCAAGCAGAAAAAGAAAAAACGCGGCGTATCTAAGGTACCTAAGGAAGGGAAAACTTCCTCCCCTCTGGTTGAGCTTTCCAACCGGTTCCTCACCCTCGATGAGATCGCCTCCTCGGAAGGAGAGGCTGAGGGTGGGGTTCTGGAGGTGGCGGCGGAGCAGCCTGCAGGGGGCGCCGAGTCTCTATCCTTTGAGGATGCTGGGTCCTCAGAGTGGGAGACTGACTCAGAGTCAGGAGACAAGGACGAAGGAGAGGGTGGTCCGGGTGGTCTTTGGAGGGGACTTCAATGCTGTCACGAGGTCCCAGGATAGGGGAGGTTCCAGAGACAAGCTGACTTATGATAGCGTCGCTCTTAATAGCATAGCTAGTGACGCTCGCCTGGTGGATGTCCACATCTGGCACACCCCAGGCCACGCGGGGTTCACCTACTATAGGGGTAGCTGCAGGTCTAGAATAGACAGGTTTTATTTAAAGGAGGAAGCCATCTCTTCAGCAGTGTCCGTTGTTGAGGTGGAGTTCTCCGACCACTGTCTAATTTTGTTTTCTCTGAATGTTACAGAGACCCCCCGGATGGGAAGAGGCTACTGGAAGCTCAATTCGTCTCTCCTGGAAGAAGCGGAGATCAGACAATGCTGAAGGGTGCCCCCGACTGTGTAAGGAGGGTGCCCACAGACTGGGGGTGTCCTAGTGTTGCAATTTATTACATGGGACGTTTGCACTTTAAATAGGGGTGGTATTTGCTTCCTTTCTCCTCCCAAAGTTGAGCCTTTATAGGGTAGGCACTGGGCCTGCACTTCCTCTTGCCCTCACCATCTTCAGTCTGTCCCTCCCTCCCTCCCTACTGTTACTTGTTTTTTGTGTTTTGATGTTTTCGGTTTTCAGTGATCATCTCAAGTCACAGTTGACGGAAAATGAGAATTGATGTGGACTTTGGCCGGAGGTCGAAGTGCTGATTCGGGAGTCCGGTTGAGCAAACCGCTTCGGGCAGCGATGGTTTACAAAGAGACGGACGGAGATTGCGGTTGATTTTGAGAATATTAAAATAATAATAATTGTGTTTATCAGCAATAAATAGCTGTGACCTTTTCTGCCCAGCAGGAGCCTCGTGTCATCATTTCTTAGTTATGTTTAGTTATAAATGGTTTATGGGGTTAATGTTACGGGTAGGATTAGGTATCTTTACCCATCTACTGTGTCTTTAAATCCAGTCTCACTCTCTGCAATGGTATATATCTGTTAATTGCCCTAGTATTGCAGGTGTCTGTTTCTTTCTGTAACATTTGACCCTTTTCTGTCCTACCTGATTTAATGTTCATCTATGCCCCTCAATGAGTTTGTTTTTCTCTGTTCAGAACTTGATCCACATGTGTTAAGTGTCCTAGATTAATTGTTTTACGAGCTAAATGAGGGCCTGGTCTCTTGTCTTCTCTGGGTATAAATTTAGTGATAGTATAGGATGCTTGCATTCCAGGTTGCTTGCATTCTTTGTTTGCTTAGCATAATATTCTGCTAAGTATAATAATATTCTGAGAAGTATGAAACTGCAGTTTGACATTGAAGTTAGACAGGGCAGGAGACAGGTAAGATGGCAGAGAAAAACGAACAATTATGTTTGTCTCAAAATGTTTTCCATTTTCTCCCTGTTTGCCATGGTTGTTTTACTTGCCTACCGTCCATCTATTCCACCAGTACCAACTATCCATATCAATGCCTCCCTTCTTCACTCACCTTTCTTTACCACTCACACACTCTATACGTTATGTAACCAGACTAACTTATCACAGTCTTCTGCCGTGAAGCAAGAAATAACTTCTTATAAATCTCTGCAGCATCTTCTGTCTCTTCTCATTCTCCTTCTGCTTGCTGCAGGGGACATCTCTCCTAACCCAGGCCCATCTTCTGCTTATTCTAACACTTCACACAGAAACCCTGCTAACCTTATAAAGATTCAGTGTATCCCCTCTTCTCCTTCTCCACCCGTAACCCCTTTTAAATGTGCCCTATGGAACGCCCGCTCTGTGTGTAATAAACTAGAATCAGTTCATGACCTCTTTCTTTCTAAGTCTTTTGACATGCTTGCCATTACGGAAACATGGATCCAGCAGGATGACTTCGCCTCCGTTGCAGCTTTGTCTTATGGCGGTTTACACTTTTCGCACTGTTCCAGACCTGAGAATAGGCAGGGAGGTGGGGTAGGCATACTCCTCTCTCCACAATGCACTTTCCAGGTCATTCCTCCTGTACCTTCTCTTACTTTCCCATCTTTTGAGGTCCACACCCTCAGACTTTTCCGCCCATTCTCTCTTCGTGTGGCTGTAGTATACCGTCCTCCTGGCTCACCCTATCAGTTTCTTGACCACTTTGCCTCTTGGCTCTCTCACTTTTTATCCTGTGACATTCCAACCATCATCATGGGAGACTTCAACATCCCCATTAACAATCCCATTTCCCCTCCGGCCTCTCAGCTCTTAGCACTAACTACTTCTCTAGGTCTTTCACAACTCTGCGATTCCCCCACTCATAGTGAGGGAAACATCCTCGATTTGGTCTTCTCCCAAACATCTTCAATATCTGATTTTACCAATTCCTCCTTTCCACTTTCAGACCATAATCTCCTTTCTTTTACTTTTAATAATCCTTCTCATTCTCAGAAGCCTTCCACCCATCACTCATACCGGAACCCACGTGCAATAGATACTCATAAACTCACAGAAAACTTACAGTCTACACTGTCCCCCATCTCCTCTTTCACCTGTCCAAACCTGGCTACTAACCACTATAATCACACTGTCAGAAGCGCCCTAGATGAGATGGCACCACTCACTATCCGAAATTTTCAACGCACACGCAGGCAACCTTGGCACACTGAACAAACTCGTTTCCTTCGGCAGTGCTCCAGGATTGCTGAACGTCTGTGGAGAAAATCGCGCACATCTGCAGACTTTCTACACTTCAAATTTATGCTAAAAACGTATAACTCTGCCCTTCACCTTGCTAAACAGGTCTATTTTACTAATCTCATATCTTCTCTCTCTAACAACCCCAAAAGGCTCTTTGATACCCTTCACTCCTTACTAACACCAAAGGTGCAGCCACAGGTCACAGACCTTGGGGCTGAAGATCTGGCCGCCTATTTTAAGAATAAAATTGATTGTATCCGCCAGGAAATAATTGCTCAATCCACTCACCCATCCAATCCCCTTCCCTCCCATACCTTATCTTGTTCACTCTCTTCCTTTGAGCCAGTCACAGAGGAAGAAGTGTCCCGGCTCCTTTCCTCTGCTCGCCCCACTACCTGCATCAGTCACCCCATCCCCTCGCCCCACTACCTGCATCAGTGACCCCATCCCCTCACATCTGGTACAGTCTCTCTCCCCAGCAGTCACTTCTCACCAAACTAAAATTTTCAATCTCTCTCTCTCTTCTGGTGTCGTCCCCTCTTCTTTCAAGCATGCTGTTGTTACCCCTTTACTAAAGAAACCTTCACTGGACCCATCCAATGCTACTAACTACCGACCAGTTTCTAACCTCCCTTTCATCTCCAAACTCCTGGAACGCCTGGTCTATTCTCGACTAACCCGCTATCTCTCAGCGAACTCCCTCCTTGACCCCCTGCAATCTGGTTTCCGCTCTATGTATTCCACTGAAACTGCTCTTTCTAAAGTCTCCAATGATCTCCTCACTGCAAAATCCAAAGGTGACTCTTCTCTCCTTATTCTCCTGGATCTATCGGCAGCGTTCGATACTGTGGACCACCAGCTCCTCCTCAGGATGCTTCACTCTATTGGCCTAAAGGGCTCTGCACTCTCTTGGTTTTCTTCCTATCTCTCTGACCGCACTTTCAGTGTCTCCTTTTCTGGATCTTTCTCTTCTCCTCTTCCTCTCAGTGTCGGGGTTCCTCAGGGCTCAGTCCTAGGTCCTCTTCTCTTCTCCCTCTATACTGCCCCCATTGGACAAACCATCAGCAGATTTGGTTTCCAGTATCATCTTTATGCTGATGACACCCAGCTATATACTTCTGCACGTAACATCACCCCTGCCTTAATCCAGAACACTAGTGACTGTCTCTCTGCTGTCTCTAACATCATGTCCTCTCTCTTCTTGAAACTTAATCTTTCTAAGACTGAACTTCTTGTCTTTCCACCATCTACTAACCAAACCACCCCTGACCTCTCCATCTCGGTCTGTGGGATCACTATAGCACCGAGGCAGCAGGCCCGCTGTCTTGGGGTTGTGCTGGACTCTGACCTCTCTTTTTTACCATATATTCAATCTCTTGCTCGCTCTTGCCGGATGCATCTCAGAAACATCTCCAGAATCCGGCCGTTTCTGACATTTGAAACTTCTAAAATGCTAATTGTTGCACTTATTCATTCTCGACTAGACTCCTGTAACTCCCTACTAATTGGTCTTCCACTCTCTAAACTCTCTCCTCTTCAGTCTATTCTAAATGCAGCAGCCAGGCTCGTCTTTCAGGCCAAACGCTACACAGATGCCTCCAGTTTGTGCCAATCACTGCACTGGCTACCTGTCTCCTTCCGTATTCACTTTAAACTAATAACCCTCATCCACAAATCTCTGAATAATGCTGCACCTCCCTATCTCTTCTCTCATCTCAGTCTATCGCCCTTCCCGTGCTCTTCGATCTGCCAGTGACATTAGATTAATCTCTACCTTAATTCGAACCTCCCATGCACGTCTCCAGGACTTCTCCCGAGTTGCACCAATTCTCTGGAATGCCCTTCCCCAGACTCTGAGACTAATACCCACCCTCCAAAGCTTCAAACGTGCTCTTAAAACCCATCTCTTTAGGCAAGCCTATCACACTCGCTAACTGCATGAAATGTCAACTCTCCCTTTACTAATCCATCCTATGTCCCATCTGTTATCTGGCAAACAACTGATATATACCAAGCTCCAGGCTTCTCTGCAGTCTTTTTCACCTAGGACCCTGTAAATAAGATGGCGGCTGATGGCTGGTTCAAGCAGCAACATCGTTGTTTAGTAAATTATTTATTAAATTATTTTATATTGTTCCCTTATAAAGAATGGCTGGACCATTATACAACCTCTTGTGTTCCCCCTCATCCTCATAGACTGTAAGCTCTTGTGTCACTCCCTCATCCTCATAGACTGTAAGATCTTGTGAGCAGGGCCCTCACTCCTATTGTTCCATATGACTGTTTGTTCTTTGTTGTGTAATATAGTTGTATATGTCCCCTATGATTTGTAAAGCGCTACGGAATTTGATGGCGCTATATAAATAAAGATTATTATTATTATTATCTTTACTAAAGTGCCTTAATGTGTAGTTAAATGGGTAATGTTTACTACCTCCCAGTCTTTGAGGACTTTCTTCAGAGCCAGGTACCTTTGCTGGGCCTTTGTAGCAGTAAGTCAGAGTGGTGGGAGATGCTCAAGAAAAGGGTGGCGAGATTCTTCCGCCAGCTCTCGAGCCTCAGGAGCCTGGACAGGTACCGCCTGTATCAGGGCCTGAGGAGGAAACTCGAGCATCTCGTCTCGACTGGAGGTAGTCGTGAGGACACAACATCATGGTGTCTTTATGCACTTCTGCCCAAAACGTTGGGGAAAGTCATGGTGGCTTGATGGGTTAATTGGCTAAAAGAATCCTAACTAAATAGTATAGGACCTGACAGGGGGAGCAGAGAGCAGCCAGCAGGAACTTCTGCGGGGTGATAGATCAGGTCGTAGGCTGCCTCCTAAATCTTCCAGGCTGCCATTCTGCCGCTTCCGATATCTGCCGCCTGAAACAAGATTTTCATCCTGCCTCATGGCAGATGCGGCCCTGCTTTAAGGACGCCTTGGTTCCCCTCTTGACTGAGGTATTCAATGAGTGTCTTTCCTCGGGCGCTCTGCCGAAGTCAATGAGGAGGTCAGCCCTGATCATTCTGTCAAAGGGTAAGGACCGATCTCGTATTGAGAACTGGCGTCCCATAGCGCTTCTCAATACGGACAGAAAGGTTTTGGGATAGGTGCTGTTTAATCGGCTGGTGCAGTTTGCGCCCCGGCTCCTTTCGGGGACCCAGCACTGCTCTGTTCCAGGCCGCAGTACATTTAGTGCTGTGCTTTGTGTCCGGGAGGCAGTGGAGCAGGGCAGGGCTGGTAACTGGAAGGGGTACTTGCTGTCCTTGGATCAGGCAAAAGCGTTTGATCGGGTTAACCACGAGTACCTCTGGTCTGTCCTTCTGAGGTATGGCCTGCCGGGGGAGTTTGTCAATTGGCTAAAGGTATTGTACACAGGGGCAGAGAGTTTCCCGCTTGTGAACGGTTGGATTGGCCACTCTTCGAGGTTGGGTCTGGTGTTTGCCAGGGTTGTCCTCTGAGCCCACTACTGTACGTGTTCGCGATTGACCCATTCCTTAGGAGGGTTGATTGTGGCCAATTGGTGGGAGTCAGGATGGACCAGGCGGCACCCGAAGCCACTGGTAGTGTATGCCGATGATTATCGGTCAACCCTGTGGTGTTCCTAGTGAATACCTTTCTTAAGATCAATGTAGCAAACCTCTGGAAAGAGAGGGCTCCTCCGTGGGTATACTCCTGCAGGGGATGGTTTCGGCCTTTCTTCCAGGAATGGGAGACAGGAGGACACGTGAAGGATCTCCGCACACCGCATGGGCATCTTCCGGCTTACGCTACCCCGGTTCTGAAGGTGATTCGCCGGTGGGGTCTGGGAATGTGGGAGATCAGGACCATGTCGAGGAAAGTCCTCGACAAGAGGGTTCTGTTGACCCATTTCCAGAAGCCTCTGGCCCTCAGGGATTGCCCAAGTCAGGATCTGAGGGTGGGTTTGAGTTTGTTGAATTCCATCAGGATCCCCTTGAAGTTTTGGGACGTGACTTGGCGCTGCTTCCATGGAAAGCTGTGTGTGAGGGACAATCTGAAGTGTAGGAGCTCTGAAGAAAGGGGTTGTCCCCGGGAGGAGTGCGGTGGCCTGCTGGAGAGCATGGACCACTTCCTGCTTCAGTGCCCCTTTAACACAGAGGTGTACAACCGGGTGGGCGCTTCCATCCATTGGCCCGGGTTGGCCGGTCTCTCCTATGCGGAGTGGGCCTATGGAGCATTCAGAGGCCTGGGTGGCCGGGACCGCTGCACGTTATTCCTAGTCAGTCTAGTGGTCAGGTACCACACGTGGAACGCACGGTGTTTAATATCGACGCAGCGTAAAATCCTCCCGGTGGATGAGGTGGTTAGGAACATTGTGGGTGACCTGGTGAAGGTGCGCTCTCTGGAGTATGAGAGGCTGGGCACGGGGAGGGCCTCTCTCCTTTGGAGGGGGTTCTCCTTTAGTGTCCCTTAGTCTGTCCTCTCCCCCCTGGTGAAGGTGCGCTCTCTGGAGTATGAGAGGCTGGGCACGGGGAGGGCCTCTCTCCTTTGGAGGGGGTTCTCCTTTAGTGTCCCTTAGTCTGTCATCTCCTCTCCTGGTGTTGGGCTGAAGCTGACACTGTAGATTTTTGTTTTGTGTCCTGAGGTTATAGAGATGTAGGGGCTGCAGGCGCCGAACCTGGGCTTTATGTGGTTTGTATTTGTTTAGAGATTTGACGTGTGTTATGGTATATTATTTTATATAGATTATTATAGTATTTGTGTATATATATTGTTTTGGGGTGTTGGTGTTAGGGTGTTAGGTTGGGAGGGGGGTGGACGGGATATTGGACTATACGATCCTGGGCACTGGTCTGGACTATATAACGCAAACTTTGGACGTTTTTTGTTGTTTTTTTCTATGTTGTCTATTTTTTTGTATTATTTAGTTATTTATTAGGAGAGAAAAAAAATAGGTGGTGGGATTGGGTGAAGGTTTTGTTTTATAATGCTGAATAGTGAGTGCAGCTCTGGAGGAGTAATGTCATGTAGGTACAGTAGTGCCTGGATGTCTGTGTCTTCCTCCCTGTGGCTTGTGGTGACAGCTGTAGTGGAGACTTAATGTACACGTCCTGTAAATAGGGTTTTCTGTAAAGTCCGGAGTTAAGAGCATTAAGCGGCGACTAATCCGTCCTCTGCTCCTGAAGTTACACCAGGTCGCACTGTGACACTAAGCTGAGCCGCCATGTTACTGGGCAACCAATGTATAAATGTAGCGGAACAGCGCAATGGGTGGATATATGGAGAACAGGACTGTATACAGGGCAGGGGAAGCTGTGATTCCCATTTGTATCCAGATACAAACATGTTTCTTTTCCTCCATTGTTAGGATGTTCTGTTACATCATGTCTTGTACTCCGGTTGCAGCCAAAGCTGCATACACACATGTATTTTGGGAGCTAAGGTCACCATCAGAGATGACTGAGAGGTGTCCGTTACCCTCTGAGTGATTCGAAGGCAGGAAAGTAGAATTTACTGATGTGAATAGATAAATATCAACACCAAGATCCGATCCCTTATTATTACATTGTGGATATTTATTATCTAGAGACCTCCCTGGACGCCGCCATATTGGAGCCGTGTGCTGCGACGGGGAAAAAGTCAAGTGAAAGTTTTCTAAAGCCGTTTATTAACCTGCAGTATTTCCTCTTCATATCCAATACACATATGTTACATGCAATGTACATGGGAAGCTCGGAGATTCCAGGTTGGATAAGTATTGGCAGTAGGTAGTGACCTGCCAGGACCTTCCAGTTATATCATCACAGAAACACAGTTCCCAAACAATGGGGCACATTTACTTATCCGGTCCTGTCGCGATCCCGCGGCACGTTCTCCGACAAGGATTCGGGTCTTCCGGTGATCCATTAAGGTCGTGCGCCCGATGTCCACTAGGTGTCGCTGCTGCGCCGAGGTCCGCCGGAGTTCACCATTCTATTCCTGGTGCATGTAAGTGTGTGTCAAGCGACACTTTTTTTTAAATAGCGCGATTTTGCCCCCCGGTTTTCGTCGCATGCAAGCCGGCGCTGATGTGACACAATCTGATCTCAATCTCAAAAACCCGGGGCAATTCGCCGCAAAACGGTAAAATTCGGAAAACCTGGTGTAAAAACGTGATTTGGACCCTTAGTAAATGACCCCCATTGACTATCCGTGACAAAACCCCCGAGAGATTCAAAAATTGATGAGTAGAAAGTTATTACCCTCCCAGGACCTTCCCGCTTGATCACAAAAATCCAAGCCCTGTTTGATTAACCGGCCAATAGATTCCAAGTTTTACAATGGTCTAAAATATATATATAGAAAAAAAGTCTCAAACTCATATAATTGGATCCAACAAAGAAGATTTGGGTCCAGAAATAACAATAAATAAAAAGAGTTGATATAAACGTTTACAATAAATAACTGATACATTACAGAACGTTCTATCAGCTTCTAATAACAAACCAAAAAGTTGCAAGTCATTTCTGATTCCAGGCTCTGATCTCAGTCTTGGGTTTGCTTTCATGTCGAGGATTATACGTGTTTATGTTTTAGCTTAAGTTCTATAAGTGACAGAGAAAAGTGTCTCCAGGGAAGCGACTTACAGAAACAAGAGCATCAATGTGCGGAGCCGAGGTGACAAGTCACAGCTCATCACCTCTGCATAGCAATGTCAGCAACTATTATCCAACTACAGTCATACATCACACACTGCAACAATGTATCAGGAAGTTACAGCATATACAAAGTGCAAAGTGATCTACAGATTATATTATTATACACCGGGCGGTATTATATCACACACAGAGGAGAAATGATACAAAATGCTTAAAGACACTTACAATAACCACAATGGGGGTCATTTACTAAGGGCACGATTCACGGTTTCCCGACGTGTTACCCGAATATTTCCGATTTGCACCGATTTTCCCTGTATTTTGGCACACGCGATCGGATTGTGGCGCATCGGCGCAGGCATGCACGCGAAGGAAATGGGGGGGCGTGGCCGAACGAAAACCCGACGGATTCGGAAAAACCGTCACATTTAGAAAAAAAAAAAAAGTGTCGCGGGACTCGCGCTTACCTTCACCAGGAATAGGCCGGTGTACTTCAGTGCATTCCGACGGGCCTCGGGGAGCTTCAGCACAGCAGCGACACCTGGTGGACGTCGGAGGAACTGCCTTAGTGAATCCCGGCCCGACCCGAATCCTCCGCAGAAAACGCGCCGCTGGATCACGAATGGACCGGGTAAGTAAATCTGCCCCAATATGTTACAAACAATAGAGAAGAAATCAGAGAGTACAACACGACACATGCCCAGTTATTAACCTGTTGTGTACATAGGAGGCAGTATTATAGTAGTTATATTCTTGTACATAGGGGGCAGTATTATAGTAGTTATATTCTTGTACATAGGGGGCAGTATTATAGTAGTTATATTCTTGTACATAGGGGGCAGTATTATAGTAGTTATATTCTTGTACATAGGGGGCAGTATTATAGTAGTTATATTCTTGTACATAGGGGGCAGTATTATAGTAGTTATATTCCTGTACATAGGGGGCAGTATTATAGTAGTTATATTCTTGTACATAGGGGGCAGTATTATAGTAGTTATATTCTTGTACACAGGGGGCAGTATTATAGTAGTTATATTCTTGTACATAGGGGGCAGCATTATAGTAGTTATATTCTTGTACATAGGGGGCAGTATTGTAGCAGTTATATTCTTGTACATAGAGGGCAGTATTATAGTAGTTATATTCTTGTACATAGGGGCAGTATTATAGTAGTTATATTCTTGTACATAGGGGGCAGCATTATAGTAGTTATATTCTTGTACATAGGGGGCAGTATTGTAGCAGTTATATTCTTGTACATAGAGGGCAGTATTATAGTAGTTATATTCTTGTACATAGGGGCAGTATTATAGTAGTTATATTCCTGTACATAGGGGGCAGTATTATAGTAGTTATATTCTTGTACATAGGGGGCAGTATTATAGTAGTTATATTCCTGTACATAGGGGGCAGTATTATAGCAGTTATATTCCTGTACATAGGGGGCAGTAGTATAGTAGTTATATTCTTGTACATAGAGGGCAGAATTATAGTAGTTATATTCGTGTACATAGGGGGCAGTATTATAGTAGTTATATTCTTGTACATAGGGGGCAGTATTATAGTAGTTATATTCTTGTACATAGGGGGCAGTATTATTGTAGTTATATTCTTGTACATAGGGGGCAGTATTATAGTAGTTATATTCCTGTACATAGGGGACAGTATTATAGTAGTTATATTCTTGTACATAGGGGGCAGTATTATAGTAGTTATATTCCTGTACATAGGGGGCAGTATTATAGTAGTTGTATTCTTGTACATAGGGGGCAGTATTATAGTAGTTGTATTCTTGTACATAGGGGGCAGTATTATAGTAGTTATATTCTTGTACATAGGGGGCAGTATTATAGTAGTTATATTCCTGTACATAGGGGACAGTATTATAGTAGTTATATTCTTGTACATAGGGGGCAGTATTATAGTAGTTATATTCCTGTACATAGGGGGCAGTATTATAGTAGTTATATTCTTGTACATAGGGGGCAGTATTATAGTAGTTGTATTCTTGTACATAGGGGGCAGTATTATAGTAGTTATATTCTTGTACATAGGGGGCAGTATTATAGTAGTTATATTCCTGTACATAGGGGGCAGTATTATAGTAGTTATATTCCTGTACATAGGGGGCAGTATTATAGTAGTTATATTCCTGTACATAGGGGACAGTATTATAGTAGTTATATTCTTGTACATAGGGGACAGTATTATAGTAGTTATATTCTTGTACATAGGGGGCAGTATTATAGTAGTTATATTCCTGTACATAGGGGGCAGTATTATAGTAGTTATATTCTTGTACATAGGGGGCAGTATTATAGTAGTTGTATTCTTGTACATAGGGGGCAGTATTATAGTAGTTATATTCTTGTACATAGGGGCAGTATTATAGTAGTTATATTCTTGTACATAGGGAGCAGTATTATAGTAGTTATATTCTTTTACATAGGGGGCAGTATTATAGTAGTTATATTCCTGTACATAGGGGGCAGTATTATAGTAGTTATATTCTTGTACATAGGGGGCAGTATTATAGTAGTTATATTCCTGTACATAGAGGGCAGTATTATACCCTGTTTCCCCTAAAATAGGACATCCCCCGAAAATAAGGCCTAGTTGCAGACATTGCTACATCTTCCCCCTAGCCGTACATTACTGTTAATAGATCTTTTAAATGCTGCATAGGTTGCTAATGCTAATAGGTTGTGACATGGGGGAAGAAGTTGCGGCATAAAATCACTGACTGTTGCAGGACACATGCGCTACAAGCAGCTACATGGACATGAAGTGGTCATTTAAGGAAAGTGGCATTGCTAAACATGAGAGATTGGGGCCAAATATTCCAATAGTTCAGAGTTTGGAGAGATATAAGGATGTTTGAGAAGTTGATTTTTTGTTCAGCAATAAATGTAAATTCTTGTTCATGGAAAAATAAGACCTAGTGCCTCTTTAGGAGCAAAAATTTATATAAGACGCTGTCTATTTTTTCGGGGAAACAGGGTTGTAGTTATAATCTTGTTCATAGGGGGCAGTATTATAGCAATGTTGGATGTAAGCTCTCTATAAAGCAGTGGTGGCGAACCTATGGCACTGGTGCCAGAGGCGGCACTCATAGCCCTCTCTGTGGTCACCCAGGCCATCGCCCCAGCATGAAGTTCATCAGACAGGACTCAAAGAATCTTCCTACAGAATCTTCGTACAATGATAGGCGAGTTTGCCCTCTTCCTTTCAACTGCCTTGGTGTCTTTAGGAGGCTTAAAGGAAACCTACCACTTGAAGTGGCAGGTATAAGATGGAAATACCGGGCACCAGCTCAGGCTGCGCTGGTGCCGGAGCTTATTTTTGTTAGTGTTTTAAACCGCGGTATTGCGGTTGAAAGCACTTTTTAAACGTTATAGCCGGCGCAGGGAGGTACGCGCTCGGCACTTACCGTGCGCGCGACTACATAGGAAGTGAAGGAGAGCCGCGCGCATGGTAAGCGCCGAGCACGTACCTCCCTGCGCCGGCTATAAAGTTTAAAAAGTGTTTTCAACCGCGATACCGCGTTATAAAACACTAACTAAAATAAGCTCCGGCACCAGCTCACCCTGATCTCACCCTGAGCTGGTGCCCGGTATTGCCATCAGAAACCTGCCACTACAAGTGGTAGGTTTCCTTTAATGATTGAAAGTTGTCAAAGTACAAGGAGAAATAAATTTCTGCTTAAATTGCTGCGCTGGCACTTTATAATAAATAAGAGGCTTTTGGTTGAAGTTTGGGCACTCAGGCTCTAAAACAGGGGTCGGGAACCTATGGCTCGCGAGCCAGATATGGCTCTTTTGATGGCCGCATCTGGCTCGCAGCCAGGGCTCCTATCCAGGGGCATTACTACAGCCGTGGCATCTGCTACGCTGCCTGTCAAGACCAGGGGCCCTTACCTGGCTCCTGTTGTGCCCCTGGCTGTAGTAATGCCCCTGGATGTATTCAGCAGAGCAGCGCAGGGGTACGCAGGGTTAATTCTGGGGCGGCACCTCCGTCTCCTTCCCTGCAGCAGTCTCCTCCGTGTGTGAGAGGGAGGGGAGGAGCCTGTCTGCCTGCAGCCAATCCCCGCGCTGGATGTAGCAGCGCGGGAGATTCAGACAGAGGAGACCAGAGAGCTGCATACTGAGGAGACATCCAACACCTGAGAAGAAGGAGTCAGCAGCCGGATCAGCCACAGATAAGTGCACCCTCCCCCCAGTGTCTCCTCACACTCTGCACTAACCCCTTAGTGTCCTGTCACACTCTGCACTAACCCCTTAGTGTCCTGTCACACTCTGCACTAACCCCTTAGTGTCCTGTCACACTCTGCACTAACCCCTTAGTGTCCTGTCACACTCTGCACTAACCCCTTAGTGTCCTGTCACACTCTGCACTAACCCCTTAGTGTCCTGTCACACTCTGCACTAACCCCTTAGTGTCCTGTCACACTCTGCACTAACCCCTTAGTGTCCTGTCACACTCTGCACTAACCCCTTAGTGTCCTGTCACACTCTGCACTAACCCCTTAGTGTCCTGTCACACTCTGCACTAACCCCTTAGTGTCCTGTGTGCAGGAGCAGCTATGAAGCTCCTAAGTGTCCCTTACAGACCCCTCTGCATCATCCCCTCATATCTTCCCCCACCACTGCATTTCTACATTAATGTGAGGTTCTGCAGCAGCTGAGATACAAAATAGCTAGGACCTAAGACAAAATTGTGGTGCACGTCAGTAATAAATGTGGCGCATGGTCCGGCTTAGCAGTAACAGCAGTCTAGCAGTCTTGTGGGACACAGAGCAGCCGCCACATAAAACTGGCGCAGACACTTTAACAAATGTGTATTGGGATGTTCTGCGGGGGGGTGGCGTGTGTATAATAATGTTCTGTGGCGGGTGTATAATAATGTTCTGCGGGGGGTGGCGTGTGTATAATAATGTTCTGCGGGGGGTGGCGTGTGTATAATAATGTTCTGCGGGGGGTGGCGTGTGTATAATAATGTTCTGCGGGGGGTGGCGTGTGTATAATAATGTTCTGCGGGGGGTGGCGTGTGTATAATAATGTTCTGCGGCGGGTGGCGTGTGTATAATAATGTTCTGCGGGGGGTGGCGTGTGTATAATAATGTTCTGCGGGGGGTGGCGTGTGTATAATAATGTTCTGCGGGGGGTGGCGTGTGTATAATAATGTTCTGCGGGGGGTGGCGTGTGTATAATAATGTTCTGCGGGGGGTGGCGGGTGTATAATAATGTTCTGCGGGGGGTGGCTGGTGTATAATAATGTTCTGCGGGGGGTGGCGTGTGTATAATAATGTTCTGCGGCGGGTGGCGTGTGTATAATAATGTTCTGCGGCGGGTGGCGTGTGTATAATAATGTTCTGCGGGGGGTGGCGTGTGTATAATAATGTTCTGCGGGGGGTGGCGTGTGTATAATAATGTTCTGCGGGGGGTGGCGTGTGTATAATAATGTTCTGCGGGGGGTGGCGGGTGTATAATAATGTTCTGCGGGGGGTGGCTGGTGTATAATAATGTTCTGCGGGGGGTGGCGTGTGTATAATAATGTTCTGCGGCGGGTGGCGTGTGTATAATAATGTTCTGCGGCGGGTGGCGTGTGTATAATAATGTTCTGCGGGGGGTGGCGTGTGTATAATAATGTTCTGCGGGGGGTGGCGTGTGTATAATAATGTTCTGCGGGGGGTGGCGTGTGTATAATAATGTTCTGCGGGGGGTGGCTGGTGTATAATAATGTTCTGCGGGGGGTGGCTGGTGTATAATAATGTTCTGCGGGGGGTGGCGTGTGTATAATAATGTTCTGCGGGGGGTGGCGTGTGTATAATAATGTTCTGCGGGGGGTGGCGTGTGTATAATAATGTTCTGCGGGGGGTGGCGGGTGTATAATAATGTTCTGCGGGGGGTGGCGGGTGTATAATAATGTTCTGCGGGGGGTGGCGGGTGTATAATAATGTTCTGCGGGGGGTGGCGGGTGTATAATAATGTTCTGCGGGGGGTGGCGGGTGTATAATAATGTTCTGCGGGGGGTGGCGGGTGTATAATAATGTTCTGCGGGGGGTGGCGGGTGTATAATAATGTTCTGCGGGGGGTGGCGTGTGTATTATAATGTTCTGCGGGGGGTGGCGGGTGTATAATAATGTTCTGCGGGGGGTGGCGTGTGTATTATAATGTTCTGCGGGGGGTGGCGTGTGTATTATAATGTTCTGCGGGGGGTGGCGTGGTCCTCGACAAAAATGCGGCCTCGGGACCCTCAGTAAATAAGCCCCATTGTACGGCTCTCGCAGAATTATATTTTTAAATATGTGGCGCTTATGGCTCTCTCAGCCAAAAAGGTTCCTGACCCCTGATCTAAAACAAAGAAAAACTGCAGCACTCCAATGTTGTGAACAAACAAACGTGTTTATTCCACCTCCAGCAACGTTTCGGCTGTTAACTCAGCTTGACAAAGGCTGAGTTAACAGCCGAAACGTTGCTGGAGGTGGAATAAACACGTTTGTTTGTTCACAACATTGGAGTGCTGCCGTTTTTCTTTGTTTTGGATATCTTACCCACTCAGACTGGTGCGAGTGGAAGGATAGCACCCGCTATACCTCATTACTAGAGATGAGCGAGTATACTTGTCCGGGCTTGATGCTCGTTCGAGTATTAAAGTACTCGAAACGGCTCGTTGCTCGGACGAGTATTTCCCCTGCACGAGATCGAGCATTTAATTAAAAAAACACAGTGAAGAACAATGAAGAATAGAATAAAAACAGTGACCACAGGATCATTTAAGTGAAGAACACGGTGAAGAACACAGTGAAGAATAGATTACAGATGTTCGGCACATCTGCTTACTTGTCGGAAGGGCGCGGAACAAAATACTATGTGAAGAACAATATATATGTGTGAAGAACACGGGGAGCAGCACAGAGACATCCGGGGAACAGCAGCACGGAGACATCGGGGCAGGGACACTGGGGCAGCACGGAGACACTGAGGCAGCATGGAGACACTGGGGCAGGGGCAGCATGGAGACATGGGGCAGGGGAAGAACGGAGACATCGGGCAGGGGCAGCAGGGAGACACTGGGGCAGCACGGAGACATCGGGGCAGGGACACTGGGGCAGCACGGAGACATCGGGGCAGGGACACTGGGGCAGCACGGAGACACTGGGGCAGCACAGAGACACTGAGGCAGCACGGAGACACTGGGGCAGCACGGAGACACTGGGGCAGCACGGAGACACTGGGGCAGCACGGAGACACTGAGGCAGGGGCAGCATGGAGACATGGGGCAGGGGAAGAACGGAGACATCGGGCAGGGGCAGCACGGAGACACTGGGGCAGCCCGGAGATATCGGGGCAGGGGCAGAACGGAGGCACTGGGGCAGGGGCAGAACGTAGGCATTGGGGCACCACGGAGACATCGGGGCAGGGGCAGAACGGAGGCACTGGGGCAGAATGGAGACATCGGGGCAGGGGCAGAACGGAGGCACTGGGGCAGCACGGAGACATCGGGCAGGGGCAGAACGGAGGCACTGGGGCAGGGGCAGAACGGAGGCACTGGGGCAGCACGGAGACATCGGGCAGGGGCAGAACGGAGGCACTGGGGCAGCACGGAGACATCGGGCAGGGGCAGAACGGAGGCACTGGGGAAGCACGGAGACATCGGGCAGGGGCAGAACGGAGGCACTGGGGCAGCACGGAGACATCGGGCAGGGGCAGAAAAGAGACACTGGGGCAGCACAGAGACACTGGGGCAGCACGGAGACATCGGGCAGGGGCAGAACGGAGACACCGGGGAGCAGCAGCACGGATCCCGACAAGTAAGCAGATGTGCCGAACATCTGCAATCTATTCTTCACTGTGTTCTTCACTGTGTTTTTCACTTAAATGATCCTGTGGTCACTGTTTTTATTCTATTCTTCACTGTTCTTCACATCTGTAACTTGTCGGGAGATAATATACGCGCGGAACAGTGAAGAATAGATCGCAGATGTTTGCATACATCTGATAACTTATCAGAAGACATTCTTTTTCAATTAAATAACACATTTTATTCCCGAACCATGGTCCCTTTGAAAAATGCTCGAGTCTCCCATTGACTTCAATGGGGCTCGTTATTCGAGACGAGCACTCGAGCATCGGGAAAAGTTCGTCTCGAATAACGAGCACTCGAGCATTTTAGTGCTCGCTCATCTCTACTCATTACTAAGGACTGTGCTGCTGTTTTTTGGCTTTTTTATCTATCTATCTATCTATCTATCTATCTCCTATCTATCTCCTATCTATCTATCTATCTATCTATCTCCTATCTATCTATCTATTATCTATCATCTATCTATCTATCTCCTATCTATCTATCTATCTATCTATCTATCTATCTATCTATCTATTTCATATCTATCTATCTATCTATCTATCTATCTATTTCATATCTATCTATCTATCTCCTATCTATCTATTATCTATCATCTATCTATCTATCTATCTATCTATCTATCTATCTATCTATCTATTTCATATCTATCTATCTATCTATCTATCTATCTATCTATATATTTCATATCTATCTATCTATCTCCTATCTATCTATCTATCTATCTATCTATCTCATATCTATCTATCTCCTATCTCTCTATCTATCTATCTATCTATCTATCTATCTCATATCTATCTATCTATCTCATATCTATCTATCTATCTATCTACCTATCTCCTATCTATCTATCTATCTCCTATCTATCTATCTATCTATCTATCTCCTATCTATCTATCTATCTCCTATCTATCTATCTATCTATCTCATATCTATCTATCTATCTATCTATCTATCTCCTATCTATCTATTATCTATCATCTATCTATCTATCTCCTATCTATCTATCTATCTATCTATCTATCTCCTATCTATCTATCTATCTATCTATCTATCTCATATCTATCTATCTATCTACCTATCTCTCTATCTATCTATCTCCTATCTATCTATCTATCTATCTATCTCATATCTATCTATCTATCTATCTCATATCTATCTATCTAAAACAAAGAAAAACTGCAGCACTCCAATGTTGTGAACAAACAAACGTGTTTATTCCACCTCCAGCAACGTTTCGGCTGTTAACTCAGCTTGACAAAGGCTGAGTTAACAGCCGAAACGTTGCTGGAGGTGGAATAAACACGTTTGTTTGTTCACAACATTGGAGTGCTGCAGTTTTTCTTTGTTTTGGATATCTTACCCACTCAGACTGGTGCGAGTGGAAGGATAGCACCCGCTATACCTCATTACTAGAGATGAGCGAGTATACTCGTCCGAGCTTGATGCTCGTTCGAGTATTAAGGTACTCAAAACGGCTCGTTGCTCGGACGAGTATTTCCCCTGCACGAGATCGAGAATTTAATTTAAAAAACACAGTGAAGAACAATGAAGAATAGAATAAAAACAGTGACCACAGGATCATTTAAGTGAAGAACACGGTGAAGAATAGATTACAGATGTTCGGCACATCTGCTTACTTGTCGGAAGGGCGCGGAACAAAATACTATGTGAAGAACAATATATATGTGTGAAGAACACGGGGAGCAGCACAGAGACATCCGGGGAACAGCAGCACGGAGACATCGGGGCAGGGACACTGGGGCAGCACGGAGACACTGAGGCAGCACGGAGACACTGGGGCAGGGGCAGCATGGAGACATGGGGCAGGGGAAGAACGGAGACATCGGGCAGGGGCAGCACGGAGACACTGGGGCAGCACGGAGACATCGGGGCAGGGGCAGAACGGAGGCACTGGGGCAGGGGCAGAACGTAGGCATTGGGGCACCACGGAGACATCGGGGCAGGGGCAGAACGGAGGCACTGGGGCAGAACGGAGACATCGGGGCAGGGGCAGAACGGAGGCACTGGGGCAGCACGGAGACATCGGGGCAGGGGCAGAACGGAGGCACTGGGGCAGCACGGAGACATCGGGCAGGGGCAGAACGGAGGCACTGGGGCAGCACGGAGACATCGGGCAGGGGCAGAACGGAGGCACTGGGGCAGCACAGCACGGAGACATCAGGGCAGGGGCAGAACGGGGACACTGGGGCAGCACAGAGACACTGGGGCAGCACGGAGACATCGGGCAGGGGCAGAACGGAGACACCGGGGAGCAGCAGCACGGATCCCGACAAGTAAGCAGATGTGCCGAACATCTGTAATCTATTCTTCACTGTGTTTTTCACTTAAATGATCCTGTGGTCACTGTTTTTATTCTATTCTTCACTGTTCTTCACATCTGTAACTTGTCGGGAGATAATATACGCGCGGAACAGTGAAGAATAGATCGCAGATGTTTGCATACATCTAATAACTTATCAGAAGACATTCTTTTTCAATTAAATAACACATTTTATTCCCGAACCATGGTCCCTTTGAAAAATGCTCGAGTCTCCCATTGACTTCAATGGGGCTCGTTATTCGAGACGAGCACTCGAGCATCAGGAAAAGATCGTCTCGAATAACGAGCACTCGAGCATTTTAGTGCTCGCTCATCTCTACTCATTACTAAGGACTGTGCTGCTGTTTTTTGGCTTTTTTATCTATCTATCTATTAATCTATCTATCTATCTATCTATCTATCTATCTATCTATCTCCTATCTATCTATCTATCTATCTATCTATCTCATATCTATCTATCTATCTATCTATCTCCTATCTATCTATCTATCTATCTATCTCATATCTATCTATCTATCTATCTATCTTCTATCTATCTATCTATCTATCTATCTCATATCTATCTATCTATCTATCTATCTATCTATCTATCTTCTATCTATCTATCTATCTATCTCCTATCTATCTATCTATCTATCTTCTATCTATCTATCTATCTATCTATCTATCTATCTATCTATCTCCTATCTATCTATCTATCTATTATCTATCATCTATCTATCTATCTCCTATCTATCTATCTATCTATCTATCTATCTATCTATCTATCTATTATCTATCATCTATCTATCTATCTCCTATCTATCTATCTATCTATCTATCTATCTATCTATCTATCTATTTCATATCTATCTATCTATCTCCTATCTATCTATCTATCTATCTCCTATCTATCTATCTATCTATCTCCTATCTATCTATCTATCTATCTATCTATCTATTTCATATCTATCTCCTATCTATCTCCTATCTATCTATCTATCTATCTATCTATCTATCTCCTATCTATCTATCTATCTAAATGAGTAGAAAATAAGCAGCACTCTAGATGTCCAGGTCAAACAAAAAGTGGTCCTTTAATTCCATGAGCAGTAGCGACGTTTCGGCTCGTGTTTGAGCCTTTTTGAAGCCAAACAAAAATGTATGGGGCGGGTATATATACAACATACAATAGTCACATGACCTGAACAAAGCCCGCCTATAAAATTCTTATATACATGGTTAGTGCATATCCCATATAATAATCCATGTAAATACAAATAAAGTGCACATGTGCCAATAATTATCAATGTTCAACAATATATGTACAATGGATACAGTGAAATGAAACAATGTTCAGTACAATACATTGTATATAAACATGGTTCAATTGTTAAAGTGCAAAAAGTGTTAAAAAATCCCCTGATCCAGTGGAAGGACATACCACCGTGTGCTCCACAGTCTCCGGTTGTTACTCCGAATGTTGCTATGTGTGCACAGGAGCCAGTGAGCAGCTGGCACACATGATTGGAACGCAAGCCGGGGAATCCCAACTGTGCATGCGGCAAAGTCGGCAAACCAGAAGTGATCGTCTGTTACCATGGGATCGAGTATACACAAGACTTACGACGTATCGTCGCTGGATCATACTCTGAGAGGTACGTATATATACAAAAAGCATTCAAATAAGCGTTCATATGTGTAATACACAACTATGTGGCTCACTAGTCTTCATCATTACGTACAAAAGTCTCTCCTTCGTCCATCTGCGAACAATTAATACAAGTTCTACATGGAAAACTCCCTGTGTGCACCGGACCAAAAAGTCCTCTCAGTATGGAAGTTCACGAAGGTCTTTCATCTGATGTAACCAGATGATCTTTCTTGGTGGATTCTTAAATTCTGGACCCCTTAGGGAGTCTCTCATGACTATGGACCAATTTTTTTTTAATTATGGACGGAATACGGTTATTTTCATCACAATAAAGACAAATAAATGGAAATAAATGTTTTTATGTTGTGTTACTATATTAGGGGTCAGTAGATCCTCGCTCGCTTTCGCTTGATATCCTCTTAATCCTAAAAATGTGGCTCGGGGGAAGGGAATCAGGTTTAGGTTGCGGGCGGCTGCTGTCATATCGAAGTAAAGTATTTATGTCCAGAGGTTTTACAAACAAATCAAAGTGTGGAACATCTTACCAATACTCCCAAAAATTGTATTTCTTCCCTAGGATGAACAATTCTGAATTTAACATCCTCATCAATAGTATTTAAAACGGAATAAAAATCCTGCAATTCATTATCATTACCCGTCTATAAGAGGAAGATATCATCAATGTATCGCCACCACCTCAGGACATAGAGAAGTGCTGGGGCACAATCCTCCTCCATCATGATGTTGGCATATGTAGGGGTCATGTTTGCCCCCATGGCCGTACCTTTAAATTGTACATAGAAATCATAACCAAAAATGAAATAATTACGGTACAGAATTAATTCCAACACAATGGGGGTCATTTACTAAGGGCCCGATTCACGTTTTCCCGACGTGTTACCCGAATATTTCCGATTTGCGCCGATTGTACCTGAATTGCCCCGGGATTTTGGCGCACGCGATCTGATTGTGGGGCATCGGCGCCGGCATGCGCGCGACGGAAATCGGGGGGGGGGGGCGGATTCGGAAAAAACGCAGCATTTTTTAAAAAAAATTGTGTAGCGAAAATTTCACTTACCTTCATCCAGGATAGGCCGGTGTATTTCGAGGCATTCCAGCGGACTTCTGCGCGGCATCGCCACCTGGTGGACGGCGGAGGAACTACCTTCATAAATCCCGGCCGGACCCGAATCCAGTGCAGAGAACGCGCCGCTGGATCACGAATGGGCCGAGTAAGTAAATCTGCCCCAATGAACTCAACAGTCAATATGTTATATTTAGAAGAAATGAGACATTTTTTGACAGCCTCTAAAAATCTTATGCGATCAATGGACGTATAGAGAGACGTTATTGAATGATACTTGAGTAATCTAAAAAAAATCAGAAGTGACCCGGGTATAAGATTTACTCTGTACTGTATCGTCCCTCACATTGCAATCCCAAAACATGGGACATGAGAAACAACTGAATCCCTCCCAGATGCTTCGGTATGTTATGTGCACTATGGGGCAGATTTATCTGCACTTTTTGGTTGTACTTTGGAGACTTTTTTTTAGCACTTTTGGGTATTTGCACAATTATTGCACCTTTTTCCACCAGTTCACCAGAGTTATCCGTGTAGCGGTCTCCTGATTTGCGCCCAATTTGTCTTTTTGTCAATTTGCGCCTGATTTATCATTGATTTACCAACATTGGGAGACAAAAAAGAGAACTGGACGGCACATCATACACGGATCTATCGCCGCTCGGCTACATTTACGAAACAAACTCAAGGTTCTTAGTTACATTTTGATCAAATTGCATAAACACCTATCCTATTCCCGGTGACCTCGTTGTAGGGGGTCCCTACGCTATTAGGTGCGGCATCACATGGCGTCCACCACCACTGCAGCACGGCACCAACAGGGACCAGGACCCAGTTACCCCCCAGCACCCATACTGGCAGCCATAGCCCCCATAGCTCTGGAGCCCGGGTCCCCACCAGCACCGCACCACAGAAGCAGCAGACGCCATGCACCATGTGAACAGGACTTGAATGTTTACTATTCCATGTGGCCTCAGACACTTACATTGATTTGTGCCTAAAAGTGTGCAACTAATTGCAGTCCCGACCGCGCGTAGGAAACACAATGGTGCGATCTGCGCCTAAAAAGGGTTAAAAAAAAAAACCCCTGCATTTGACAAAGAGCCAAAACGACAAAAGGCAAAAAATAGACTCACAAAAGGCACAAAAAGAGCCCAGAGATGGGGAAATAAGATAAATGACCCCCATGGTCTCCACATTTATCGTATTTACCCTCCTGCTTGGATTTGCTTTTTTGGTGTGCTTTTCTTTTTTTTGGTGCAAGTCACTTTTTATGTTATTCCCCCCATTTTTTTGTGAGAATTTCATAGTCAGCCCCGACGCTGGATTCATCTAAGATCGGAGCCTTCATCCAGATGTTTTACTAATGAATTCAGCTAAAGAGAGACGCAAAATAATTGGAAAATTACCACCCTTCCCCCGTCCTCCCCCAACCGTAGCCCAGAGCTCGGAGCGGATCACACATATAAGGGCACATTTACTTACCCGGTCCATTCGCGATCCAGCGGCGTGTTCTCTGCGGTGGATTCGGGTCCGGCCGGGATTCATTAAGGTAGTTCCTCCGACGTCCACCAGGTGGCGCTGCTGCGCTGAAGAGCATCGGAATGCACTCAAGTTCACCGGCCTATTCCTAGTGAAGGTGAGTGCAAGCTCCGCGACACTTTTTTCTTTTTAAATGCGGCGTTTTTTTCGAATCCGTCGGGTTTTCGTTCGGCCACGCCCCCCCCATTTCCGTCGTGTGCATGCCTGCGCCGATGCGCCACAATCCGATCGCATGTGCCAAAATCCCGGGGCAATTCAGGGGTAACACCTCGGGAAAACGCGAATCGGGGCCCTTTGTAAATGAACACCATAGCGTCTACACTGCAACAAGTGACAAAATAGTCGCAGAATCAGGAGGAAAAACGATCCGACTCCAGAACCTTCTGTGATGAAACACTGGAGCAGGAAAGCTCCTCCGGCGCCGCCCCAGGGGGGAAGGTAAATGTGCCCGAGGGGTCCGGGGGGTTTTGTTCTACACCTCATTACCCCCGGGGCTTGTCAGAACTTTCTCTGTTTGTAGGTGAAAGTAAACTTGTCGCATTCTTGAAGATTCAGCCAAAAGAAGGAGAAAGGAGAAAAGATGTTGTTCTTGTAGTTTATTCCATCGGGTGGATCTGTTATTTTAGGAGAAATAATCTTAACAACCCCCCCACCCCCCCCCCACCCCCGCCTTATCCTCGTGTTATTATTATCCTGGGTAAACAGCGATCTCCCAAGGTGCATCACAAGCGAATACATTGTAACAACACCGCAGCTGTGCTCACCCCGACCCGTAACACAGGGATTATGTAACAAGTGTAGAAGCTTCTAAAGGAAATTATAGAAAAGACAAACATAAAACAACACAAAGAGATGAGTGACAGTCACTACACATAATCATCAGCCACAACCAGGGACCCAACATCACACATCTGTGAAGAATTTCGCCATTTCCACATCCTTTGTTCTTTACGTTTATATGGAGCTAAATTCAAACTAATGTTCATTCCCTCCGTTCCTTCCCTCCGATTCTTCCCTCCGTTCCTTCCCTCCGATTCTTCCCTCCGTTCCTTCCCTCCGATCCTTCCCTCTGTTCCTCCCCTCCGATTCTTCCCTCTGTTCCTCCCCTCCGATTCTTCCCTCTGTTCCTTCCCTCCGATCCTTCCCTCTGTTCCTCCCCTCCGATTCTTCCCTCTGTTCCTCCCCTCCGATTCTTCCCTCTGTTCCTTCCCTCCGTTCCTCCCCTCCGTTCCTCCCCTCCGTTCCTCCCCTCCGTTCCTTCCCTCCGTTCCTTCCCTCCGTTCCTTCCCTCCGTTCCTTGCCTTCGATTCTTCCCTCTGTTCCTTCCCTTCGTTCCTTCCCTCCGATCCTTCCCTCCGTTCCTTCCCTCCGTTCCTTCCCTCTGATCCTTCCCTCCGATCCTTCCCTCCGTTCCTTCCCTTCGTTCCTTCCCTCCGATCCTTCCCTCTGTTCCTCCCCTCCGATTCTTCCCTCCGTTCCTTCCCTCCGATCCTTTCCTCTGATCCTTCCCTTCGTTCCTTCCTTCCGTTTCTTCCCTCCATTCTTTTCCTCTGATCCTTCCCTCCGATCCTTTCCTCTGATCCTTCCCTCTGTTCCTTCCCTCCGTTCCTTCCTTCCGATCCTTCCCTCCGTTCCTTCCCTCCGTTCCTTCCCTCCGTTCCTTTCCTCCGATCCTTCCCTCCGTTCCTTCCCTCCGTTCCTTCCCTCCGTTCCTTCCCTCTGATACTTCCCTCCGATACTTCCCTCCAATACTTCACCTCCGACCCTTCCCTCCGTTCCTTAACTCCGTTACTTCCCTCCATTCCTTCCTTCCGTTACTTCCCTCCATTCCTTCCCTCCGTTCCTTCCCTCCGTTCCTTCCCTCCGTTCCTTCCCTCCAATCTTTTCCTCCGTTCCTTCCGTCTGTTTAAAAAGCGAAGAATGGAGGTTTAACGTATCAGCTAAAAATGCCATTGACAATGTAAATTTTATCTCATCCGTTACGGTCGGTTTGGCCGGATCCTTGTTCCATATGTTGTTTTTTTTTTTAAATGGAGGAAAAGTCTTGCAGCTTCCGTCATTTTTTCTGTCCAAAAAACACATGGATAAAGGATCCGTGACATGAGCCTTAGATGGCAAAAAAACTGTCTCCCCAGCAGAAGAAACATGGATGACGTCCGCGCTGTCCGTTTTTTCCTTTGCGGACCCATGGGATTGTATGGGAGGTTATAGTCCACATGCGTGAAAGAGAAGTGACTGCTGCGTTTCCTTTTCTCACTGATGCTCCGTGAACGGATGTGTGAATAATCCCATAGAATATAATAGGTCCGTGTCGCTGATAGTAACTGGATGTGAGAAACGCTCACGTGAATGAGCCCTAACGCCAGCGGAATGCGATACAATGTTACATTACGCTATTACATGATGACACTTCTATCACTAGTCCCTTAGGTTCCTCTTATCCCCCGTTCCGGCGACAATCCGTGAAATTCCGTCGTGAGGATCCGCAGCGGGGTCGTTAGCAGCGAACCGTACACGTGTTTTAAGTCAATTACATAATAATGTGCCAACCTGCCGCTACATGCGCCATGGAAGTAATTAAGCGCAGGCGGGTTAATAGCATTCTTTACATTTCTCAGCGCCCAGAACAGGGGTCCTGCTTTCCTGCTAATAACATTCTTTGAACTAATCAGGGCCTCGCTCCCTAAACATACACCCCGTGTTATTAGTGGCGCAGCTCAGATTACCGCACATCCACGCCGCTCACCCTATAGCGCCATTATTCTCATACACAACCCGGAGGGGCTCAAGTTTATTTTCTTCACATATAAAGAATCCCCCGGAGAGATGTTCTGTGTATATAGCGAGAGCTCAGCGTCAGGCAGGGGCGGCAAAGCCTTCATCAGTCCTGAAGGGAAGGGACCGGGGGGGGGGGGGGGGGGGATATATTTAGCTTTTCATTGCTCCAGATCAGATTTCTGTAATGGAAACTAAAACCATTGATCTGCAGCTTTTGTTTTCTACAGGAGGCTAAATACAGCTCTAGCGCTACCAAAGCTGCAAGCAGTTGTCTCCTGTAATATGTACTGACAGATGAATAATATTTACTAGTGGAGACACAGAACAATATCATCATAGTAACGGTATATTCTACACATAGCGGGGGGAGGAGAGTATTATAGTAGTTATATTCTTGTACATAGGGGGCAGTATTATAGTAGTTATATTCTTGTACATAGGGGGCAGTATTATAGTAGTTATATTCTAGTACATAGGGGGCAGTATTATAGTAGTTATATTCCTGTACATAGGGGGCAGTATTATAGTAGTTATATTCTTGTACATAGGGGCAGTATTATAGCAGTTATATTCTTGTACATAGGGGGCAGTATTATAGTAGTTATATTCTAGTACATAGGGGGCAGTATTATATTAGTTATATTCTTGTACATAGGGGGCAGTATTATAGTAGTTATATTCCTGTACATAGGGGGCAGTATTATAGTAGTTATATTCTTGTACATAGGGGGCAGTATTATAGCAGTTATATTCCTGTACATAGGGGGCAGTATTATAGTAGTTATATTCTTGTACATAGGGGGCAGTATTATAGCAGTTATATTCTTGTACATAGGGGGCAGTATTATAGTAGTTATATTCCTGTACATAGGGGCAGTATTATAGTAGTTATATTCTTGTACATAGGGGGCAGTATTATAGTAGTTATATTCCTGTACATAGGGGGCAGTATTATAGTAGTTATATTCTTGTACATAGGGGGCAGTATTATAGTAGTTATATTCCTGTACATAGGGGCAGTATTATAGTAGTTATATTCTTGTACATAGGGGGCAGTATTATAGTAGTTATATTCTTGTACATAGGGGGCAGTATTATAGTAGTTATATTCCTGTACATAGGGGGCAGTATTATAGTAGTTATATTCCTGTACATAGGGGGGCAATATTATAGTAGTTATATTCTTGTACACAGGGGGCAGTATTATAGTAGTTATATTCTTGTACATAGGGAGCAGTATTATAGTAGTTATATTATTGTACATAGGGGGTAGTATTATAGTAGTTATATTCTTGTACATAGGGGGCAGTATTATAGTAGTTATATTCTTGTACATAGGGGGCAGTATTATAGTAGTTATATTCTTGTACATAGGGGGCAGTATTATAGTAGTTATATTCCTGTACATAGGGGGCAGTATTATAGTAGTTATATTCTTGTACATAGGGGGCAGTATTATAGTAGTTATATTCTTGTACATAGGGGGCTGTATTATAGTAGTTATATTCTTGTACATAGGGGGCTGTATTATAGTAGTTATATTCTTGTACATAGGGGGCAGTATTATAGTAGTTATATTCTTGTACATAGGGAGTAGTATTATAGTAGTTATATTCTTGTACATAGGGGGCAGTATTATAGTAGTTATATTCCTGTACATAGGGGGCAGTATTATAGTAGTTATATTCTTGTACATAGGAGGCAGTATTATAGTAGTTATATTCTTGTACATAGGGGCAGTATTATAGTAGTTATATTCCTGTACATAGGGGGCAGTATTATAGTAGTTATATTCTTGTACATAGGGGGCAGTATTATAGTAGTTATATTCTTGTACATAGGGGGGAGTATTATAGTAGTTATATTCCTGTCCAAGGTATGATTAAGGACTAAGACGCTTACAAAGTCCGAAACGCGTTACCTCCACCACACTGTGCTGTGTTTCTTTTGTCTGCCTGCCTCTGTGTCCATATCCTAGCATGTTGGCTAGTGATGTTTTTAACTTTGTTGAAATAAACCTTTTTGGAATACTTTTTTAAGAAGTCGTTTTACCCTTGGACATTCTTGTATGGCTGCCGGATTCCCGACCTTTTTTCCTTCGTTTTCCTTTCATCATGAAGTATATCACTGTGGACTGCCGGACCAGTGAGTGGGAACATTCCGTGCACCTGGCCTGATCTCACGTCGAGCACAAGCTGCTGCTACATTTGGGTGAGCCGATACCACTACTTTTTTTTCTCTCTTTTTTCCCTGCATTATAGTAGATATATTCCTGTACATAGGGGGCAGTATTATAGTAGTTATATTCCTGTACATAGGGGGCAGTATTATAGTAGTTATATTCTTGTACATAGGAGGCAGCATTATAGTAGTTATATTCTTGTACATAGGGGGCAGTATTATAGTAGATATATTCCTGTACATAGGGGGCAGTATTATAGTAGATATATTCTTGTACATAGGGGGCAGTATTATAGTAGTTATATTCTTGTACATAGGGGGCAGTATTATAGTAGTTATATTCTTGTACATAGGGGGCAGTATTATAGTAGTTATATTCCTGTACATAGGGGCAGTATTATAGTAGTTATAGTCTTGTACATAGAGGTCAGTATTATAGTAGTTATATTCTTGTACATAGGGAGCAGTATTATAGTAGTTATATTCCTGTACATAGGGGGCAGTATTATAGTAGTTATATTCCTGTACATAGGGGACAGTATTATAGTAGTTATATTCTTGTACATAGGGGGCAGTATTATAGTAGTTATATTCCTGTACATAGGGGGCAGTATTATAGTAGTTATATTCTTGTACATAGGGGGGCAGTATTATAGTAAATATATTCCTGTACATAGGGGGCAGTATTATAGTAGTTATATTACTGTACATAGGGGGCAGTATTATAGTAGTTATATTCTTGTACATAGGGGGCAGTATTATAGTAGATATATTCCTGTACATAGGGGGCAGTATTATAGTAGTTATATTCCTGTACATAGGGGGCAGTATTATAGTAGTTATATTCTTGTACATAGGGGTAGCATTATAGTAGTTATATTCTTGTACATAGGGGGCAGTATTATAGTAGTTATATTCTTGTACATATGAGGCAGTATTATAGTAGTTATATTCCTGTACATAGGGGGCAGTATTATAGTAGTTATATTCCTGTACATAGGGGGCAGTATTATAGTAGTTATATTCTTGTACATAAGGGGCAGTATTATAGCAGTTATATTCTTGTACATAGGGGGCAGTATTATAGTAGTTATATACTTGTACATAGGGGGGCAGTATTATAGTACATATATTCCTGTACATAGGGGGCAGTATTATAGTAGATATATTCTTGTACATAGGGGGCAGTATTATAGTAGTTATATTCTTGTACATAGGGGGAAGTATTATAGGAGTTATATTCTTGTACATAGGGGGCAGTATTATAGTAGTTATATTCTTATACAAAGGGGGCAGTATTATAGTAGTTATATTCTTGTACATAAGGGGCAGTATTATAGTAGTTATATTCTTATACATAGGGGGCAGTATTATAGTAGTTATATTCTTGTACATAGGGGCAGTATTATAGTAGTTATATTCTTGTACATAGGGGGCAGTATTATAGTAGTTATATTCTTGTACATAGGGAGCAGTATTATAGTAGTTATATTCTTGTACATAGGGGGCAGTATTATAGTAGTTATATTCCTGTACATAGGGGGCAGTATTATAGTAGTTATATTCTTGTACAAAGGGGGCAGTATTATAGTAGTTATATTCTTGTACATAGGGGGCAGTATTATAGTAGTTATATTCCTGTACATAGAGGGCAGTATTATAGTAGTTATATTCTTGTACATAGGGGGCAGTATTATAGTAGTTATATTCCTGTACATAGGGGGCAGTATTATAGTAGGTATATTATTGTACATAGGGGACAGTATTATAGTAGTTATATTCCTGTACATAGGGAACAGTATTATAGTAGTTATATTCTTGTACATAGGGGGCAGTATTATAGTAGTTATATTCTTGTACATAGGGGGCAGTATTATAGTAGTTATATTCTTGTACATAGGGGGAAGTATTATAGTAGTTATATTCCTGTACATAGGGGGCAGTATTATAGTAGTTATATTCCTGTACATAGGGGGCTTTATTATAGTAGTTATATTCTTGTACATAGGGGGCAGTATTATAGTAGTTATATTCTTGTACATAGGGGGCAGTATTATAGTTGTTATATTCTTGTACATAGGGGACATTATTATAGTAGTTATATTCTTGTACATAGGGGGCAGTATTATAGTAGTTATATTCTTGTACATAGGGGGCAGTATTATAGTAGTTATATTCTTGTACATAGGGGGCAGTATTATAGTAGTTATATTCTTGTACATAGGGGGCAGTATTATAGTAGTTATATTCTTGTACATAGGGGGCAGTATTATAGTAGTTATATTCTTGTACATAGGGGGCAGTATTATAGTTGTTATATTCTTATACATAGGGGGCAGTATTATAGTAGTTATATTCTTGTACAAAGGGGGCAGTATTATAGTAGTTATATTCTTGTACATAGGGGGCAGTATTATAGTAGTTATATTCTTGTACATAGGGGGCAGTATTATAGTAGGTATATTATTGTACATAGGGGACAGTATTATAGTAGTTATATTCCTGTACATAGGGGACAGTATTATAGTAGCTATATTCTTGTACATAGGGGCAGTATTATAGTAGTTATATTCTTGTACATAGGGGGCAGTATTATAGTAGTTATATTCTTGTACATAGGGGGAAGTATTATAGGAGTTATATTCTTGTACATAGGGGGCAGTATTATAGTAGTTATATTCTTATACAAAGGGGGCAGTATTATAGTAGTTATATTCTTGTACATAAGGGGCAGTATTATAGTAGTTATATTCTTATACATAGGGGGCAGTATTATAGTAGTTATATTCTTGTACATAGGGGCAGTATTATAGTAGTTATATTCTTGTACATAGGGGGCAGTATTATAGTAGTTATATTCTTGTACATAGGGAGCAGTATTATAGTAGTTATATTCTTGTACATAGGGGGCAGTATTATAGTAGTTATATTCCTGTACATAGGGGGCAGTATTATAGTAGTTATATTCTTGTACAAAGGGGGCAGTATTATAGTAGTTATATTCTTGTACATAGGGGGCAGTATTATAGTAGTTATATTCCTGTACATAGAGGGCAGTATTATAGTAGTTATATTCTTGTACATAGGGGGCAGTATTATAGTAGTTATATTCCTGTACATAGGGGGCAGTATTATAGTAGGTATATTATTGTACATAGGGGACAGTATTATAGTAGTTATATTCCTGTACATAGGGAACAGTATTATAGTAGTTATATTCTTGTACATAGGGGGCAGTATTATAGTAGTTATATTCTTGTACATAGGGGGCAGTATTATAGTAGTTATATTCTTGTACATAGGGGGAAGTATTATAGTAGTTATATTCCTGTACATAGGGGGCTTTATTATAGTAGTTATATTCTTGTACATAGGGGGCAGTATTATAGTAGTTATATTCTTGTACATAGGGGGCAGTATTATAGTTGTTATATTCTTGTACATAGGGGACATTATTATAGTAGTTATATTCTTGTACATAGGGGGCAGTATTATAGTAGTTATATTCTTGTACATAGGGGGCAGTATTATAGTAGTTATATTCTTGTACATAGGGGGCAGTATTATAGTAGTTATATTCTTGTACATAGGGGGCAGTATTATAGTAGTTATATTCTTGTACATAGGGGGCAGTATTATAGTAGTTATATTCTTGTACATAGGGGGCAGTATTATAGTTGTTATATTCTTATACATAGGGGGCAGTATTATAGTAGTTATATTCTTGTACAAAGGGGGCAGTATTATAGTAGTTATATTCTTGTACATAGGGGGCAGTATTATAGTAGTTATATTCTTGTACATAGGGGGCAGTATTATAGTAGGTATATTATTGTACATAGGGGACAGTATTATAGTAGTTATATTCCTGTACATAGGGGACAGTATTATAGTAGCTATATTCTTGTACATAGGGGCAGTATTATAGTAGTTATATTCTTGTACATAGGGGCAGTATTATAGTAGTTATATTCCTGTACATAGGGGACAGTATTATAGTAGTTATATTCTTGTACATAGGGGCAGTATTATAGTAGTTATATTCTTGTACATAGGGGCAGTATTATAGTAGTTATATTCTTGTACATAGGGGACAGTATTATAGTAGTTATAGTCTTGTACATAGGGGGCATTATTATAGTAGTTATATTCTTGTACATAGGGGGCAGTATTATAGTAGTTATATTCCTGTACATAGGGGCAGTATTATAGTAGTTATATTCCTGTACATAGGGGGCAGTATTATAGTAGTTATATTCTTGTACATAGGGGGCAGTATTATAGTAGTTATATCCTTGTACATAGGGGGTAGTATTATAGTAGTTATATTCCTGTACATAGGGGGCAGTATTATAGTAGTTATATTCCTGTACATAGGGGGCAGTATTATAGTAGTTATATTCCTGTACATAGGGGGCAGTATTATAGTAGTTATATTCTTGTACATAGGAGGCAGTATTATAGTAGTTATATTCTTGTACATTGGGGGCAGTATTATAGTAGTTATATTCCTGTACATATGGGGCAGTATTATAGTAGTTATATTCTTGTACATAGGGGGCAGTATTATAGTAGTTATATTCTTGTACATAGGGGCAGTATTATAGTAGTTATATTCTTGTACATAGGGGCAGTATTATAGTAGTTGCATACTGTTTTAGTCATTTTTATATCAAGCAAAATGCAATAGTGACTGTGTATAAAGTGCCCCCCCCCTATATGTTGGTGCCATATCCTATATCTGCCACCTGCCAGACATAGGACGATCATTAGAAATCCCATATAACTGCTGGCGGCGGAGCTGCATACCGCAGACTTTCTCCAGTCTCATCTGGAATGGATCAGAGATTCCAGCTTTATTCATGGAATGTGGGTTTTGTTTCAGGTTTCTATCTTTAAATATTCTTCTTATAAGTTTGTCCCGTTTATTTTTTACTTTCTTTATTGGGTCATTCTTTATTTTTAAGGAGAAGGGTCAGATATAAACAACGATCTTCCCACACCATGTCAGAAGATATTTGGGGTGCAGGGTGTCACCCCTTGACGTTTAGCCATATCACTGCCACATTATACTCATATAACCGTATCATTACAGTAGCCAGAATTTGGGACCTTTGTGCTATTTTGATACAAAATGTAACATTTTGTATAAAAGAATGCACATAAATTTGTATCTTATCTTTGGAAGTGGTGGCTCAGCACCTGCAGCACCTCCATAGATCATCTGATCATAGTCGCTGATAAACACAGAATGGAACAGGAGGCAGACAGCGCCGTTCTCTGTGTAGTGGTCAGACCTGGTTACTGCAGATCAGTTCCCATTCATTTAGAAGGAAGACAAGCTGCAGTGACTCCGTTCAGCCACTACACAGAGACCAGCGCTGTCTGCTCCATGCTCCTTTATCTTTCTATCATCTTCTCATTACGGCTGATCTGTGGTTAGGTCCTAATCTGATATATAAGGACCTATTCTATCTATATCCTATGTAGGAACATACAGAGAATTGCTAAAGAGGTGAATTATCCAAGCTTCATTAGGGGTCTTTATGTCCCCCTACCCCCCCCCCCCCCCACTTTCCCTATTTCCACTGCTGGCGTACTACCTTACCCTGGCCACAGCTGCTCCGGTCCATTGGCCAGTAGGATGTTACATAGATGTGTCTCCTGCCTCCTCCTTCACTGCTCCACACCCCATTTCTGTTGTCAGACGCCTGAAAAACTCTATAGAATTAGAAATGGGACTGGAGATCATCCATTAATAGGGTGAGATCTAAAGAAGCCGATACTTACAGTTCTATTATATTCAGGATAGATCCAGGGGTCATTGTGGACCCCATGGCAGTGCCCTATGGAATAGTTATAAAGGGAAGTCTATGAGGGGGTTGATGTTTTCTTTTTGAAGTTGGTGTCATTCATTGAACATTATTAACCTGCAGAAATTTTTTTATGCAAAACCCAATCTCTAAATAGACCACACCCCCAATCATTTCTATATCTGTTTGCTGAGTCTTGAAGCATTTCAACATTTCTCTTTGAATGTGATATATATGATATTTAGGGGGGTAATGAGGTTATTAATATAACGTGATTCTAAACTATTACCACTTCTAAGCGCAGGTCAAGGAATCCGGTAGACCCCATGGCAGTTCCCTAGGAATAAAAATAAACTAATGGGGAGGGGGGAGGGGGGTTTTGTGTACGATATTAAATTCACTCATAGCCTACTAAATATTCTCTTTGCCCTGTTTGTATTTATACTGTGACCCCTGTACAGGCATTGGGACATCACTTTGACAAGGATAGAAGGCGGCACATTAATCATAGACTGGCGCTAAGTGTGCGAGCCTATGATGGTGCCCCACCCCCCTAGAATGCAGAATACTGCACCGAAACGCAAGGCAGAATTCATAATACAACCATAAGTTATGGAGGGCAGCAGACAGACTGCATTCAAGGTACAGGTTGGTGGTTGGGGCAGGGAGTTGTAGAATGGGTCTAGGGTCAATCACAGAAATAAGGATAATTGAAGTAAATCCCATCTCTACACTGGTAACAGTGAACCTTTATACTCCTCCTCTGCCGCACAGGAGGAAGCTGATGGCTGGGAAAGCTGGGAGGCAGCGAGGAGCCAGTGCAGGAGGAAGCTGATGGCTGGGAAAGCTGGGGAGAGGCAGCGAGGAGCCAGTGCAGGAGGAAGCTGATGGCTGGGAAGGCTGGGAGGCAGCGAGGAGCCAGTGCAGGAGGAAGCTGATGGCTGGGAAGGCTGGGAGGCAGCAAGGAGCCAGTGCAGGACAGGGGAGACAGTGGTGGGCACAGACTGGGGTCTTTACATGTCATTAGATGGATCTTTTCTGTTTAGTTTTACAGATATAAGTAAAAATTATACAGGAATCTTAAAGTTTGGGGAACCATGTAGACCCCATGGCGGTACCTTAAGGTTCAGGAAAACCTATGGAGGCAAAAATAAATGGTGTTTGTAGGGTTAATCCCTTACCAAAGCCGAGCCGGTTTATGTAAAATCAGAAACTTCAAGAGGGATCGTGTGACGGTTCCATCATCTTACACAAAATCGCTCAAAGACTCCTGCTGACAGATTTCCTTTGAGTGTAAACGTTTTCTTTTCTGGAAATCCCCGGTTTTTGGAGAAATGTTATGGTATTTACATCTTAGGAATTTTCTTTGCTGTCATTAAGGAACTTGTCACTATTCCATTCCTTGTGTTATGAGATCAAGGGGAACTGTAAGTGCTGAAATGATAAGATTATAAATATACATAGAGATACAAGGATTTGTTATAGCTGTAAGGATGGGATGTAAAACAATACAAAATGTACAAACAAGAGGGAAACCAGAAGGAGTAACACAAGGAGTAACACAAGGGGAAACACAAGGAGTAACACAGTGAGTAACACAGGGAGTAACACAAGGAGTAACACAGGGAGTAACACAAGGAGTAACACAAGGAGTAACACAGCGAGTAACACAAGGGGTAACACAAGGAGTAATACAAGGAGTAAAACAAGGAGTAACACAAGGAGTAACACAGGGAGTAACACAAGGAGTAACACAAGGAGTAACACAGCGAGTAACACAAGGGGTAACACAAGGAGTAACACAAGGAGTAACACAAGGGGTAACACAAGGAGTAACAAAGGGGTAACACAAGGAGTAACACAAGGAATAACATAAGGAGTAACACAGGGAGTAACACAAGGAGTAACACAAGGAGTAACACAAGGGGTAACACAGTGAGTAACACAGTGAGTAACACAAGGAGTAACACAAGGGGTAACACAAGGAGTAACACAAGGAGTAACAGAAGGAGTAACACAAGGAGTAACACAAGGAGTAACACAGGGAGTAACACAAGGAGTAACACAAGGGGTAACACAAGGAGTAACACAAGAAGTAACACAAGGAGTAACACAAGGGGTAACACAAGGAGTAACACAAGGAGTAACAGAAGGAGTAACACAAGGAGTAACACAAGGAGTAACACAGGGAGTAACACAAGGAGTAACACAAGGGGTAACACAAGGAGTAACACAAGAAGTAACACAAGGAGTAACACAAGGGGTAACACAAGGAGTAACACAAGGAGTAACAGAAGGAGTAACACAAGGAGTAACACAAGGAGTAACACAGGGAGTAACACAAGGACTAACACAAGGGGTAACACAAGGAGTAACACAGCGAGTAACACAGCGAGTAACACAAGGGGTAACACAAGGGGTAACACAAGGAGTAACACAAGGAGTAACAGAAGGAGTAACACAAGGAGTAACACAAGGAGTAACACAGGGAGTAACACAAGGAGTAACACAAGGAGTAACACAGGGAGTAACACAAGGAGTAACACAAGGGGTAACACAAGGAGTAACACAAGAAGTAACACAAGGAGTAACACAAGGGGTAACACAAGGAGTAACACAAGGAGTAACAGAAGGAGTAACACAAGGAGTAACACAAGGAGTAACACAGGGAGTAACACAAGGAGTAACACAAGGGGTAACACAAGGAGTAACACAAGAAGTAACACAAGGGGTAACACAAGGAGTAACACAAGGAGTAACAGAAGGAGTAACACAAGGGGTAACACAAGGAGTAACACAAGGAGTAACAGAAGGAGTAACACAAGGAGTAACACAAGGAGTAACACAGGGAGTAACACAAGGACTAACACAAGGGGTAACACAAGGAGTAACACAAGGAGTAACACAAGGGGTAACACAAGGAGTAACAAAGGGGTAACACAAGGAGTAACACAAGGAATAACATAAGGAGTAACACAGGGAGTAACACAAGGAGTAACACAAGGAGTAACACAAGGGGTAACACAGTGAGTAACACAAGGAGTAACACAAGGGGTAACACAAGGAGTAACAAAGGGGTAACACAAGGAGTAACACAAGGAGTAACACAAGGGGTAACACAAGGAGTAACAAAGGGGTAACACAAGGGGTAACACAAGGAGTAACAAAGGGGTAACACAAGGAGTAACACAAGGAATAACATAAGGAGTAACACAAGGAGTAACACAAGCTCCAGTCCTATCTGTTCCATATTTTGGGCTGAAATACTGGACAGTCGAAGGTTTATGTATCTGCAAACTCAACTTTACATGAATTCTTATCTATAAGGGGAGTATAAGCGCAATGTCAGCAAGAGCCACGTACAGCCACGTACAGCCACGTACAGCCGGGGAGTCCTATCTTATGCCTTAGAGATTGTCAGCTCCTATGGCTCATAAGACCCACCTATTGTGTCCTTAAAGAGCGTCAGAACTGTTACCCAACCCCATATCTTGTAGCTCATGCCTATAGATTGTTAGCTCCTATGGTCAGAACTTGTTCTCCTCCATGACTTGTATTATTTCCGTATAGATTGTAAGCTCCTATGGTCAGGACTGTAACTCCTCCTCCATCTCTATATTTTCCTAATAGATTGTAAGCTCCTGTGGTCAGGACTGTAACTCCTCCTCCATCTCTATATTTTCCTAATAGATTGTAAGCTCCTGTGGTCAGGACTGTAACTCCTCCTCCATCTCTATATTTTCCTAATAGATTGTAAGCTCCTATGGTCAGGACTGTAACTCCTCCTCCATCTCTATATTTTCCTAATAGATTGTAAGCTCCTGTGGTCAGGACTCGTCTCTAACCCTATTTGAGCAGCAGCTGAATATTATTGGCTCGGGGAGTAGGAATGTTACACAATGATCCAGAGACCCGAGAGATGATGGAAGGTTCTGCTGATACTGATGGTAATATGAGTTATTAGGTCACATAAGAAGCATTTTATTATTATCTCTTCATTATCCCCTGTGACAATACTTCATAATCGAGTGTCCCTGCTCACCCCCTCATCCTCATAGACTGTAAGCTCTTGTGTCACCCCCTCATCCTCATAGACTGTAAGCTCTTGTGTCACCCCCTCATCCTCATAGACTGTAAGCTCTTGTGTCACCTCCTCATCCTCATAGACGGGGGGACACAAGAGCTTACAGTCTATGAGGATGAGGAGGTGACACAAGAGCTTACAGTCTATGAGGATGAGGGATGACACAAGAGCTTACAGTCTATGAGGATGAGGGGGTGACACAAGAGCTTACAGTCTATGAGGATGAGGGGGTGACACAAGAGCTTACAGTCTATGAGGATGAGGGGGGGACACAAGAGCTTACAGTCTATGAGGATGAGGGGGACACAAGAGCTTACAGTACATGAGGATGAGGGAGTGACACAAGACCTTACAGTCTATGAGGATGAGGGGGTGACACAAGAGCTTACAGTCTATGAGGATGAGGGGGTGACACAAGAGCTTACAGTCTATGAGGATGAGGGGGTGACACAAGAGCTTACAGTCTATGAGGATGAGGGGGTGACACAAGAGCTTACAGTCTATGAGGATGAGGGGGTGACACAAGAGCTTACAGTCTATGAGGCTGAGGGGGTGACACAAGAGCTTACAGTCTATGAGGATGAGGGGGTGACACAAGAGCTTACAGTCTATGAGGATGAGGGGGTGACACAAGAGCTTACAGTCTATGAGGATGAGGGGGTGACACCAGAGCTTACAGTCTATGAGGATGAGGGGGTGACACAAGAGCTTACAGTCTATGAGGATGAGGGGGGACACAAGAGCTTACAGTCTATGAGGATGATGGGGGTGAAACAAGAGCTTATAGTCTATGAGGATGATGGGGAGACACAAGAGCTTACAGTCTATGAGGATGAGGGGATGATACAAGATCTTACAGTCTATGAGGATGAGGGGAGGACACAAGAGCTTACAGTCTATGAGGATGAGGGGGTGACACAAGAGCTTACAGTCTATGAGGATGAGGGGGTGACACAAGAGCTTACAGTCTATGAGGATGAGGAGGTGACACAAGAGCTTACAGTCTATGAGGATGAGGGTGACACAAGAGCTTACAGTCTATGAGGATGAGGGGGTGACACAAGAGCTTACAGTCTATGAGGATGAGGGGGTGACACAAGAGCTTACAGTCTATGAGGATGAGGGGGTGACACAAGAGCTTACAGTCTATGAGGAAGAGGGGGTGACACAAGAGCTTACAGTCTATGAGGATGAGGGGGTGACACAAGAGCTTACAGTCTATGAGGATGAGGGGGTGACACAAGAGCTTACAGTCTATGAGGATGAGGGGGTGACACAAGAGCTTACAGTCTATGAGGATGAGGGGGTGACACAAGAGCTTACAGTCTATGAGGATGAGGGGGTGACACAAGAGCTTACAGTCTATGAGGATGAGGGGGTGACACCAGAGCTTACAGTCTATGAGGATGAGGGGGTGACACAAGAGCTTACAGTCTATGAGGATGAGGGGGGACACAAGAGCTTACAGTCTATGAGGATGATGGGGGTGACACAAGAGCTTATAGTCTATGAGGATGAGGGGAAGACACAAGAGCTTACAGTCTATGAGGATGAGGGGATGATACAAGATCTTACAGTCTATGAGGATGAGGGGAGGACACAAGAGCTTACAGTCTATGAGGATGAGGGGGTGACACAAGAGCTTACAGTCTATGAGGATGAGGGGGTGACACAAGAGCTTACAGTCTATGAGGATGAGGGGGTGACACAAGAGCTTACAGTCTATGAGGATGAGGGGATGACACAAGAGCTTACAGTCTATGAGGATGAGGGGGTGACACGAGAGCTTACAGTCTATGAGGATGAGGGGGTGACACGAGCTTACAGTCTATGAGGATGAGGGAGTGATATAAGACCTTACAGTCTATGAGGATGAGGGAGGACACAAGAGCTTACAGTCTATGAGGATGAGGGGTGACACAAGAGCTTACAGTCTATGAGGATGAGGGGTGACACAAGAGCTAACAGTCTATGAGGATGAGGGGGGACACAAGAGCTTACAGTCTATGAGGATGAGGGGGTGACACAAGAGCTTACAATCTATGAGGATGAGGGAGGACACAAGAGCTTACAGTCTATGAGGATGAGAGGATGACACAAGAGCTTACAGTCTATGAGGATGAGGGGTGACACAAGAGCTAACAGTCTATGAGGATGAGGGGGGACACAAGAGCTTACAGTCTATGAGGATGAGGGGGTGACACAAGAGCTTACAGTCTATGAGGATGAGGGAGTGATATAAGACCTTACAGTCTATGAGGATGAGGGAGGACACAAGAGCTTACAGTCTATGAGGATGAGGGGGTGACACAAGAGCTTACAGTCTATGAGGATGAGGGGATGACACAAGAGCTTACAGTCTATGAGGATGATGGGGGTGACACGAGAGCTTACAGTCTATGAGGATGAGGGGGTGACACAAGAGCTTACAGTCTATGAGGATGAGGGAGTGATATAAGACCTTACAGTCTATGAGGATGAGGGAGGACACAAGAGCTTAGAGTCTATGAGGATGAGGGGGTGACACAAGAGCTTACAGTCTATGAGGATGAGGGGGTGACACAAGAGCTTACAGTCTATGAGGATGAGGGGGGACACAAGAGCTTACAGTCTATGAGGATGATGGGGGTGACACAAGAGCTTATAGTCTATGAGGATGAGAGGGAGACACAAGAGCTTACAGTCTATGAGGATGAGGGGATGATACAAGATCTTACAGTCTATGAGGATGAGGGGAGGACACAAGAGCTTACAGTCTATGAGGATGAGGGGGTGACACAAGAGCTTACAGTCTATGAGGATGAGGGGGTGACACAAGAGCTTACAGTCTATGAGGATGAGGAGGTGACACAAGAGCTTACAGTCTATGAGGATGAGGGTGACACAAGAGCTTACAATCTATGAGGATGAGGGAGGACACAAGAGCTTACAGTCTATGAGGATGAGAGGATGACACAAGAGCTTACAGTCTATGAGGATGAGGGGTGACACAAGAGCTAACAGTCTATGAGGATGAGGGGGTGACACAAGAGCTTAAAGTCTATGAGGATGAGGGGGTGACACAAGAGCTTACAATCTATGAGGATGTGGGAGGACACAAGAGCTTACAGTCTATGAGGATGAGAGGATGACACAAGAGCTTACAGTCTATGAGGATGAGGGGTGACACAAGAGCTAACAGTCTATGAGGATGAGGGGGGACACAAGAGCTTACAGTCTATGAGGATGAGGGGGTGACACAAGAGCTTACAGTCTATGAGGATGAGGGAGTGATATAAGACCTTACAGTCTATGAGGATGAGGGAGGACACAAGAGCTTACAGTCTATGAGGATGAGGGGGTGACACAAGAGCTTACAGTCTATGAGGATGAGGGGATGACACAAGAGCTTACAGTCTATGAGGATGAGGGGGTGACACAAGAGCTTACAGTCTATGAGGATGAGGGAGTGATATAAGACCTTACAGTCTATTAGGATGAGGGGGTGACACAAGAGCTTACAGTCTATGAGGATGAGGGGGTGACACAAGAGCTTACAGTCTATGAGGATGAGGGGGGACACAAGAGCTTACAGTCTATGAGGATGATGGGGGTGACACAAGAGCTTATAGTCTATGAGGATGAGGGGGAGACACAAGAGCTTACAGTCTATGAGGATGAGGGGATGATACAAGATCTTACAGTCTATGAGGATGAGGGGAGGACACAAGAGCTTACAGTCTATGAGGATGAGGGGGTGACACAAGAGCTTACAGTCTATGAGGATGAGGGGGGTGACACAAGAGCTTACAGTCTATGAGGATGTGGGGGTGACACAAGAGCTTACAGTCTATGAGGATGAGGGGGTGACACAAGAGCTTACAGTCTATGAGGATGAGGGGGTGACACAAGAGCTTACAGTCTATGAGGATGAGGGAGTGATATAAGACCTTACAGTCTATGAGGATGAGGGGGACACAAGAGCTTACAGTCTATGAGGATGAGTAATATCATCGGGTCCATCGCTAAAGAGATAGATAGATAGGAGATATATACACTCACCGGCCACTTTATTAGGTACACCTGTCCAACTGCTCGTTAACACTTAATTTCTAATCAGCCAATCACATGGCGGCAGTGCATTTAGGCATGTAGACATGGTCAAGACAATCTCCTGCAGTTCTCCCGAGCATCAGTATGGGGAAGAAAGGTGATTTGTGGCCTGTGAACGTGGCATGGTTGTTGGTGCCAGAAGGGCTGGTCTGAGTATTTCAGAAACTGCTGATCTACTGGGATTTTCACGCACAACCATCTCTAGGGTTTACAGAGAATGGTCCGAAAAAGAAAAAACATCCAGTGAGCGGCAGTTCTGTGGGCGGAAATGCCTTGTTGATGCCAGAGGTCAGAGGAGAATGGGCAGACTGGTTCGAGCTGATAGAAAGGCAACAGTGACTCAAATCACCACCCGTTACAACCAAGGTAGGCAGAAGAGCATCTCTGAACGCACAGTACGTCGAACTTTGAGGCAGATGGGCTACAGCAGCAGAAGACCACACCGGGTGCCACTCCTTTCAGCTAAGAACAGGAAACTGAGGCTACAATTTGCACAAGCTCATCGAAATTGGACAGTAGAAGATTGGAAAAACGTTGCCTGGTCTGATGAGTCTCGATTTCTGCTGAGACATTCGGATGGCAGGGTCAGAATTTGGCGTCAACAACATGAAAGCATGGATCCATCCTGCCTTGTATCAGCGGCTCAGGCTGGTGGTGGTGGTGTCATGGATCCATCCTGCCTTGTATCAGCGGGTCAGGCTGGTGGTGGTGGTGTCTTGGATCCATCCTGCCTTGTATCAGCGGCTCAGGCTGGTGGTGGTGGTGTCATGGATCCATCCTGCCTTGTATCAGCGGCTCAGGCTGGTGGTGCTGGTGTCATGGATCCATCCTGCCTTGTATCAGCGGCTCAGGCTGGTGGTGGTGGTGTCATGGATCCATCCTGCCTTGTATCAGCGGCTCAGGCTGGTGGTGGTGGTGTCATGGATCCATCCTGCCTTGTATCAGCGGCTCAGGCTGGTGGTGGTGGTGTCATGGATCCATCCTGCCTTGTATCAGCGGGTCAGGCTGGTGGTGGTGGTGTCATGGATCCATCCTGCCTTGTATCAGCGGCTCAGGCTGGTGGTGGTGGTGTCATGGATCCATCCTGCCTTGTATCAGCGGCTCAGGCTGGTGGTGGTGGTGTCATGGATCCCTCCTGCCTTGTATCAGCGGGTCAGGCTGGTGGTGGTGTCATGGATCCATCCTGCCTTGTATCAGCGGGTCAGGCTGGTGGTGGTGGTGTCATGGATCCATCCTGCCTTGTATCAGCGGCTCAGGCTGGTGGTGGTGGTGTCATGGATCCATCCTGCCTTGTATCAGCGGCTCAGGCTGGTGGTGGTGGTGTCATGGATCCATCCTGCCTTGTATCAGCGGCTCAGGCTGGTGGTGTCATGGATCCATCCTGCCTTGTATCAGCGGGTCAGGCTGGTGGTGCTGGTGTCATGGATCCATCCTGCCTTGTATCAGCGGCTCAGGCTGGTGGTGGTGGTGTCATGGATCCATCCTGCCTTGTATCAGCGGGTCAGGCTGGTGGTGGTGGTGTCATGGATCCATCCTGCCTTGTATCAGCGGGTCAGGCTGGTGGTGGTGGTGTCATGGATCCATCCTGCCTTGTATCAGCGGGTCAGGCTGGTGGTGGTGGTGTCATGGATCCATCCTGCCTTGTATCAGCGGGTCAGGCTGGTGGTGCTGATGTCATGGATCCATCCTGCCTTGTATCAGCGGGTCAGGCTGGTGGTGCTGGTGTCATGGATCCATCCTGCCTTGTATCAGCGGCTCAGGCTGGTGGTGGTGGTGTCATGGTGTCTTTGGGCCCCTTGGTACAACGCCACAGCCTACCTGAGTATTGTTGCTGACCATGTCCATCCCTTTATGAGCACAATGTACCCTGTAACATCTGATGGCTACTTTCAGCAGGATAATGCGCCATGTCATAAAGCTGGAAGCATCTCAGACTGGTTTCTTGAACATGACAATGAGGTCACTGGACACAAATGGCCTCCACAGTCACCAGATCTCAATCCAATAGAGCATCTTTGGGATGTGGTGGAACGGGAGATTCGCATCATGGATGTGCAGCCGACAAATCTGCGGCAACTGTGTGATGCCATCATGTCAATATGGAGCAAAATCTCTGAGGAGCTTCCAGCACCTTGTTGTATCTATGCCACGAAGAATTGAGGCAGTTCTGAGGGCAAAAGGGGGTCCAACCCGTTACTAGCATGGTGTACCTAATAAAGTGGCCGGTGAGTGTAGATAGATATGAGATAGATAGATAGATAGATAGGAGATAGATAGATAGAAGATAGATACATATATATGAGATAGATAGATAGATAGATAGATAGATAGATAGATAGATAGATAGAAAAAAAGAAAGAAAGTTCAAGCAGCATAGCAGTATATATGAAAAAATGAGCCAAAAATAAAGGAACAAATTGTGTGCAAAGCCGTACTTGGTCCTGGCCCGGGGAAGGACCCTCCAATACAAAACGATGAAACAGGCAGCACAAAAATTCTGAGTGAACAAACGGTGGTTTAATCCATAAAAGACGACGTTTCGGCTGGTAAGCCTTTCTCAAGTGAGGTTACAAAGGTAAGTGAGCATATATATACATTTTCTGTGCAATGTAGTAATTGATACAAAATTCATAATAAAGTGCCAAATCAATAGAGTGCAGTGCTTTCTTTCAATACAATCGAAATATACATAGTTGCAACATATCATGTGAACATATGAATACAAAAATAGGTATTATGAAAGTGAAAAAGAGTTCATAAATCCTTAACAAGGTAATTAATGTGTGTAAAGTGCAGGTGCTTTATTAAAAACATTACCGGGGCATGGGTAGGCTTACTTCCAAACGTGAAGCCGTCAAACACGGTTTGTAAACAGAGAAACTGCGCATGCTCGTACTATCCGGCCAGGGGTTTCAATCAGTCACGCAGGCGCATGGCTGAAGTAGGGAGTCAGAGCCTCCATCTTGGGTGTGGGCAACCAACAACCCAGCATCGACATGTGCAGAAGCCGGCACACTGCAGTGTACACCATCTTGGTCAAGGGCAGCCAGCAAATATAGCGTGTATAAGGTAAGTGTAAAATATATAATAGGTAAACCAGCCTGGTCGAAGGGTGGAGATGTCAACCCTCACATGGGAGACACTCCTCCATCATCTGGAAATACATGTGGAGTGGCGATCCACCGATGGACAACAACACCCACCTAAATCCAGAATTGCCGCAACAGGGGTAACCTAAAAAATGCATTATTAAAGAGATGTACCTACACGCAAATAAAGATATAATGACTGTGTCCCTGTCATAGTGCGAGCATGTACAAAATAAATGGAATAATTAGAATATGAAGAATGGTTTCGCCATCCCGTCCCGGTCATGTGAGCTTCTTCCACAAAGGGTTAAATTCTATGAAAAACAAGAAAAATAAGATATAAGTAAATGGAATCTATAACATTATTCCAATGAAACAATAAAAAAACCTCAAATATATACAGAGGGAGAATAAAGAAACAAGAAAGCATATTATGAAGGGGACAACTTTCCATGTAATATATGCAATTTATGATTAGTCAATCAAATATGTTGTATTAAGTCATATATTTGGTGGTCATATCTTAGATCGTATGTTTGGTATATTTAATAACCAAATTAGATATTAAATTACATTTAACTTAAAATCTACATTAAGACCCTGAGGTTTGAGACTTCCTAATTTATGTATCCACTTCAATTCTTTAATTTTAAGAAGACGTTCACGATCGCCACCCCTTCTTAGAGGGGGTACATGATCAATAATTCTGAATTTCAACTGTCCCTCCGTGTGTCCCATTTCAAAAAAATGTTTCGATACTGGTAGATCTTTTACACCCTTTCGTATCGTGTAGCGATGTTGGTTTAATCTAGTCTTTAGATCAAGTGTGGTTTCACCCACATATATTAACTGGCAAGGACAAGACAATAGGTAAATTACATGATCACTATTACAAGTGAGATAATGTCTGATATCATAAGATATGCCTCTATGTTCAAATGTATTGCCTTTGATCATGTATGAGCAGTTTACACACGATAGACAAGGGAAACATCCCTTCCTGGTTGTTCCAAATAAACCACGTTGTATGGTACGTTGTTTAGAGCCAACATCGGCTCTTACAATTTTGTCCCTTAAATTACTGCCTCGTCTGTATGAGAACAGCGGTGGACTTTGAAATTCAGGAATGTCCGAAAATGTGTGTGACAAGATACACCAATGACGGCGCACTATTTTGGCAATTTCATTGCTCCTGTGAACGTCTTCTTAAAATTAAAGAATTGAAGTGGATACATAAATTAGGAAGTCTCAAACCTCAGGGTCTTAATGTAGATTTTAAGTTAAATGTAATTTAATATCTAATTTGGTTATTAAATATACCAAACATACGATCTAAGATATGACCACCAAATATATGACTTAATACAACATATTTGATTGACTAATCATAAATTGCATATATTACATGGAAAGTTGTCCCCTTCATAATATGCTTTCTTGTTTCTTTATTCTCCCTCTGTATATATTTGAGGTTTTTTTATTGTTTCATTGGAATAATGTTATAGATTCCATTTACTTATATCTTATTTTTCTTGTTTTTCATAGAATTTAACCCTTTGTGGAAGAAGCTCACATGACCGGGACGGGATGGCGAAACCATTCTTCATATTCTAATTATTCCATTTATTTTGTACATGCTCGCACTATGACAGGGACACAGTCATTATATCTTTATTTGCGTGTAGGTACATCTCTCTAATAATGCATTTTTTAGGTTACCCCTGTTGCGGCAATTCTGGATTTAGGTGGGTGTTGTTGTCCATCGGTGGATCGCCACTCCACATGTATTTCCAGATGATGGAGGAGTGTCTCCCATGTGAGGGTTGACATCTCCACCCTTCGACCAGGCTGGTTTACCTATTATATATTTTACACTTACCTTATACACGCTATATTTGCTGGCTGCCCTTGACCAAGATGGTGTACACTGCAGTGTGCCGGCTTCTGCACATGTCGATGCTGGGTTGTTGGTTGCCCACACCCAAGATGGAGGCTCTGACTCCCTACTTCAGCCATGCGCCTGCGTGACTGATTGAAACCCCTGGCCGGATAGTACGAGCATGCGCAGTTTCTCTGTTTACAAACCGTGTTTGACGGCTTCACGTTTGGAAGTAAGCCTACCCATGCCCCGGTAATGTTTTTAATAAAGCACCTGCACTTTACACACATTAATTACCTTGTTAAGGATTTATGAACTCTTTTTCACTTTCATAATACCTATTTTTGTATTCATATGTTCACATGATATGTTGCAACTATGTATATTTCGATTGTATTGAAAGAAAGCACTGCACTCTATTGATTTGGCACTTTATTATGAATTTTGTATCAATTACTACATTGCACAGAAAATGTATATATATGCTCACTTACCTTTGTAACCTCACTTGAGAAAGGCTTACCAGCCGAAACGTCGTCTTTTATGGATTAAACCACCGTTTGTTCACTCAGAATTTTTGTGCTGCCTGTTTCATCGTTTTGTTTTTTTTTTAGATAGATAGATAGATAGATAGATAGATAGATAGATAGAAGATAGATAGATAGATAGATAGATATGAGATAGATAGATAGATAGAAGATAGATACATAGATAGATAGATAGATAGATAGATAGATAGATAGATAGATAGATATGAGATAGATAGATAGATAGATAGATAGATAGATAGATAGGAGATAGATAGATAGATAGATAGATAGATAGGAGATAGATAGATAGATAGATAGATATGAGATAGATAGATAGATAGATATGAGATAGATCGATAGATAGATATGAGATAGATAGATAGATAGATAGATAGATAGATAGATAGGAGATAGATAGATAATTGATCTGGAAAGTCTTTTGTCTCCACTACTATGTACATCACTCAGAGTTGTAATCTATTCTCCCATGAATGGAAACCTTCGGGTCTCTCCCCTTTCTGTTTCTCGGAAAGTTCTATTCTGGTTCTGTCATTAGTTTTGTTTCCTGGCCACTTAGAGACGCGGCTTTTGCAGTCAGTGAAGCGTGCGTCTTGTTTTCTGATTGGTGTGACAGATGATAAGACAGAGCGGAGCAGCACGCACATCATCCTCACAGTCATGTATGTGCTGACACATTGTTTACAGGCCGCTCCAATATAGCAACATGTTCAGACAATGCTCTGTGTGTCACCACCATAGCGGGGGCTCAGCGCTCAATGGATGGAGCAGAAAGCAGAAAGTTCTTCAAATTATGAAAGGAACTTCCAATGGTTTGAGTTGCGCAAAAACTGCGGCCTTTTTAAATTTTGCACCTTATAAGGCTAAAAATCCCTGCATTTGACAAAGAGCTAAAAATACAAAGACAAATGAGGGGCAAAAATCAGACTCACAAAGGGGGCAAAAATAAATCAGGGAAGAGGGAAATAAGACAATGACCCCCTTAGATCTACCACATGGATGCAGTATTGTACACCAAGAGCACTGGTGTGTCCCCTGATACAGGATCCGTTTTTCCTTTATTGTCTTGGAGAAAATCGTCTTCTAAAATTATGCACATGAGCCATAGAGGCTCCTGCATCACAGAAGCTCCTTCTGGCTCCGTCTTCTTCTAATTATGATGTTTCCAACTCTCTGGTTGGGGAGGGTTGGGGGCAGGGAGCAAAATTAGTAGAAGACAAAGCCAGAGGGGGCTTCTGTGACATATGGAGGGGCTCTAATTACACCCCCAAAGCCCTTTGGGCTCATTAACATAATTCTTAAAGTTGATTTTGGAAGGAAGGAGGCCATGGATAACTAATATATGAAGATTCCCAGAGTCACGGTGCCTGGATCTATGAGTAATGTCCCTGGTTTCTCATGTCGGATAATAATGGGAGATTTCCTTTAAGAGATTAGAAAGGAGGGGAGGAGGGAGAAGCTCTCAGACTCCTCAGATCCTCAGATGTATTACATTGTTTCTTGTAGTGACTTGTACTATTGATTTATGCAAAATTTGTTGGAAAGTCGCTGACCCTTTAAGGTTATGGATCACTCAGAGTCCGGGGCTTGACGTGCGGCTCCCACACTGTCCAGTAATTAAGTAAAAAGCGTTACAATGTGTCAGGGCAGGATCAGGACAATGTTTCTATTAATGACTTTGTATCATCTGGGTCGCTAATGGTTTATGTTTTCTTGTACGATTCTTGTGGATATTCATGCGGGATTGATGCATGTTGTCCGTGTTTGCACAATCTTCCGGGAGGGGAGGGGTATATGTGACCGCATCCATATGTATGTTATTGTATGTCACTTATTTACATGGCGCTGCATCACGACACAATCATTTTGTTTTGTCAACATTTCAGTTTTTATTTAATGGTTGGAAACAGAGCGGAGACCGGGGACAAGCGGCGGTCACGGGAGAGCGGCACCAGGATGCGGTCACGTGGAGGCAACGGACCCACTGGGGGGTTCTGGTTTCACTTACATATTGTATATACATAGTGAAAAAGTCACATATACACAGACGTTCTAAATATTTAGAATACTGCCCTATAATACCAAATAATAGCGCCATAATAATACTCATACTGCATATTACAGAATATTACTGTACAGAGCCACAAAATTAGCTACAGAAGAGAATAAAGCTATAGTGAGAATGAAGGGACGGGGTCTGAGAATAACTTTGTGGCTGTGACCCTGGTGATACAGGGCAGGGATGGGGTTAATGTCAGTATTGTATAGGTCAAAGAAAGGGACAATGTTATATCTGGTGCCCACTAGGTTATGTGCCACCCAGGACTCCTACATTGTCCCAGTAGCAGAAGGAGACCACGACAGATATCCCCCACTACACACAGACTGTTCCCCAAAAAACCCCTTTATTACATGGACTGTTCTCCATAGACCCCCCTCTATTACATGGACTGTTCTCCATAGACCCCTCTATTACATGGACTGTTCTCCATAGACCCCCCTCTATTACATGGACTGTTCTCCATAGACCCCTCTATTACATGGACTGTTCTCCATAGACCCCTCTATTACATGGACTGTTCCCCATAGACCCCCCCTTTTACATGGACTGTTCCCCATATACCCCTATATTACATAGGACTGATCCCTGTAGTACCCCCCCCCCCTCTATTACATGGACTGTTCTCCATAGACCCCCCTCTATTACATGGACTGTTCTCCATAGACCCCCCTCTGTTAAATAGACTGTTCCCCATAGACACCCCTCTATTACATGGACTGTTCTCCATAGACCCCCCCCCCTTTTACATGGACTGTTCCCCATAGACCCCCCTATTACATGGACTGTTCCCCATAGACCCCTATATTACATAGGACTGATCCCCATAGACCCCCCCCCTATTAATGGACTTTTTCATATAGACCCCCCCCCCCCATTACATGGATTGTTCCCCATAGACCCCCCCCCCCATTACATGGATTGTTCCCCATAGACCCCCCCTATTACATGGACGGTTCCTTATAGAGGCTCTGCAGCAGCATGTGTGTATATTATGAGGTTCTGCAGCAGCATGTGTGTATATTGTGAGGTTCTGCAGCAGCATGTGTGTATATTATGAGGTTCTGCAGCAGCATGTGTGTATATTATGAGGTTCTGCAGCAGCATATGTGTATATTATGAGATTCTGCAGCAGCATGTGTGTATATTATGAGGTTCTGAAGCAGCATGTGTGTATATTATGAGGCTCTGCAGCAGCATGTGTGTATATTATGAGGTTCTGCAGCGGCATGTGTGTATATTATGAGGTTCTGCATCAGCATGTGTGTATATTATGAGGTTCTGCAGCGGCATGTGTGTATATTATGAGGTTCTGCAGCAGCATGTGTGTATATTATGAGGCTCTGCAGCAGCATGTGTGTATATTATGAGGTTCTGCAGCAGCATGTGTGTATATTATGAGGTTCTGCAGCAGCATATGTGTATATTATGAGGTTCTGCAGCGGCATGTGTGTATATTATGAGGTTCTGCAGCAGCATGTGTGTATATTATGAGGTTCTGCAACAGCATGTGTATATTATGAGGTTCTGCAGCAGCATATGTGTATATTATGAGGTTCTGCAGCAGCATGTGTGTATATTATGAGGTTCTGCAGCAGCATATGTGTATATTATGAGGCTCTGCAGCAGCATGTGTGTATATTATGAGGTTCTGCAGCAGCATATGTGTATATTATGAGGTTCTGCAGCAGCATGTGTGTATATTATGAGGTTCTGCAGCAGCAGCATATGTGTATATTATGAGGTTCTGCAGCAGCATGTGTGTATATTATGAGGTTCTGCAGCAGCATATGTGTATATTATGAGGTTCTGCAGCAGCATGTGTGTATATTATGAGGTTCTGCAGCAGCATATGTGTATCTTATAGAGGCTCTGCAGCAGCATGTGTGTATATTATGAGGTTCTGCAGCAGCATGTGTGTATATTGTGAGGTTCTGCAGCAGCATGTGTGTATATTATGAGGTTCTGCAGCAGCATGTGTGTATATTATGAGGTTCTGCAGCAGCATATGTGTATATTATGAGATTCTGCAGCAGCATGTGTGTATATTATGAGGTTCTGAAGCAGCATGTGTGTATATTATGAGGCTCTGCAGCAGCATGTGTGTATATTATGAGGTTCTGCAGCGGCATGTGTGTATATTATGAGGTTCTGCATCAGCATGTGTGTATATTATGAGGTTCTGCAGCGGCATGTGTGTATATTATGAGGTTCTGCAGCAGCATGTGTGTATATTATGAGGCTCTGCAGCAGCATGTGTGTATATTATGAGGTTCTGCAGCAGCATGTGTGTATATTATGAGGTTCTGCAGCAGCATATGTGTATATTATGAGGTTCTGCAGCGGCATGTGTGTATATTATGAGGTTCTGCAGCAGCATGTGTGTATATTATGAGGTTCTGCAACAGCATGTGTATATTATGAGGTTCTGCAGCAGCATATGTGTATATTATGAGGTTCTGCAGCAGCATGTGTGTATATTATGAGGTTCTGCAGCAGCATATGTGTATATTATGAGGCTCTGCAGCAGCATGTGTGTATATTATGAGGTTCTGCAGCAGCATATGTGTATATTATGAGGTTCTGCAGCAGCATGTGTGTATATTATGAGGTTCTGCAGCAGCAGCATATGTGTATATTATGAGGTTCTGCAGCAGCATGTGTGTATATTATGAGGTTCTGCAGCAGCATATGTGTATATTATGAGGTTCTGCAGCAGCATGTGTGTATATTATGAGGTTCTGCAGCAGCATATGTGTATATTATGAGGTTCTGCAGCAGCATGTGTGTATATTATGAGGTTCTGCAGCAGCATGTGTGTATATTATGAGGTTCTGCAGCAGCATGTGTGTATATTATGAGGTTCTGCAGCAGCATATGTGTATATTATGAGGCTCTGCAGCAGCATGTGTGTATATTATGAGGTTCTGCAGCAGCATATGTGTATATTATGAGGTTCTGCAGCAGCATGTGTGTATATTATGAGGTTCTGCAGCAGCAGCAGCATATGTGTATATTATGAGATTCTGCAGCACCATGTGTGTATATTATGAGGTTCTGCAGCAGCATATGTGTATATTATGAGGTTCTGCAGCAGCATGTGTGTATATTATGAGGTTCTGCAGCAGCATATGTGTATATTATGAGGTTCTGCAGCAGCATGTGTGTATATTATGAGGTTCTGCAGCAGAATGTGTGTATATTTTGAGGTTCTGCAGCAGCATGTGTGTATATTATGAGGTTCTGCAGCAGCATATGTGTATATTATGAGATTCTGCAGCAGAATATGTGTATATTATGAGGTTCTGCAGCAGCATATGTGTATATTATGAGGTTCTGCAGAAGCATGTGTGTATATTATGAGGTTCTGCAGCAGCATGTGTGTATATTATGAGGTTCTGCAGCAGCATGTGTGTATATTATGAGGTTCTGCAGCAGCATGTGTGTATATTATGAGGTTCTGCAACAGCATGTGTATATTATGAGGTTCTGCAGCAGCATGTGTGTATATTATGAGGTTCTGCAGCAGCATGTGTGTATATTATGAGGTTCTGCAGCAGCATGTGTGTATATTATGAAGTTCTGCAGCAGCATGTGTGTATATTATGAAGTTCTGCAGCAGCATATGTGTATATTATGAGGTTCTGCAGCAGCATGTGTGTATATTATGAGGTTCTGCAGCGGCATGTGTGTATATTATGAGGTTCTGCAGCAGCATGTGTGTATATTATGAAGTTCTGCAGCAGCATGTGTGTATATTATGAAGTTCTGCAGCAGCATGTGTGTATATTATGAAGTTCTGCAGCAGCATATGTGTATATTATGAGGTTCTGCCGCAGCATGTGTGTATATTATGAGGTTCTGCAGCAGCATGTGTGTATATTATGAGGTTCTGCAGCAGCATATGTGTATATTATGAGGTTCTGCAGCAGCATGTGTGTACATTATGAGGTTCTGCAGCAGCATGTGTGTATATTATGAGGTTCTGCAGCAGCATGTGTGTATATTATGAGGTTCTGCATCAGCTGTCGACATAACGGTGGGTTGGTTAGGTGAAATTTTCGGGGTGCACCCAGTTGGCTATATGACCTAGAACCCTCCCTGACTGCCTCATCTGTTGCTAGATGTAAGTGCTCCCAGTGCAAACCGCGCAATGACGTCACAGTCGCCACTCACTGGGTGAGATCGGGGTAAACACGTGGCAGCCATTTTTTTGACAACCTCCCCCCCCCCTGCTGGTCACGGAAAGGAAATTTGCCCCGGACCCAGAGGACTCTCGTTATGTCTCTGATTGTAACAAAATGACAGAACTTTGTGCAGCTGCTGCAGATGCTTGAGCTCACAGAGCATTGTCTAGACTGGATACAAATGTTTCCACTTCTCCGCAGGACTCTCTGTGTCGGGGTCACTGCCCCTGAAAGTCCTACAGATTTTTATGTACTCTGGGAAAACCTCCTTAAGCCCGGAGTTTCCCTTTAAGCTTTGTGCTTTGTTCTGTGATTGACATCTCCTGATTGTCTCCTCGGCTGCTGCGCGGTTACGGACATGGCGGCTGACGACTAGAGATGCTTCCTGTCCATCATCTGTCATCACAATCTTCAGAACAAAAAATTGCAGAAAAATGTGGGGGACGAGTTGTGTGGGGGGGTTGGTGCTTGAGTGACAGCGCTGACTAACGAGAGTTACAAAACCGTTAACGAGAAAATCCAAAGAGGCAATTAAAAAGTTTAATAAGGCGGTAATGGCGCGTCCGCGCTCGGCTAACCCCGCACCTGGCCGTATTCATGATATCTTATCAGAATTGATATCGGTTACACGACACGGATAAAGTGTTCTGCGCGGTGACGGGGGCGGGACATTAATATTCACGCCGAGAAGGAATAACACACATTAAAGTTTACATTTTTAATATCTCCGCAGGAGAATCGCCAGGAAACAGCAGAGTTCACAATGTTCTGTCACTTTCATTAAGTGGACTAGCGGGGGCTGATAGCTGGATCATGGGGCAAGCGTTGCTGTGCAAAGGCCTCCTAGGCTTCGGGGGAACAGTCGTGTAAACGTAAACAGTCGTGTAAACGTAAACAGCCGTGTAAACGTAAACAGTAAACAGTCATGCAAAGCCAACGTGAAGCACTCATATGAAACAATGTAAAATACCCAATAAGAGAAAAGTTTTAACTATGTCACATTTCAGCTGTCTCTGGCCCCTCCCACTGTAGCCACCAGTCGCCCCTCCCACTGCAGAAGTCTCTGGCCCATTTTTGAGGGGTCTCACAGCATTCAAAATCTCTGTAAGCGAGATATTCCCTCAGTCGGAAAAATTCCATGTAGTATAAAACTGTAAATCTATGCTGAGACTCTATGCTGTGAGAGGGTAAGGGGGAACTACAGGGGAAAATATCCGATTCATTTATAGTGCACATGATTATAAGGAGAGTCCACCTGTAAAAAAGGGAAATCAAAGTAAGGTCAGAAAAAGTGTGGGGATGTGAAAGCGTAAGAATTCTCTCAAATTGGTTTGCGCTGAGACTGTATGCTGTGAGAGGGGAAGAAGAGCCGCAATGAAATGCTTCTGATTCATGTTACATAACAAATGGCCATGTGTAAAACTGAGTCAAAGTCTTTAGGGAGGGGGAGAAACTGCACTTGCTCTCATTTAGTTTGTGTTAAGACTGTAAGTTGTGAGAACAAGTGAAGAACAAGGAAAGTCATCTTTGTGCTGAGAGTGACAGGAGGAGGAAAAAGCAAACCACAAGTTTAACACATAAAAGGCTGCGCCCTTCTGTATAGAAGAGCGTATGTGTCAAACTGCCTCAGTCAGGAAGGAAGGAGAAAAGCTGCAATTTCTCTCAGTCTGGGCTGAGACTGTATGCTGTGAGAGGGGACAAAGAGTGGCAGTGGAAGTCATCTGACTAATTTAAAGCACACCACATATTTTATAATAAGAACCATGTGTAAAATAATGATACTGATACAACGTCAAGAGAAGGTGAATAAAGCAGCATTTTTTCTTTTTGTGCTGCAGTATGCTAGGAGAGGGGAGGATGAGCAACATTGAAAGTCATTAGTTTCATGTAAAGCACATAAATTTGACATGTCAAAAGGAAGAGACCAATGAGAGGGGAGGTTGGAGGATGTAAAGTGTTGAGGAGAGGATGAGCTAAGAGATGGAAGATGAGCTGAGAGAGAAGATGATGAGCTCTGAAAGGAGATGATGAGTAGTGAAAGGGGAAGAATAAGCTGTGAGAGGCGAGGAATACCTGTGATAGGGGAGGAGGAGCTGTGAGAGGGGAGGATTAGCTGTGAGAGGGGAGGATGAGCTGCCAGAGGAGAGGATTAGCTGTCAGAGGGGAGGATGAGCTGTCTGATAGGAGGATTGGCTGTGAGAGGAGAGGATGAGCTGTGAGAGGGGGGATGAGCTGTGAGAGGGGAGGATGAGCTGTCAGAGGGGAGGATTAGCTGTGAGAGGAGAGGTTGTGCTGAGAGAGGAGAGGATGAGCTGTGAGAGGAGAGGATGAGTTGTCAGAGGGGAGGATGAGCTGTGAGAGAAGAGGATGAGCTGTGAGAGGAGAGGTTGTGCTGAGAGAGGAGAGGATGAGCTGTGAGAGGGGAGGATTAGCTGTGAGAGGGATGATTAGCTGTGAGAGCAGAGGATGAGCTGTGAGAGGGGAGGATGAACTGTCAGATGGGAGGATGAGCTGTGAGAGGGGAGTATGAGCTGTCAGAGGGGAGGATATGCTGTCAGAGGGGAGGATTAGCTGTGAGAGGAGAGGATGAGCTGTGAGAGGGAGGATTAGCTGTGAGATGGGAGGATGAGCAGTGAGAGGGGAGGATGAGCTGTGAGAGGAGAGGATGAGCTGTGAGAGGGGAGGATTAGCTGTGAGAGGGGAGGATGAGCTGTGAGAGGGGTGGATAAGCTGTGAGAGGGGGGATAAGCTGTGAGAGGAGAGGTTGTGCTGAGAGAGGAGAGGATGAGCTGTGAGAGGAGAGGATGAGTTGTCAGAGGGGAGGATGAGCTGTGAGAGAAGAGGATGAGCTGTGAGAGGAGAGGTTGTGCTGAGAGAGGAGAGGATGAGCTGTGAGAGGGGAGGATTAGCTGTGAAAGGGAGGATTAGCTGTGAGAGGGAGGATTAGCTGTGAGAGGAGAGGATGAGCTGTGAGAGGGGAGGATGAGCTGTCAGATGGGAGGATGAGCTGTGAGAATGGAAGGATGAGCTGTGAGAGGAGAGGATGTGCTGAGAGAGGAGAGGATGAGCTGTGAGAGGGGAGGATGAGCTGTGAGAGGAGAAGATGTGCTGAGAGAGGAGAGGATGAGCTGTGAGAGGGGAGGATGAGCTGTGAGAGGGGAGGATGAGCTGTCAGAGGGGAGGATTAGCTGTCAGAGGGGAGGATGAGCTGTGAGAGGGGAGGATGAGCTGTCAGAGGGGAGGATGAGCTGTCAGAGGGGAGGATGAGCTGTGAGAGGGGAGGATGAGCTGTGAGAGGGGAGGATTAGCTGTGAGATGGGAGGATGAGCTGTGAGAGGGGAGGATGAGCTGTGAGAGGAGAGGATGAGCTGTGAGAGGGGAGGATTAGCTGTGAGAGGGGAGGATGAGCTGTGAGAGGAGTGGATAAGCTGTGAGAGGGGGGATAAGCTGTGAGAGGAGAGGTTGTGCTGAGAGAGGAGAGGATGAGCTGTGAGAGGAGAGGATGAGTTGTCAGAGGGGAGGATGAGCTGTGAGAGAAGAGGATGAGCTGTGAGAGGAGAGGTTGTGCTGAGAGAGGAGAGGATAAGCTGTGAGAGGGGAGGATTAGCTGTGAGAGGGAGGATTAGCTGTGAGAGGGAGGATTAGCTGTGAGAGGGAGGATTAGCTGTGAGAGGGAGGATGAGCTGTGAGAGGAGAGGATGAGCTGTGAGAGGGGAGGATGAGCTGTCAGATGGGAGGATGAGCTGTCAGATGGGAGGATGAGCTATGAGAGGGGAGGATGAGCTGTCAGAGGGGAGGATTAGCTGTGAGAGGAGAGGATGAGCTGTGAGCGGAGAGGATTAGCTGTGAGAGGAGAGGATGAGCTGTGAGAGGGGAGGATGAGCTGTCAGATGGGAGGATGAGCTGTGAGAAGGGAGGATGAGCTGTGAGAGGAGAGGATGTGCTGAGAGAGGAGAGGATGAGCTGGGAGAGGGGAGGATGAGCTGTGAGAGGAGAGGATGTGCTGAGAGAGGAGAGGATGAGCTGTGAGAGGGGAGGATGAGCTGTCAGAAGGGAGGATTAGCTGTCAGAGGGGAGGATGAGCTGTGAGAGGAGAGGTTGTGCTGAGAGAGGAGAGGATGAGCTAAGAGAGGAGACGATGAGTTGTCAGAGGGGAGGATGAGCTGTCAGAGGGGAGGATTAGCTGTGAGAGGAGAGGATGAGCTGTGAGAGGGGAGGATGAGCTGTGAGAGGGGAGGATGAGCTGTGAGAAGAGAGAATGAGCTGTCAGAGGGGAGGATTATCTGTCAGAGGGGAGGATGAGCTGTGAGAGGAGAGGTTGTGCTGAGAGAGGAGAGGATGAGCTGTGAGAGGAGAGGATGAGCTGTCAGAGGGGAGGATGTTCTGTGAGAGTAGAGGATGAGCTGTGAGAGGAGAGGTTGTGCTGAGAGAGGAGAGGATGAGCTGTGAGAGGGAGGATTAGCTGTGAGAGGGAGGATGAGCTGTGAGAGGAGAGGATGAGCTGTGAGAGGGGAGGATGAGCTGTCAGATGGGAGGATGAGCTGTCAGATGGGAGGATGAGCTATGAGAGGGGAGGATGAGCTGTCAGAGGGGAGGATTAGCTGTGAGAGGAGAGGATGAGCTGTGAGCGGAGAGGATTAGCTGTGAGAGGAGAGGATGAGCTGTGAGAGGAGAGGATGAGCTGTGAGAGGGCGGATGAGCTGTGAGAGGGGAGGATGAGCTGTCAGAGGGGAGGATGAGCTGTCAGAGGGGAGGATGAGCTGTCAGAGGGGAGGATTAGCTGTGAGAGGAGAGGATGAACTTTGAGAGGGGAGGATGAGCTGTGAGAGGAGAGGATGTGCTGAGAGAGGAGAGGATGAGCTGTGAGAGGGGAGGATGAGCTGTGAGAGGAGAGGATTAGCTGTGAGAGGGGAGGATGAGCTGTGAGAGGAGAGGATGAGCTGTGAGAGGGGAGGATGAGCTGTGAGAGGAGAAGATGTGCTGAGAGAGGAGAGGATGAGCTGTGAGAGGGGAGGATGAGCTGTGAGAGGGGAGGATGAGCTGTCAGAGGGGAGGATTAGCTGTCAGAGGGGAGGATGAGCTGTGAGAGGGGAGGATGAGCTGTCAGAGGGGAGGATGAGCTGTTAGAGGGGAGGATGAGCTGTGAGAGGGGAGGATGAGCTGTGAGAGGGGAGGATTAGCTGTGAGATGGGAGGATGAGCTGTGAGAGGGGAGGATGAGCTGTGAGAGGAGAGGATGAGCTGTGAGAGGGGAGGATTAGCTGTGAGAGGGGAGGATGAGCTGTGAGAGGAGTGGATAAGCTGTGAGAGGGGGGATAAGCTGTGAGAGGAGAGGTTGTGCTGAGAGAGGAGAGGATGAGCTGTGAGAGGAGAGGATGAGTTGTCAGAGGGGAGGATGAGCTGTGAGAGAAGAGGATGAGCTGTGAGAGGAGAGGTTGTGCTGAGAGAGGAGAGGATAAGCTGTGAGAGGGGAGGATTAGCTGTGAGAGGGAGGATTAGCTGTGAGAGGGAGGATTAGCTGTGAGAGGGAGGATTAGCTGTGAGAGGGAGGATGAGCTGTGAGAGGAGAGGATGAGCTGTGAGAGGGGAGGATGAGCTGTCAGATGGGAGGATGAGCTGTCAGATGGGAGGATGAGCTATGAGAGGGGAGGATGAGCTGTCAGAGGGGAGGATTAGCTGTGAGAGGAGAGGATGAGCTGTGAGCGGAGAGGATTAGCTGTGAGAGGAGAGGATGAGCTGTGAGAGGGGAGGATGAGCTGTCAGATGGGAGGATGAGCTGTGAGAAGGGAGGATGAGCTGTGAGAGGAGAGGATGTGCTGAGAGAGGAGAGGATGAGCTGGGAGAGGGGAGGATGAGCTGTGAGAGGAGAGGATGTGCTGAGAGAGGAGAGGATGAGCTGTGAGAGGGGAGGATGAGCTGTCAGAAGGGAGGATTAGCTGTCAGAGGGGAGGATGAGCTGTGAGAGGAGAGGTTGTGCTGAGAGAGGAGAGGATGAGCTAAGAGAGGAGACGATGAGTTGTCAGAGGGGAGGATGAGCTGTCAGAGGGGAGGATGAGCTGTCAGAGGGGAGGATTAGCTGTGAGAGGAGAGGATGAGCTGTGAGAGGGGAGGATGAGCTGTGAGAGGGGAGGATGAGCTGTGAGAAGAGAGAATGAGCTGTCAGAGGGGAGGATTATCTGTCAGAGGGGAGGATGAGCTGTGAGAGGAGAGGTTGTGCTGAGAGAGGAGAGGATGAGCTGTGAGAGGAGAGGATGAGCTGTCAGAGGGGAGGATGTTCTGTGAGAGTAGAGGATGAGCTGTGAGAGGAGAGGTTGTGCTGAGAGAGGAGAGGATGAGCTGTGAGAGGGAGGATTAGCTGTGAGAGGGAGGATGAGCTGTGAGAGGAGAGGATGAGCTGTGAGAGGGGAGGATGAGCTGTCAGATGGGAGGATGAGCTGTCAGATGGGAGGATGAGCTATGAGAGGGGAGGATGAGCTGTCAGAGGGGAGGATTAGCTGTGAGAGGAGAGGATGAGCTGTGAGCGGAGAGGATTAGCTGTGAGAGGAGAGGATGAGCTGTGAGAGGAGAGGATGAGCTGTGAGAGGGCGGATGAGCTGTGAGAGGGGAGGATGAGCTGTCAGAGGGGAGGATGAGCTGTCAGAGGGGAGGATGAGCTGTCAGAGGGGAGGATTAGCTGTGAGAGGAGAGGATGAACTTTGAGAGGGGAGGATGAGCTGTGAGAGGAGAGGATGTGCTGAGAGAGGAGAGGATGAGCTGTGAGAGGGGAGGATGAGCTGTGAGAGGAGAGGATTAGCTGTGAGAGGGGAGGATGAGCTGTGAGAGGAGAGGATGAGCTGTGAGAGGGGAGGATTAGCTGTGAGAGGGGAGGATGAGCTGTGAGAGGGGAGGATGAGCTGTGAGAGGGGAGGATGAGCTGTGAGAGGGGAGGATTAGCTGTGAGATGGGAGGATGAGCTGTGAGAGGGGAGGATGAGCTGTGAGAGGAGAGGATGAGCTGTGAGAGGGGAGGATGAGCTGTGAGAGGAGAGGATGAGCTGTGAGAGGGGAGGATTAGCTGTGAGAAGGGAGGATGAGCTGTGAGAGGAGAGGATGTGCTGAGAGAGGAGAGGATGAGCTGTGAGAGGGGAGGATGAGCTGTGAGAGGAGTGGATGTGCTGAGAGAGGAGAGGATGAGCTGTGAGAGGGGAGGATGAGCTGTGAGAGGGGAGGATGAGCTGTCAGAGGGGAGGATTAGCTGTCAGAGGGGAGGATGAGCTGTGAGAGGGGAGGATGAGCTGTCAGAGGGGAGGATGAGCTGTGAGAGGGGAGGATGAGCTGTGAGAGGGGAGGATGAGCTGTGAGAGGGGAGGATTAGCTGTGAGATGGGAGGATGAGCTGTGAGAGGGGAGGATGAGCTGTGAGAGGAGAGGATGAGCTGTGAGAGGGGAGGATTAGCTGTGAGAGGGGAGGATGAGCTGTGAGAGGAGTGGATAAGCTGTGAGAGGGGGGATAAGCTGTGAGAGGAGAGGTTGTGCTGAGAGAGGAGAGGATGAGCTGTGAGAGGAGAGGACGAGTTGTCAGAGGGGAGGATGAGCTGTGAGAGAAGAGGATGAGCTGTGAGAGGAGAGGATGTGCTGAGAGAGGAGAGGATGAGCTGTGAGAGGGGAGGATTAGCTGTGAGAGGGAGGATTAGCTGTGAGAGGGAGGATTAGCTGTGAGAGGAGAGGATGAGCTGTGAGAGGAGAGGATGTGCTGAGAGAGGAGAGGATGAGCTGTGAGAGGGGAGGATGAGCTGTGAGAGGAGAGGATGTGCTGAGAGAGGAGAGGATGAGCTGTGAGAGGGGAGGATGAGCTGTCAGAAGGGAGGATTAGCTGTCAGAGGGGAGGATGAGCTGTCAGAGGGGAGGATGAGCTGTCAGAGGGGAGGATGAGCTGTCAGAGGGAAGGATTAGCTGTGAGAGGAGAGGATGAACTGTGAGAGGGGAGGATGAGCTGTGAGAGGAGAGGATGTGCTGAGAGAGGAGAGGATGAGCTTTGAGAGGGGAGGATGAGCTGTGAGAGGAGAGGATTAGCTGTGAGAGGGGAGGATGAGCTGTGAGAGGAGAGGATGAGCTGTGAGAGGGGAGGATTAGCTGTGAGAGGGGAGGATGAGCTGTGAGAGGGGAGGATAAGCTGTGAGAGGGGAGGATTAGCTGTGAGATGGGAGGATGAGCTGTGAGAGGGGAGGATGAGCTGTGAGAGGAGAGGATGAGCTGTGAGAGGGGAGGATTAGCTGTGAGAGGGGAGGATGAGCTGTGAGAAGGGTTGGATAAGCTGTGAGAGGGGGGATAAGCTGTGAGAGGAGAGGTTGTGCTGAGAGAGGAGAGGATGAGCTGTGAGAGGAGAGGATGAGTTGTCAGAGGGGAGGATGAGCTGTGAGAGAAGAGGATGAGCTGTGAGAGGAGAGGTTGTGCTAATAGAGGAGAGGATGAGCTGTGAGAAGGGAGGATGAGCTGTGAGAAGGGAGGATGAGCTGTGAGAGGAGAGGATGTGCTGAGAGAGGAGAGGATGAGCTGTGAGAGGGGAGGATGAGCTGTGAGAGGAGAGGATGTGCTGAGAGAGGAGAGGATGAGCTGTGAGAGGGGAGGATGAGCTGTCAGAAGGGAGGATTAGCTGTCAGAGGGGAGGATGAGCTGTGAGAGGAGAGGTTGTGCTGAGAGAAGAGAGGATGAGCTAAGAGAGGAGAGGATGAGTTGTCAGAGGGGAGGATGCGCTGTCAGAGGGGAGGATGAGCTGTCAGAGGGGAGGATTAGCTGTGAGAGGAGAGGATGAGCTGTGAGAGGGGAGGATGAGCTGTGAGAGGGGAGGATGAGCTGTGAGAAGAGAGAATGAGCTGTCAGAGGGGAGGATTATCTGTCAGAGGGGAGGATGAGCTGTGAGAGGAGAGGTTGTGCTGAGAGAGGAGAGGATGAGCTGTGAGAGGAGAGGATGAGCTGTCAGAGGGGAGGATGTTCTGTGAGAGAAGAGGATGAGCTGTGAGAGGAGAGGTTGTGCTAAGAGAGGAGAGGATGAGCTGTGAGAGGGAGGATTAGCTGTGAGAGGGAGGATGAGCTGTGAGAGGAGAGCATGAGCTGTGAGAGGGGAGGATGAGCTGTCAGATGGGAGGATGAGCTGTCAGATGGGAGGATGAGCTATGAGAGGGGAGGATGAGCTGTCAGAGGGGAGGATTAGCTGTGAGAGGAGAGGATGAGCTCTGAGAGGAGAGGATTAGCTGTGAGAGGAGAGGATGAGCTGTGAGAGGAGAGGATGAGCTGTGAGAGGGCGGATGAGCTGTGAGAGGGGAGGATGAGCTGTCAGAGGGGAGGATGAGCTGTCAGAGGGGAGGATGAGCTGTCAGAGGGGAGGATTAGCTGTGAGAGGAGAGGATGAACTGTGAGAGGGGAGGATGAGCTGTGAGAGGAGAGGATGTGCTGAGAGAGGAGAGGATGAGCTGTGAGAGGGGAGGATGAGCTGTGAGAGGGGAGGATGAGCTGTGAGAGGGGAGGATGAGCTGTGAGAGGAGAGGATTAGCTGTGAGAGGGGAGGATGAGCTGTGAGAGGGGAGGATGAGCTGTGAGAGGGGAGGATTAGCTGTGAGATGGGAGGATGAGCTGTGAGAGGGGAGGATGAGCTGTGAGAGGAGAGGATGAGCTGTGAGAGGGGAGGATTAGCTGTGAGAGGGGAGGATGAGCTGTGAGAAGGGTTGGATAAGCTGTGAGAGGGGGGATAAGCTGTGAGAGGAGAGGTTGTGCTGAGAGAGGAGAGGATGAGCTGTGAGAGGAGAGGATGAGTTGTCAGAGGGGAGGATGAGCTGTGAGAGAAGAGGATGAGCTGTGAGAGGAGAGGTTGTGCTAATAGAGGAGAGGATGAGCTGTGAGAAGGGAGGATGAGCTGTGAGAAGGGAGGATGAGCTGTGAGAGGAGAGGATGTGCTGAGAGAGGAGAGGATGAGCTGTGAGAGGGGAGGATGAGCTGTGAGAGGAGAGGATGTGCTGAGAGAGGAGAGGATGAGCTGTGAGAGGGGAGGATGAGCTGTCAGAAGGGAGGATTAGCTGTCAGAGGGGAGGATGAGCTGTGAGAGGAGAGGTTGTGCTGAGAGAAGAGAGGATGAGCTAAGAGAGGAGAGGATGAGTTGTCAGAGGGGAGGATGCGCTGTCAGAGGGGAGGATGAGCTGTCAGAGGGGAGGATTAGCTGTGAGAGGAGAGGATGAGCTGTGAGAGGGGAGGATGAGCTGTGAGAGGGGAGGATGAGCTGTGAGAAGAGAGAATGAGCTGTCAGAGGGGAGGATTATCTGTCAGAGGGGAGGATGAGCTGTGAGAGGAGAGGTTGTGCTGAGAGAGGAGAGGATGAGCTGTGAGAGGAGAGGATGAGCTGTCAGAGGGGAGGATGTTCTGTGAGAGAAGAGGATGAGCTGTGAGAGGAGAGGTTGTGCTAAGAGAGGAGAGGATGAGCTGTGAGAGGGAGGATTAGCTGTGAGAGGGAGGATGAGCTGTGAGAGGAGAGCATGAGCTGTGAGAGGGGAGGATGAGCTGTCAGATGGGAGGATGAGCTGTCAGATGGGAGGATGAGCTATGAGAGGGGAGGATGAGCTGTCAGAGGGGAGGATTAGCTGTGAGAGGAGAGGATGAGCTCTGAGAGGAGAGGATTAGCTGTGAGAGGAGAGGATGAGCTGTGAGAGGAGAGGATGAGCTGTGAGAGGGCGGATGAGCTGTGAGAGGGGAGGATGAGCTGTCAGAGGGGAGGATGAGCTGTCAGAGGGGAGGATGAGCTGTCAGAGGGGAGGATTAGCTGTGAGAGGAGAGGATGAACTGTGAGAGGGGAGGATGAGCTGTGAGAGGAGAGGATGTGCTGAGAGAGGAGAGGATGAGCTGTGAGAGGGGAGGATGAGCTGTGAGAGGGGAGGATGAGCTGTGAGAGGAGAGGATTAGCTGTGAGAGGGGAGGATGAGCTGTGAGAGGGGAGGATGAGCTGTGAGAGGGGAGGATTAGCTGTGAGATGGGAGGATGAGCTGTGAGAGGGGAGGATGAGCTGTGAGAGGAGAGGATGAGCTGTGAGAGGGGAGGATTAGCTGTGAGAGGGGAGGATGAGCTGTGAGAGGGGTGGATAAGCTGTGAGAGGGGTGGATAAGCTGTGAGAGGGGGGATAAGCTGTGAGAGGAGAGGTTGTGCTGAGAGAGGAGAGGATGAGCTGTGAGAGGAGAGGATGAGTTGTCAGAGGGGAGGATGAGCTGTGAGAGAAGAGGATGAGCTGTGAGAGGAGAGGATGAGCTGTGAGAGGGAGGATGAGCTGTCAGATGGGAGGATGAGCTGTGAGAGGGGAGGATGAGCTGTCAGAGGGGAGGATTAGCTGTGAGAGGATGAGCTGTGAGAGGGGAGGATGAGCTGTCAGATGGGAGGATGAGCTGTGAGAGGGGAGGATGAGCTGTCAGAGGGGAGGATTAGCTGTGAGAGGAGAGGATGAGCTGTGAGAGGAGAGGATTAGCTGTGAGAGGAGAGGATGAGCTGTGAGAGGAGAGGATGAGCTGTGAGAGGGCGGATGAGCTGTGAGAGGGGAGGATGAGCTGTCAGAGGGGAGGATGAGCTGTCAGAGGGGAGGATTAGCTGTGAGAGGAGAGGATGAACTGTGAGAGGGGAGGATGAGCTGTGAGAGGAGAGGATGTGCTGAGAGAGGAGAGGATGAGCTGTGAGAGGGGAGGATGAGCTGTGAGAGGAGAGGATTAGCTGTGAGAGGAGAGGATTAGCTGTGAGAGGCAAGGATAAGCTGTGAGAGGGGAGGATAAGCTGTGAGAGGAGAGGATGAGCTGTGAGAGGGGAGGATGAGCTGTGAGAGGGGAGGATGAGCTGTGAGATGGGAGGATGAGCTGTGCGATGGGAGGATGAGCTGTGAGAGGGGAGGCTGAGATGTGAGAGGAGAGGATGAGCTGTGAGAGGGGAGGATTAGCTGTGAGAGGGGAGGATGAGCTGTGAGAGGGGTGGATAAGCTGTGAGAGGGGGGATAAGCTGTGAGAGGGGAGGATGAGCTGTGAGAGGGGAGGATGAGCTGTGAGAGGGGAGGATGAGCTGTGAGAGGAGAGGATGAGCTGTGAGAGGGGAGGATTAGCTGTGAGAGGGGAGGATGAACTGTGAGAGGGGTGGATAAGCTGTGAGAGGGGGGATAAGCTGTGAGAGGGGAGGATGAGCTGTGAGAGGGGAGGATGAGCTGTGAGAGGGGAGGATGAGCTGTGAGAGGGGAGGATGAGCTGTGAGAAGAGAGAATGAGCTGTGAGAGGGGAGGATGAGCTGTGAGAGGGGAGGATTAGCTGTCAGAGGGGAGGATTAGCTGTGAGAGGAGAGGATGAACTGTGAGAGGGGAGGATGAGCTGTCAGAGGGGAGGATGAGCTGTGAGAGGGGAGGATGAGCTGTGAGAGGGGAGGATGAGCTGTGAGATGGGAGGATGAGCTGTGCGATGGGAGGATGAGCTGTGAGAGGGGAGGATGAGCTGTGAGAGGAGAGGATGAGCTGTGAGAGGGGAGGATTAGCTGTGAGAGGGGAGGATGAGCTGTGAGAGGGGTGGATAAGCTGTGAGAGGGGGGATAAGCTGTGAGAGGGGGGATAAGCTGTGAGAGGGGAGGATGAGCTGTGAGAGGGGAGGATTAGCTGTGAGAGGGGAGGATGAACTGTGAGAGGGGTGGATAAGCTGTGAGAGGGGGGATAAGCTGTGAGAGGGGAGGATGAGCTGTGAGAGGGGAGGATGAGCTGTGAGAAGAGAGAATGAGCTGTGAGAGGAGAGGATGAGCTGTGAGAGGGGGGATGAGCTGTCAGAGGGGAGGATTAGCTGTGAGAGGAGAGGATGAACTGTGAGAGGGGAAGATGAGCTGTCAGAGGGGAGGATGAGCTGTGAGAGGAGAGGATGACGACAAAGGCGTTCATTTTAATTCAGGCCAATTGAATCCCAACTGAATTTCCTCTTATTCTCTATGTCAAGCTCCACCCCCTCAGGCCCCGCCCAGGCTTAGTCCCGAGTATCCGCTCGGCTCAGAACATTCGCTTTGAGTGATAAATATACATTGTTATTTTCGGATACATATTTTTATATTTCCCTTTAAGAGGATACGATACATGAAGTGATAATGTAGATACTTTGTATCGCTGCCCGGATCTGCTTTCTATCACCCTGATCAGTAACATTCTTTATCTGGTAGGTCATAGTCAGTGCTCCGGCCCCTGACCCCTGACCTCTCCTCTATCATTGACCCCCACTTTCCATTATCCGGCTATGATTACTTCTCCGCTGGATCTGACATTTGTGGCCAGAGAAGGCGAATGTTCTGCCAAGAAGAGACGCGTTCCCGCCATGATTATTCCCGTATGCCGCGCTCCCCTGTATTCACTGCAAAGCCAAGAAAATAGAGAGAATAACGAAGGTTTCTGCATCATCTGACAGGAGCGACTTACTTATTTTATCCGCACTTGTCAGATATAAAATATTCAGCTCCGAAAATAACAAGTATCAGCCGGGAATAGACTGGAGGAATCAGCCCAGACTTGGAGGATTATACAG